>NC_063167.1:30126812-30773130 GCF_023159225.1 Perognathus longimembris pacificus | reverse complement strand
AGCCCTCCTTTCAAACACAGGCAGTCTAGAACCATCATAGGTGAGGCTATGCAAAGCCAGCCAGAAAGCAGGGTCTGTGTGCCTTCCCAACATCTTGCCCCTCCCCCTCCCCAAATGGAACCCCTCCCACTGTCACTGGCAGGTCCAGCCCCCAGGCTAGATAATTGGATGACTTTCTTGCACAGGTCCCTGCTGGTTTCCAGCTGTGTCTCTGGTACAAAGTTAACTGGGGGAGCATAGGCCACAGCACATGGTGGGCACAATCAATTATAGAATGGTGAGGTCCAGGACCCCTCCATCTTTGCTGCCCCACCTGTCCCCACCCCCAGAGCCAGTGTGGAATCTGCCTAAACTAGAAAGGGACAGGGACTTTGCCTCTCTACCTGGGCACAGAAGGGGACTAGGGAAGGCAAGGAAGCCCCAGGGCAAACTTGAGTCCCACTCCAATCTGTGTCTCCTTGCCTCTGCTCCCAGCCTCAGATGGAGCAGAGGCTTCTCTCTCCAGAGAGGTAATGGCTTTGGCCTGGAAACAACTGAGCCACTGAGCCACTTCAGATTTGGCCTCCCACCCCCACCCCACTTAGGGGCCTGAGGGGAGGCGAGAACTCAAGATCCTGGCCCTCACAGCACACTGCCCCTGGCAGGCTCCCCTTCTCTCCTCCTTGAGTAGCCTGAATGAAGAGGAGGAAAATGTCAGGAACGCAATGCCAAGAGTCCTTTCTCTCCAGCCTGCTTCCTAGGCAAGAAGGGGTAGCAAGATCTCAATGGATTCTATCTGCAGTCTGCTCATTCTGAACGATAAATACTATTACCAATAGAGGTTCTTGTAGCTTGAGCATCTCCTATGTGCCAGCCATTCTGCTACAGGCTTTGTTTCCTTTATGCAGATGATCCTAGGGGGAAAGGTGTCATTTTATCCCTATTGGAAGTATGAAACCTGAGGCATGGAGAGGCTATAAGTAGTTGTTCAAGGGAACACATCCATTAGATGGTGCAGGAGGATCTGGACCAGGACAGGGCTTGGGAGAGGAGGCCCTCAGCCCAGCCAAGAACCATAGAAATGGCCCTGAGCCCCTACCTGGAACTTCCCTGGGAGTGTAGGAAAGTACCTTTCCCCTTTCTCTTCCTAGTCCCATAGGCTGGAGAAATCCTTCCACTGTGTACCCCTGAGGTGGGGTTCTTCCTGGGTGGGCCCTTCCCTGTAGCCTGGCCACTGATTAATTGTGACCAAGCACTCCCTGCAGCCAGCTAATCAGATCTGCCCCATGGGTGGCCAGAGGAATGAAAATCCGGAGCATGAAATCAACCTGACTGCCCCATGGAAGTGGGGCAGAAACCTTGATGGGGTGGGTGTGGGGTCTGCTAGGTCCTATCCAATGAGTGGGTAGAGGGTGGAGGACGTGATTTCTTTCCAGAATCTGACTCCTCCAGCTAGTTCTTCCAGGACCTCAGATTCAGAAAGGCTAGAGCAGAAGAGGTCAGTAAGAGAATCAGGCCCAGATAAGCCAGGGCTAGGCTATGAAACAACCCCCTACACACACACACATACAAACACACACATGAACACAGCATTACGGATGGGGTAGCTCCCAGTGCTCAGCTTGCTAAAGACTCATTGACCCTGACCCCTCTCCACATTGATCCAGTCAGCCACTGGGTTACTCCATCACCACCTAGGGCTTGGGGTGGCGTGCCCTCCACATCACAGCAATCACGCTCTGCCATCCTGGCAGCAACTCTGTGTTCACTGTGTGTCCATGATGCCTTTCTCAGGGACTGTGTGTGTGTGTGAGTGTGTGTGTGTTCAGGGGGTCTTCACAGTCTCTGTGTGGCTGTGAAGTTTGTGTAAGAGGTGTGAAGCCAGGTTATACACATACCACTGCCAACAAACATTGTCCCTAGGGTCACTATGGACTTACATAGACTACACGCTGAGCGTGAGTGCATGTATGAACCATGGACCCTCACTAAACGCACACAATGACCAAAACCATTTTACAGACCAAGAGGCTGAGATTTTCCTGACCTCCTGCCTTGCAGCTGGGTTCTCTGCCTTTTATTCCCATGTGGGTAGAAGGAGCAACCTACTTCTTCCCTCCCCAAACCCATCCCTGACAGCTCTTCAAGAGCTGGTGAGGAAGATCTTGAACCCTTAGTCCCGCAGAGATGACCTCTTGGCCAGGGGACCCAGGGCACACAGCCATCCCTCCTTCCCACCTACCCCGAGGCCTCATCCTCAGAACCCAAGACTGGGCCGGGAGACCAGTGGCTGCACTAGCAAGCACACAGGCTTGTCCCGGGAGTATATGGGGCAGGCCAACAGGGGAAGGTCTGTGGAAGCGGGCAGGAGGAGGGGACACGGCTGGCCACCTGTCCTCTTGGCCCTTCCTGAGGCTGAAGGCCTTCCTGTGCAAGTCCACAGGAAATACCCGAACAGGGAATGGTGAGGGTAACTGCGGGCCTGCCGGCGGGCCAATGCTGAGTGTCTGAAGCTTGCGTGGGGAGGCCGGGTGCTGGGTGTGTGCTCGGGGGGTGCCCGCGGCGGGTCCCGCGGCGCCGCGCCCCGCCCCACACTCGGTGGCTTTTCTGGGGAGCCGGCGGCTCTGCATTCACCCAGGGCCCGGGAGAAGTCGGGGCTGCCCGCCCACCCGCCCCCTCCGCCCGAGTAAACTTTTCCCAAATCCGTGAGCCGCTTAGGGCGAGCCGCCCCCCGGCCTAATCCGCGCCCCCCGCGGATCTGCATAATCGGGTTAGCGGCCGCGCTCCCGCCCGCTCCGGCCGCCGCCGCCGCCGCCGCGCGCGATTCTCTCGCTGTCACTTAGGGAGGCTCAGCGCGATTTGCGGCCTAATCCCCCGGGATCGCTCGGCCGCCGCTCCCCGAGGGGCCGCCAGATTGTTCCCTTCATAATTGATTGACTCTATTTGCCGGATTGGGACTTCAAAGCGCCGGCGGCGCGGGGGCGCCTGGGAAGGAGCGGGGGACGCGGGGCGGGGCCCGGGGCGGGGCCGGGGGCGGGGCTCCGGGCGAGGGGCGGGGCTATGGGGCGGGGCGAGGGCGGGACCGGCGCTGTCCTCACCACCACCCCCCCGCCCCGCACCGCACCCCCAGCCGGGAGGTGAGCCGAGTGCGCTGCGGTGACCCTGCGGAGATGGAAGCCAGGCTGGCGCCCCGCACCCTGGTTGGAGCCTTCCCACTCCACGCACACCCACCCCGCGCCTCCGCAGCACCTTCTCCCCATCTTCCAGGCGAGCAAACGGGTCCCGAGAGCTTTCTGAGCTCTCTGAACACCTTCTAGCTCAGGCAGGACTGACTGCCTCTAACTCAGGTTCGGAAAACTGGCCGTAAGCCAAACAACGCGGCCTCTGGAAGCTTGACATAGACGGGCAGAGAATAGAATTCGCTGAAACCTGCGTGGCTTAAGGAATCGAGGGGTGGGGGCGGGCTGTGAGAAGATCTAGGGGACAAACTGGGGCAAGTAGGAAAAGGGTCCAAGAACACCCTGTTTTCGCATCATAGTTAAGCCTCAGACTGAAACTCAGGCCTGCCTGACTTCAAAGACCCATATTCTGTTTGACCCACCAGCCCCATCTTCGGCTAGATCTAAGGGGCAGAGCAGGGGAAGCAGGAGAGACGCTCTTTCCCTACCCAGCCATAACAGCCAGGCTCCCAGGAATCCCTAGTCCAGACTTGGGAATCCCTAGGAACGCTTAATTAATTCTTGATTACTCACTGTCTCTGCAGCTGCCATTAACCACCTCCCCAGCCTGGGCCCAGTTAGGCCATGTAATTAAATTAGTGCGGGGTGAACACTTCCAGGCAGGAGCCAGGTACTCCTGCTGGGCCTCTTAGAAAGTTCTAGGACAATGATGAGGAGCCCAAAGCTCAGAGACGCTCAGGAAATAGGTAGGGCCGCTCAGCAGGGTTAGATCTGGGCTCCAGTATACCTCCCCAGAATCCCACCTCTCTTGAGACCTCTTCTCCCCGTACATATCTGAAACTTCACATTTCTTTAAAAGGACAAGAAATTTGCTATTGTCCTTTGTTAAATTCACTGAGCTTTTGGAGGGCTGGACTTAGACAGGGGAGGGAAGACCTTGATTTCCACAGGACAGGAGGCAGAAAACAAGTGATTTTTTGGCCTGAAGGCTTTTCCTGCCGCCGGGATCAAAAGGGTGGGGCAAGGAGAGAGGGAGGGGCATTGGAAGAAGCCTGCATTCTCCTCGCAGGGTGGTAGCAGGTGTGGAAATAGAGAGGGGCACCAGAGGACTGAGGCTCTGTCCACAGAAGCTCCTTTAGATGAAGGGAGGAGGGGAGTGTTACTTTCCTTTTAAAAGAGGAAATCATAGAACATAGAATTCAGCGTAAGAGGAAACTCTGAGGATGCAGTGTAAACAAAGGCAGAAAAGGCTAGAAAAAAATTGGGGCTACCGGGTCAGAGTGAGAAGCCTAGCTGAAGTCTGCTGCTATATCCCATCCACCAGGCCTCCCTCCCTACATCCTTCCCTCCCTCAATCCTGGGAGATGCTGGCTGACAGCCTTCCCTCCCCCAAACCCAGCTCCTTGTCACTTCAGAAAATCAGAAATAAGCCTTAGTGATTAGAGGAAGACGAGAGGGAGATGGGGCTTAGAGGCCCCGGCTCAGGGAGGTGTTAAGAAGAGAGAGGGACTCAGCGTATTAGGGGGGCAAAGCTAATAGCTGCTTTGGCTGCCCCTCCCCCAGCGCTATAGTACCCAGGGAAGAAGAAAAGGGGATGGGAAAGGATAAGATATAGGGAAGGAGGTATGGAAAGGGAGGAGGAGGTAAGGAAAGAGGAGAACTGCAGAAGGGGCAAAGCCTGAGTGATGAAACTGAGGAAGAGGAGAGAATAAGATGCTACTGATCATAGAATAGAACCCATCATTGAGCAATATGAATGCTGTGGTCCCAACATGAAGATGTTAAAATAAAACCACTTTAAATGCTCTCTGTGTGTGCACGCACACATCTGTGCACAAAATCAAACAGGATAAAAGGAGAACTCTACAATTTCTGACAGGAGTATTTATGGGGTGGGGGTATCCAAGGATTTAGCTTTTCATTTTATCCTTTTTTGCATTATATATCCACAAGTCTTTTCAAATTATGTATCGGTTATATACATTTAAGAACAGTAATTTTTTAAGAGAAGATGAGGGAGTTAGTGGTTGTGTGTTTGCCTAGGGTGGGGGGCAGCTTAACTGGGACAGGGCATGTGGGAAATTTGCTCAAAAGACTGGGAGTCTTCCATCCAGGCAGTGCCAAACACATTCTTCACCCTTGTCCCCATCCAGAAAATCTGGCAAAGGCCTGAGTAATTGGAAGCTAATTGGGTTTTAGACTTGTTAATGCTCCTGCGAATGTTTGCACTGAGGAAAGCCAGTCGATCCGGATAAATGACTCCCTGTGGAACATATTGGACACATCAGTGGAAAGAAACATGAGGAAGAAGGGCTGTATGGATGATGCACAGGGAGAAGGGAGTCTTTCAGGCTACTCCAGAGGCAGGGCATAGGAGAACCAAGAGCTGGAGACTACAGCCAGAATACCCAGCCCATCAGACTGCAGTGTGTGTGTGTGTGTGTGTGTGTGTGTGTGTGTGTGTGTGTTCTAGGGGGAAGGAGGGCTCCTGGTCTCCATAGGAAGCAACTAGCTAAGTCCAACACCAGTGTCAGCACTGGTTCTGCTCATACTCAAGCAGCTGGCTATATGGACAAAGGGGTAAGTGGGTGCTTTTTGGAACCATTTCATGAGCTGGGCTGGGCTGTAGTGAAGCTCTTTATACCCACTGGAGCGTCCTGCCCCTCCCAGGCCTAGTGCACAGAGCCCCATCCACATTGTCCTCTACTGAGTCCTTGTTGGGACCCAGTCTGGGGGGGGGGAGGTTCTCTGAGGCTCCCATATCTCTGATCAGTGCATATTGCTGAGTTTTGACTGTCTACCTTGTAGGAGGCTCCACTCCATGACTCTGGCATATGTAGAGCTGGCCAGGTGGACAATGGCACCTCCAGTTTCTCTGAAGAGGCCAGGTGGTGTTAAAGGATATACCCCCACAAATGAGACGAGCCCAGGAAGCTAGGAAAGGGGGAAGACTTTTTTTTTTTTAATGAAGAGTTTGGTTCTGCAGGGAGATCTGTTTGTATGCCATGGAGTCAGAAATGCCATCTCCCCTGGAACCCACTGTTGGGCTTTCCCTGGGTAATCTCCACCCTCTATAATCTGCTATCTCTTCTCCAGGGTCAGAAATACAAGGTGTGCTTTTAAAGGATCAGCTGCACATTTGTTTCTTCTTCCTCCTCCTCCTCAGGCCTGACTCAAGGGGCCTCTGTGACAAGGCAGGGAAACGTTTAATGAGTTTGTATTCCCAGAGAGCAAAGTGACTGACAGCTGCCCCAGGGGGTCACTACTCTCCTTGTGTCCTGGAAGAGGATGCTGCAGCTGTGGGCTTGCCCTGCACATGCAGAGTGTGTGCTTGTGCCTCCTTTCTCCTGCGTATGCACCTGGGGTAGGACTGGAGAGGGATCTGCCAGGGACACCCTTCCTGTGAAGATCTGGAGGATAGGGAAGAACTTAGAAGGCTCCTGTTCTTTCTAACGGGTTCCTCTAGTCTGAGCCACCAGCCTTAGTTCCCCCAAGTGATCACCATGGGTCACCCTCTACAAATTCAACCTGAGCCATGTATGTGGGAGGGAGCACCAGGCTGCCCACAGTGGGGTTGGAAGGAATCTGGAGGTATGGTCGATGTGGAGGTCTGAGTCTGCATGGGAAATGAGACCAGGGACGGGCTTGTCAATAGCATTTAAGTACTTTTCTCCCATTTTCAGGCCAGACTGAATTATTTATTCGTTTCTGGTCAATCGCTGGTAATGTCATTAGCATTTGTCCATCAAAGGTAAGGAGCAATACGAGTGGTCCCCCTCCACTGACACCCCCCCATCCCAAACTCACTCCCAAAGGTCAACCCATCTAATTCCATGCCCCTGCTCTTGGGGCCAGAATTCTAGCCCCTACCAGAATTTCTCAGAGGGCCAGCCATCTAGGACATTGTCCTTTCCCATAGTGCTTTGGACCAAATGGAGCTAAGGAGCAAGCTAGTGGCAATTCTCCCTATTACTCTTTTTTTTCCCACCATTCCTGGGGCTTGGACTCAGGGCCTGAGCACTGTCCCTGGCTTCTTTTTGCTCAAGGCTAGCATTCTACCACTTGAGCCACAGCGCCACTTCTGGCCATTTTCTATATATGTGGTGCTAAGGAATCGAACCTAGGGCTTCATGTATATGAGGCGAGCACTTTACCACTAGGCCATATTCCCAGCCCCCTATTACTCTTACATATGCTTCCATCATTAACTTAGAAAGCCCATTCTCTTAGAGTCAGCCACCACACAGGCTGACAACCTCTTGGACAGCAAGCCAAACCAGGCACAGGTAGACAGGTGGGAGGGTATGGGGGTCCAATGAAGCAGGCAGTCTGAACCAGGCTTGCCTTTTTGTTCTTGGTCTAGGGGGCCAATTGTTCCTATGTATATCTTTTCTCACATCAGAATCATAGTCCCTCTTTCCATACAGGGCATGGGGAAATCTCACTCCAGCCCCAGTTTGCTCTTTTTCTTTCTCTGGTCAGTTATCCTGACAGAATCTTGGAAGCTGGGTCAGGAATCTCCATGGCAAGACTTCCCTGCCTTCAATCCACATGAATTTCTGCCCCACTGAAACCAAAGGAGCCCAAGGATTAAGCTCTGCCTCTGCTTTTCAGTTACCCCAGTCCTTCCTAGGGAAGGACTGTTGGTTCATGCCTGACACCTAGAACAGGAATTCCTGAATCCAGGCCCTTCACTGAACATCCTAGTATTCTATCCTCAAAAGTGGGGCTTCATGGGGCTGGGGATATGGCCTAGTGGCAAGAGTGCTTGCCTCCTATACATGAGGCCCTGGGTTCAATTCCCCAGCACCACATATACAGAAAACGGCCAGGAGTGGCGCTGTGGCTCAAGTGGCAGAGTGCTAGCCTTGAGCAAAAAGAAGCCAGGGACAGTGCTCAGGCCCTGAGTTCAAGCCCCAGGACTGGCCAAAAAAAAAAAAAAAAAGAAAAGTGGGGCTTCATGAAGGAAGCAAAGAGACTTCTTGCAAAGACAGGAGAGTGGTATGCAGAGGTTTATGGAGAGTGCTCTAAGGAACACTGGCCTTGAGGCAAGAGTGGGGGTTGGAGGAGGAGATAGGAGTGGAGCTGTGGGATACAAGTTGCAGTGACATCCTCAGCCAATCCCACAGCCTGATCCTGCACTGGGATGGCATTTCACAGCTGTCTGGGATTGAGGAAAGTCAGCCAGACCTTGATACTCTCATGTTGCCCAGTCATCTGGAGACTATCCCTTATAGAAGGGCATAGCGGCTGAGGAACACTCCCTGAGGGAAAATTCAGCTGTGAGTGCTTAGTGGCCAACATTCTCAAGGGCTGCAGGAATGAGGATCTTGCCCCCCCCCCACCCCAAGGGTCACTGGGGCAACATCACAGCCTCTGTAGAGACTTTCTGGGCACATGGACGGGGCACAAGCGACACTTCAATTTCTGATGACGCAGTTAGCTATAAAAGTGACACCACAGTGAGGGTGGGCACAGTGGAATGAGACTTTTTAGAGTTACATAGAGGGCAGGGGCACAGTGGGAGTTCAAAACAGAGCAGGATAGTTTGGGAAGATGCCAGGGGACCAAACATATGGAGGACAGAGGGGATCAATGGATCTTCCTCCCGCTGCTCCTGCTGGGCCCAGGCAGCCCAAGTGGATGGGAGAAGACTCCCTCAGCACCGCTGTCTCCTCAGTCACTAAGCAGGATTAGCCTCCTCTTCCTCAGGAGGAGGGGCTCTGCTCCTGCATCAGCCACCAGCTCTGGCCCTAATCCCCCTAGCTTTCTAATCCATCCACGACTTTCTTAGGCATTAGCGTGGGGCTCTCAGCTTCCTAAGCACCACCCTGAAGATGGGAGCTGGGCTCTGAAGGGAATTAGGCCAGCCTCAGAGGACGGCGTGGCAGACAACTGGAGGGAGACAAGAATACCATCTACCCCTCAGCTACTTCTCTTCTGGGGCTACTTCCAGTCAGGTTCTAGCATCACATAGGGGTCCTTTCCAGCTCTCTGCTAAAACACATGAGGATGGGGAGAGAGGGTCTAAAGAGAAAGATCACACACACACACACACACACACACACACACACACACACACACACACACACACCTCATGGGTTGCTGAGTCTAGAGGGGGAACCTAAGAGGAAACAAAGGTAACTTCAGCCTGGAAAAGCCAAACAGTTAAGAGAGTTCAGGTATCTCTGTGCTATGAGAGGAACCAGAAGCTAAACAGAGGGCAGATTGTAGAGGATCTTGAGAGCCTCTCCTCTGGAGGTGGCAAGGAGTCATGATAGGAAAGTGATGGTGCAGAGACATTGCATCAGTTTACTTTGAAAGGCTGGTGTTAGGGTGGGCAGAGACTAGGGGGGTTCCTCCAATGATGTCAGTAGCAGACTATGAAATCCTGAGAGAGGACACCCTCCCAAGGTCACCCAGCACCAGCTCCCAGCTTGGCAAGGCAGCACAGCACCCCTGGTGGCAGCAGGGATAGGTGCAGCCTCAGCCTGGTCTGAGGCTCCACATGCACCTGTCCTGGAGCAGAGCTAGGGTGGAAGAAGAGGCAGAGTCAACAGCCCATTAACTCTCATAGCTGCCCTCCAAGTTCTCTGAGTCATACATCATTCCAGCTATGAGGAACAGGCAGCAGCAGCCTGGCTGAAACACAGGGTAGGAGGCAGTAGCCAGGTAGGCTGGACTTTCTTCAGGGAGAGGAGGCCCTTGAGCCCCTATACCCTTTCCTGTTAGAGTGGCAGGGGCATGAAGCTGAGAAGGCAGGAGGAGATGTGAGTTCAGGGGTACTCAGGTCCTGGGAGCCAGGGTACTGGGAAAGGAGGTTTCTTCTTCTCCCCATCATACCCATCCCTCTCTACCCCACCCTAGACTAAGTTGTCTGCAAGTATTACTAGGGTGGAAACTAGTACACCATAAATTTACTAAAGTCCTCAGCTTTTGTTCAGCCAAATGAGGCTCAAAGAGAAGTCACTTTTCCTAGCCCCACATGGCTAAGGACAGCAGTGAAAACAAGGAAGCAGACTGAGATATGTACTCACAATCCGGGAAGGCAGAGTCCAGCAGAGTGGTCACATGAGTGATGGTTGGAGTCTGATGGATTTAAGTGCAAACCTACCTCTGCCTGCCAATTTCTAGTTGGGCAATTTCCTGAGCCCCAGATTCCCCAGCTGCAAATGAGTTGATAATAACGCCAGCTCACAGGACCCCTCCAATCAGGACAATATACCTACAGGGTCCCACCGGGGGCTAGAGCAGAGGTGCTTGCTGTTGTTGTTCCATAAAGTCTCTGAGTGGACAGTCAGAGGGGCAAGAATGGGTGCTCCACTCCATCTAATTCCAGAGGTGGTGGCTGGGGCAGCCAGGTGTCCCCAGACTCCTTAAAGGAAAGGGTAGGCAGTTAAGCAGGCCAGGCTCAGGATATTGAGCTGGGGGTAGGATGTTAAGAGGCTGGAAGGTTCATCATGGCAGGTTCGTTAGGCCATCCCAGCAGGCCCCTCTCATTGGGCCCTGCTAATGAGCCTCCACTGGATTATCTGCTCCTACCTCCGCTCAGTTTACTCTGTCAAATCGAGTTTGCATTTTAAATGGGAATTTGACAAGATGGGCAATTTGTCTGCTGACGAGGTTAATGGGTGTTAGCCCTGAGGACTAGAGAGGGGGAACCCATGCCTGGTCTGGCCTGGGCTTGGTCAGATCAATGACCCAGACTCCGGCTCCTCCTTCCTCTATAGCCACTCTCAGCCTCCCTGTATCCAGAAACCGTCTCTCAGTGTAGCTCACCACCTCCAGGCAGTCTTCCTGAAAGAAGCCTGACCTGAGTCAGGCTGAGTGACATCCCCTTTCTCCTGAACTTAAGAGTTCCTGGGAGCCAAGCCATAGCACCTCTGGGAAGTAAAAGCCTCCTCTCCCAGATCCAGGCTTCAATGGCAGGGCCACATATTTTCTGAGTTGGTCTCCTAAGAGCAGGCAATATCTCTTCCTTCCTGCTCAACTCCTGTCCCATTTCCAGGTAGGTCATGGAATGGAGCCAATGGGGCTCCTGTGTTTCCCAGAAGAAATAAATAAATAAATAAAGGTTTTCAGCTTAGTGCTGGTGGCTCATGCTTGCAATCCTAGCTTTTCAAGGAGGAGCAGATCTAAGGATTGCAATTCAACCCAGGCAGGAAAATCAGTGAAACGCTTATCTCCAATTAACCACAAAAAAGCCCAAACCGGAGCTGTGGCTCAACTACTAGAGTGCTACCCTTGAGCAAAAAAGCTCAGGGACAGCACCCAGGCCCTGAGTTCCTGAGTTCAAGCCCCAGGACCAGCACAAGAAGGAAAAGAGACAGAGGAAGAGAGGAAGAAAGGAAGGGAGGAAGGGAGGGAGGAAGGGAGGAAGGGAGGGAAGGAGGGAGGGAGGGAGGGAAGGTAAAAAGGAAAGAAAGAAAAGGAATGGGGGGAAAGGGTTTGCAAACATCACTTCTAAGCTTGGGCCCCACCTAGTGCAAATCCCAGCATTGGCACACACAGGGAGCCAACACAGAGTTAGGGGACACTTCTGAGACCTCCTGACTTTCCCAGGATTTGCCTCTCCCCCAAGGGGCTGGTCTCCAGACTCCTGATGAACATGAATCCAGATTTCTGACTACAGCCAGAGTCTGTGAGCCAGGCCCAGGGTGGGTTGGGGCTATGCAAGAAGATGCCTAACCTCCTCCTTCTCACGGGCCCAGCGCCCTTCTCCGCCCCAGCTAATGTGCCACAATTACCTCCTAAGTGCCCAAACAAATGTGGCTGCTGGGGAAAGTGACACGGGCTCCAGGTGATGGATTCGTGCCATCGGGGAGCCGGGCGGAGCGGGGCCCCAAGCGGGGGGGCAACACTAATATTGTATCAGCGTCGGCGCTGGCGCCACGAGCCGGTGATGAATATGTGTCACTTTACACGGCGCACACTCGGGGGCCTGGCTGCGCAGGCATGGAAAATAGAGTGTCTGGGATTAATGATATTGAAAATGATAGAGAGCAGATTGGAAATGGCTTCGCCCGCCCGACCCGCGGAGATGGAAACGTACCTCACAGCTATCTGCCCAGCCCTGGCCCCCACCTGCCCCCCCCCCAACACCTTTCACCAGCTGCACAGGCTCTTAAGGAAGACTCTACGTCTTGGTCCTGCCAACAGATCCTTGAGATGGCTCAGATGGGGGGGGGGGGTTACACCTGTGAACAGAGACAGAGGGCAGTAAGGAAAATCTCAGCACCTGACTGGCCTCTGACCTTGGCTCCGGTGATCCTCATACCAACCACCGGTGAAACTTGACTTTGTCCAGAAGCTAAGCCTGCTCCTAGCTGTGCCTGGCCTCAGAGTCTCTCACAAAGTAGTGAATTAGGGTAGTAAAGCAGGCATAGGTGTGTGTACAGTGTGTGTGTACAGTGTTGTACAGTGTGTATGTCTACATATACACATACATATATACTTTATATATGTTGTCTACACATGTATATTTTATGTGTGTGTCTACATACATGTGTGTATATATGTTATATGTACATATATGTGTAGATAGATAGATAGATAGAGTCCAAGGGAGGGCTTTGGTCTAAGAAAACTCCTTTATGAGGTCTAACTGTGGTCATAAACTAAATTCCCAACATCAGCGCAAGATGCTTTTCCCAGCAGGAATAGGATCTATCACACTGAGAATTCAACAAATTTGCCAAATGGACAGCAACCCTGAGACCATCACCAAAGTCAACAGGAACTCCAGCATCAAACCCCAAGGTCAAGAGCCTGCACCCATATCCACATCATTCATTCGGCAGTATTGGCCTTGTACTTGCTATGCAGGTACCATCTGACTCACTCCTCTGACGTCCTAGCAAATACTTCTTAAAGACTCATGACATGGCAAGAACTGTCCCTAATGAACACAAGGAATATGGTTCCTGACTTCATGGAAGGTACAATCCATCAGAGGAGTCAGACACTAAACAAGTAAATAGCAAAATAAACAATGACAGAGTGTAAAAATGCCACCGAGCAATTATTTATAACAGCATGATAAAGATCAATGGAGGGGCTGGGAATATGGCCTAGTGGCAAGAGTGCTCGCCTCATATACATGAAGCCCTGGGTTTGATTCCTCAGCACCACTTATATACATAGTGGTGCTGTGGCTCAAGTGACAGAGTACTAGCCTTGAGCAAAAAGAAGTCAGGGACAGTGCTCAGGCCCTGAGTTCAAGGCCCAGGACTGGCAAAAAAAAAAAAAAGATCAATGGAGTGCCTTGTCACTTGCTGAGGAGGTCAGGGTCAGCTCTCCATGCAATGACATTTGAGCTGGCCGGCCAGCCTGTTGGGAAGAAGGGAGCAGGGAGTACCAGGATCTTGGGCATATGCTAAGCCCAGTCAAGAGGCAGAATCCAGAGGGGAGACAGAGGGGATGATGGGACCAGAGGCGACTTAGGTTTTATTCTTGGTGGGATGGAGAACCATGGAAGGGTATACACAAGTGACAGACGTGGTCAGATTTGCATTTCCCCATGGTTACTCTCCAGGCTGAGAGAACAGCTGGCAGTAGTGCCAACAAAAAAGCTGCCTTTTAGCAGGTTTGAGGATCCACTTCAGGCCCAGGGTCCACCCCTTTCTAGCACTACATATAATGGCCATGCTCTGTGCAGGTGCAAAAGCAGCAGTCAGTGCTTTTTTTTTTTTTTTTTTTTTTTTGCCAGTCCTGGGCCTCGGACTCAGGGCCTGAGCACTGTCCCTGGCTTCTTTTTGCTCAAGGCTAGCACTCTGCCACTTGAGCCACAGCACCACTTCTGGCCATTTTCTATATATGTGGTGCTGGGGAATTGAACCCAGGGCTTCATGTAGATGAGGCAAACACTCTTGCCAGTAGGCCATATCCCCAGCCCCCAGTCAGTGCTTCTGAGCCCTTCCCAGAAGTGCCTTGGGCATTGTTGGGGACTCAACACTTTCCTCAGCCCAGCAGCTCAGGCCTTGTGTGAGCCCTTCCTGAGCCTCACTCTTCTTTCCACGGTGTTACCCAGAAAGGCCTTGTTGCAAGATTCCCCAGCTCACTTCCAGCCCCAAGGAAGCCAAGCAGAATGCTTCCCATGACAGGAAGACACCCAGGCTGAGAAGGGGACCCCTACACCAAGGCCTCAAATTAGAAGGAAAAGCCACAATTCCCAGGGCAGCCTTGCTGCCACTTGTGGGAACCCTATATCCTCCAAGGGTCCTACCATGCTGCTCATGGAGGGCCCACCTTCTGGAAGGAGCCAGTGCCAGGAGTCTGGCACACGGGAGAGGGGAGAGGAAGGTGAGCAGCAAGGCCCAGGCTTCATAGGGACCGAGCTGACTCCACCTCGAACCCTGCACACTCTGCCCACTCTGCCCACTCTGCCCAGGTGCCTGGAGCCTGGGCAGAAGTGCTCCCAGCTGGCAATGCTCTTTGAATTTGGAGGAGAGACGAAGGGGGCTGAGCCTCCCTGAGGCTGTCTCTCTCCCTGTCTGCTGTCTATGTTCTGCTCACCCCTACATTCTCTCATTTTATCTCTCTTGGTCTCTCTCTGCTCTCTTCTCTCCCCCCTTCCCTGCCTCTCTCTCCCTGAGTCATTTGCAGAGCGGAGATGGCCTAGCCCATCTGGGAGCGAGAGCGCTGCCCGGTGACGGAGGCGCAGGTAATAGCTGAGTGGAGGAGAGAGACGTGGAAATTTATGACATTGAAAATGACTGAGAGAGAGGGAGAGAGAGGGAAAAAGAGAGAGGAAGAAGAGGGCAGGAGGGAGCACTCCTCCCCCCATCCAAGGGAGACTAGCTTTGTAGAGAGGAAAGAGCTTGGGAGAAGGGACCACAGAAAAAAAGCAGGCAGCCAGCCAAACAAGACAGCAGCTGGAAGGAGGAGAGGGAGATGTGCAGGTGAGAGCGACAACACAAGGCCGACAAGCCCTGTGGAGAATCACAAAAGATCCAGGGATGGAAGGGCAGCTGCATGGCACAAGATAGCTTGGAGCCTGGAGCTGGAGCAGGAGGTTTTGTGAGGAGGCCCAGGAAGGCCCAGACATACTTCTAGAGGCAGATATGCACAACCCGTGAGTGACCAAGCAGGGCCTGGCCACAGAACTCCTTCTTCCCCACATGAGCTCTGTCTTGCCTAGGTACTAGGTGACAGGAGCTCGAATTTAAGTGGACTAGATTTAGTATCCCACCCTCTCTGACTATGGTAGTCAGGTGAATGGCTAAAATAACCTCTCACATCCTCTTGTTAGAAGAGAAGGTATTCCTTGGGGTGTAAACTCCCATCATGCTCTCTGCTCCAGCCATCCCCAGACCACCCAGGATGCTGTTGCTGGGAGCAGAAATAATTAGCCATTCTTCAGAGGAAGCCAGACCCCAACCTCCACCAGATCCAGCAGAATATATCCACTGTATTCCCCTTCACCCCACTCTGCCCTCAAACTGTCCAGTCCCCTACCAACCACAAACCTTCACCCTGATCCCTTTCTTCTCTGGGCCTCAGTTTCCTATTTGTAAAATGGAAACAAACATACCCACCTATGCCCAACCTCACTGGCTCTGGAAGGAAAGCCAGGCTCAGGAGATCTGGAGATTTTTCTCTACTAGAGAGTATGGATCATCTGAACCCAAAAAAGACTTTCAACAGTTCCAGCCAACTTTATGGCTCAATGTGGAAGAAACAGGACTCCCCAGGTACCCTCCCAACATATACTAACACAGCTGTCTCTAAAGGAAGAGACTGTACTGGATACTCACAAGGTAGAGCTTTCCATACCACCCAAAGGCCAAGGGCTAGAGGCTGGCAGGGCTCTGCCCCAGGCCCACAGCTGAACAGGTCTGAGCCAGGCCCTGGTCTGCTACCGGGGGCCCCAAACATGCACCAAGCCCCTTGTCCTTTCAGATGTGACTGGACATTGTCAGGTACCTTAGGGCTCTTAGAAACCTTGTCCTATCCTCCAGCAGCTTAAGGCCTGCCTTAAGAGTGTCCATGTGTCCCCAGCTGGGAAGAAAAGAGATGACTCCCCATTCCACAGCCTGCCTGCTCACCATTACCAGCCCTCCACTGAGGCCCACTTCCCTACCCTACTCCCTCTCCTCTCCCTAGAACCCTCCAGAACTTTCAAAGAGGCTCTTCTCTCAGCCCAGGGTGTTTGAAGAAACTGTATGTATATGACAATAAGGGGAAGTACCCAGTTTAGTGGCAGAAAAGCCCCAAAGCCCAGCTCTCCCCTCAGCTGGGTGACCTTGAGCTCTTTATTGAAGGTCTCTAGGCCCACAGTTCCTCATTTTCTGGTGAATGAGGTGATAAATGCCTGGCTCCTGGGCTGTGATGAGGCTCTGATGGAGGCCTGGGTGCAAAGAGACTGGCCCGGAGGACGGTGCCCAGCAAATGCCAGCAGGCACCAGGTTTCTCTAAAAGCACACTGAACTGTGTCTTAGCTCTCAGCTATACTTAAAGGGATGAGGTCGGGAGCTGAGCGTGAGACCAAAGGAACAGTAGCAGCAACAGCTGCTGCAGGACAATCTTGTATACTTAAAAGAGGTAAAGCTAGAGCTACAGGAGAGACTCAGCTTAGGGGACTTCCCATTCTGACACCCTGAAGAAAACCACATTTCAAAGCCGGTCTCCACCCCCTCTGGCCAGTCTGTTCTCATCCTACAGACAGCTCCGAAGCAGCAGTGGCTGTCCTGTCTGGGGAGCAGTGGGGGAGGTGAAGAGTTCACTGGGCCCTGGGCTGCTGGCCTCTCTGCCCGGCCCCAGTGCCCTGGCCTGGCCCATTGTGGCTGCATAAAAGGTGACGGATGGTTAATAGGGGAGATAACGGGATTCATAAGGGAAATTTATCGGTCACTCCGGTGGTATAAATATGTTTATAGCAGACCAAGGGGAAATGAAGAAGCCCCAATAAATCACCATGAAGCCACCAACTACTAATAGGCGAGCGGCTGCAGGAACCCCAGCATTGGTGCTTACAGACACCCCCTCTGGCTGCTCGCTAATGGCATGGCAGGGCAGCAGGCTCATCAGGCTGGACGCCAGGCCCACGCCATGGCAGGAACGGGGCTCCGGGGGCCACCCCTGCCTGACCTACACTGCCCTGCTAGGCTGTGCGCCAGCTTCCCAACTCCACTGGAAGAGCTGAGAACCGGGTGTGGGGGTGGAGAAGACACTGGCCAAGACTTGGAGGCTCTGGGATGCAGGGTAACTTACAGAGGCTCTAGAGTCAAAGCTAGCTCCATGATGCCACTTTCCAAACCTCAGCCTCCCTTGCCATCACAGCCTTTGCAAATCCAAACCCACAATCACGGCTCTCCACATTCTTATCTTAGACGGGGCATCCTTCTTAGGGAGACAGTGCTGTATGGATGAGTGAAGGAAGGAGAGAAGTGGGCTAGATGGGACTTGGGCCTGGACAGAGGCTGTGACCAGCATGGTGGTGTGGATAGACCCAGGGTGGGTCTCCCATACAGATCAGGTTTGGTTTGCGGGGGTGAGATATGATAATGTAGGAAAGCTTCCATGAGAACAATTATGGAAAGTAGACAGCACCCAGGCCATTTGATAAAGAAGGAACCTGAGAGTCAGGCCTGATAGCTCACACCTGTAATCCCAACCTTCAGGTAGCTGAGGCAGGAAGATCGCTGAGGCAGGAGTTCAAAACCAGCCTAGGATACACAGTGAGTTGGAAATGAGCCTGGGCAACAGAAAGGGGGGGGGGCGGGAGAGAGACAGAGAGACAGAGACAGAGAGACAGAAACAGAGAGACAGAAACAGAGACAGAGAGAGAAAAGCAAAGCTGCTCCAGTGATCGCTGGTGTTAATGATACTAGGCCTCAGCATCCCCCTACCCCTAACTTCCCTCACCTCTGCCCCCCCCCCCACATTCTCCTCTCCTGATTTATAGCAAGAAAAGGTCTCATTTGTTAGAGCTCACCCAGCCCATGCTTGCTGGAAGTTTTCCACCTCATCAATATGGGCCCGCCACTCTGGCCCTACCCACCTGCAGTCCTGGTCATTTCCTCTGTCCAGGCCAAAGCCTCCTGGAGCCCCGTCCACCTCTTCCTCCATTCAGCAAATACTACCAGACAGGCAAACCGCACCAAGCCCTGGCCTGAAGGCTCCCATTGCCTGCTGGGGAAGTCCAGCCTGGCTTAAGGAACAGTGGGGAACACTGCCTCTGAGGCAGGTGCAGACTCTGGGGAAGGCCAGAATCAAAGAACGCCCAGGAACAGGTAGGAAGGCCATTTCCAGAAGAGGGAGGCGCTCTCGAGGTATGTGGAGGCGGCCACCCTAGAGCTGGCTTTGCCTTTTCTCACTGCTGAGGAGCCATGTAGACACCCCCACATCAGGCTCCCCCCACACACACTTTTTCTCACCTCCGCACTGGACAATGCCTCATTCCACCTCCCTGTTTGGTACCGTGACGGCTGGGGGTGGGGGGCTGGAAACCACCGCCTTCTCGTCCTCATCCACCCCCCAGAGCCCGAATCCTCACCCGGACACCCAAGGGAGAGGAACCGCGATCTGGAGGTCCTGGGGACCCCCACCCCCCGCTCCGAGAGAGGGACGGGAGCTGCCCCGGCCCCACTCCGCTCCCGCCCCCCGCCCCCCGCCCCCGCGGGTCTCTCTCCGTCTCCCGGCCGGGGTCTCCGGCCCTAGGTCCCCCGTCCCTCGCGCTCCCGTCTCGGGCCCGGCTCCTCCGTCTCTCTCCCTCCCGAGGCCCTCTCCCTCCCCAGCCGGGCGGGGGAGATCGCTCCGTAAATAGGCGGATGGCCCGGGGCGCTCCGGGCGCAGACACTCGTTTTTAGAGCCGGTAATTGACTCCTTTCAGTTGATAATTCATGGCTTGCATATGCGCTTTAATGCGGGCGCCCGGGGAGGCGCGGCGGGCGGGCGGCCCGGCGGCCGGGCGGGGCGGCGGAGCGCCGAGCGCGCGGGGCCCGGGCCGGGGCCGGGGTCCAGGCCGGCTGCGTGCGCGCCGTGGCCGGCGGGGTCCGCGGGGCCGCCGCCGCCGCCCGGAGCCGCCTGTGGGGCCACGACGCAGCGCGGTGCGGGTGCGGGCGCGGGCGCGGAAGGGGCCGGCCCGGCCTGGGGACAGAATCGGAGGGCCGGGCACGCGTCACCCCTTCCCCGCGCAGCCAAAGGGGAAACTGAGGCACGGGAAGGCAGTAGTCCTCAGCCAGCCAAGCCGCTTCACAGAAACGGAGCCTGGACTCCAGCCTCCCTTCCCCAAAGGCCTGGGCGCGGAGCTTCACCCCGGGAATGTGCACCTTTCTGACACCCAGGGGGGAGACCTATCACCCCAAAGCACCTCGCTGGCTGGGGAGGGGAGTCCATGGCCCTCCCGCCTGCCCCTGGCCTTCTGAGTCGCCCCCTACACAACACACACACACACACACACACACACACGTGAGTGATCTTTAGCACCTTTGATCGATGTGTAAGGGAACTGGGTAACCTGCTCAAGGTCACAGAGGGCAGAGCCACACCAGGGCTACTTGTGCTCAGATCAAGCCGTGTGTGTGTGTGTGTGCTGGGACTTGAATTCAGGGCCCGAGCTCTCTGTCTCTTAGTTGTTGTTCCCCACTCCCCACCCCAGGTTGGTGCTTCATCACTTGAACTACCCCTCCATTTCTGGACATAGTTTAACTGGGTTTTTTTTGCTGGTTAACTGGAGATGGGAGTATCATAGATTTTTCTGCCATGGCTGGCTTCAAACTTCAATCCTCAGCTCTCGGCTTCCTGAGTAGCTAAGATGAAGGGTATGAGCCTCCAGTGCCCAGCAAGCCCCCCACGCACGATGGAAGGGATAAGGGTGGGAAGTGTAGGAAGAAATGATCACCTGTCCCAGGGGTCACACACACACACACACCCCTCAGAGAGAGAGAGAGACCCCTACAGAGAGGAGTTCTGCCCTTAGAAGAGACCAGGAGGGGTTTCAGATAATGGTGGTGTGGGTCCGGAGTCAGAGGTCAGTTCGGGGGGCTGGGGCTTCAGTGGGGAGGAAGGAGGTGGTGGACCCCAAATCAGCACAATACTAGAGCAACCTCACACCCAAAGAGAGGTCGACTCCATGCCATTTACTCAGCCCTTCCGCTGCCATCGGCTGTCCCCTTCCCTGACACTTTAATTCAGCCCAAAAGAGAATTCCGTCCCCTCTATCTCAACATCATCATGTATTTAATCCAAAACCAAAGCACCTGGCTTTTCTCCCTCTGTCCTTCCACAGCAAGATTCCTCCTCTGTGCAATGGAGGTGAAGTATTGAGCCGGGAAAGTCTGAGCAGAGTGGGTCTGAGGAAGGCAAGGGTAAGAATGGCCTGTGTGTAGCTCAATGCTGCCCCCTCGTGTCCAGATTGTCACAGCTCACAGTGGTAAGCAGGAAGAAGAAGTAGCAGGCATGCCTGTGCCTCCCATCTTCTCCAGGACTCTAAGGCAGGGCGAACAGGGTACAAGCCCTACTAACCCTTTCTAAGGAGAAATCATGAGATCTCTATGAGATCTCTATGGTAGAGCAAGAGAGAGAAGAGGAAGTCACAATGAGGCCAGGGACAGCCTTGTCCAGCTTGCACCAGGATACCCAAGTGGTACCCTGAGGTGAGGCTGATCTTGGTATGAGTCCAGTGATCTTCATCTTGAATTCTTTTTTTTTAAATTTTTATTGTCAAACTGATGTACAGAGAGGTTACAGTTTCATACCTTAGGCATTGGATACATTTCTTATACTGTTTGTTACCTCCTCCCTCATTCCCCCTTCCCCTCCCCCTTGAAGTCTTTTTTTTTTTTTTTTTAAGATAAGGTAAGTCAGGAGCTAGTGGCTCACACCTGTCATCTTAGCTACTGAGGAAGTTGAAATCACTGTTTAAAGCCAGTCCTAGCAAGAAATGCCATGAGACTCTTATTTCTAATTAACCACCAGAAAACTGGAAGTGCCACTGTGGCTTGAAGTGGTAGAGTGCTAGTTTTGAGCAGAAAAGCTCAGGGACAGCGCCCAGGCTCTGAGTTCAAGCCCCACAACTCTACACACACACACACACACACACACACACACACACACACGTAAGGTCTTTTTTTTCTACCTCAAAGTCTACCATTTATGTTCAAAAGAGGTACTAATGTAAGATTGACAGATGAATTTCATTCTTTTGTTCTAGGATAGTATCTCCAGAAGGCCTCTGCCATGCTATCTCCAGACAATAGGAAGGAGAGGTGTATCTCAGTGGCAGAGTAATTCCCTGCCATGCGGAAGGCTCTGGGTTCGATCCACAAAAGAAGTCAGAGAAAGAGAGGGCAAAGGGAAAAGGAAGTTGTGATGTAGAGAGTACTCAAGAGAATTCACATGGAGGGAGGGCTATGGAAGGGAGATTAGAAAGATCAAGAAAGGCTTCCTGGAGAAAGTGGCTTTTGACACTGGGCTTGAAGGACAGAGAAGACTGTAAAGATATTCACGGAAAGGGGAATCGTGTGAGCAGAGGCAGAAGAGAGGGGTGAGTACCCGATGACAATGGGATGGAAGGCTGAGCTGTGGCAGGACTTGGCAGAGGCTGCGGAGGTCCCTAGGGAGGCACGGAACGTCAGACCAAGGGATTAGCGCTTTGTGGGAAAAGCACTAGGTAGACGATGAGTGAAGTTTCTGGGCCCTAACCCAGGGTCATCTCTGAATGGATTCCACTCCCTCAGTCTTGGTTTCTGGAATCTTCTCAGGACACCAGCAAGAGTCATGGCAAGTTCTTGTGTGTGTGTGTGTGTGTGTGTGTGTGTGTGTGTGTGTGTGTGTGTGTGTGTTTTGCCAGTCCTGGGCCTTAAACTCAGGGCCTGAGCACTGTCCCTGGCTTCCTTTTGCTCAAGGCTAGCACTCTGCCACTTGAGCCACAGTGCCACTTCTGGCAGTTTTCTATATATGTGGTGCTGGGGAATCGAACCCAGGGCTTCATGTATATGAAGCAAGCTCTCTTGCCACTAGGCCATATTCCCAGCCCGTGGCAAGTTCTTCTACAGTGCCTAGGAATTATAGCTCATAGAATAGTCAAGATGGCAGATACCATGGGCCTAATCCAAGCTAATCCCCTCAATTTTCAAATAAGAAAACTGAAATCCAGGCACTGGGAATGACTTTCCAGCAGTGTACCGCAAGCCGGTAGCAGAGCCAAGACCTGAACCCTGTTCTCTGGCTTCTCCTTTATGGCTGCAAGCTGGGGTGGCATCCACGGAATTAGAGAAGAGCAAAGGAGCAGGCAGCCACCAGGAGGCTACAGCCCCACCCAAGGGAGATCTCAGGAAAATGTTTCCTGAGCCCCTCACCCTGCTCCCCCCATCTTGGGACAAACTGGAGTGACCATGAGTTGAGAAATCTGGAAGTATTACAAGTAGAGACACAACACCAATATGGTGTTTATGAGAAGGAAGTGGCATGAGGAACAGAGTGAGGATCGAGGAAGGTTTCTAGGAGGAATGGCCTGTCACTTCCGTCTCCTCTAGTATTTTGTCTTATTTTAATGGTGCTGGGAACCCAACCCTGGGTCTCACACATGTTAGGCAAGCATTCAACCACTGAGCTTAGTCTCCCAGGCCCCACTTCAGTACTTGACCAAGGTCTTCATCTCCTTCACTGTAGGGCCCTCCCGCGTCCTCTCACGTCCAGCGGGTGGAGAAGCTGGGGCGTGCCCTAGTTGTGAGAAGCTATGAATGGTATGTAGTCGCGAATACGCCCACCCAGCCTTCTTACATTAAATAACGGACTCATGATGCCAGTCATTTTGGGGATCACGTCTCACGAAAAATCCAAGGTTTTATTCCAGGGTAGGGTTTATATAGCAGTAATGGCAGCAGGAAGGGGAGGGATTTGGAGTGGCTAGCTAGACACTGATAGGCTGATATGAGCTGTCCATCCAAGAGTGGCATTATAGGACCTCCCCCATGGGCTAACATCACATCCCACAGGACTGCCCCCTGGGTTCCTCCCGTCACCATCTTGGCATACACACAGTCTGAGGCGGGAGGCAGGGCTGGTTAGAGCCGCCTTTCCAGTTCCAGACCCGGGAAAAGGCAGGCAGGGCTAGTGGGCAGGCGGCCCCTGCCAGGACCTCCTCTTAATGCTGCAGGCAGTGCCCCACACTTCACAAACCAGAACATAACTCTTCTTCATACAGCAAACTAACCTACTGCATCAGAAGTCCCACATATCCTCTCACAACCTACAGGAGCAAACATTTGACAACATGTAGCTGGCTTCTGGCTCACAGACCCCTTGCTGGGCCCCTCCTCACCTCTCTTACTGTTTGGGTCTCTACCAGGGGCTGGCCTAGATTGTGTCGTAGTCCAAATGTCTCACCCCCAGCCTATACGAAGAGTTCTAGGCTTCTTCTCAGAGTTCATCTCCCAGTGAAAACTTGAGAATATCTTGCTGGGTTTATCTGGATATAAAACGTGCTCCCTTAATCAAATGCTGACTATAATAATTGTGTGTGTGTGTGTGTGTGTGTGTGTGTGTGTGTGTGTGTGTGTGTAAACAAGCATCCACTCCATGTTTATGGCAAGGAAAATGTACAAACCCCTGGTCCAGAGCCTGAGCACATTTCCATAGTAAATTCCTCCACTATGGCCAAACACCAGCTCAGAAACACTAGGTTGAGCCTGAGTCCCTGCCTTGAAATGGAAACATAGTGTAGGAATTCAAACTTGTTTTCATTACTTTACATAGCACATCAACCTTAAACCACGTTGTCTCTGGAAGTTGACCACTCAGCTTTCAGATCCTGGGTTCTCCACTACCATGGCTGTGTTGCTTTGGTCCAGGCCTCTTCATTGTAAAACCTCACATGTCAGCTGTGGGATGTAATGATTTCATAGATATACAACATTTTGGAGCCGTTCCTAGGGCAGTACTCTGTTCTAGAGCTCAAGACATATTACATAATGTCTATTATTATTTTCTCAGAATTCAGGTCAGCAGTTCCAGCAGTCATCTGCACTAAAATCAATTTCCAGAAATAGTCACTTAATGTTTCACTCAGATACATGCAAAGTCTAGATTGTTATTTTAGACCCTGAAGACAAAATAGGCCCATGGTAATATTTCCTTTCATGAGTCACCTTCAAATTAGTAATCACAGCTATTGGTGAGAATTTCTTCCATACAAAGTCTTAAACCAGTTGCTTCACTCTTTTTTTTAATGTAACTGACCTTCAGGACAACCCTTCAGTAGGTGTTTTGTTTTTTTTTAATTAAATGTTATTGTCAAGGTGATGTACAGAGAGGTTACAGTTATGTAATAAAGTAGTGAGTACATTTCTGTTTTTTCTTTTTTTATAATTTATTTATTAATTAAACAAAATTTTTTGACAAGGTGTTGTGCAAAAGGGGTACAGTTACATAGTAGGGCAGTGTGTACATTTCTTGTGATAAAAATATGGAACGCTTCACGAATTTGCGTGTCATCCTTGCACAGGGGCCATGCTAATCTTCTCTGTATCGTTCCAATTTTTAGTATATGTGCTGCCAAAGCGGGCACTCAGTAGGTGTTTTGAGTCCCATTTTCCTGATGAGGAAACTGAAATCCAGAGAGGGACAATATCCAGTACATAATAAGATCCTAATGAGAGGATTTATGTCCTCACCCTCTAGAATCCACTTTCCTTCCAAGGCCTAAGAAGACCACTGACTTTTTTCGTTTTCTCCCTGATGAGAAGAGCTGACCTGGAGGCCAAGTGGTATGTCTTCATGGATGGAGAGAAATAGCAGCAGAAGTGATCCACTCTATTGTTAACACCACTTCTAGGCCCTAAATCAGCCCTGGTTTGTGCCCCTGCAGGAGAGGCATGAAAAAGAAAACTGACCACCTCCTAGAAACTTCTGTCAGTACTATTGTCATAATAGCCCTCTGTCAAGAACCAGCTCCTCCTCAGCCCTACCCATAAAACCTTCGAAATGTTGTACAGGGTCAGATAGAACTGTCTGCAGATTCAAGTGTACACTGGAAAATCAACACCAGCAAGACTGAAAATGGAAAGAATCTAGGCAGGCACCCTCTTCTGGTCATTCTTGGAACTGCAGGCTTTGGGGCTTGATTGTACAATGAGTCCTTGAAAACCATCCCTAAGCTCTCCCAGGGTGTAGAGAAAGTGGGAATTGGCCTTGTAGAAGTCTTACTCTATACCCTTGCTAATTGCTAGACTCTTCTCCTGTGTGAAGATGAAGAAATCGAGGTAGCCAACAGGCTAAGTGGCTTTTCCTAAGCTACACAAACAGTGTGACAGAAGATTCAGCCTGTGCACTAGATTCCCAGATGGTGCCAGTGTGCAGGACAATCGTGAGCTGAAAAGACAGCTCCTCCGCAGCAAGCCACCTGTGTGCCAAGGAGCCAGGTATGGGATGTGCCTGTGGGGCACATCTTGCGGGAAGACGCAGCAGGACTCGTCCAGGCTGGGGTGGGACTGGGTTAGACCTTGCCCTGAGCAACACCACTGACATCAGAACCTGTGCAGGGGACACAGGGCTTCCTGCTTACTGAGTAAGGGCTCTCTTCCATCTGAGCCACATCCCCAGTCACTGAGCATGGTTTTGAAGAACCAATGTACAGAGAGAGTCTGGAGTCTACCATATTCATTGGCTCTGACATGTTCTCTCTTGCCCCTACTTCAGATGTCATCTTCCAGACAGAGCAATGTCTAGGCAATCCCCGGATCTCATGCACAGTGTCAGAGCCTGTTCAGGGCAGGATCATATCCAATCACTGCAATCCAGCCAGTATACAGATGCTTTATGTGTAAGCCCACTAAGCCTTCACAGCTACCCAACGTAGCAGAAAATTGAGGCTCTGGAGGCAGCTAGGGCCCAGTTCAAATCCTGCTCTGCCAGTTACTAGCTATAGGAGTATAGGCTAGTCATCCCACTTGCCCTCATTTTCCTCCTCCTCATTCTATAGAGTGAGTGCCAGGATGGATGCCAAAGCACCTCACACAGACATGGCACCAATAAAAGTTGAATTGATCAATGAATACATGGAGCCTGTCAGAGCTGGATGGCCCGGAACCATCTTCTTTACTGTATTCTTTATTGTACTGATGTGTGGGGAGGGGGTAGTGGAGAAGATGTGACTTGGCCAGGATTGCCCCAAGGGTCAAAACCCACCTTAACAAGATGCCAGATTCTCTTAATCACACCTATTGATGACTCTGTGTGGGCTTTATATAGGGTATTGAAGGGCCTCTTTGAAGGCAATCAGAGCTATGTCTCCAGATATAACAGTGGGCCAAAGTAGCTGGCAACTGTTGTAGAGAGTACAGCTGACTCTATCTTGATTAGGGAAACATGGTAGGAAATGTTGGGGGGAGTAGATTAGGTCAACCTGACCCCAAAATTCTGCTTCTGTAAATGGCTTTTTAAACTTGTTTGTTGCTTACTCTACCCCCTGCATCAACCCCCTACATCTGTGCTATGCTTTTACCTTTATAAACCCCAATTTGAGGACTGCTCCGGGTCACAGTGTCAGCACCCGAGTCTGCACTGTGTCCCTGGCCAGTCAGCCCGCTTTTTGCTTCCCCAATAAACCCATCTTTTTGCTAGAGACTGTCTTTGAGTGGTGGACGCTTGGAGGGATGAGGAATCCCCTCCCTCAAACCCCGTAACAGCATCCAGCAGGGGTGGGGAATGAAGTGCCAGACTTTGAAGTCAGGCCCCACTTTACCACACGAACCCCACTTTACCACGTGAATCTGAGATAAGCAGGCCCTGTGAGCAGACCCAGGACAAGCTTATTAGGGCCCAGCCGGTCAAGAACTCTAACCGCTGGGAATGCTTAACTCTAACCACCCCTAGAATGCCTCGAGCCCTGAGCCAATCAGATTTGTACTCATGTCCGGGTCTTGCTTGCTTGAACACCTGATTACTGTAACTTTGTTTTTTGCCTTTATAAGCCCTGTGTAATCGCAGCTCAGGGCTTCCTCCTAACCTCCGCTGTGTCAGCTCACTTGAATAAAGCCTTGCCTTGCTTTTGCATTTCAGAACATCTGAGTCTCGGTGGCCTTCTTGGTGGTCGTTTCGCGACTTGGCACAACAGGGAACACATAGGACTGAGCACATGGGGTTTTTCACTCAGAGCATCCTGAATGGGAGAAAAGTCTTCACAGGGGATGATGAGACAGCAGATAGGGTCGTGAGGAATTATTGGATCTCCAGATCTTCTCTCCATCAAGGTCACCTGCTCCCTGAAGGGCACAGGGCAGTGAGGCCTGATTCTTGTCTTCCCTTAGTAGGGCTGGCAAGGTGGTCACCAGGCTGTCCATATCTCAGATCACAGGGCCAGCCACTGTGGTCACAGCACAGAGGGGAGGGGAGGGAAATAGACAACTTCTCATCTTCTGGGGATCCCTACTGCCTGGCCTCATAAGGTAAGGCTCAAAGCTAGAATCAGAGCCAGTCTGGACTGTGGGCAGGTGGGACCTGTAGACCTGCCATAGCTGTTTTGGTGCCTGGCAGGAAAGGATTATCTGGGACTGAACATCAAGAACAACAGGGGAAGTTAAGGTTAGATTGGATAGTAGGAAACCTTCCCCAGTAGGACAAAAGGATCAGGTTTGGCCAGGTGAGAGCTAGCAGTGACCTCTCCCACATACCTTTATCACCTGGGCAGCTGGTATGTTTGGAGATGAAGGCCAAGTAAGATATCCTGGGAGAAAAGACCAGGAAGCTTGAGCAGCCGGTCAGTACCCAGCCCTCTTCCAGGGCCAGCACACAGAAATAGGAGTTGCTTCAGCCCTTTTGTAACTCTGCTGCCCACAGCATGAAATCTGATCTATTTATCCTTCAGGGGTCTAAATGATCAATCTCCACAGCTTCCCTTCATAGTCCTTCCATGCATGCATGTTGCTCCAAGCCAAGTAAGCTGTCTTCTAGACTCTGCTGGTTCATTCTTCCAAACCATGCTCAAAGACTTGGATGGAGCTCAAAGTAGAGAGCACTTGCCCAACAAGTGGGAGGTCCTGAACCACAATTCCTGCTACTATGGAAGGAGGGAGGGAGGGAGGAAGGGAGGGAGGGAGGGAGGGAGGGAGGGAGGGAGAGAAGGAGGGAGGGAGGGACAAAAGAAGGAAGGAAGGAAGGAAGGAAGGAAGGGAGGGAGGGAGGGAGGGAGGAAGGAAGGAAGGAAGGAAGGAAGGAAGGAAGGAAGGAAGGAAGGAAGGAAGGAAGGAAGGAAGGAAGGTCAGTCAAATGCTCTCTCCTCCCAGAATCCTGCCCATCTCTTACCCTTGCCCTGCCTCTTAAAGTTTAAAATTTACATAGGTGCTTTATTTTTCTTTTGTGGTGCTAGGGTTTGAACTCAAGGCTTTGTACTAGGAAAACATTATGTAAGTGAGCTACATCCCCAGTAGGCTTTCAATAAATATTCATTAAGCATAGACTTTGAATAAATATCTGTTAAAGAAAATGTTAGCTTAATTTTATGAGTTCTTATAGCTTTGACCCTTTCTTAATGCTATAATCACTTCTTTCATTGTTATTACAAAGGTGATGTATAGAAGGGTTACAGTTACCCAAGTCAGGCAAAAAGTACATTTTTATTTGAATAGTGTCACCCATTCCCTTGTTCTCTCTCAGTTTTTCCCTCCCATCTCCACCCACAAGATGTATAGTTCATTTTCAACATAGTGTCTAATGAGTATCACTATTGCATTTGCTCACCTTTAGTCCCTCCATTTTTGTGTCCCCCTTGCCCTCTATAATTAATTACTTTCTGATTAAGTTGTTTTGGTGTCTAAGAAAGGGCTAGAATCTCATACTTTGTGTCCCAGTACAGAGACTCACAGTGTGAATTTGCAGAGTGGGGTTGAAAGGTGGGCAAATGCATGCATGCATATAAGGATTCACAGAAATTGGAGAGATAGATGGGTGAATGTATGAGTGAATTTAAGTGTGGATTGGTAGATAGTTGGATAGGTGAGTGGATGTATGGAAAGATGGATGCATGAATAAATGAAGAAAGAATGTATGCAAGTTTTCAAGAGCTAGAATATTTGTCCATTTTGTTCACTGATGTAGTAGCTAGAACAGTGTATGGCACAGAGTAAATATTCAATCAAAGTGTGTTAAGTGAATAGTAGTGCATGGTGAAATTGATTGATGGATAGAGATTGAAATGGTGCCTGCATGGATGGTCGAATGGATAGAGAGATAAATGTATGGACGAAATAAGGAAATAGGAAAAGGATAGGTGACTGGATAGCTGTATAGATGAACAAATTAATGAGCTGATAAATTAATGAGTAGAAGCTCCATTCCACTGCCACATATGTTTGACTGTGGCTAGGACAAGGATTATTTCACCTCTGACCTTCACCCCCTCTCCTACATATCTGGGTGAATGAAAATTGATGGGTGAAGCAAGCACCTTTACTCCCCTAGCGCTGGTTCCTCTAGGCTAGGTTAGGCACACACAACCCCACCCCCCAAAAACCCAAGGCAATCTGGGCAGCCTGAGGCAGTGTCCCAAGCCTGTAGTCTTAGCTACTTAGTAGGCAGAGATGGAGAATCATGATTCTAGGCCATGACCCCCCCCCAAAAAAAAAAAGTTTGCAAGACCCTGTCTCAACAAATGGCTGGGAGCAGTGGTTTGCACCAGTTAGCTGAGCTGCAGAAAAAGCACAGTGGATAGGGACAGTGACATGTGCCTGTTATCCACAGCAATGTGAGGAAGCCCAAGCAGGAGGCTCACAGTCCAGGCCAAGTGGGGCATGAAGTAAGATCCTATCTCAAAAGAAACCAGTGCCAACAGAGACTGGAAGAGTGAGTCAAGTGTTAGAGAGTGCCGGGCCAGCAAGTGTGAGGGCTTGAGTTCAAATTCCACATCACCCACAAACAAATAACCAAGGACAGCCATAAATCCCACACGCACACGCTGCTATGCAGATGCTAATGTCTATGTCAGTATCCATGCCCAGGATAAAACCCCCTCTCTCCCAGCAAAGCTTCCTCACCTCCTGTGGAGTCCTCAGATGTCTTTTGTAAGTTCAGAGATTTCAGGGTCTGACCACAGATTGGGTTGCAGCTATCAAAGCTGAAAGAAGCAAGAAGCAAGAGAAATGGAGCTGGAGATGAGTATCTATCTGCGGTTCATCACCACCTCTTCCCCCCTGGAGTCAATCCCAGGGTGACCTTGGCTCCATGAATTCCTCCCTGGAACTCAGACCTCCAGTCCCTCTGGTCAGTGAGATGGGAAGGGGGTGGTGGTGGCGTGCAGGACACTGCTCAGATCTGACTGAGATAGGAGATTAGACAATAATCCTGACTGCTGCTGGGTTCATCCCTCCTACCTGGTCCCACAGCTTGCAGACATGTGCACTCATCCACATGTGGTTGGACTGCCTCTCTTCAGAGGTTTGAGAAACAAAATATAAAGTTATTTTTGGAAATCGATTTTTGATTACTACTTCCAAAAGTGGTGTTAAATATGTTTGCTATCAGAAAACCCACCCAGCCTCTGGGCAGCCAGGTTCTATGTAAGATAACCACAGCCTCCTGGCCAGCAGCCTCCAGCCATGAGCAACTTGTCCAGTGGGTTCTGTGACAAATGTTCTGTGTTCTATAGGACGCTGCCTTCTCTTGGGCTTCTCCCTCCCTTCCTACTGCTTTTTTTTTTTTTTGTCACTTGTGGGGCTTGAACTCAGGGCCTGGGTGCTATCCCTGAGCTCCTCAGCTCAAGGCTAACACTCTACTACTTGAGCCATAGTGCCACTTTTGGTTTTCTGGTGGTTAATTGGAGGTAAGAGTCTCGACTTTCCTGCCCAGGTTGGCTTTGAATCTCGATCTTGTCCATCTTCAGATCTCAGCCTCCTGAATACTAGAATTACAGGTGTGAGCCACCAGCACCTGCTAGACTATGAAATTCCTCTCTCTCTCTCTCTCTCTCTCTCTCTCTCTCTGTCTCTCTTCTTTCTTTCTTTCTTTGCCAGACCTGGGGCTTGAACTCAGGACCTGAGCACTGTCCTTGGCTTCTTTTGCTCAAGGCTAGTGCTCTACCACTTGAACTCAGCACCACTTCTGGCTTTTTCAGTTTATGTGGTACTGAGGAATCAAGTCCAGGGCTTCATGCATGCTAGACAAGCACTGTACCACTAAGCCACATTCCCAGCCAAGACTAGGAAATTCTTTAAGACAAGTCTGGGTAAAATCTTAAAAGTCACTTTTTCTTCTTCTTTTTTGGTGCCAGTCCTGGGTCTTAAACTCAGGGCCTGGGTGCTGTCTTGAGCTTTTCTGCTCATGGCTGGTGCTCTACCACTTGAGCCACAGTTCTACTTTTGGCTTGTTTGGTGCTTAATTGGAGATAAGAGTCTCATGAACTTTCCTGCCCTGGCTGGTTTCAAACCATGATTCTCAGATCTCAGTCTCCTGAGTAGCTAGGGTTACAGGGGTGCACCGCTGGTACTCAGCTTAGGCATGCCTTTAACCCAGCGTCAAGCAATCCTTCTACCTTCTAAGAATCAGGGTCAACCAGTTATCTCATTGAATCTGGCTCAAATGCATCTCTATAATGCCTTGGTCCCCAGGGTCCAGCACAAAGAAAGACTTAGAAGAGCCTCCTGGGTGGTTTGACTGAGTTCTATGAAATTTTGCTGAACTGAGCTGAGAACCCTGTTGGTTTTACTTGAGGCCTATGAGGGTTTGACCTGTGGCTCCCCCTTTCTCTTCCCCTGGGACAGAAAGCTGGACACCCAAGATATTGAGGCTGTCAGGGCAGCCAATAAGGCTTTGCTGAGGAGCAAGCAAGGTCCAAACAGACAAGAAGCCTGCAGCTCAGATCCAGGAGACACCATGGGTGACTTCACCCCAACCTCCTTCACTTCTGCAGCCCAACAGATCCCCTCCCACATTGGGGACCCAGCTGGTAGCTTTAGGTCTCAGATGCCCACATGTGTACCAACCCGATGCCCAGAGCCATGCAGAACCAACTGTCCCCATGTATCAGACACACAACCTCACATATACCCCCTCAGCCACACATATCAGGATGTATGTACTTCACCCAGTAATAACACACATGCACACGCAGCCAGGCACACACACCACCAGACACGCACCCAGCCACAGCACAATGAGACATCAGCAGGAGGCACACACACAGCTGACTCTCAGTCACCATAAAGGCACCTGAGCTGCCACTGTCCGCAGATGGGACCTCCACGTGTGCACAGACACCCCCTCTATCATGCTGATTCGCCACAGCGACCCCATTAGCCCAGGCTTCCTCCTCATCAGCCAGGGAGGGGCAGCTGCTCTCTGGGGGCAGATTGATTTATCCAACTAATTAGCCCCAATTAATATTAATACACATTCTCTGTAACTGCGGCAGCTTGGGCAGAGAAACCGCCCGTTGGGGCCATCAATCACCATCCAGGGGACAGCAGAGGACGCTCAGGAGCGCCAGAGCACGGGGACTGCACTTCGGGCACTAACCCCAACCCCCACCCCTGGGGCTCCCAGAAGGAATCTGCCATCGTTAAGTAAAGCCAGCGCCCCTAAGATATCATGAGCCCTCCCTTCCTTCAGCAGCTGGAGAGGCCAAAGCCCAGAAAGGGGCTGTCATATTCCCCAAGACACACAGCAAATCCCAGGCTGTTCCTGTTGGTCTTCATGTTCCTCCTTCTCATCCTATCTGCCATCTTGGAGGGGGAGGTTGTTTCCCCTTCCTTTTTCCCCAGCCCTGTTCCATTCTCAGGGGCTGTTAGCTATCTCTAGACACCCCTAGCTCTCCAGGTCATGCAGCACCTAGGTGTTGACATCTTAGCTTTCCTTGGGTTGCACACTCCTGTTACCACATCCCTCCCATTGGATTTCATCACACTTAGGAGTAGAAAGTAACTTGTTTATGTATTCAGCTCTTGTTTCCCTCCCTAGAAATTTCATAAATACACGGATCTTTGCAAAATGTCTGACTGTGGGTAGAACCTCCCCTTCCTGCCTTTCCCTGTCCCTATTCCATGCACCTCTTCCTCTCCACCCTGAACATGCTAAGCCTCTCCATCTTAGGGGAAAGGATCCTCTCCAGTCTATTCCCATGGCAACTGTCTCTAGTTTTTGCTTCTCCATTCAAGATTCTTAAGAACTACTCTCGGGCTGGGAATATGGCCTAGTGGCAAGAGTGCTTGCCTCATATACATGAAGCCCTGGGTTCAATTCTCCAGCACCATATATAGAAAACGGCCAGAAGTGGCGCTGTGGCTTAAGTGGCAGAGTGCTAACCTTGAGCACAAGAAGCCAGGGACAGTGCTCAGGCCTTGAGTCCAAGGCCCAGGACTGGAAAAAAAAGAAAAAAAAAAACTACTCTCTCATCCATCTAATCCAATCTGCCTTAGGCCCAGATCACCCCAGGAGCCTCTGGGTTTGAAGCTATTGAATCCTCCCATCTTAAAACCTAGCCATTCCTTGACTTCTGTGACAATGCCGTTCTCAGCTTAGACGCCTCCTCCTCCCAGCATTCCTTGATAGCCTTGTTCACATGCTCATTCCAGATCAGATTCCATCTGGGTTTATTGTCATCATACCCAAGACTTCACTTTATTGTATTTATGACATGTTTTGGGGTAACTATGCATTTTATGGTAGAGCAAAAGCTGTATTAGTAATAACTATTTCTGGTTGGTTAACTTGAGCATACTGAGGGAAGAGTTTAACATGTTTATGGCATGGAAGAAGGGAGAAGATGAGGATTTGGAGGTATGGAGAAAGTAAATGGACAAGGAGCCATAGGCCAGCAAAAAAAGTTCTAGGTTGGATAGAGACTGAGGAGCTATTTGTCCTGATGCACCCTAATCAAAATCATAGCAGATCAGCTGGATACAAAAAGGGTGGAAGGGGGCTGGGGAGATGGCCTAGTGGCAAGAGTGCTTGCCTCGTATACATGAGGCCCTGGGTTCGAATCCCCAGCACCATATATACAGAAAATGGCCAGAAGTGGCGCTGTGGCTCAAGTGGCAGAGTGCTAGCCTTGAGCAAGAAGCCAGGGACAGTGCTCAGGCCCTGAGTCCAAGCCCCAGGACTGGCCAAAAAAAAAAAGGGGGGGGGTGAGGGGTGGGGGGTGGAAGACCAGCCTGAGACACTCCCTGTGGAGAATTTTAAAAAAGTAATCAAGAAAAGCCAAAATAGGTTCACAAATAAAAAGTACAGTGGCCATCTCTCAGGTGGCCGAGATGTGAGGGTTGAGGTTCCAAGCCAGACTGGGCTAGAAAATCTGTGAGAATCTTATCCCCAATTAGCCACCAGAAAATCAGAAGCTCAAGCAGTAGAGCACTAGCCTTAAGCAAAAAAAGCTCAGGGACAGTGTCCAGGCCCTAAGGGCTAGGACCAAAAAAACCCAAAAAGAACATTCCAGGCATGGTGCATGGAGATCTGAGGGGCACAGTACGCAGAGCTGTGCATAGAGCTGTCTGAAAGCCAGCTGGTGGCTGGGATATGGCACTTGGGAGAGAGTAGAGTTGCTGACACTGTAGTGACAGCAAGCCAGGCAGAACATGACCTTGGACACCAGAGCAAGGCATCTTCCCTTGGCACAGGTGATATTAAAAGACTTTAGAAGAGTGGTCAGAGCACCTGCCTGGCAAGTATGAGGTCCTAAGTTCAAATCCCAGTAGTTCACATGCACACACACAAGTGACAGAGGAGGCTGCTTTATAAGCAAGTGATAACACTCAGGTTCTGTTCCAAGCAGAGGGAACAGCTAACACTAAAGCTATGATTAAAGGACCAGCTTAGCTGGGTACTGGTGGCTCACACCTGCCACCCTAGCTACCCAGGAAGCTCAGATCTGAGGATCATGGGTTAAAGACAGCCCTGGCAGGAAAGTTCATGAGACTCTTATCTCCAATTAACCACTAGAAAACTAGAAGTAGTGCTATGGCTCTAAGTGGTAGAACACTAGCCTTGAAAGAGCTCAGGGACAGTGCCCAGGCCCTGAGTTCAAGCCCCACAACCAACAAAACATAAAAATAAAACAAAGGGCCAGCCTGAGATAACTAAGAAATGAAAGATGCTCATGTGGCTAGAGCACAGGGAATGAAAGAGACCTCCTAACATGACACTGGAGAGGCAGGCAAGAACCACATCCCATGTTTGTAAGATCCAATGAGGAAATAAATTTTATTTGAGGCTAATGGGTGATCCTTACAAGGTCTTAAAAAAAGAAGTAACTCAATCTGACTTACACAGATAGAGGATCTGATCACACACTACTGTATGGAGAATGGTTTGGGAGACTGGTAAGGGAGATGGAAATAGGGAGGCCTGATAGGAAGTGTGCACAGTATCTGCATGGGACAAGTGGCCTGGCTAGGAGCATAATGGTGAGATGTAAGACGCCGGTGCCTCAGTAACCTCATCCTCCTCCTGGCAGCAGTACTAGGCGCCTTGTCTATCCTTTCCTCCATCCCTGATCACCAGGAAGCGGGTATGTTTGTCAGTGTCAACCTGGCCCAGGTTAGAAGCCAAGCTTGGTTCCCATTGCTCTCCATTTCAACTCTGCAGAGGGTCAGTTGTGGACTTGCTGAGGCTCCGAGGACTGAAACAATGAACCAGGAAAGAAATGAAGGAGCAGCATCCCCAATCCGCAGCTGCATGTGGAAAGCACAAGGATACCGGGAGCTAAAAGAGAAGTGGAGCAGGAAGAGGAGGATGACAGGGCAGATGGTGGGTGGGCCTGTGGAATGGGAGGCAAAGTTACAGCAGCACTCAGGAAGAATGGGGCAACAATGTCTCAATCCAAATGTCCCAACTTGCAGTTCTTGAGTCAGCTCCAAGGTGTGAGGCCTGAGGTGTCCGCCTGAGAGGTGCTCCTCCCAGACACAGACAGCCCTGGTGGACAGCGCAGCACATACTGGGATGGGAAACTGCTTCCCAGAGGGCACAGAGCTTGGGGGCGGGGTTAGGAGGGGAGAGGAAAGAAGGAAACTCAGGCTGGAAGACCATTTTCTCTGTAAGGAATGTAATCCTAGCTACTCAGGAGGCCGAGGTTTGAAAATCGCAGCCCAAAGCCAACCAAGGCAGGAAAGTCCAACAGACTCTTATCTCCAATTAACCACCAGAAAACCAGAAGTGGGGCTGTGGCTCAAAGTGGCAGAGTGCTACCCTTTAGCAAAAGAGCTCAGCCACAGCACCCAGGCCCTGAGTTCAAGCCCTACAAACGGACAAAAAAGAAAAAAAAAGTAAATCAGGCCAGGTGGGAGCCAGGGGCCTGCCTTGTCCCTAGGACTTAAGTTATGACATATTACCAGCTCCCTAGAGATTTAACGGGGGTCCAAGAAACCCCCGAGTCCATGACTGACTAGCTGTCTTTCACCCTCTAAACAATGCAGTCCAGTAAGAGGTTAGCTGGCAGACTGGACAGGACTGAGACAATTTACCTCCATCCCAATTCAAAACAGTTCCAAACGGGCTGGGAATATGGCCTAGTGGCAAGAGTGCTTGCCTCCTACACATGAAGCTCTCGGTTCGATTCCCCAGCACCACATATATGGAAAACGGCCAGAAGGGGTGCTGTGGCTCAGGTGGCAGAGTGCTAGCCTTGAGCGGGAAGAAGCCAGGGATGGTGCTCAGGCCCTGAGTCCAAGGCCCAGGACTGGCCAAAAAAAAAAAAAACAGTTCCAAACAACCCCTTCCCATCTTGGGCAATTGCCTCAGGTCCCTCTCCATGGATTACAAATCCTGGAGCAATGTCCTCATCCTTCTCTAGGCTTCGCTCCTCCGATGTATATGACCCTGCAAATGCCCTCATCCCCTGTGAGACAAGAGTTCAAGTTCCTGACCCCAAGTTCATCTTGATTGGGCCTCTCCTATATTTCTGCTACCCCTCTGCCAATTCCACATGCTTGCCATTACCAAACTGTCCCTTCTTGGAATGTCATTTTTTTTTAATCCCTTATTTCAATCTCTAGGAATTTTCTAGATTCAACACAGGTCCTTTTCCTCCAGGACGCCTTCCCAGAGCAATCCAGGCTCAGTGGGCTCTGTGAGACTGTCAGATGACTGCCTTGTCTCCTGCGCTCCTCCTGAGCTGGCAGGTGCCTCTGTCCAACAGCACCAGCTTAGAGCCAGCTATGTCCGTTCAACTCTTCACCCCGCACCCCCTACCCTGGGCCAACTCAGGCACTTCCCTGACCCTTTGCTGTCTGCTGTCCATGGCAGACAAAGATGGAGCCATTGAGGAGAGCAAGTCTGCTCAGGCAGCATCCCACAAACAGCCAGCGGCTCGGAGGAAAAGGCCTAAAGGAAAGGCAGCAGACCTTCTGGAGGAAGATCTAAGCTGGGCCTCAATGGGGTGAGTGGTGAAAAAAGCAGAAAAGGGCATTGTTGGCAGAGAAAAGGAACAAAGCAAGGAAGGAAGAAGCCGGATAACGCCCAGCAAGAAAAGAGCCCTGCTCCTAACAGGCCCGGCCCCCACTATCCCCATGGCGACACCCAGAAAGTGCAGAGACAAGAAAATGTTTCTTCACTGTTGGTGGGCTTTTGCCCATGTCACAGGGGCTGGCTGTCACATGGGGGAGGTGACCAGGACAGAAAGGGGTCTAGGGAGGGGAGCAAGGTCCAGAATTTGGGGGGGGAGGGTCAGGGTGACAGGCATGGAAGTCTTTACCCCATGCTGAACACTTCCTTGTGGGATGGCAAGGTGCCCTAACTAGGCTGGACCACAGGGTGCATGGGATCCGGGTCCTCTGGAGCTGCACAGGCAGGTCTTCCAGAGGACAGCCGCTTTTCCGGGGTCATCAGTTGCTCCACTTCCCGCATGAGCCGCAGACACATTTCTTCCTGCCAAGGCAGAGCCACGCACTGCACAGACACAGGCAGCCCCACGCTCTTCTTCATGGCCTGTTGGGGACACAGACGGCAAGGGACTGAGGGCCAGGGGACACAGAGCCAGCCGCAGGCTGGGGGATTGCTGGAAGGCTGGGGAGGCCCGCACGTGCGTGACAGCTGAGTGGGGCCGGGGAGCAGGCAGGTAGGGAGTGTGTTGGAAGGTGGGCAAGCTTTACCTTCTTCAGCATCTTGTCCCACATATCTCCAAAGTATCCCTGATAGTGTTCCATCTGGGCGTCATCCTCGGCCGTCACCGTGGTAACTGTGACCACCCCCGCGGGGAAGTCCAGGCAGTTGTACAGCATGGTGTAGCTGACAGCCCCTGGAACACAGCACTGCAGCTGCAGCAACCCCTGCCACCTGCCATGTCCACTGTTCTCTCTGGGCTGCAGTGACTGTCCCTCTGAAATGGCCATCTGCCCGCACAGCCAGGAGAGGCCCACTCCCCGGGCTTCAGATCCCTAGAAGATCCGCTGATACTTATCCTGTGCCTTCATCAATTAGCTTCCCCACCTGGAATGTTCTTTTTCTCTTGGCTTCCCCAAGTATTAGATTCAAAGCTCACTTCCCCAAACTACAGACTCTCCCGGGACATTTCAGTATCTCCTATCTCATCTCTGCGGCCCACTACACTGTGATGCCCGCCCCCCCAAAAAAAGGGCTTGGTGCTCCCCCAGGGGTAGGCTCCTTCTCTACATCCCAGCATGAACAGAACTAATAGAAGAGAAGGGGCGCGAGTGTCGGGGGTCTCACCTGTAGCCCTGCCCGGAGCATTCAGGTCCAGAGCGGGGCCAAGCATGGGGGTCAGCAGCACATCCAGGTCCAGGGCTCTCCATTGAGTGATCACCGAGCTGCGGTACACCTGAGGGAGGGGACACCCACCTGCTGGGAGGGCACTCACACCCACCATGTCCAGTGCAGGGACAGTGGCTGGGTGGCTATGGCCTTGGTACCTGCCACCAGCCCAGGAATGGAGGTCCCCAGGGCAGGAAGGCAGCACTGCTTTTGGGGAGGAGGCATCACTGAAATCACCTCCCACCTGAACCACAGGTAGACTTCCTGCCAATGGGGAGCCATGCACTGCACGGCCATAGCTAGCTCCAGAGGGGCAAAGAGATTCCCAGGGTAGGAGCTGTGCCCACTCAGCCTTGAGAGGCACTGAAACAAATGAGTGTCAGAAAGCAGGGTCCAATGCGGGGCTGGGAATATGGCCTAGTGGCAAGTGTATACATGAAGCCCTAGGTTCGATTCTGCACCACCACATATATAGGAAAGGCCAGAAGTGGCGCTGTGGCTCAGGTGGCAGAGTGCTAGCCTTGAGCGGGAAGAAGCCAGGGACAGTGCCCAGGCCCTGAGTCCAAGGCCCATGACTGGCAAAAAAAAAAAAAAAGACAGCAGGGTCCAAGCAGTGATCCAGAGAGGGGGAAGAGAATGGCAAGCCATCCAGGATACCAGCCCTGCTATGGGGGCTCAGGCCTCACCTCGATCTCATGTTGCAGTTGCCAGAGCTCTGCAGCCGACCTAGGCAGAGGGAGCAGGGTCACCAGTGATCAGAGCCACAGCCACAGGGATCAAGCAGTGTCATGCCCTGTACTCTCACCACTTCCAGATCTCCCTCCGCTCTATGGGACGCTGAGAGAGGAAGAATTCAAGGACCTGCTGCCCACATAAACACAGGCGCCCCAAGGAGACTTAGGCTGAGTCACTTAGTGACTCCACGGCAGAGGCAGGGCTAGGCCGGGCCTGATTCTTGGCTACTCAAGACCCAGGAAACGACGGTGTTGTCAAAGGTCCTGAATGACTGGGGGTGAGAAGAGGATAGTCTACAGGATGCTGGCCTGGGAATGAGGTGACTCGTACCCGGCTTTCCCAGCCCGAGTCACTAAGGAGCAGATAGAACAGCATGGTTTAGCTCAGATCCCTAAAAGTATTCCATGATTCCCAGCCCAGCCCAGGCCGGCTCCTTCCTGACCGTTACTCTCTGCCCCATCTGGTCTCCCATCTTGGTGGGACTGGGGATTGATTGAACTCACGGCCTTGCACTTGCGAGGCAAGAACACTACCACTTCAGCCATGCCTACAGCCCAACATCTCCCATCTTCTTCCCTCCTTAAACCCTTGCTTTCCAGACAGACCTGGGCCCTACTAAGACATCTTCAGAGTCCCACCCTGAGGGCCATAGAGATTGCCCCCTGCCTGAACAACTTCTAACTACTTTCCCTGGGGCTCTTCCTAACAGAAACCTGGACTGGGGATGGCTGGGGAAAGATCGGGCCAGGCGTCTGGGCACAGGAACGCTACTCACCGGGGCCTCATGCTGCTGAGAAAGGCTGCCAGCCGCGGGAGCTGCACCGGAACAGACACCGGATCAGTGACTCAGCTTGGGGCACAGCCAGCCACCCGCACCTTCTCCTGTGTCCCCCAAGGCCCAGGTTGTACCCCTTTTGGCAAGCAGGTTGGCTGAAAACTGTAGGGGATGGGGAGGAGAGCAGTTGGGGAGGGGGTAGAGAGAAGCAGCAGCCACGCCTACCTAACCCAAGAGGGCCAGGGAGGCAGGAAAGAGCAAGAGGTGATGAGGTGTCAGCCCAGCCCCTCAAATAACTGTTCCCTTACCACAGGCTTCAGCAGGAAGGACAGCAGCCTTTTAAGCCATATGGGCAGCCTCAGAACTAAGATCAGGTCCCCCAAGCAGGAGTCCACGCAATCGCCTTTGCTGGAAGGTAAAAGAGGGAGTAGAGGCTCTCTCAGCTCCATCCCCCTAGCTTCCTGCTCAGCACTGCACTGCACCCGGTCCCCTACCTCCCAACTCCTCTCTATACCTCTTGTCCGCCCCATCACCAGACCCTGGTAAATGCTGGTCTCCAGCTCCTCCATCGGCCTCCTTCCAATGCAGGCTTTGTCTACACCTTTGGGATGCCTGAACTCCCCTCACTGGAGACCCCAAGGTGCCACCCAGCAGAGCCAGCTCAGAAGCTCCAGGACAGAGGACAACACCTTCCTGTCTTGGCTTCATGTTGGATAGGTTGCAATTGGCACTGATGCCAGCCTGTAGGCTCGAGTGGGACTGTCCCAAGTGGGCTGCTCATCGTTTGTCTGCCTCAAGATCACAGAGGAGGTCGCAAGTGACCAGTTCTGGGGCTCATTCCCAGGGCAGAGTGAGAGGTAGCCACCTCCACTGAATCCCACCATACTTGGCACCTGGGGGACGCCACAGGCTGGGCAAGCAAGGCTGTAAGAGCCAAGCCATCCCACAATCAGGTAAAGGCAGCAGGTTTATGGCCTGAGAGATAAAATTCAGCCAGCCAGATACACCCCTAAAAGGTACGTTCACAAGCCTGTTTTCTGTCCCTGTGATGACTAAAAGCAGCTAAAGATGCTGGGCACTGGTGGTTCGTACCTACAAACCTAGCTACTCAGCAGGATCACAGTTCAAACCCAGCCCAGGCAGGTGAGCCTATAAGTCTCTTATCTCCAATTAAGCACCAAAATAGCGGGAAGAGGAGCTTGTAGCTCAAGTGGTAGACTGCTAGCCTTGAGCAAAAGAGCTCAGGGACAGTGTGCTGATCTGAGCTCAAGAGTCTGAGCTCAAGCCCCAGGACTGGTGCACACGTGGGCACACACGCACGCACACACACACACACACACACACACACACAGCTCAAAACAACTAGTTTCTTTAAACATGAGCTCTTGTAAGTCCCTCTAAGAGTCATCTTCAATGTGCCCTCTTCACAGAAGAGAAAACTGCGGTCCTGTTCAAAAACAAAGACTTGGCTTAGGCCAGCCAGAGCCAGAGCCACAGCCTGCCTTGATCCTGGATCTTTCCAGATAGAAGAAACCCCCCCTGAAGTCCTTATCTCCTCACACACAAATAAGTTCAGCTCAGGTGGGGCTAGGAATGTGCAACCCAGCCTCCGCCTGGGCTGGCACCTTCCCGAAGTCTCCCTGGTGAGGTATCTCCAGGCCTAAGCTGTACCACTAGAAGAACAAGGTCAGCGCCCTGAAGGCTGTGACAGAGGCCCGTCCCAGGAGACCCAGGACCCGCCTGCTCTCTCCTGCTCTAGGCCACTTCTGATCCCACCGCATACCCTGAAGCCCATCAGCACTCACAAGTTCTGCAGGAACGTGTGGCCTCCGTCGCTGAACAGCCCGCCTGTTGCCAGCGTCTCCAGAGCATGGGGTATGTTGTTTGGCAAGAAGGGAACCAGCTGCAGGGATGAAGAGGTGTAAAGCCCCACAGTAAGTCTGGGGCCTCATACGGCCCTGGGCCCAGGGTGTGGCTGGACTCTCATGAGTGACCATGGCTCAACTTTACTGAGGCATGAAAACCACCTGCAAAATGGCCCTCACAAGTGATATCTGGAATCACATACAAAGCTGTCCCACAGTCTCAGGGGCCTGGGACCCTCTGTTTGGGGTGGTACACCCCTCCCTCCCCCCTGCAGTGTTGAAATACCACTGAGAGCAGGCTGAGTTCTCCATTCACCACCTGCCTAGGCATCCCTCTATACGCTCCTCCCACTAGGCCCCAGTTCTCATCACAAATGACTAGACAGGGGAGGGGCTGGGAGGAAGTAGCCTCTCCCTAGAGGAGAGGAGATGCCAGGACTCTAAACCCCCACAGCCATACCGTGTGGCCAGCAGCTTCAAGGCTCTGCTTGGTCTCTAGCAAGGCTCGCTTCATGGCTGGGCTAGGCATGGTATAGTTGTCACTCTCATAGTATCCCACTCTCAGGGGCCGGGAGCTTCTGTAAATCTGGGCGCAAACACAAGAGGCAGGGGCAGGGCAGGGCTGGGTCAGGAGAGGATGGCCTAGGAAGAGCTCCTAGACACAGAAAAGCTACTACTCAGCCCCAATTATAGCTGCAAGGCTGCAGCCTGGATTCCTCTGGCACCATTCCCCCTGAAAAATAGACCCTGACCAAGGCCAGGACCTCGCATAGCTGATCCTTTCATAAAACACCCTCACAGTGAGGTGGCAGGGGAAAAGAAGGTCCCCAGTGGTCATAAGAAACTAGGGTACACAGAGATTGGAGCCCAAAGCATGATTAGGACCTGGCCAGCCACTAAGTGCAGAACACAGTTAGGTCTGAACTCAGGCATCCTGTCTCCTGAGCTGAAGTTCATCACCTGTCCTATGACAAACTGCTCCATACCTTTGGACAGGGACTGCCTCCCTCCTCTCCTCCTTCTTGGGAAGGAAGGAGTTTAGGCTGCAGTGTCCAATCTGTTGAGGAGGGAAAGCCCACCCCACCCCAATCTGCCCACCTGCCCCACCCACCAGGAACATCAGGCCTACTCTCCTGCCCATGGTCAGGTCCCTCAGCTCTCTCAAGGTGGATTCGCTGGGGTGAGGCAAGAAGCAAGCACAGGAAAAAGAAACATCAGACTAGAGGGCTGGGGGTATGGCCTAGTGGCAAGAGTGCTTGTCTTGTATACATGAGGCCCTGGGTTCGATTCCCCAGCACCACATATACAGAAAATGGCCAGAAGTGGCGCTGTGGCTCAAGTGGCAGAGTGCTAGCCTTGAACAAAAAGAAGCCAGGGACAGTGCTCAGGCCCTGAGTCCAAGCCCCAGGACTGGCCAAAAAAAAAAAAAAAAAAGAAAATATCAGACTAGAAAGTGGAGCTTGTGTCACACAATTCACAGGCCACAATGACATGACACTTGTTCCTGTCTGAGTCCATCTGATGTGCCTTTTGCCAAACACCTTATACATACAGTTCATCTCTTCTGCAGAAAGCCTCCAAGGACAATGACACCCCAGGACACTGAAGCTCGCACCTCCAGATCCTTACCTTTCTGTGTCCCCAATCCCTGAGATGAAATTTTTACCTAACCCCTGCCAACGCTCGCATTACAAGATGTATCGAAGCTAGACCCCACTCTTCCCGCCCTCTAAGGCAGGAAACCTCAGGTTCTGTTGAGGAAAGGCTCCTCCACCTCAGCTTTGTCTGACCAATAGGCTGTCTCTGTGATATTTTGGGGAGCCAGCACCTTGCCCACCACTCACTCGACCTGTGTACCAAGCATTCTACTGCTGGAGAAATGTACAGGAGTACTGTAATCAAGGCTGCTAATGACTCAGGGACAAGCACAGCCCAGGCACAGGGCTTCTCTCCCAAGGAGTTTTAAGACTGGAAGTGGTTCCCTGGCAATAACACTGGAAAGCGGATTTCCAAATCCAGGCAAGGCTGCCACCTGGTGGCAAACTGTGGAATAGCAACTGAGCTTGGCTTCAGATCTTTGGGAGAGGAGTTTTCAGGAAACTAGGTCTTAGGGCCTGCCCACACAGCCTGGGTTTGGAGTTTACCCCTTTGGCCATACCCACCCCTGCTCACCTCTTCCCTGAAGGGCAGGGGTGGCACCGTGGGATCCAAACGGAACATGTCCTCGCATAGCAGGGCTCGCATGCACAGAGCCAGGCTCTCCACATCCCGAGCCATGGGGCCAACAGAGAGCTTCACTGTGGGGTAGGAAATGGGGGCAAGAAGGGTCAACTAGGGGCTGGGAATATGGCCTAGTGGTGCTTTCCTCGTGTACATGAAGCACTGGGTTCAATTCCTCAGCACCACATATATAAAAAAAGCTGGAAGTGGTGCTGTGGCTCAAGGGGTAGAGTGCTAGCCTTGAGCAAAAAGAAGCCAGGGACAGTGCTCAGGCCCCAAGTCCAAGCCCCAGGACTGACAAAAAAAAAAACACATCAGCGACTTTACATTATGTATCTAAAACCAAACAACTATTAAACATAAAAAGGTCTGGAATAAACCTATCAGTGGATCACAATAGCTCAACAGCTATGTACACATGATCATATAAGATGAGAATAAGGAAAAACAACTCCAAGAGAAGGACACAGGAAGGCTGGGAATATGGCCTAGTGGCAAGAGTGTTTGCCTTATATACATGAAGCCCTGGGTTCGATTCCTCAGCACCACATATATAGAAAATGGCCAGAAGTGGTGCTATGGCTCAAGTGGTAGAGTGCTAGCCTTGAGCAAAAAGAAGCCAGGGACAGTGCTCAGGCCCTGAGTCCAAGGCCCAGGCCTGGCAAAAAAAAAAAAAGAGAGAAGGACACAGGAGAATTCTGTTGACCTTATCTTTAAAGTTCCAGGTGAATTTCCTGTGGTGAACCCTACGTGGTTACTGTATATGATTTTGGTACACTGGATATTGTATATATGCCTACATGATCTAGGGAAGGGAAAGAAAAATGAGGGTATAAGATATCACAAGAAATGTATTCACTGCCTTATTATGTAACTGTACCCCCTTTGCACAACACCTTGTCAATAAAATTTAATTAAAAAAAAAAAAACAAAAAACAAGCAAACAGAGAAGGGTCAACAGGCCCCAGTGGATTCTCAGGCTGGGTCTGAGTAAGAGCTGGGTCAAGGCTCAAGAGTTTTAAGACAAAGAGCACCTGACAGTCAGACAATGCCCACTGGGGAAGCAAGGGACGGCGTGGGTCAGGCCAACCCCCCACCCACCTGCAGGGCACAGAGGGCACCACAGACCTCACCTGCCTTCTGTCCATAGACACAGCCCTTCAGGCCGCTCTTGCTGGATGAGAAACACAAAATGTTAGAAACAGGAAGTGGCCACCCCCTGCCCATCCCAAGCTCCAAACTCCCAGCACTGGAAACTAGGAACCCTGCAGCCCAGAGAGGTTGGAGACTAAGCCACGATCACAGATCACTGCTGAGCAAGGGGCTCGGGAGCATCCTAAACCCACCATACCTAAGGCGATTTCCGGTAGGCTTCAGGCCACAGATGCCACAGAAGGATGAAGGGAAGCGGATGCTGCCTCCAATGTCAGTGCCTAAACCAAGCGGGGAGCCTCCAGACCCAATGAGGGCTCCCTCGCCCCCTGACGAGCCACCTGGGCTCTTGGAGGACTTCCATGGGTTCATGGTCTGACCAAAGAGGGGGTTACTGCAGTCATAGCTGGAGGAAGCAGAAACAGGTCAGCCCAGGTTATGCCATCTCAGATGCCCACTATCCACACCCCACACCCCGCCTCTCCTTGCTGAAGCCCAACCCGAGACCCAACCTGAACATAGACTGGGGGACATTGGTGTGCACAAAGGGCACGGCGCCCTGCAGCTTCAGCACCTGCACCACCACGCTGTCGCATTCTGCTGGCACCCCCTCGTTCAGGCTCAGTCCTAGCGTGGAGTTCTGACCCTGGGAGGAGGGAAGGACAAGAGGACAAAGCCAATGAGGTAGGTGCCTTTCTGCGGCCCCGGGCTCACCCGGGTCTCCCCTCAAGTACTCAGGACCTGCTATTTCCTCTGAGGGCCCCAAGTAACCCCAGCCATGGGGCATGGAGCCCTACATAGGGCAAGGAATACCTTGTAGTGGAAGCACTCCTTGAGGCTCACGGGGACTCCATAGAGCAGGCCCCGCCGTGGGGCCTGGGACAGCTGGGTCTCACAGTCAGTCAGGTAAGAGGTCACACAGTTGGTTCCTTTGTTCACTTCCCAGGCCTAGCGAGGGAAGGGGATGCAGACACAAGAAGAGCAAAACTGGCCTCTTCTCTTTGTCTTTTTTTCTCTTTTCTTTTCTTTTCCTTCCTCCCTTCCTCCCTCCTTTCTTTCTTTCTTTCTTTCTTTCTTTCTTTCTTTCTTTCTTTCTTTCTTTCTTTCTTTCTTTCTTTCTTTCTTTCTTTCTTTCTTTCTTTCTTTCTTTCTTTCTTTCTTTCTTTCTTTCTTTCTTTCTTTCTTTCTTTCTTTCTTTCTTTCTTTCTTTTTGTGCTTATCGTAGCTTGGACCCAGGGCCTGGGTACTGTCCCTAAGCTTTTTGCTCAGGGTTAACCTTCTATTGCTTGAACCACAGCTCCACTTCTGGCTTTTTCTTTTTTTGAGTGGTAAACTAGAGATAAGAATTTCATGTACTTTCCTACCCAGCCTGACTGTGAACCTCAATCCTCGGATTTCAGCCTCCTGACTAGCTTGGATTACAGGTATGAGCCACAGGCTACCAGCTCTTTGTCTTATTAAACTGTGGTAAAATAAAAATTGCTGGGCATAGTGTGTCATGCATGTAATCCTAGCACTCAGGAGGCTGAAGCAGGAGGATCCTGATTTTGAGGCCAGCCTGGGCTACATAGAGAAAATGATAACAATTATAACAGCAATAACCATTTATTTCTGTGGTAGAGTGCTTTTCTAGCATGCACAAGACTCTGGGTTCAATATCCACAATCACACACACACACACACACACACAATTACACACACACACTGTTCCCGCTCCTTTTCTCCCTGGCACTGTGGTCCCACCATGGCCCTAAGCAGGCCACGTTTTTCCCCACAGCCTATGCAAAGAGAAGAAAGAGGTGGGAACAGAGGATGGGGCTGGCCAAGGGCCTTACCTTTCCCACGTAGGTGAAGAGGGCTGCCTCAGGAGACAACTCTCCACTGCTTAACTTCTGCACCAGTTGAGGCAGAGGCAGGGCCAGCAGAGCCTCTGAGTCCAGGTCTGGGTTCTGTAGGGAACACATTCTGATCAGTCCCCTGCTCCCCAGTGGCCCCCAAGCCTGCAGCAGACACTGGTAGCCCACACCCCTCAGTCCCCACGCTCCCCATGTAGACTCGGAGCAGACGCTCGCTCCCTAGCTGTCACATGCCAACCCACCACAGATAGGCCCACCCCCAGCTCTGACAGCAGAGGCAGGACATGGCCTGGGCAGACCCTGCTGTCCCTGGCAGGTGCAGATGTCACCTCCGGCTAGAGGTGGGCGGGATAGGTACAGGGGCTGGAGAGGGGAAGGCTGGTTATTGCAGCTTTGCAACCAACCTCCATCCCTGCCACCTGCCGTGCCACACACTGTGCTGAGGCACTTGTGTTTGTTCTTTGAGATTAGGTCTCAGTTTTGTTGCCTAAAATGGCCTTAAAATCCTCAGCCTCCCAAGTAGCTGGGTTTACAGGCCTGCGTTACCATGCCTGGCTGCCTTACATGTTTTGATTAAATTGTACTGTCACTTCCAATGAACAGATAAATAAAGGGAAGCACATAAAGAGAGAGTCAGTACATGCCCTAGGCCATGGTGGCAAGCAGCAGTGCTCTGCCCACTTGCACAGCCTGTCCGTCAGCCATCTACCTGCGTTCAAGCGCTGGGAGAGATGTGCTGCAGGCAGTGCCCAAAGGAAGAACTGATACATACATTCTGCAGACACAGATGAGGTGGTTGCATTGGACTCAGAACTAAACTCACCATGGAAACAGGCGCAAACAAAAAGCCATACCAGGGCCTGAGAATGTGGCCTCTTGGTAGAGTGCTTACACTGCATGCATGAAGCCCTGGGTTCAATTCCTCAGTACCACATAAACCGAAAAAGCCAGAAATGGCGCAGCAGCTCAAGTGGTAGAGTGCTAGCCTTGAGTAAAAAGAAGCCAGGGACAGTGCTCAGTCCCTGAGTTCAAGTATCAGGACTGGCAAAGAAAAAAACATGCCCACACAAGCTTAAGCAGGGAAGGGATGGAGCACAGCAGAAGTCCACAGGAAGATGCTTGAGAAAATTATATAGAAAAATTAAAATAAGGGGTTTTAAAATGTGAGCTATAGGGCTGGGGATATGGCCTAGTGGCAAGAGTGATTGCCTCCTATACATAAGGCCCTGGGTTCAATTCCCTAGCACCACATATACAGAAAATGGCCAGAAGTGGCGCTGTGGCTCAAGTGGCAGAGTGCTAGCCTTGAGCAAAAAGAAGCCAGGGACAGTGCTCAGGCCCTGAGTCTAAGGCCCAATCCTGGCCAAAAAATAAAATAAAATAAAAAATAAAATGTGAGCTTATAACTAGCCGGAAAATTTAAAAGTATAATATTCACTATTGATCTAATAGAAAACTTAAGAAGACAATACAGTAAACAAAAATAAGATTTCCAGATAGGATGAAGAAAAGAAAGCCTTTGGGTGGGGTCGTCGTTAAATTGGGCCCGGCTGTGGGGAGCTGCTCTCTGAGAGAGGTGGGCACCCACGCCGGCCTGCCCCGCCTCCAGGGCTCCAGGTCGATGGGTGGGGCCCTGACTTGCAAACACCCAGGAGTACTGGAGCAATTAGTGAAGACTGAGTCACAGTTCTCTCTACTAACCCCAACCTCGCTCCTCCTGCCAAGGTCACCAGAGACTTTCTGTTGTCAGATCCAACAGATACTTGATGCCATCTCTCTCCAGGGCCCACGAAGGCATTCCCCAAGGTGCCAAGGCCACAGGCTCCTCCCTCCCGGTTTCTCTCAGCACTCTGCTGGTTTCTCTCATGCTTCTCCATTGCTAACTCTGACATTCACTCATTTATCCAGTCAGCAAAGTAAGCAAGAAGATAAGATCCCTACATTCAGCCAGCATCCCAGCAAGGAAACAAACCTGTCACAGATCATGGTAAGGTGAGACAGCAGATGGGCTGCTCTGCTGGGCATGTGGAGAGTGCCTGCCATGAGCATCAGACCTCAGCAGTGGGGAAACTGAGGCAAAAGACTGCAAGTTCCAGGCCTGCCTGGACTACACAGGTAAAACCCTGTCTAAAAAAATGCAAGCCAGGCAACCAGGGACTCTACCTATAATCCTAACTACCTGAGAGTCTGAGATCTGAGAATCACAGCTCAAAGCCAGCCCAGGCAGACAAATCTCTCATCTCCCGTTAACCAGTGAAAAGCCAGAAGAGGAGCTGTAACTCAAGTGGTTAGAGTGCCAGCCGTGAGAGGAAAAAGCTGAGTAAGAGCATGAAACCTGATGTGAAGAGCACAGGCTTGCAAGGGTTCCTCGGAGCACTGCCTTCCCTCTCCAGTCCCTCCCCCAAGCCTCCCCGCCACCATGCCCTGAGTCTCCAAGCCCTCCACACATCCAACACCCCCTGATCCTCCATCCGGCCTGACGCATGAGCCCAGTGATGCAGCTCACAGAAGCCACTCCAGTCACCTGTCCCTGGTTACCACATCCTTCCCCCTCCCCCGCTCTCAATGGCTCTTCCTTCCACCTCAGCTCACTCAACACCACCCCCAGGCAGGTTCGAGGTCCTCCCGGGGCAGGTGCTGGTGCCTCCTTCTCCCTCCCCCTGGCACCAGTCACTCACCAAGCCCTCTGAATAGCTCAGGAAAATGGCTACCTCTCTACCAAGACCTTCATCCAGGCTCAGCCCTTTCTCCTAGAACACACAAGGAACCTAACTGCAGCCCTGTCTAGGCCCTGGCGCTGGCCAACGCCTTTCCTGCTAGGGCCAGACCAGGGAAAAGCCCAACATGGCTTTGCCTCCCCACCAAATTTCCAGAGGAAGGAAGTAGCATCAGAACTCTACCCAGGGAGTGCAGGAACTGAAAAAGGCATCCAGGCGCGACAGGACCACGTGTGCAAAGGCATAGAGGCAGAACCTGTGTTCCGGGGCATCTCTTCCAGCCTCAAGAGTCCCTTACCTCTAGCCTCTGAAATTCAGGTCTGCCCAGGAGAAATGGCCCCTTCCCTTGGTTCTCTCCCTGTGCACCCTAGAAGTTGCCACCCAGCACCTGTAACCCAGGCAATTGGCATGATGGGGGGAGGGGCACCATGGGAAGTCTCCCCTGAGGTCACCTCTGCATCTACTGTGGCCACACCCTCTCCTCTCCTTCCCCAATATAATCCCTCTCCTGCCATAAACTCTCTCGCTCCCTGGCCTCCATCTTGTGCAGGCTAGCAGTGTGCTCTCCCCACCCCACCCCCTTCTGCCTGAGCAGAGTGGAAGTTTCCTTTCGACAACCTTTACACTAACCAAGTGGAACAAGTGGGAGGATGGGTTGATACAGATAAGCGTCCGTGGTTGGCAGGTGGCAGGAGTTAGCAGAAGCACATATCTTTCTGGAGTTGCTCCAGAATGTGGGAGGTGAGCTATTTTGTGGTGACGTGGAGGTGCTCAGGTTGTGTCATCCCCTCCCCTCCAGCTTTTCCGGCATCTGGGGTGGGAAAGGGACTGTATTACACACTCTTGTATGCTTCTAGCAGCTAGGGCCCTGCTTTCTCCAATGCCCTCTTGTTATTCAGGGCTGATCTGAGAAGGTCCCAGAAGAAAGGCTGCTAAGACAGACTCAGGTGTCACCTTCCTTTCATCTAGAAAGGCCAGCGCACTCCGAGAGCACACCTTAGAAAAGAACTAGTCCCAAGGCTTGAGCTGGTTCAGCTCGAATGCTCACTTCCAATCCACCCTCAAAGGCCTACAGAGTCCTTGTAATCAAGACCCCCACCTCTTAGCCAAACATGGTGACTTCACATCTATAACCACAACTATCAGGGTAGCTGAAGCAGAAGCAGTATTTGAGGTGAGTTTAGATACTAGTCTGGGCAACATGTCGAGAATCTTCTCAAAAAAGAAAAAGAAAAAAAGAAGAGACTTGAGACCACCTATTTGCTGACTGTATAAAACCAGAGATACTTCTTAGCCAGTTTGGCTTCCAGTCACTAGAAATTCAACAGGTAATTTCCTCTCCTAAAGAGCGAAGCTAGGTGCCTGAGGCCACATCTCCAGGAAGCAGCTTTTTGTGGGGTGTTTATGTAGGTCTGTGTTTTTATGTGTGCGTGATATGCCGGGTACTGACTTGTTGTCACTTGTTATGACAGGTTGTCACACTCTCAATTTGCTTTTTTTCTCAAGGCTAGCATTCTACTACTTAAGCCACAGCTCTACTTCTGGCTTTCGGGTGATTAGCTGAAAAGTCTCATAGACTTTTCTGCCCAGGCTTGCTTTAAACTGAGATCCTCAGAACTCAGCCCCCTGAGTAGCTAGGATTACAAGTATGAATCACCAGTACCCAGCAAGTTTTTGTGTTTTAGAGCCAAAATATCTACCTTAGAAAATTCAGGTCTTAAAAAAGGGGGCAATTCTCTTCAACTACTGGTGCTGGGAAAACTGGGCAGCCATAAGTAGAAAACTCAAAGTAGACCCCAGCCTATCACCATGCACCAAGATCAACTCAAAATGGATTAAGGACCTCAACATCAGACCTGAATCCTTGAAACTACTGAAGGAGAGAGTAGGAAAGACGCTAGAACTTATAGGCACAGGAAGGAACTTCCTGAATGCAGTCCCAGGGGCATAACAGATAGGGGAGGGACTTGACAAATGAGACTACTACAAAATAAAAAGTTTCTGCACAGCTAAAGACATAGCCACCAAACTAGAAAGACAGCCAGCCATATGGGAAAGAATCTTCACCAGCACAGCAACAAAGGCCTAATATCTGTCATCTACAGAGAACTCAAAAAACTAACCCCCTCCAAACCCAGTAAACCAATTATTAAATGGGCAAAGGAGCTAAAGAGAGACTTCACAGGAGAAGAGATAAAAATGGCAAAGAAACATATGAGGAAATGTTCAACATCCCTGGCAGTAAAGGAAATGCAAATAAAAACAACCCTGAGATACCACCTCACTCCAGTTAGAATGGCCTATACTCTGAACTCAGGCAACAACAAATACTGGAGGGGATGCAGGGAAAGAGGAACCTTTCTCCACTGTTGGTGGGAGTGCAAATTAGTACAACCACTTTGGAGAACAGTATGGGGGGTCCTCAAAAAGCTCAGCATAGATATACCTATGACCCAGCCATACCACTCCTAGGCATCTATCCTGAACAACAGGTCTCAGGATATCAAAAAGACATCTGCAGGGCTGGGGACATAGCCTAGTGGCAAGAGTGCCTGCCTCGGATACACGAGGCCCTAGGTTCGATTCCCCAGCACCACATATACAGAAAACGGCCAGAAGCGGCGCTGTGGCTCAAGTGGCAGAGTGCTAGCCTTGAGCGGGAAGAAGCCAGGGACAGTGCTCAGGCCCTGAGTCCAAGGCCCAGGACTGGCAAAAAAAAAAAAAAAAAAAAAAAAAAGACATCTGAACATCCATGTTTACCACTGCACAATTCACAATAGCCAAAATATGGAAATAACCCAGATGCCCCTCTACAGATGAATAGATCCAAAAAATGTGGTACATATACACAATGGAATACTAGCGATTAGAAATGATAAAATATTGGTATTCGGGGCTAGAGATATGGCCTAGTGGCAAGAGTGCTTGCCTCATATACATGAAGCCCTGGGTTCGATTCCTCAGCACCACATATATAGAAAACGGCCAGAAGTGGCGCTGTGGCTCAAGTAGCAGAGTACTAGCCTTGAGCAAAAAGAAGCCAGGGACAGTGCTCAAGCCCTGAGTTCAAGCCCCACGACTGGCCAAAAAAGTATATATATATATATATGTATATATATACATATATACATATATATACATATATACATATACATATACATACATACATATATACATATATACATATATACATATATATACATATATACATATGTATATATAGGTATTCACAGGGAAATGGTCAGAACTTGAACAGATAATGTTGAGCGAGACAAGCCTAGAACACAGAGAACAAAGGGGCATGGTCTCCTTGATATATGACTATTGGGGAGTGGGGGGAGACAGTAGAGACCAGGTCTGCAAAACAAAAACTTCTTGTCAAATGATATTTCCATAGGTTTGGGTCAGGGACCTTACATTATGTATCTAAAACCAAACAACTACTAAACATAAAAAGGTCTAAAATAGACCTCTCAGTGGATCACAATAGCTCAACAGCTATGTATATATGATCATATAAGACAAGGATAAGAAAACTCTATTGTTGACGTTATATGACGTTATATTTAAAGTTCTAGGTGAATTTCTTTTGGCGTACGCCACATGGCTACTGTATATGATTTTGGTACACTAGGTATTGTATATATGTCTACCTGATCTAGGGAAGGGAAAGAAAAACGAGGGTGTAAGATATCACAAGAAATGTACTCACTGCCCTATTATGTAACTGTACCCTTTTTGCACAACACCTTGTCAACAAAATTTAATTAATAATAATTTAAAAAAGGGGGCAATTAGTCCAGAGGAAAAATCATACTGATTCAGAGGGATGAAATGCAGGAAGATCTACCCTCCCATCAATGCCCCACCCTACCAAATAGATTTCTGGCAACAAAGATTCCTTCTTATAGGTAGCAACCTGGGGCAGATTCCTGTGCTGGCGCACCATACTGACCTAGAAGCTGGCAAAACTCAGATGGCTGCATAAGAAGGACATGGAGGAGCAGCTGGGGAAGGTGCTTGCTCATACCTGTAATCCCAGCTACTCAGTTCTTTTGTTCTTTTGTTATTGTTGTTGTTTTGCTGGTCCTAGGGCTTATACTCAGGGCCTGGGAGCTGTCCCTGAGCCTCTCTGTGCTCAAGGCTAGTGCTCTACCACTTGAGCCACAGCATCACTTCCAGACTTTTCGAGTAGCTTATTACTTTTTTTTTATTATTATTTTTGGCCAGTCCTGGGGCTTGGACTCAGGGTGTGAGCACTGTCCCTGGCTTCTTTTTGCTCAAGGCTAGTACTCTACCACTTGAGCCACAGCGCCACCTCTGGCCTATTCTATATATGTGGTACTGAGGAATTGAACCCAGGGCTTCATGTATATGAAGCAAGCACTCTTGCCACTAGGCCATATTCCCAGCCCTTCAAGTAGTTTATTGGAGATAAGAGTCTCACTGGGACTTTTCTGACCAGGCTGGCTTCAAACTACGATCCTCCAGTCTCAGCATCCTAAACAGTTACTATTGCAGGTGTGAGCCACTGGTGCCAGACTAATCCTAGCTACTCAGGAAGCTGAGACCAGAGGGTGGAGGTTCAAAGCCTGCCCAGATAAGAAAGTCCATGAGACTCTTATCTCCAGTTAAGTACCAGAAAATGAAGTGGAGCTGTGGCTCAAAGTGGTAGAGGACTAGCCTTAAGCAAAACAAGCTCAAGGATAGCACCCAGGCCTTAAGTTCAAGCCCCATGACCTAAAAAAAAAAAAGAAAAATGAAGAAGAAGCACAAGGGGGAGGGGGAGGCTAGATAGTGAAGGACCTGTGCTCAGGAAGCAGAGAAAATGGTCACTTTAGATTGAACACAGAGATTCTTCCCACTTGGGAGGACAAAATCCTTAAAACTTTTTTTTTTTTTTTTTTTTTGCCAGTCCTGGGGCTTGAACTCTGGGCCTGGGCCCTGTCCTAAGCTTTTGTTTGGTTTTGTTTTTGTTGCTAGTCCTGAGGCCTGAGCACTGTTGTCCCTGGCTTCTTTTTGCTGAAGGCTAGCACTCTGCCACTTGAGCCACAGCGCCACTTCCGGCTTTTTCTATACATGTGGTGCTGAGGAATCGAACCCAGGGCTTCATGTATATGAAACGAGCACTTTACCACTAGGCCATATTCCCAGCCCTTGTCCTAAACTTTTGTACTCAAGGCTAGTGCTCTACCACCTGAGCCACAACTCTACTTCTTGCTTTTTCAGTGATTAGAGATAAGAATCTCCTAGGCTTTCCTGCCTAGGCTGGCTTTGAACCTTGATCTTCAGATCTCAGCCTCTTGAGTAGCTAGAATTACAGGGTGAGCCACCAGCACCTGGCTCAGATATACTTTTTATTTCAATTGGTCAGCCAATCATTCGGTTGATCAATAAGCCTTAGGGATGATGCAGAATAAATATAAACAATTACAGGGAGCTGGGAATATGGCTTAGTGGCAAGAGATGAGGCCCTGGGTTCAATTCCCCAGCACCACATATATAGAAAAAGGCCAGAAGTAGTGCTGTGGCTCAAGTGGCAGAGTGCTAGCCTTGAGCGGGAAGAAGCCAGGGACAGTGCTCAGACCCTAAGTCCAAGGCCCAGGACTGGCAAAAAAAAAAAAAAAAAAAATACAGGCAGCCAAAATTTCCCCCATATTCCCTGACACAGGCTGGGCCTAGCATTGAAGGTACATTCTCCCTAATCTCTCTTCCCTGCAGTGAGTTAGGGAGTCCCATAAGGCACTGAGCTCTAGTTCCAGCTCTGCTCCAACTGGGAAAAAAAATCACTTACTGGCCACTAAGCACCTGTTAAATGCAATTTTCTTTTCTTTCTTTTTGTATTTTTATTTTTGCCAGTCCTGGGGCTTGAGCACTGTCCCTGAGCTTCTTTTTGCTCAAGGCTAGCCACTTACGGCCTTTTCTGTTTATGTGGTACTGAGGAGAGGAATCAAACCCAGGGCTTCATGCATGCTAGACAAGCACTCTACCAGTAAACCACATTCCCAGACCTTAAGCGCAATTTTCAGTGAAACCACTTTCCTGCCTCCCATCTAGTTCTACCTTCCTGATTCCTGCTGGCTCCATCATGGTTAGTAAGTTTTCTCACCTGTCAGATCCTACAGACACCTACAGCAGCAAGGCTTCTGTTCAGCGGTGGCTTCTAACCTGGGTTAATGTTCCATGCTGCTGAGAGGAAAATGTCCTCTTCTAGAGACGTTTCCTGGCTCCCCCAGTTTTTCCTCCTCTATTCCCAAACACACACACACACACACACACACACACACACACACACACACACACACACACACACACACACGAAGGGGGGGGAGGGAATCCAAGACAGCACAAGCAAAAAAAAAAAAAAAAGCTTGAGAGATCGCCCAGAAAAGGGCTAGAGCAAAATCTGCCCCTGGAAGGGCTTTGCGAGGTATTGGGCCACCACAGCCCGAGCAGGCAGAGGCTGGGGAGATTTCCATCCTAGGCGGGCTTTTTCCAATAACACCCCGTGCATCTGAGCCAGTGTCTTTCTGGATCCGTCTTAGCAATCTCATGTACACATTAATACTCTCTCCCTACGACGCCCCCAGGATACCATTGCAGAGTGCGAAAGCGATTCCAAAGTCCTCCGCACCAAGTCAACAGCGGCGGCCGATCGGTGCCCGGCCTCGCCCCACCGCGTTCCGATAGCAGTGGGGATTAACTGGCTCGGCGCCAAGCTCCCCTGGGATCCGGGAAGGCGATCTAGACCCCGCCGGGTCCGGCTTGCTCCTCCCGGAGGCCCATCGGGCTCGGGATGAGAAGGGGCGCTGGGGCAGGGGTGGAGAGGGGAGACGCTGGGGACCGGCGTGCGCCCGCGCCGCCCGCCCGCCCGCCGGCTCCCGGAACGCGCCGCTCCCCCGGGTCCCCGAGCCAGGTCCACCCTGCCCGGCGGTCACCTGGAGCCGGAAGCGCCGAGCCGCCTTGTCCATGGTCTCCAGGCCGGCTCGCTGGCTCCGCCGCGCACGGGCCGCCGCGCCCCGCGCCGCGCCCCGTCCAGACCAGCGCAGCGCCAGGGCGACCGCCACGAAGCAGCAAAGCAGGGCAGCCCCGGGCGCCCCCGACAGCGCGGCCCACGCCTCGGCCAGCATGGTCCCCGGCCCCGCCGACTGCGGCTCCCAGGCGAAGACGCGCAGCGGAGTCCACACGCGCAAGCTCCACCGCTCCGCCGCAAAACCCGGCCTGGACCGCCCAGGATCCCCGGCCCGCCGCGGGGAGGGGCGGCCGCGAGCCCGCGCGGGAGCGCGCCGTTGCCTGGTAGCAGCCGCCACGCCGGCGGCCTGTAACGGTCAAGGTCAAGGCCGGCTTCCCGTCGGGCGCACTCCCTCGCACCCAGCTGGGCTCTTTCCCCGCACTCCGGAGCTTCAGGTCCTGAGGAGCAGCGAGCCAGCAGGAGCGACAAGGTCACCGGCCGGGTGCCAGCGAAGTGGCATGTGCCAGGCCCAGCCGCCACCCCCACCCCCGGCCCCCCGTGCACCCCGCAATTCCCAGTCTCCTAGACAGACACCCCCATCTCCACCTCCACACCCCAGCACAGACTAGGCTTAAGGACCTTAGTGACCTCTGCAGACATCTGGGGTGTATTGTTTGTTTGTTGGGGGAGGCTTGGTCCTGGGGTGTGCTTGATGCTCAAGGCTAGTGCTCTGCCACGTTCGGCCACAGAGCCACTTGCGGTTTTCTGGTGTTTAATTTGAGATGAGAGTCTCCTGGATGGGGGGGGGGGGGGGACAGGGACGGGGGGGGGGGAGAAGCAGGTGGCTCAGGGCTATAATCATGAGACTCTTATCTCCAATTAAATCACAGAAAAAGCCAGCAGTGGCGCTGTGGCTCAGATGGTAGAGTGCTCACCTTGAGTAAAAGCAGCTCAGCGACAGAGTCCAGGCCCTGAGTTCAAGCCTCAGGACTGGCACACACACAAAAAAAATGTCCCACAGACTTTCCTACTCAGGCCAGCTTTGAACCAGAATCCTCAGATCTCAGTCTTCTAAGTAGCTAGGAATACAGGCATGAGCCACTAGGGCCCCGCCCTCCACAGACATCTTCATAACTTATTTCCATGCTTCAAGGGTTCATCAATGGTGAGGCATGCTCTCTCCCCAAGTGCAGGACTTATGGAGCCCAGCCTGCAAAGGGACACAGAAGTTCTGGGTTGCCCACTCACTGTCCCACTCTTCCTTCTCCAACGTGCAGAGAAGGCTCTCCTTTACCACTGGTCTGGCAGACTGTGCCCTTCCCTTCCCCCAGAGCACTCTCTCCCAGTCCTGGGACCTTTTGGTTTTCTTACAGGACAGCAGTAGGAATGCCAGAGAACCTAGCAGCCATCCTTGGGGGGCATAAATCACATACACACCATAGAGCCCTGTAGGTCTCTCACAGAGGGCGTTATATGCTGTATCTCATTAGTTTTCCCCAACAGCCTTATGAGAAAGTTCTTTATAATTGTGTGTGTGTGTGTGTGTGTGTGTGTGTGTGTGAGAGAGAGAGAGAGAGAGAGAGAGAGAGAGAGAGAGAGAGAGAGAGATGGCAATTCTGGGGCATGAACTCCAGTGCCTGGGCATTACCCCTTAGCTTTTTTTCTTTTTAATCAAAGCTGATGCTCTACCATTTGAAGCAGAGCTGTGGTCCAAGTGGTAGAGCATTAGTCGTGAGCATGAAAGCTCAGGGACAGCCCCCAGGCCCTGAGTTTAAGCCCTAAGACCAGTACAAAAAAATATATGTTGTCATTTGTGTTGTGAAAACAATGAGAGCAGAGTAACTTACTGGAATTTAAAGGGATGGGGGCAGGTTCAACCTGCCTATGAGACTAAATTCCAACCCCATCACTACCAAAGGAAGAAAAAAAAGGGAAGCTAAATGAGCCTTCCACTAATGGATCTTGAGTCTGATTGGTAAGGGCAAGGTGGCCCTAGGCCAAAAAGCAAAATCCAAGAAGCCTTTGGTGAAAATTTGATGATCACGCTGTATAACCCCAAAGAGTCTTAGATCCTGGCCTTGGGCTGACCAGCACAACAGAACCATAGCACACTATTATGGCGCTTGTTCTGAAGTATAGACTGTCTAATAGTCCATAAGTGTATTTTCTGAGCCTCAGCTTCCTTACCAGTAAAATGAAGATAGTGTATCCTACACACACACCCGTCTCAAGTACTAATGTAAGAATCAAATGACTCATGCCTATAATCCTAGCTACTCAGGAGGCTGAGATCTGAGGATCACAGTTCGAAGCCAGACCAAGCAGGAAAGTCCACAAGACTCTAATCTCCAATTAACCACCAGAAAACCAGAAGTGGTGCTGTGGCTCTGGCTCAAAGTGGAGCCTTGAGCTGAAGAGCTCAGCCCAGGCCCAGAGTTCAATCCCCATGATCAGGAAAAAAAAAAAAAAAAAAATTAGTATATGTAACACAGCCTAAAAAGGGCCTAGAATAGAGGAGGAAAACCATGCACTCATTATTGATATTATGACTTTTATTAGAAAAATAGAAGCCTAGGGCTGGGAGTATGGCCTAGTGGCAAGAGTGCTTGCCTCCTACACATGAAGCTCTCAGTTCAATTCCCGAGCACCACATATATGGAAAACGGCCAGAGGGGGCGCTGTGGCTCAAGTGGCAGAGTGCTAGCCTTGAGCAAGAAAAGGCCAGGGACAGTGCTCAGGCCCTGAGTCCAAGGCCCAGGACTGGCAAAAAAAAAGAAAAATAGAAACCTACACAGACAGATTTTCTGGCCTAAGAAGCTGAAACTCATAAACCAGACTGCTTGAGTTAAACTCTGTCTCTACCATTTACTGTGTAACATTGGGTAAGTCAAATTAACCTCTCACTACTTAGTTTCCTTACTTGCAGAAAGGGGCCTAACACTACTGACTACCTCACAGAATTGTTGGAAACTAATATGAAAGTTTATTCAAGTCAAGAACTTAGAATGGTACCTCAGCCATCTTGGGGACCCAATAAATATTACTTCATTTTATTTTAGGCAGAGCTGTGATGCAATCCTACCAGTGATTTCAGGAAGGCAGTGTGGAGGAGGGTTTGGGAGAGACATTGGAGGCTGGGGCCTGAAATGCAAGAAGAGCAGATGCAGATCTGGTGGGGTGAGTTTCCAGGGCTCTGCCTGTGTTATCTGGAAGTTATCTGTGAGATCAGATAACTCTACAACATCCTGGGAAACAAAATGCCACGTAGCCATATGTCCTACCTACCCTCAGGAGGTTCTTGCAGCTGCGCACCAGTGGTACAAGCTTGGGATCCTATCTATTCAGGAGGCTGAGATCTGAGGATCCACAGTTCAAAGTCACTCTGGGCAGGAAAGTCTATGAGACTTGTATCTCTAGTTAACCACCAAAAAGCCAGAAGTGGAGATATAGGTCAAGTGGTAGAGTGCCAGCAAAAGAGCTAAGGCCCTGAATTCCAGCCCCAACACAATGTGAATGTGTGCCACGCACACACACACGCACACACACACACACACACACACATAGAGGTTCTTTCAGGGAGAGTTATTCTGAGAGGCAGAAACTCAGGTGGACAGTGGACCCTTTTGGCTTCACTGAGCAAGGTCAGGGTTATCCTTTATTAGCTGATGACCTTGAACCAAGTCATCCTTTTGTGTCTTCAGCTGTCAGATGAGAAGCATGTATTGCTTTCCCAAGGTCCCATGGAGGTTGAGGAGAGGTAGGACTCACAGGGGGAAGGCAACTGCTCAGATTCCAGAGGGTTAAAATCTGTCTTTGTTCTGGAGACAGGAGCTGCAACTATGCTATTTCTCCTTTTCCTTTCACTTCTGTGCACCATTCCTAGGGGCCCACTAAAGGAAAGACAAGGAGGGGGACCCAGGCCTTGCCCTAAGAAACTGCTATGGTTTGAATGTACATGTCACTCCCAAAATCATGTGTTAATACCTTCCTAATTAACAAGGTATTTGAAGGTGGGGCTTTTTGGAGAAGGGATTAGGTCATGAGGGCATTGATCTCACTAATAGGATTAATAATCTTATGAAAGAGATGCTAACTCAGCAGTAGAGTACAGTGGTAGTAGGGATAGCTCATTGGTAGTGAAGTAACAATTTAGTAGTATAGCTTAGATTGAGATTGAAAGGATAAAGTTCAAGACAGAAAAGAGCAGAAAAGTTCACTAGACCCCTTCTCAACTGAGTTGGGCTTGGTGCTGACTTCTTATCCTTGTTACCTCACAAAGCCTAAATTAAGCAGATCTCAGACCAAGTACATGCTGAGGCAAGAATCAAGATCCATAGCAGCATACACACACACACACACACACACACACACACACACACACACAAAGATGGAGTATGGGCTGGAGGTGCAGTCAGCAGTATAGTGCCTGCCTAGGAAGAATAAAGCCTTGAGTTCAAACCCTACTACCACCAAAGAAAAAAAGGAACAATGTAAGAAAAGTGACAGATGCCCCTACTGTACCTATTCTCCATATAAGAATAGCATTTTGGGCTGGGAACATGGCTTAGTGGCAAGAGTGCTTGCCTAGCATGCATGAGGCCCTGGGTTTGATTCCTCAGCACCACATACCCAGAAAAAGCCAGAAGTGGGCACTGTGGCTCAAGTTGACAGAGTGCTAGCCTTGAACAAAAAGAAGCCAGGGACAGTGCTCAGGCCCTGAGTCCAAGCCCCAAGACTGGCAAAAAAAAAAAAAAAGCATTTTGACTGTAACCCCTTTGTACACCATCTTTATGATATTTTTTTTAAACTGAAAAAGCATTTTGCGGGGCTGGGGATATGGCCTAGTGGCAAGAGTGCCTGCCTCGGATACACGAGGCCCTAGGTTCGATTCCCCAGCACCACATATACGGAAAACGGCCAGAAGCGGCGCTGTGGCTCAAGTGGCAGAGTGCTAGCCTTGAGCGGGAAGAAGCCAGGGACAGTGCTCAGGCCCTGAGTCCAAGGCCCAGGACTGGCGCAAAAAAAAAAAAAAAAAAGAAAAAGCATTTTGCCCCTTCAGCCATGTGAAGGGCAGACCACTTTTACATCCCACCAACAAATTACAAATCCTATACCAGATACCAAATCTGCCAGCGCCTTGATCTTGAACTTCCCATCCTCTAGTGTAAGAACAGATTCTATTTCTTTAAAGATTACCCCAGTCTCGGGTATTGTTAAAACAGCACAAACAAACTAAGACGGACCTTTTGGCTCTGTACATGAGGTGGGATATTGTATATATCTTGGAAGCAAAGTTATCTGGGGCTGCTTAAAATTTACAAAGAATTGCCAGCTGTTTGAAGACAGTGGTCTGAGACTGACTACCACTCCCTTTTGAATGTGAGGAGACTGTCTCCTGTGGTACACTGGCTGCATAAGCAACCCTAACAGTCCACCCTTTCCTATAACCTGTGCTCTTTGTAAATTAACTTTTGAGCTCCTCTCCTAAGGGTAGAGAGTATTTCCTTATCTTGGAAATCTCTATGGTTTAGTCTAATTAGCAGGAAGGAGCAAAAGTAATACTGTACAAGTTCTTAGCCTATGCTGCAAGAGAATTACCTTCTCTCCTCTCTCTCTCTCTCCTCCCCCCTCCCCCCACCCCTGCAACCTTGGTACTGCCATGAGAGCAAGTTCAAGCCTACCTTAGAGTACAGATTCCTCACCCCAGTTAGCCCTGCTTAGGCCCTTACACACGAGAGCCAGTTGAGCAAGGCCACCTGATTACAGGTGGTAGGCCTCACCCACACCACATGAGCTTATCAGAACCATCAGCCAACCCACAGACTCAGAGAATAAGCATTTTAAACCAATAGTTTGAGGATTGGTTACAAAAAATGATAGCTAATTGATATACCTACCAATTCCTGCTTATTAGACAGCTGAGGTTCACAGATAACTGATTACTTGCTTAACAATATATGGCCAGTGGGAAACCAACTTGGAGTCAAGTCTGGGCCTTCAAGAGTCAATACTGGGGTTGGAGGCATAACTCAGGTGGTAGAGCAACAGCCAATGAACAAAAGCATCAGGTATCAAGTTCTAGTTCCCATCTCAACCCTCCCCACCAAAAAAAAAAAAAACCTGCAGACTCAACCCTTGCTGCCTCTGTGCACCTCTGTGTCTGCCTCAAACAAAGATAACTGTAACTAAAAGTTACCAGTGCTGAGAGCACAGCTCAAATAGTAAAGTTCTTGCCTAACAAAGCTCCTGGTCATTGCCACACCTCATCTTAAAATGTTTTTCTATCTTCTTTTTTTTTTTTTTTTTTTTTTTGGCCAGTCCTGGGCCTTGGACTCAGGGCCTGAGCACCAACCCTGGCTTCTTCCCGCTCAAGGCTAGCACTCTGCCACCTGAGCCACAGCGCCCCCTTCTGGCCATTTTCCATGTATGTGGTGCTGGGGAATCGAACCCAGAGCTTCATGTGTAGGAGGCAAGCGCTCTTGCCACTAGGCCATATTCCCAACCCCTGTTTTTCTATCTTCTTGCCCTCTTTGGATATATATGATGTGTTTATCCCTCCTATAATTTATTTAAGAGTGGAGTCAAGCTTCTTGATCGTTTCCTATTATAGTCTCCTCAACTATAAAATGGGGCTATTATACTACATCCTATATGCCATGAGAATTAAATGAGTTAATGTTAGTGAAGTACTTAGAATACTGCCTGGCATTTAGCAAGGGCGGTATCATTAAAATAAAATAGTGTGGGGCTGGGGATATAGCCTAGTGGCAAGAGTGCCTGCCTCGGATACACGAGGCCCTAGGTTCGATTCCCCAGCACCACATATACAGAAAACGGCCAGAAGCGGCGCTGTGGCTCAAGTGGCAGAGTGCTAGCCTTGAGCGGGAAGAAGCCAGGGACAGTGCTCAGGCCCTGAGTCCACGGCCCAGGATTGGCCAAATAAATAAATAAATAAATAAATAAATAAATAAATAAATAAATAAAATAGTGTGACTAAACCAGGTACTGGTGGCTTATGCCTATAATCCCAGCTACTCAGGAGGCTGAGATCTTAGGATCAAAGTTTTTTTTGTTTTGTTTTTGTTGCCAGTCCTGGGCTGTGGCCTCAGGGCCTGAGCACTGTCCCTGGCTTCTTTTTGCTCAAGGCTAGCACTCTGCCACTTGAGCCATAGCACCACTTTTGGCTTTTTCTATATATGTGGTGCTGAGGAATCGAACCCAGGGCTTCATATATACAAGGCAAGCACTTTGGCACTTTGGCCATATTCCCAACCCTAGGATCAAACTTTGAAACCAGTCCTGGCAGGAAAGTCCATGAGATTCTTACCTCCACTAAACACTATCAAAAAAGCTGGAAGTGGATCTGTAGTTCAAGTGGTAGAGTGCTCAGGGACAATGCCCAGACCCAGATTTCAAACCCCAGCACAGGAAATAAATAATAGTGTGATTAACAATGAGCAATAGGGCTGGGAATGTTGCCTAGGTATAGAGTGCTTGCCTAGCATACATAAAGCCCTAGGTTCGATTCCTTAGTACCACATATACAGAAAAATCCCGAAGTGATGATGTGGTTCAAGTGGTAATGCTAGCCTTGAGCAAAGAAGCCAGGGAGAGTGCTCAGGCCCTGAGTTCAAGCCCCAGGACTGGCAAAAACAAGAAAAAAGCAATAGCATCAGACATCAGAAAAAGGGAGTGGAATTATTAAATATTGGTAATTTGAAGAAATAAAATGAGCTATAGGAAGGACAACTGAAGCACAAGAAAGATCTTGTGTTGTTTTGTTTTGTTTTTTGTTTTTTGGCCAGTCCTGGGGATTGGACTCAGGGCCTGAGCACTGTCCCTGGCTTCTTTTTGCTCAAGGCTAGCACTCTGCCACTTGAACCACAGCACCACTTCTGGCCATTTTCTATGTATGTAGTGCTGAGGAATTGAACCCAGGGCTTCATGTATACTAGGCAAGCACTTTTTGCCACTAGGCCATATTCCCAGCCCCAGATCTTGTGTTTTTGTATTTAGAGGCAGGATTTTACTGGGAAATTCTCACTGGCCTCAAACTCAAGATCTTCTTGTTTTGGCCAACAAAATTCTAGGAATCAGGATTATCTCACTATATTCAGCTAATTCGGAATATTTTAGCCAACAGCTAGGTAACCTGGTGATAATACAGTCATATGCTTGCCTTAAACTCTTCATCGAAGATAGCATGGGAGAACAAACCAGGTTTTAAAAACTAGACATCCAGAAAAGCATATGCCTTCCTTTGTGAGTATCAGTGGTGGGATATCATTACACATGTCAAATTTCACAGAATATATTATTGGTAGGTTGTGTGTAAATCAAATCCTAATATAAACTCATGTGATGTGAAGAACTCATTTGGGGAAATATTCTGAAAAATGAAGACTGGTTTGGGGCACCAGTGGCTCATGCCTATAATCCTAGCTAGCTACTCAGGAGGCAGATATCTGAAGATCAGCAGTCTGGGCAGGAAAGGCTTTGAGACTCCAATAAACTATTCTGAAAAGGCCAGAAGTGGTGTTGTGGCTCAAGTGGTAGAGTGCTAGCCTTGAGCAAAAGAAGGGACAGTGCCCAGACAAGTCCCAGGACCAGCAACAACAACAACAATAAAAGACTGGTTTTGTAAAACAAGTATTCTATGAGGGATGGTCCAAATGTTGGTCAGAAATGCACTGAATCTGTCAGTCTAAAATCTATGGGGCTGGGAATATGGCCTAGTGGCAAGAGTGATTGCCTCCCATACATGAAGCCCTGGGTTCGAGTCCCCAGCACCACATATATAGAAAACGGCCAGAAGTGGCGCTGTGGCTCCAGGGGCAGAGTGCTAGCCTTGAACAAAAAGAAGCCAGGGACAGTGCTCAGGCCCTGAGTCCAAGCCCCAGGACTGGCAAAAAATAAAATAAAATAAATCTACCCTCCGCAGAATTACCTCAGGGTCCTTTCTGGGACTCTACTCCCATAGGTTCCAGGGCTGCCTTGCCAATGAACCTCGGTGCAATTCAGAGAGCCCCAAGAGGACTCCTGAATCCTCTCATTTGGCCTCTTGTCCTCAGCTCTTTAGTTCTGGGACTTGTGTGACTGATTCCTGGCTCTACTAAGTACAGCCTTTTTGGAAACAGAAGGTTTGGAGGAGCTGTCCTCACTGAGTCTGATGTTATTATACTAACAGCCTGAAACTAACAGCTGTCAAGCCTGCAGGTTCTCTGTGTTCTGTCTTAGCTGTCAATCACACTTATAACTTCTGTCACAAACAAGGACATCTACAAGAAATACAACCCATAGTTCTATCAGATGTCCACATCTGCTTCTACAAGTTGAAACAAAAAAAAAAAAAATCTCTGGTATAATGATCAGTATGTGACAGCTCTGGAAGGTTATCAATTTGAAGAAGGCCCTGACCTACTTTCCAGCCTTCCTTAAATACTCAGGTTCGAGTATTATGCTGTGCCTCTGAACACACTGTGAACAGTTCCCCTGGCTTCTTTGTTCTTTTTTTTTTTTTTTTTTGCCAGTCCTGGGCCTTGGACTCAGGGCCTGAGCACTGTCCCTGGCTTCTTTTTTGGCTCAAGGGTAGCACTCTGCCACTTGAGTCACAGCGCCACTTCTGGCCATTTTCTGTATATGTGGTGCTGGGGAATTGAACCAAGGGCTTCAAGTATAGGAGGCAAGCGCTCTTGCCACTAGGCCATATTCCCAGCCCAGTTCCCCTGGCTTCTAATTCCTGATGTTTCCATATTCTTCCTCCAACCACACACATACACACACACACACACACACACACACACACACACACACACACACACACACACACACTGCAATATACATATACTCCCTGACATAATTTTTTATTTCATTTTTGTCATGGGGCTTGAACTCAGAGCCTGGGCACTGTCCCTGAGCTCTTTTTGCTCAAAGCTAACACTCTATCACTTTGAGCAACAGCCCCACTTCTGGTTTTCTGGGGGTTAATTGGAGATGAAAGTCTCATGGACTTTCCTGCCCTGTCTAGGATGGCTTTGAACCACAATCCTCAGATCTCAGCCTCCAGAGTAACTAGGATTATAGGCGTGAGCCACAGGCATGAACCACCAGCTCCTTGATAGACCTTTACTCTTCCTTCAAGACTCAGCTCAGAGGCCTTAGGTTCTAGATGACAGATGAAACGTGCACTTATTGTCTCATTAAAAAACAAAAAAGCAGGGCGAGGAATATGGCCTAGTGGCAAGAGTGCTTGCCTCATAAACATGAAGCCGTGAGTTTGATTCCTCAGCACCACATATATAGAAAAGGCCAGAAGTGGCGCTGTGGCTCAAGTGGTAGAGTGCTAGCCTTGAGCAAAAAGAAGCCAGGGACAGTGCTCAGGCCCTGAGTCCAAGACCCAGGACTAGCAAAACAAAACAAAAACAAAAACAGAAAGCAGGGGCTGGAAAAATAGCTTAGTAGTAGAGTGCTTGCCTAGCATACATGAAGTCCTGGGTTCGATTCCTCAGTACCACATACACAGAAAAAGCTACAAGTGGCACTGTGGCTCAAGTGGTAGAGTGCTAGCCTTGAGCAAAAGCAGCTCAGGGACAGTGCTCAAGTCCTGAGTTCAATCACCAAGACTGGCAAAAAAGAAAAAAGAATCAGAAAAGCAGTCCCAAGGTTCATGTCTATAATCCTAGCTACTCAGGAGGCTGAGATCTGAGGATTGCAGTTCAAAGCTGGCCCAGGTAGTAGGAAAGTCAGAGAGACTCTGGCATATCTAACTTACTCATGACCCCAGTTTTACAGCGAAGAGCCATGCAGAGTATCAAGATAAGGGGAAAATGTAGAGCCAGAGAAAATACAACCCTGGAGCAAATTGTTAAGCTATAATTCTTGTTTTACCATCTACCTAGGTTGTAAACCTCCTTGCTGTCACTTTTAATTAAGAGGTATGTGCACCCAATCTCCTAGTAGCTCCAGTTATCTTGTATCTAATCAGTACCTAATCCCCTTGGTATTAAACATATGCAAAACTTGCAGTTTCTGCCTTGAAAAACTCCACCTAACTTCCCCTTCAAATTTGTGTACTGACTGCTCCTCTGTTTTGACTAGCCTGGGTATAACACCTGGAAGCCCCAGAGAGCTCACAGACCACACCCTTGGAAGGCCCTGCTCTGGTCCTCCCTGGGTTGGCTGCCAGTCCACAGGGGAGGCACATCCTGAGACGTTCCAGGGCCCCGTGCACTCGCCAGCCTTTCCCTGGATCAGCCTGACACTTCTGGTTATCAATTGGCACGGTCCTTGGTGAGTGTTGTGTTTATTTTTGTGCTGCCATCTTTGGTCCAGCCCCTGGTGAGTGGGTGTGGGACTAGATCCCTCACAAATCCTGTAGTCCCCCTTCGATTTGAAGGACACTTTTCTAGTCCAGGCCCCTGTTTCCTGAAGGGGTAACAAGCCCCCTCACATTAATCTTCTTCCATCTGGGGATGACAGTCTTGAGAAGGAGGATCCTGCTGGTCTGGGACACCTGTTTAGGCTGAAGGATTGATTCCTGCCTTATTCCCCAAGTCAAGCAAGACACCAGGTGCACAGGAATAGGCTTGATCACATGCCTGTCCGCAGGCAGGTTATTCCAATCTCGGCCTGGCCAAGGACATTGCCCTGGGCCCCAAGAGACCATAACCCATTTTCTATTTTCTGCTTCCTCATTAAGCCCTATATAAATCTACCCCCAAATCCAGTTCCTGGCACAACCTTCAATCCCGCAGGAAGGTCTGTGCCCCTTGTTGTTCTTCAATAAACAGTCCTCACCTGTTGATGATTCCAGCCTATTCCTTCTTCGTTCTCCATTTTCCTAACATGGATGTCTGCCTCTTGTTCTCTTTGTTCTTTGTAACACCCAGTTGCTTTTGTCCACCCTCTCCTTGGGTCTTGTCCACCCCTTGACCCTGTTTCTGTTTGTGTTTAAAATTGGAAATTCAGAGACTAAATATCAGACACTCTTTGCACATGTTGGATAATTTCAAAACAGGAATTTTGTAAAGACTATAAGCAAGTTCAGGACCCTTTGTAAGTCAAGATGCCCCTTTCCTGGTGTAAAAAGGGGCTTTGCCAGACCCTTCTAGGGGAAATAATTTAGGAAAGAAGCCTCCTCCCTCCCCCAATTCTCTCTGCAGGCCCTGGAAACTGATATCCACCTAGGAAGAGACAAAGGCCACATGGTGGGTTAAGGAACCAGCCTCAGATGAGCCCCCAATCTTCCACCGAGCTTACCCCTCCACCCAACTAGGAAATGTTCAATGTGTCTCATTACCAAAATTATTTTAAAGGTTTTCTGTTCTTGGTAATGTTTAAGAATGGAGGTTCTGTTAGTTGTTGGCAAAAGTTTTACATTTTGTCTTGCGTTTGCTTGGTATTGCCTGTTTCTCTAGTACTGACTACTTGATTCTGTAGTGTTATGGGCAAAAATGTCTCTTGCCACTAAAATTCCAGAAAAATTATGGTTGTTTTCATGTTTAAAACCTAGCTGGGCACTGGTGGCTCAGACCTGTAATCCTAGCTACTCAAGAGGCTAGGATCTGAGGATCACAGAAGGCAGCCCAGGGCAAGAAAGTCTGTGAGACTCGTATCTCCAATTAACCACCAGAAAATGGGAAGTGGCACTGTGGCTCAAGTGGTAGAGTACTAGCCTTGAACTATAAAGAGGCTCATAAAGAGCACCCAGGACCTGAGTTCAAACCCCAGGACTGGCAAAAAAAAAAAAGGTATAAGAGCTGTGGTACAGTGGTAGAGTGCTTGCCTAGCATGCATAAAGCCCTGGGTTCAATACCTCAGTACCATATAAGCAGAAAAAAGCCAGAAGTGGCACTGTGGCAAGTGGTAGAAGCTAGCCTTGAGCAAAAGAAGCTCAGGGACAATGCTTAAGCTCTGAGTTCAAGTCCTAGGACTGGCCAAAAAAAACAACCACACCTCTGAGATTACATCTTACCCATTAGATAGGCCAACATTGTGAATTTGAACAATAAATGTTGGTGGATATGTGGGGGGAAAGGAACCCTATTGCACTGTTGCTAGCAATGTACACTAGTATAACCAGTCTAAACAGCAGTCTGGAGGTTCCTCAGAAACAAAAACATAGATCTTCCCTACTACCCAGTCATACCATACCTGGGCATCTATGTGAAACATCACAAACCAGGATACCATAAAGACACTTGTACATCCATGTGCATTGCTGTACTTTTCACAATAGACAAGTTGTAGAAACAATCCAGATGCCCTCTAATAGATGAGTGGATGCAAAAAATGTGGTACACATGAAATTTTACACAACCATCAGAAAGAAGATTACGTCATTTGTGGGAAATGGATGGACCTGGAACAAATCATGCCAAGCTCAGAGAGAAATGCTGCATGTTTTTTCTCACATACAGAAACTAGATACACCAGGACATGATGAATTATGCAGGTCTCTATGCACTCCCACACAGTGTGACCAAGAGGATCCTCTTAGGGAGGAACACAAAGGCACAATGCCTATGTGCATCTGACCATACAAAATAATATTTATCAAAATGAATTCCAGGGGCTGGGGATATGGCCTAGTGGCAAGAGTGCTTGCCTTGTATACATGAGGCCCTGGGTTCGATTCCCCAGCACCACATATACAGAAAACAGCCAGAAGTGGCGCTGTGGCTCAAGTGGCAGAGTGCTAGCCTTGAGCAAAAAGAAGCCAGGGACAGTGCTCAGGCCCTGAGTTCAATGCCCAGGACTGGCCAAAAAAAATGAATTCCAGGAAATGGAATTTGCCATTTTTGTTTTCGTTTGGTCTTGACAAATGGAGCCATGGTACTCACTAGACTCTGTTGAAAATGAACGATATGGGGCTGGGAATATGGCCTAGTGGCAAAAGTGCTTGCCTCGTATACATGAAGCCCTGGGTTCAATTCCCCAGGCTAGGATTCTGCCACTTGAGCCACAGTGTCACTTCTGGCCATTTTGTATATATGTGGTGCTGAGGAATCAAACCCAGGGCTTTATGTATAGGAGAGGCAAGCACTCTTGCCACTAGGCCCTATTCCCAGCCCAGAGTGCTAGCCTTGAGCAAAAAGAAGCCAAGAACAGTGCTCAGGCTCTGAGTCCAAGGCCCAAGACTGGCAAAAAAAAAAAAAAGAAAAGAAAAGAAAAAAGAAAATGAACTATACAACTTGTGGATGAATGGGGATGGGAGGGAAAAACTGGAAGTGAGAGAAGAGGAGCTCTTTACCTGATTTATATAAGTGTAACCCCTCTGTATATCACCTTTATAATAATAAAAAAATAATAAAGGGGCTGGGAATGTGGCTTATAGGTAGAGTGCTTGCCTAGCATGCATGAAGCCCTGGGTTAGATTCCTCAGCACCATATATATAGAAAAAGCCAGAAGTGGCGCTGTGGCTCAAATGATACAGTGCTGGCCTTGAACAAAAAGAAGCCAGGGGGCTGGGGATATGGCCTAGTGGCAAGAGAGCTTGCCTCGTATACATGAGGCCCTGGGTTCGATTCCCCAGCACCACATATACAGAAAACGGCCAGAAGTGGCACTGTGGCTCAAGTGGCAGAGTGCTAGCCTTGAGCAAAAAGAAGCCAGGGACAGTGCTCAGGCCCTGAGTCCAAGGCCAAGGACTGGCAAAAAAAAAAAGAAGCCAGGGACAGTGCTCAGACCATGAGTTCAAGCATCAGGACTGGCAAAAAATAAATTAATTAAATAATCTTTTTTTAAAAAGGAGAAGCAGTTCCAGACACCAGACAAAGTCACAGCATTCCTCTGGGGAGTCCTGAAGAAGGTTCAAGCAGGAAGAATCTATTTATTTTAATTTAATAAAATTGAATATTTAATATTAACATTTAATATTAACTTCCTAACATTACTTCTCAGGAAGTGCTATTAGTTTTCAAGTACTCTGTCTAGTTCATCTAAATTATAAATTGTTTAGTTCATTTTGTGTTGGTATAACAGAGTACTATGGTCTGAATAATTTAAGAAGAAAAGATAGTTCCCAAGGGTAGGAAGCCCAAAACACAGGGACTCGCTTGATGTTCTTCCTGTGAGTCATAATACAGTGGAAGGTGTTCTGTAAGATGGCAAGATTTCAAAATTGAAGCCTAAAGCGCTGTTCTGCCAGGCATTAGTTAATACTTGGGAGTGGAGGGCCTAAATCTTCTTTTCATAAAAATTTGTAAAAAAAAAAACAAAAAAAACCTCAGTAATAGAACATTTGCCTAGCATCTACAAGTCCCTGAGTTTAATCTCTAGCACCACAAAAACATAAAATTTGTGAGCAAACTGGGGGAGAAGGAAGCAAGAGGATCATCGGTGCAGGGGCAGCAAAATTAGTGAGACTCTACCTCAAAAAAGGGGGTGGGTGCAGGTATGTTTCAAGTGGCAGAATGGTTAAAAAAGCACACATACAAGAAAATTTTGAAAATGAAAGTAAAATTATTGCCAGGCACCAGTGGCTCATGTCTGTAATTCTAGTTACTCAGGAGGCTGAGATCTGAGGATTGAAGTTTGAAGTCAGCTTGGGCAGACAAACCTCAGAGTCTAATTCCCAATTAACCACCAAAAAAGTCAGAAGTGGAGGTGTGCTCAAGTGGTAAAGCATCAGCACTGAGCAAAAAAGTGAAAGGAGTACAAGAAGCCCTGAGTTCAAGCCCTAGTACTAGAACAAAAGGAGGGGAAGGGGAAAAAAATCTTGACTACAGGCAAGTGGAGATGGGATTCAGGCCTGATGCATACTGCACCCTGCCCAAAGCGCCCTGGTGGCCAGACAGATGCACTAACCCGCACATAGAACATACTCTGCTGTCATGCAGATAGTTGCGTGGGAACATGGCAAACTAGCCTCTCCCTCCTGGTGATTTGCTTCTCAAGCTGAGCTGGTCTCCACTCTTCAGCTACCTGGAGTGGAGCAAAGTCAAGTTCTGCAGCTCTTCTATTTATCTTTGGGAGCCCTGTCTTACACCTCTCTCCCTCTTGTTTTGTTTTGTTTCTTGCCAGTCCTGGGGCTTAAACTCAGGGCCTGATCACTGTCCCTGGCTTCTTTTTGCTCAAGGCTAGCACTCTGCCACTTGAGCCACAGTGCCACTTCTGGCTTTTTCTATATATGTAATGCTGAGGAATCAAACCCAGGGCTTCATGAATATGAGGCAAGCACTTTACCACTAGGCCATATTCCCAGCCCCACCTCTCTTACTCTTGAGTGCAAGAAGATAAGAGCAACCTCCATGCCAGTTAAACAAAAAAAAAAGGGGGGGGGGGCTGGGAATATGGCCTAGTGGCAAGAGTGCTTGCCTATTCCCCAGCACCACATATATGGAAAACGGCCAGAAGGGGCGCTGTGGTTCAGGTGGCAGAGTGCTAGCCTTGAGCGGGAAGAAGCCAGGAACAGTGCTCAGGCCTTGAGTCCAAGGCCCAGGACTGGCCAAAAAAAAGGGGGGGGGGGAGCCAGGAAGGCCAGCTTGTTGGACCCCAGGGAAGTAGTGTCCTGGCTGGCCCTACAGATAAGCCAGCCATTAGTGCTAGAGAGGCCCACAGGCATTGCTAAGGTTCTTTGTGACTTCATCTCCCATTTGGGTGCACTGTAAGACCCTAAACATGAAGATCTTTAACTTACTAGATGGATGATTACTGAGAACTCCGAAGTAAAAAGTTGAACAGAATAATTCGTTTAAGTTAAAGCAGTGCCAGGCACTGGTGGCTCAGGCATATAATCCTAGCTACTCAGGAGGCAGAAATCTGAAGATTAAGTTTAAAGCCAGCCTAGGCAGGACTGACGAAAAAAATCAAAGCAGTGGAAGCAGGTACTGGTACTTTAATAGGGGCCGGGCATATCACCTAGTGGTAGAGAGCTTGCCTCGTATACATGAAGCCCTAGGTTCGATTCCTCAGCACAACATATATAGAAAAGGCCAGAAGTGGCGCTGTGGCTCAAGCAGCAGAGTGCTAGTCTTGAGCAAAAAGAAGCCAGGGACAGTGCTCAGGCCCTGAGTTCAAGCCCCAGGACTGGCCAAAAAAAAAAAAGCCTTTAATCCTAGCTACTATGATCTGAGGATCATAGCTCAAGGCCAGCCCACATAGACAAATACCAAAGACTCTCATCTCTAATTAATCACCAACAAACCTGGAAGTGGAGGTAGTAGAGTGCCAGCCAGCCTTGAGAGGAAAAGCTAAGGGACAGCACTCAGGCCCTGAGTTCAAGCCCCAGCACAGGCACACATGCTCTACCACTAATCCACACCTTCTGTCTAAAGTTTTCTAATGTTAACCTGCCATCTTCACTCACTACAACTAAGAGCCGGCCTTGGCCGCCCTTATGGATACTCAACACACAAGTATCCTCCCTACCTAAAACAGTCCTGGCTAAAGAGGACATCTCTTTTCCTTACGTCTGCACCATTCCAGGCATCATTCTTCCAGTTCTCCCAGAATGAGACATCCCATTTTCGTCTCCATCTGGGTCACCCTCCTCAGGCTACCACTCAGTTTGCCAATATGTCCAAATGTGTCACCTTCACATGTGGTCTGGGAAGCTTACAGTTCCCAGTGGGAGTCCCACAAAATCTCATCGACTCATTTTGCAGATTAAAACTCCTCTAAATGGCTTCCAATAGCTAGACAAAACACTTGTTCCTTCCTGTGGTTTGTGAGGCTTTGTAGTAGGCCTGCTTTTCCAGCCTTGTGGTCACAAGCATTCCCACTCCTATGTTGCAGCTATAAAGCAAAGCTACAGCACCCAGGCCCTGAGTTCAAGTTCTGGGGTCAGTGGAGGGTGGGATTACCAAACAGAGAAAACAAGGTGCTATGAGTCAGAGGCACAGCACAGCCATGAGTCAGAGGCACAGGGTAGTACAATAGGGATGAAACAAACAGGCTGGACCCAGGGCAGGGTTGGAATTTGCGCCTGCAGTCAACACAGAGAATGAAGAATTCTAAGCAGATGAATGTCAGGCTTAGGGTTTTGAGGTGTTTTTTGTTCTGTTTTGTTTTTCTTGTGGTGCTAGGAATTGAACCCAGGCCTATGCATGGTAAACATGTTTTCACTGAGCTGCCATACATAAATTTAAATTTACTTATTAGTTATCTCCAATATTGAATGGCTTGAAAGCAACCACTAGGTTCTATGCTCAATAGTCTGGATCAGCAACTAGGCTGGTCTTGGCTGAGGCCAGTCACACAGCATGGGTCATCTGATCACTGTCTTGAGGTTGGAAGAACTAAAATGGCTTTGGTTAGGTCTCCAGCGGGATGGCCTAGGCTTCCTCACACAGCCAAAGAGTTCCAAGGTGAGAGCGGGAGCTGCCCAGATTCCTTTCCACCAGGGAGGAACTAGTCAAAACAAACAATTCGATCAGCTCGGATACAAGAAGTAGGAATATAGGACTGAATGGGAGAAATTCTTGTCATTAGCAGCTACCCAGGACAAGGAGTAAAATACAGAAGATGAATGGGAGAAAACTAGGACTGGTAGTCATAGTTCCTAGTTTTGATGCTATTGTGATTTGTGAGCTTGGGGCCGGGAATGTGGCTCAAGTGGTAGAGTTCTAGCCTTGAACAAAAGTAGCACAGGGATGGTGCCCGGGCCCTGAGTTCAAGCCCCAGGATTGGCAAAAAAAAAAAAAAAAGAGGGGCTGGGACTATGACCTAGTGGCAAGAGCTTGCCTTGTATACATGAAGCCCTGGGTTTGATTCCCCACCACCACATATATAGAAAACGGCCAGAAGTGGCGCTGTGGCTCAAGTGGCAGAGTGCTAGCCTTGAGCAAAGAGAAGCCAGGGGCAGGGCTCAGGCCCTGAGTCCAAGCCCCAGGACTGGCAAAAAAAAAAAAAAAAAAAGAGCTGACCTATGGCAGGAACAGTACAAAAGAAAAAGCTAGAAGTAGAGCTGTGGCTCAAGTGGTAGAGTGCTAGACTTGAGCAAAAGGGCTCAGGGAGAGTACTCAAGCCCTGAGTTCAAGAAAGAAAGAAAGGAAGTGGGGGGGGGGGGGGAAGGAGGGAAGGGAGGAAAAGGAGGAAAGGAAGGAGTGAGGGAGAGGGGGGAGGGAAGGAGTTACACAATGCAGAGTCTGGTTGGAAGAAGTAGGTCCCTGGGAGTTAGGTTCTTGGGGGCTATCTTTCCCTGCTCCTTCCTGTTACATGTTCTCTGCTTCCTGGCTGCCACAAGGTGAAGAAGAACTTCCTCTGCCACATTTTCCCAATGCCAGGATATTCTGTCTCACCACAGGCCCAGAATCAATGGGGCCAAGGACTATGGACTGAAACTACTAACCCTGTAAACCAAAGTAAATTTCCTCTTAAAAAGAAAGAACAGAGAACGAGGGAACAGAAGACACAGCATGAAGGTAAATGTATTCATTACCTGACTGATGTAACTGTAATCTCTCTATATATCACCTCTAGAACAATAAATTATATATATGTATATATGTGTATGTATGTATGTATGTATATATATATATTCCAAAAATAAGAACAAACAGAAACCAAGACAAGGTCTTAATATGAAGCCCAGACTGGCCTCAAATTTACCATTTTCCGGGCTCAGCCTCCCAAGCATTGGGGCCATAGGACAGATGATCAACATTTGAGACTGGGAGATAAAAGGAGGGGAGCAGATGAATAGAAATAGGAATGGTAGGTGGACACAGTCATCGTACTCATTATAGATACATGAAAATGGAAGTAGGGAATGATGAGATGGGTGGGGATGGGATGGGTGAGGGAGATTATGGAAGGGGTGGCTGGCCAAGATGCATCGTCTTGCCAGGCACTGGTGGCTCACGCCTGTAATCCTAGCCTCTCAGGAAGCTGTGATCTGAGAATCACAGTTCAAAACCAACCCAAATAGGAAGGCCTGTGAGACTGCTATCTCCAATTAACCAAAAAGCTGGAAGTAGAACTGTGGCAAGTGATAGAGAACTAGCTTTGAGCAAAAAAAATAGCTCAGGGACAGTGTCCAGTCCAGCCCTGAGTTCAAGCCCAATCAGGACAAACACACACACACACACACACACACACACACACACACACACACACACACACACAAAAGGATGCATTGTACTCATAAATGGGCATTTGAAACCCCCTTGTACGACTATGTGAAGACATCATTAATGATAAACAAAAAAATTAAGAGCTCCTGTGCAAGCCCAGGCTGGCTTTAAATTTACCATGCTCCTACCTCAGCCTCCCAAGCACTAGGACCACAAGACAGATGCTCTAATACTTGAGCCTGGACTTTCCTAGGATCTTGATTTGACCAGTCCCACAGGCCTAACTAAGCTATATTTGGTATAACTGTGTTCTGGAGGCTTGGCTCTCTGCCTTTTTTTGAGAAGACGTGAAGTACAACTTTTAACTCACATAACATGCTTTAATATATAGCTTTCTAGTAATTTTTTTTTGTTTTGCCATTTCTAGGGCTCAGACTCAGGACCTGGGCACTGTCCCTGAGCTTCTTTTTGCTCAAGGCTAGCACTCTACCACTTGAGCCACAGTACCACTTCAGGCTTTTCCTGTTTATGTGGTACTGAAGAATCAAACCCAGGGTTTTATGCATGCTAGGCAAGCACTCTACCACTAAGCCACATTTCTAGCCCTTTGGTAAAATTTTAATAAGACAAACACCAAGAATGAAAGCTAGAACCTTTAACCTAACTTTATGTTGCCTTCAGTACCACTTTATTCCCCTTACCTGTGGGAACCATTATCCTGAATCCCAATGTTAGTCATTTTTCTTCCTTTTTACATAGCTTTACTGTATAATGTTCTTTTTTAATGGTGTGTGTGTGTGTGTGTGTGTGTGTGTGTGTGTATGTGTTGTGAGGACCAAACCCAGGACCTCATGTATGCAAGGCAAGCACTCTACTACTTATTAGCTATATATCTTCAGCCCCATTATATTTAACGTATAGCATTAGCAACCATCAGAGAAATACAAATTAAAACCACAGTGAGATAGCAAGACAGACCAGCAAGACAATACCAAGCATTTACAAAGATGTGGAGCAACTGATAATCTCATATATTACTGACAAGAATGCCAACTGGTATAGACACTTTTTTTTGCCAGTCCTGGGCCTTGGACTCAGGGCCTGAGCACCGTCCCTGGCTTCTTCCCGCTCAAGGCTAGCACTCTGCCACCTGAGCCACAGCGCCCCTTCTGGACGTTTTTCCATATATGTGGTGCTGGGGAATCGAACCGAGAGCTTCATGTGTAAGAGGCAAGCAATCTTGCCACTAGGCCATATTCCCAGCCCCTGGTATAGACACTTTGGAAAACAATATGGCAGTATTTTATAAAGTCAACATACACTATCCACGTGACCCAGCAATTCCACCCCTAAGCAGGTAGGTTCTCAGGAAAAAAGAAAACTGGTACATGTAAAATCATGTACACAAATGTTCTTAGCAGCCTAACTAATGATAACCAAAAAAATGGAAGCAACTCAATTGCATGGTGAATGGATAAACTGTGGTTTATCTATTCTCATGGAATACAATTCAAGCAATATAAAAGAACAAAATGTTAATACCAGCAAAATGAATTTCAAAAACAGTATGCCAAGTAGACATCAAACACAAAAGACTACTACTGTATTATTCTACTTATATATGCAAAATTGCTTCAAGATCAGATATTTTGAAGCATTCGCCAACCTTCACAAAACATAACCTGAGATTTTAATTTTAAAAGCAAAGGACACAGGGAAGCAGGAGAAAGGCCACAAAGGCAAGCATCAGGAATCTGAGAGAAAACCTGTGTGCAAGCAGCCCACGGCCTTATTCACACATGAACTAAACTGAGAGGGATTGAGGGTTAATTACCGCAATCTGTGTGTGCAATCCTGGCTTTGGGAAAGTTCCAATGATAATTTCCTAGGCGCTTATATGCTCTCAAGACCATGTAATCAAGCTATACACATATAACTAGTTAGACCACTTGCAAATCCTCAGTAAATTGACCCTGAGTATCACCAGAGGACCTTTCGATTCTCATATAAGTCCCAATGCCCTTTTCTTCACCAAGAGTGAAAAATTAGGCAGCCATATCCCCAAGGATAAAGGTGAAGCTTTCAAAATCTAGGTGTAAATAAGCTCTGTCTTCCATAACAGGAAATTCTACAATACACAAAACTATAGTGACAGAAAGTACATCAGTGGCTACCTGGGACCAGAAATGGGAAAGGAAATGGAGTACAGAAGAACACAAGGTAACTTTTGGGGACATGGGATTATTTTCTTTTTTGTGAAATTTGTGTGGTTTTTAGAGTTTTGCTATAAAGCCCCAGGACTAGCAAAAAAAAAAAAAAAAAAAAAGAAAAGCTGGATGCTGGTAGCTCACATTTGTAATCCCAGCTTCTAACAGTAGGAAGCTGATTTGAAGACTACAGTTTAACAACAACAAAAATTTTTTAAAGTTCATTTTTGGCTGACAAAGAAATCCACAAAATATTACATCTCTTTAGCAGTAGTTTTCCAGCCACATTTCACAAAAGGGAATGGCTAAAATTATTCAGCTCAGAAGGAAGAAAGATTATCCTGTACTGGATTAACATTTTTAGTTACCTGATCCTTAAATTAGATCCTAGGCCATATGGAGAAGTAGGAAGGCTTACTGGATCTGCTGGCTGATCAGCTGAAATGCACCTCCAATGTGGAACTGTTCTGTATGTAACTAGAAGCCTTTACCCAGTCTGAGGTCTTGGGCTTAGGCACCGAATGACTGCTCACCAGCTACAGTGGATATAAACAGAACTAAAATAACACTTGGGGCTGGGGATATGGCCTAGTGGCAAGAGTGCTTGCCTCATATACATGAAGCCCTGGGTTCAATTCCCCAGCACCACATATACAGAAAATGGCTAGAAGTGGCGCTGTGGCCCCAAGTGGCAGAGTGCTAGCCTTGAGCAAAAAGAAGCCAGGGACAGTGCTCAGGCCCTGAGTCCAAGCCCCAGGAATGGCAAAAAACAAACAACAACAACAAAAACACTTGGTGAATGACACAAAGCACCCAACCATAGCCCAAGCTCTCTGGTACCTTCAATGATTTTATTGGATAAATGGTTCTTGCCAAGTTTACATCTTAAGTGTAAGCTTGCTCACTGGTTTCTCCTTCTAATCCTCTAATGGAAGAGGATCTTTCAGTACAGGCTTAGAGATAGGGGTGGGAGTATGTTAGAAACCTGCTAGTTCTACAATCAGACAGCAGGACAAATTTCTACTTGCTGCTGCTTAAAATTATCTGCAGAAAAACTTGAACCGCATAGAGACAGGACTCAGAGTACATCTCTGCCATGGGTCTGTTTGCAGTGCCTCCAAGAGTACACCATTTATCTTCCTCTTCCAGGCACAGGGTGAGGCTATGTCAGCCTACACATTTTGCAGAAGTACATAGGACCAAAATTGGCCAGGAGGTTTGGTATGACCAATTCCCCAACCTGACAAGAAGGGAAGAAATAGAATGTGTCCATGAAGAGCTTTCGGAAGTGAGACATGTCTTCCACCTGAACCTTGATGTTATATTGATTGTCTAGAATCTCAATGGCGCCTTGCACTACGTACTCATTCTGTAAGTGTGAGAGTGAGCACGTGGAATAGACAACATGGCCTCCTGGTCTGGTGGCAAGGAGTCCAGCCCTGAAACCAGAAAGAGAAAAAGGTAATAACCAGTGAGCTTCCCAGAAATGCAGCAATGCAGGGAGCTGGGAACAGGCAGGGCAGTGTACTACAGGATGGACAGACAGACAGATCAGACGTCTACGCAATCCTTTCCAGGATGACTCCTGAGGAGTCATTCTCAAGGCGCAGAGCAATCAGCTTAAGTCCACAGGCTCTTTTCCAAGAGGTTTTCTTTGCTTTTTTCTTTTCTTTTTTTTTGGGGGGGGAGGGGACAGGGTCTTGTTATATAGCCCAGGCTGGCCTTGAACTCATAATTCTCCTGCCTCAGCCTCAAAACTGTAGGGATTATAGGTGTGTAACACCATACCCAAGTTAGAATGATTCTTTGAGCCTTGATTCTGGTTATGGATTAAAACCTGATGCAGGCTTATCAACTGAATCCTCACACTAGTCCTCACCTCAGTGATTTTGTTGTTGTTACCTCTCTGTTTTCTGATTCCTTTCTTTCTGACAGAGTCTTACAACGTTACCTGGGCTAGCCTCAAACTCCTAGGCTCAATCTATCCCGGCTCAACTTCCCAAGTGCCTGGGGCTACATGGGAACATCGCCACAACTGTAGTAGTTTTTCTTTCTTTCTTTCTTTCTTTCTTTTTTTTTTTTTTTTTTTTTTTTTGTCAGTTCTGGGGCTTGAAACTGAGGGCCTGGGAATTGTCCTGGAGCTTCCTTTTTTTGCTCAAAGCTAGCACTCTACCACTTGAGCCACGGAGCCACTTCTGGCTCTTTCTGTTTATGTGGTACTGAGGAATCAAACCCATGCTAGGCAAGCACTCTACCACTAGGCCACATTCTCAGCCCTGTAGTAGCTATTTTTCAAATACTGGAGAGTGACTGGTACTAAGGGTAAAAGAACCCAAGTCAAAGACTGAGTTTTTATGTTCCACAAAATGACCTTCCATGATATCTTTCTCTCCTAGGAAGATCTCCAGTCAGAAAACCCTTCATGATGATGGCCTAGGCAAACAGATCCAGCCCTCTATCAGGTTGCTAGCCTCCTAGAGCACACTAGCATGAAGTTCTAAGATTTTACAACTCTATTACTCACGCCAGAAGCTGCACCTGCAACATAGGCAACAACTGTCGCTCCTTCTTCCTTGACCGATGAAAGATGTTGTTCTCATCCTTGTGAAGGGAGTGGCGGTCTGTGGTACAGGGCACATCCACCAGCACCTGCCGAGTGTCAAAGGGAAAGTGTTAAAGCTCCTTAAAGGTTCTTTTCTTTTCTTTTTTTCTTTTTTTTTTTTTTTTTTTGGCCAGTCCTGGGCCTTGGACTCAGGGCCTGAGCACTGTCCCTGGCTTTTTGCTCAAGGCTAGCACTCTGCCACTTGAGCCACAGCGCCACTTCTGGCCGTTTTCTGTATATGTGGTGCTGGGGAATCGAACCCAGGGCCTCATGTATAGGAGGCAAGCTCTCTTGCCACTAGGCCGTATCTCCAGCCCTTAAAGGTTCTTTTCTGTGTGTATGTGTGCCAGTCCTGAGGCTAAAGCTCAGGGCCTGGGCACTGTCCTGAGCTTCTTTGCTCAAGGCTATTCTCTATCAGTGGAGTTATAGTTCCACTTCTGTTTTGGGTTTTGGGGATTTTTTTCGGGGGAGGGGGGGTTAAGTGGAGTATGAGTCTCACAGATTTTCTTGCCTAAGCTGGTTTCGAACTGTGGTTGTCAGGTTTCGGCCTTCTGAGTAGTTAGGATTACAGGTGTGAGCCACTTGTGCCTAGCTATAGGCTCTTCTTGTTTAGGTCAGAGCTGTTTTAGGGCACTAGTCTACAAAATTCTATGGACTATTCCTTCTGCTCATTGTTCAATGTTCTTTCTACCACTGCAGACTACTTGACTAGGTTTCTCATTTTAACTGTGAAGTAGTAAGCAGGAAAATAGTATATTTAGGGATATTAATGGCGGGTCAAAAAGTGAAAATCCCTGCACACAAAGAACTATGATTAAAGAATTCCTGGGGCTGGGAATATGGCTTAGTGGTAGAATGCTTACCTAGCATGCAGGAAGAGGAGGAAGGAGGGAGGAGGGAGGAGGGAGGAGAGAGGAGAGAGGAGAGAGGAGAGAAGAGGGAGGAGGGAGGAGGGAGGAGGGAGGAGGGAGGAGGGAGGAGGAGGGAGGAGGGAGGAGGAGGAGGAGGAGGAGGAGGAGGAGGAGGAGGTAGAGGAGGAGGAGGATTCCTAGCAACCTAGAAAGAAATCCTAGTGTTTTAATGCTCTTTCCTTAGCTATTTAATTGAAAAGACTCAATTTGCAGATGATACAACATTCAACAGATGACACTAGGATTAGGATTCAGTTATTTTAAGTTACAAAAGTATGAGGTCCAAGTCACTAATTTATTTATTAAAAACCTACTTTCCAGGCACTAGAAACAGATCAAAAGTATTTTAAAATACTCCTCTATGTATGTTTCAAAAAGGCAAAATCAGACAGCACCCAGGCCCTGAGTTCAAGCTCCACAAACAACTGATACAAAGAAAAAATCAACCAGGCACTGGTAATCCTAGCTACTCAGGAGGCTGAGATTTGATGATCACAGTTTGAAGAGAGCCAGAGCAGACAAGTCCATGAGACTCATATCTCCAAAAACCCATTCCAAAAAAGCCATAAGTGGTGCTGTAGCTCAAGTGCTAGAGTAGTAGCTTAGAACACAAAAAGGCTCAGGGACAGTGCCCAGGCCTTAAGTTCAAGCCTGAGGGCTGGCAAAAAAAAAAAAAAAAAAGAACAAGCCAGGCATGGTAGTACACATCTGCAATCCCAGCTACAAAGGAGGTTCGCAGGCAGACTGAAGCTGGCCTGGGCAAAAAAAAAAGGCTAGAGGAAAAAGGGAGCTGGTGGCTCATGCCTGTAATCCTAACTACTCAGGAGGATGAGATCTGAGGATCTTGGTTCATAGCTAGCCTGGACAGGAAAGTCCAAGCAACTTTTATCTATAATTAACCATCAGGAAACCTGTGGCTCAAAGTGGTAGAGCACTAGCGTCGAGCAGAAAAGCTCAGAAACAGCTCCCAGGCTCTGAGTTTAAGCACCAGGACCAACCAACCAACCAACAAAAAAGGGCTAGGGGGCATGGCATGGCTCAAGTGGTAAGACACTTGCCTAGCAAGTATGAGACCTTTAGTTCAAACTTTATAATGCCAATAAAAAAAAGAAAAGAAAAAAACAACTAAAACAAGTGATTCAATAATGGTAAATCTAAAGGGATAAACAAAGGAGCAACCAAAAACACATATAAAAAGAAACTTATGACAGGGTTGTCAGTGGCTCACCCCTGTAATCTGAACTACTCAGGAGGCTGAGATATGAGGCTTGAGGTAAGCTAGCCCAAGCAGGAAAGTCTGAGCGATTCTTATCTCAAACTAGCAAAAAGCCAGAGGTGGAACTGTGCTTCTAGTGATAGAGCACCACCCTTAAGTAAAAAAGCTAAGAAAGAACATGAGGCCCTGAGTTCAAGCCCCAATTTTTTTTTTTTTTTTTTTTTTTTTTTGGCCAGTCCTGGGGCTTGGACTCAGGGCCTGAGCACTGTCCCTGGCTTCTTCCCGCTCAAGGCTAGCACTCTGCCACCTGAGCCACAGCGCCCCTTCTGGCCATTTTCCATATATGTGGTGCTGGGGAATCGAACCAAGAGCTTCATGTGTAGGAGGCAAGCACTCTTGCCACTAGGCCATATTCCCAGCAGCACAATTTTTTTTTTTAAAAGAGAAGAAACACTGTGTAATTTCCACAAACCAAGTAAAAGGAAAGGTCTATAGAACAAGTTCTATACAGTCCCTTTCCTACTTTTTGAACACACACATATACAAAACATAAATGGTTCTTTGCAAAGTGAGGAAGTATAGGGCTATGTACAGGAGTAAGAAAGAAACTTACTTTTCATACTTTGAGACTTTCTGATTTTTTTTTGCTAGTTTCTGCATTAACATTCAGAAATAACTGCTGGGTACTAGTAGCTCATGCTTATAATTGTAACTGCTCAAGAGACTGAAATCTGAGAATTAAGGTTCAAAGATAGCCCAGATTATATGTGTTTCCAATTAACCAGTAAAAAAAAAAAAAAAAAAAACCACAAAAAACAGAAGTAGTCAGGCGCCGGTGGCTCACACCTATAATCCTAGCTACTCAGGAGGCTGAGATCTGAGTATTGTGGCTCCAAGCCAGCCTGGGCAGGAAAGGCCCTGAGATTCTTCCAATTAACCACCAGAAAACAAAATGGCACTGAGGCTCAAGTGGTGGGGTGCTAGCCTTGAGCTGAAGAGCTCAGGGACAGCACCCACATCCAGAGTACAGGTCCCATGATAGACAAAAACAAAACAAAACAAAACAAAAAGTAGACATGTGATTCAAGCAGTAGAGTGTTAACTGTGAGTAAAAAGGTTAAGTGAGAGTTTGAGGTCCTGAATTGAAGCCCCAATGCCAGCACACACACAAAAAATGTTCTTTATACTTATCTCCAATGTGACTTGAAAGAAAAAAATAAATGTGCCTAATAACTTTTTCCGCACTTAGGTCCCATATGTCTCTATGAAGATAGTATAGTAACAAGTCATCTAAGCTGAACTGAAAATTCTGCACCTAGGTATTTTTCCAAATCACCCAGGTACAACTGGCCAGGTCCAGAAGCACCCCTACATGATCAAAACAAGGGGTGAACCTTACCCCCTCGGAGCCCAAGGCCAGGATAGAGAGGTCACATATATCTCAATAGATGTTCTAAGTTCTGGAATCACTCACCCGGTCATAGGTGTCCCCCTCTAGTTCTCCCCACTTCCTGCCATCCCATGAGGTAACACGAACTCGATTCCCTTCCCTGGATTCTTGAGGCACATATATGTTAAGGATCTTCTGTAGTCTGCCTGTTCGGGAAGTGGAGACATCATTGGCAGCAATATTGCCTGTGGAAATAAAGATAATTCAGACCCTGAACCAGCTGAACACTGCACCAGCAGTGGTGATGAGAGTGAGACCAATTCTCAGATACACCTAGTCCATCCAGTCCTGAGTGAGTGTTCATTTATTATGTACATGGCACTGAATGAATTACTCTGAGTAAAGACTGGCAAGGGCAAATATCTACCTATATAGGCAGGAAAGAAAGAAGGAAGGAAGGAAGGAAGGAAGGGAGGGAGGGAGGGAGGGAGGGAGGGAGGGAGGGAGGGAGGGAAGGAGAACAGATTAAGAAAGAGTATATTTCTAAAAAACATGTCCTCTCCCTATTCCCTTCCCACCCATCCCTACCCCACCCCTTTTATTGTAAAAAAAAAAAAAAAAAAAAAAACCAAAACAAATTATATTCCCAAAATAAGATTTGTAAACAAAAGTTTATACCCTATATAAAAGTGGTTTCCTTTTTTTCCAAGAGCTAAAAATGAGTATTTTTTTCTGTTAAAGGGCATTTCATTTAATTTTCTGAAATGCTTGAGCTCAAATACAAAGTACCATTTAATTATCAATCACTCCCCATTTAATAGAAAGCTCCAGGTAACTACCACCATGATCACCACCCTGTACTGTGGTTGAGTTAGGCTCAGGTAGAGCTCATGGCTGGCCCTAGCCCCTTTTTTTGGAGACAGTGTCTCATTATATAGCTTATGCTGGCCTTGAACTCTCTATTCTCCTGTCTTAGCCTCCCAAGTGCTGAGATGACAGGTGTGTATCACCATGCCTAGCTTTTTGGTTTGCTGTGCTGTCTAAACTGGCTTCACACTCCTAGGCTCAAGTGATTCTACCTCAGCCTCCTGATTAGCTAGGACTACAAATGTAGGCCCCAGTACTCTGCAACTATTATTGAAACATACTACAGATTATTCACTTAAAATTCATTTCCTCACTGGGGACCCTTGGCTCATGCCTGAAGATTGTGGTTTAAAGCCCGGCTGGGCAGGAAAGTCCATGAGAGTCTTATCTCCAATAAACTACTCATAAAAGCAAGAAGTGGAGCTGTGGCCCAAGTAGTAAAGCACTAACCTTGAGTAAAAAATCCCAGGGACAGTGTTCAGGCCCTGAGTTCAAGCCCCAGGACAGCCACTCCCTTCCCCCCAAAAAAGCATATATAAAATTAAAGCAAAAAAAGGGGTGGGGCATGGCTCAAATGTAGAAAACTTGCCTAGCAAACCTCATAATGCAGAGAGAGAGAGAGTGAGTGGTGAGTGTGTGTGAGAAAGAGAAACAGAGAGAGACACAGAGAGAAAGAACACTGAAAACAATGTGATTCAACAATGATAAATCTAAAAGGATGAACAAAGAAGTAACCAAAAATGCATATATAAATATATATCCTTATTCCTTAGTTGTTGTTTTTTAATTTATGGGATTTATCTTTTTTTTTTTTTTGGCCAGTCCTGGGGCTTGAGCACTGTCTCTGTCCTCTTTTTGCTCAAGGCTAGCACTCTACCTCTTGAGCCACAGCCCCACTTCTGGCTTTTTCTATTTATGTGGTCCTGAGGAATCGAACCCAGGGCTTCCTGCATCCTAGGCAAGCATTCTACCACTAAGCCACATTCTGGCCCCTCCTTACTCCTTAGTAATAGAACTCCATTTTTTCTGGGAGAGGCTAACATGCCCCCAATGGGGTCATTTCCTAGCCCTCTTTTATAACCAACTAAGACTACATGACTAAATCTGGCTAACAAGTTTTAATTAGAAGTGTTGTGTGGGACATCTGGCAAGATGTGTTTAAAAGCTAACACAATTAGGTAATGAGGAGAATCTTGTCCAGTCCTTTTCTCCCACCTCAAATTTGAGTGTGCTAGCTGGAGTTCCAGCAGCTATCTTTAACTATGACAATCATAATGATGCCAACGTTAAAAGAGGTGACAAAAAGGCCAAGCTCATACCAATAATCCTGGCTACTCAGGAGGCTGAGATCTGAGAATTGAGGTTCAAAGCCAGTCCAGACAGACAGAGCCATGATATTCTTATTTCCAATTAACCAGAAAAAAGGCAGAACTGGAGGCATGGCCTAAGTGGTAGAGTGCCAGCCACAAGTGAAAAAAACAAAAACAAAGCTAAAGTGTGAGGCCCAGAGTTCAAGCCCTAGTATCCTATAATTCCAGCTACTCAGGAGGCAAAGGATGATTGTAGTTCCAAGCCAACCTGGGAAAAAAGAGCAAGAGCCCCTTTCTGAAAAACAATCTAAAAACCAAAGGACTAAGGATGTGGCTCAAAACAATAGAGTACTTTCCTAACAAGCACAAGGCCCTGAATTCAATTTCCATGGCTGTGCAAAGTCTCTAATGGTGACATCTCCATACCTTCAATTCCCAGATACAGGAAACTTCTACTATAAACTTGTCTTTTACATGACAGAGCTAAATTATCTCTTTAAGCCACCGAGTTGGCTTTTCTTGCATATGAAGCCAAACTTACCATTTACCTTTCATTCCGGGGTGGGGTGGGAAAGAGAGAGAGAGAGAGAGAGAGAGAGAGAGAGAGAGAGAGAGAGAGAGAGAGAGAGTGTTGTGTCTGCTGGCAAAAACAAAGAACATTTAGCAATAGCTATTCTCTTTTTTTTTTAAACAGACATCTCACTTTATTCTTAGGTCCAGCCTATGAAAAATATCACGGCAACTTGATGATACATGATAGATAATACTCAGCCTCTGATCAAGGAGCGACAAGGAGGGAGGGGGTTGTGGTGAAGAACTGGAGAGCGCATACTTTATCTAACAGGTAGAGTTACCACTATGAACCAGCTTAGTGTTCCTGTAAAGAAATGTCCCAATTTTTGAGGACATGCAAAGAAATAAAAAGCAGACTCTCGGTTCTAGAAGACATTTCAGGCAGATATAAACCAAGAAAAGGAAAATGTATGTTATAGTTCTGGCTCCACCTCCAAATCAAGGTTTAAGTTATGTAACCTCTCTATAGCTCAGTGTTCCAATCCAAAGAACAGGAGAGTCGATAAGGTAAACATGAAGGTCTTTTCTTACAATGAAATTTTGTGATCTTGTCTTCTGGGATGCAGGAAAGATGCTGATGTTCAAGTTCTTTCTCTTCAAAGTAACCTTTGTTTCACTGACCTTCCTTCAAGTGATTTCAGATCAGTACCCTTCTCAGTAGACTCACTTAGCCGACATCAACTTCTTTTTCTCCTCTCTCTGGATTTCCAGAGGGTTGAGATCAAATGTGATACCCGCCTGAATCACCCATGGGTCTACCATAACTGGAGAATTAAAACTGTACAAAATCTGGAAGTGGAGGTGTAGCTTAAATGATAAAAAGGTCAGGAAGAGAGCACTAGGCTCTGAGTTCAAGCCCTGCTACTGTCGCATGGTGTGCACATGTGCGCATGCACACACACACGCACACGCGCGCACACACACACACACACACACACTGTACAAGCTGGCTAATAAGAACTAGAACAGAAGAGTTCAGGCCCAACACAAAGGCTTGAGCAAATGGCAAGAGAAACTTGGCTGAGCTCCAGTTGAATTTGAAAAATCACAGCCCCTTGTGGCCCCAAGGAGAAATATTTCTGTTTTAAGGTAGAATGTGAGCTGGTAGATAGCTAAGTAAGCATGTACAGTCCACAGGCCATAGCTGGCCTGTGCTACTGAGATAAGTAAGACTTGGGCCAGTCCTTAGCAATTGATAATCCTGAAGAGAAGATATATACGCAGAAAGCTCTGAGGAAAGGCTAATGTGTTAACAGTGGTACAGGTGACCACGCTCATGGTGAATCACAGGAGATAGGTAAGTATCATTTCTGAACTGGCCAGTAGAGACTATGAGAAAAACTTCCTGAAGGTGGTGCACGTGAGCTGAGGCTTGAAAGATAAAGGATTTGGGGCAATCCACCTGGGGTGGGGTAATGAGAGAGAGAGAGAGAGAGAGAGAGAGAGAGAGAGAGAGAATGTAGTGTGAGCAAAGGCTTATTCAGAAAACAGAAAGTAGTAGCAGGATGTGACTGAGGTTCCTAAAGCTTGAGGAAGAGTGATAGATAAAGCTATAACAGTGGTTACAGCCAGATCTTTGTTTTATTTTAGCTGGTAGGCCAAGGAAATGAAACTTGATCTGGAGACAAAGTAAACATGAGGAAAGGTGAGAAGAATCATATGATTGATTTAGCAGAACCCTGCTTTATTCTGCTTTCAGAGGCCTTGTCAACAATCTTTCTTGAAAAATGACAGAGAACAAGGAAGAAACAATTACAGACAAGCAACAAAAAAATACATGCAGCTGCCAGTGGCTCACACCTGTAATCCTAGCTACTCAGGAGGCTGAGATCTGAGGATGGTGGTTCAAAGCCAGCCTGGGGAAGGGAAGGCCCTGAGACTCTTCTCCCCAGTTAACCACCAGAAAACTGGAAGTGGTGCTGTAGCTCAAGTGGTAGAGCACTAGCCTTGAGCTGAAGAGCTCAGGGACGGAGCCCAGGCCCAGAGTTCAAGCCCCAGGACCAACAAAAAAGGAGAAAACAAAAGTGCACTTAGCAAGCACTCTTGCACTTCTCACCTTGCAACCCCAAAGCTCACCACATTCAAAGTGCCCAGACTAAGTAAAGTGGACAGTGCTCATTGCCCAACATACCAGCTCCTTGACTTACGACAACAGCCAGTCTGAAGTAATGCTAGTGTTTTTCCCCCAGGGGCTGCACACAGGTCAAGCACAGTGTCCCCAGGCTGTAGGCCGAGAGCCAGAACAGGCAGCAAGGAGGCAGCATCCATCAGGTAGTAGTCCATGACACCCAAACTGCCAAGTCTGGAAGAAAGGAGGCTACTATCAAATGCCAGGCCATGCCAGGTCATGCCAGGTGTGATGGGGCATGCCTATAACCCTAGCTACCTGGGAAGCAGAGGCAAAAACCCGAGACCCTATCCAAAAGTAATTAAAGGACTTGGAGTGTGGCTTAAATGATGACTGCTTGCCTACTAAGACTAAGACATAGGTTCAAACCTCCATACCATGCCTATAATCCTAGCTACTAAGAAGGCTGAAATCCTCGAGCTTGCAATAAAAACTCCTTTTGCTTTTGGGGAAAAAAAAAAAAAGAAGGCTGAGATCAAGTTTCAAAACCAGGGCAAAACCATCAGGTAGGATAGTCCTTACCTGTTCCTCCTCTGGGAGGCAAATAAAACATGATGGATGACTGGAGCGCCCATAACTGGTGATTAAGGTCACTATGTGACCAGAGACTTACAACACCCTGGTTGCTCCTATCTGATTCTAAAAATAAATAAATAAATAAATAAGAAAACAACAACAAAAAAGAACTAGAAGTGGCGCTATGGCTCAGTGGTAGAGTGCTAGCCTTGAGCAAAAAGAAGGCAAGGGCAGTGCTCAGGCCCTGAGTTCAAGCCCCAGGACTGGCCAAAAAAAAAAAAGAACCAGAACAAAAAACAGGGCAAGAATCCATGAGATTTTTTTCTTCAATTAACAAGCAAAAACCCAGAAATGGAGGTAGGGCTCAAGTGCTACAGTCTCAGCCTTGAGTCCGCCTTGAGCAAAAAGTATAAGGGAAGGGACAAAGCCCAGGCCTAAGTTCAAGCCCCAGGACTGGGGGGCTGGGGATATGGCCTAGTGGCAAGAGTGCTTGCCTCATATACATGAGGCCCTAGGTTCGATTCCCCAGCACCACATATATAGAAAATGGCCAGAAGTGGCACTGTGGCTCAAGTGGCAGAGTGCTAGCCTTGAGCAAGAAGAAGCCAGGGACAGTGCTCAGGCCCTGAGTCCAAGCCCCAGGACTGGCCAAAAAAAAAAGAAAGCCCCAGGACTGGCACACATGCGCACGCACGCGCGCGTGCGCGCGCACACACACACACACACACAAAAGACTTCATGGCATCTTGTACTTTTTTAACAACACAATTGTGAATAGTTGTTTTGTTTTGATGGTCCTAGGTTTCAACTTAAGAGCTGCATATCTATTAGACAATGACTCTACTATTTGAGTCATACCCCCAACATTTTTTTGCTTTAGTTATTTTTCAGATAGTATCTTGCTTTTTTCCCCAGGGCTGGCCTCAGACTTCAATTATCCTGCCTAGGCCTCCCGGTTAGCTAGGATTGCAGACTTGAATCATCTTGCTCAGCTTGTTTTGTTCAGATGGGAGGGGGGGGGTGTCTCACTTTTTGCCAGAGCTTGACTAAAACTATGATTCTCCTCATCTCTACCTCCTAAACAGCTAGGATTACAGGCATGTACCATCATGCCCAGCATAAATAGATTTTTTTTTAAAAAAACAGTGTCTTTCTCACTAGACTAGAAATTCTATGATGGTTTCTACACTGGTAACTTGGGCACTTATGTATCTGGTACAATAGCCTGGCACCTATGAATCACACCTGTAATCCTATCTACTCAGGAGGCTGAGATCTGAGGATCACTGTTAGAAGCCAGCCTGGGCAGGAAAGTCTATGAGACTCTTATTTCCAGTTAATCACTGTGGTTCCAAGTGGTAGAATACTAGCTCTGAGCAAAAAACAAGCTCAGGGACAGCGCCCATGCCCAGAGTTCAAGCCCTAAAAAAGAGGTCAGGGACAGCGCCCACGCCCAGAGTTCAAGCCCTAAAAAACAGCTCAGGGACAGTGCCCAGGTCTAGAGTGCAAGCCCCAAGACCGGAAAAAAAAAAAAATCTGGTAGAACATATCAGTCCTTCAATGATCAACTCCTATCTACATCTTTTCCTCAACGCTGGTTATAAATTTTCTCTCCCCCTCTCACTCTCCCTTCTCCCCTTTCTCTTTCCCTCTCTACTATCTTACTGTGTAGCCCAGGGTGGCTTCAAACTCTTAATCATTCAGCCTTAGCTCTCTAAGTGTTGGGATTATGGCAGTAACACAGTGACATCTGGCTTCCTAGTCTTGAATTCTATAGCACAATTGAGCACTTGATTCTGCACCCTTTTCTTACTCAACTTCATGTATAGAGCATCGAATCAAGAGACCAGCTCTTTGGAGCTGGGCACAAGTGGCTCATGCTTATAATCCTAGCTACTCAGGAGGCTGAGATCTGAATATCTCAGAAGCCAGGCCAGGTAGGAGACTATCTCCAATAAACTATTCAAAAAAGCCAGAAGTTGCATTGTGTCGCAAGAGGTAGAACACTCGCCTTGAGTAAAAGAAGCTCAGAGATAGTGCCCAGAGTTCAAGCCCTAGACCAGAAAAAAAAAAGTTCCTTGGTGACATGAGGTAACTATCCTGTTAACTTTGATAGGTGGCTGTGAGGGAAAAAAGAAAAAAAAATATTTAGAAAGCTGTGAATATGGGCTGGGAATGTGGCTTAGTGGTAGACTGCTTGCCTAGCTAGCATGCATGAAGCCCTGGGTTTGATTCCTCAGTGCCACATAAACAGAAAAGGTCAGAAGTGGCACTGTGGCTGAAGTGGTAGAGTGCTGGCCTTGAGCACAAAGGCTTGGGGACAGCACCAGGACCCTGAGTTCAAGTCCTACAACTAGCCAAAAAAAAGCTGTGAATAATTATATGCATTTGAACTACAAAAGGTGTAGTGGCTGCTCAGAAAATGGTAGAGCAGAACAGATTGAAAGTGCAGGTTCTGGGGTAAGACCACTTGGGTCTAACTACAAACTGCATCGTTTACTCTCTAAAGGCTTTAAAGTAAGTAAATACCTTCACTTCTTTGTGTCTCAGTTTCCCCTCAAATGCAAAAGAAGAGTAATTTTACCTACTTTATCAGGTTGTTGCCAGAACAAATGGTGACAACATGTATTGCACCTAGATAAATGCCTGTTCTCTATAAGCACACCAGAAATACCAGCAATACTGCAATTCTTATTACAAAGGACAGGTGCTGAATCCCTATGTGTCCCTTGTGGGCAGGCACTGAGGACAGCCTCAGCCATGGGTCCAGATCGTACCTGGCAGGAGGGAAGCGGCTGACATTTCCTCTAGCGAAGGTGAAGCATCGGAGGTTAGGACTGCAGGCGGGGGGTGGGACTGCAGAGTGTCCACTCCCAGGCTCCACTTCCCCAAGGGAGATGGCTTCATTCACAAAGTCCCTGGCACTCAGCTGCTCCAGCTGAGTTCTCACATTATCCCAGTCAGCAAAATTATTGACCAGTGCACCATACTTTGGCTCTGAGAGGAGACTGACACGGATTGATGGCCAAAGAGGCCCAAACTGCACACTGTAGGTCATATCAAAGTTCTGTAGAGCCAGTCGACTGGCAGGGAATTTGGGCTCTGTAGCAGCCTAAAAGAGAAAAGGCAGGCTTATTGATCTTCCCTGTCTCACCTCTATTTCCTATTGTCTAACTCCCTTCAATACCTGAGTGCAGGGGTACACTCAGATTCAGCTAGCACCACTCCTCCCTCTGCATGTTGTTTCTGCCTGTTGAAGAAGTTGGGGAGAAGCCCATTTCAGAATTGTGAAAGCTCTACTTCTCACAGTAACATGTGGGGAGGGGCCATCAATAAGGGAGTGCACGGCTACATGGGAGATGGCTCACACTTAGAATCCCAGCATTTAGGAGGTAGAAGTAGGGAAGTAGAAGTAGGTAGAAATAGGGCTGGGAATATGGCCTAGTGGCAAGAGTGCTTGCGTCATATACATGAAGCCCTAGGTTCGATTCCTCAGCACCACATATATAGAAAAGGCCAGAAGTGGCACTGTGGCTCAAGCTGGCAGAGTGCTAGCCTTGAGCAAAAAGAAGCCAGGGCCCTGAGTTCAAGCCCCAGGACTGGCAAAAAAAAAAAAAAAAAGAAGTAGAAGTAGGGGAATTATGGATAGGCCACTTCGGGCTACAGTGGCAAGTATGAGACCTGCTGGGTTACATAATGAGAAAGTGTCTGAAGGAACAGAAAAAGGAAGAGGAGGAGAAGGACAAAAAAGAGGAAGAGCAGGAGGAGGAGAAGGAAGAGAGAGAGAGAGGGGGGAGGGGCTGGGTCTTGAACTATCTACAGCACAGTGTTAAAACTGCTTACCTGGCATGTGCAATACTCCCAAGCACTGCAAGGATGGGAAAAGAGGAATTTAAGAAAATGGGAGCACAAGGGAAGGCACTTTAGGAGAATCTATAGGAGGCTGGAAGAAATGATGGAGGCCCTGAGGAAGTTTTGGGTCAGGTGTCAGCAGTTCATGCTTGTAATCCTAGCTACTCAGGAGGCAGAAATCTGAGGATCATAATTCAAAGCCAGCCTAGGCCGAAATATCCATGAGACTCTTATCTCCAACAAACTACTCAGAAAAAGCTGCAAGTGGTCTTGAGCAAACGAAGCTCAGAGAAAGTATATCCAGGCACAGAGTTCAAGCCCAGGACTGGTAAAAATTAAGAATAAATAACTAAACACTTTTTCCTCTGTATAATTCTATTTCCCCAAAACTGTCTGTCTACTAGCTCTACTTGGATAACCCAAAACAACAACAACAACAAAAAAAAAAAAAAACCTTTCCACATTTGATAGCAAGATGGGGGTAAAGGCAACTTACCTAAGATCATGCACCATAATGCTCAGAATCACAGGACTGAAAGTTGTGTGGGGTGATTTCTCAGGCCCCAGGAAGGTTGGATAATCACAGAACCTTCAGTGTAAATCAAAATAGGGACTTTTAGGATGACTGCTATGGGGATAGCATTGAGGGACCATGAATATGACCTGAAGAGTATAAAGGTAGATTAAAAAGGAAATGAAGACTTCAGCTGAGATGTCCACAGGGTGAGAAGTCCTGGTCATTGCAGCTGGGATGCTTGCCATTGTCGGCCATCTTGTTATTGTCCAAGGCTGTGCTCTGGCCTGAATTTTTGTTCTGGTCAGGATTTTTGCACTGATACTCCTTTGTTGTTATCTGGGGACTCTTGCTCTGACCATGACTTTTGCTATGAAAGGGACTCTTCTTATTGGCTTGACTCTTGTCATGGTGAGGACTCTTGCTGTGTTTCCGATTTCTGCCATGGTGAAGATGACCACTCTGGCCCCGGGGACTATGACTCCGGATCTCAATTACTTTTTGGCGAGGACTACTGCTTCGGCTCCGACTTTTGCTACGATAGGGACTCTTGCTGTGTCTGGAACTTATGTTCTGATTCTGGCTTTTTTCCCAGTCCTGAAGTTTGCTCTGGCTCTCACTACTCTCATAGTCACTGATAACACTAATTATTGTTGAACTACAGCTGGGATTAGTGCTACAGATGGAAGTCTTAGCTAAAGGCAAATGGCAGCTGTTAGGGGCCTCAGGAGGTTCTTTAGGGGCCTCAGGAGGCTCCTGAGAGGCCACAGAATAGGTTTGAAGGCTACAAGGAACAATATTAGGGCAGGGCAGAGTTCGGCGGACAATGGGTAAACACTGGGGGTCAAAAGGTGTTCTCAGAGGGATAAAAGAATAAATATGGGTTGAGCACGGAGGCACAACAGGCTTGCAATGGAGTACAGGTGGGCCTCTGGGAACACCATATGTGCAACAGGGGGATGCCAGGGGGAGGTTAAGAGGGGGGCCTGTAGGGGGGCTGAAGGAACCAGGAAGCGGACATGGATGGGTATTGCAGGGGGGAACCAGAGCCCGTACATGAGGACTACATTTAGCATAGTTACTTGGTAAGACAGGTTCATGTGGGGGGCACTGAGGAAGAGAACTAGGGACAGCAGTTTTGTTGACTCCAGGTACTACCATGGGTACTAAGGTAACTTTAGGGGGAGATTCTTTGGGGCAACTTTTTGAAGGAGTTGTGGTAGATGGTTGAATACAAGAAGGATGGGAACTGCCAGAGGGCTGGGAGGGAGTCAGAGAGGAGATGCTGACCACAGGGGGCTTGGTCTGAGCTGGAGGACTGTGCTGAGGAATGTTAATTAGGGAGTTACATTTGTGGAGAATGTGTGGCTGTTTTAACTCCGAGCATTTGGGAGACTTCACTTGGGGGGGCACTGGATTAGGGAGAGGAGGTTCCTTATAGCTTCTCTGAGGGGGTGACTGGGGTGGAGCTATAAACTGGTTGCCTAGGGGCGAAGGGAAGTAGAGTGTAGAATAAGGACAGTGAGAAAGAGGTGGTTCTGGAGGACAGGGAGGAACAGAAATCACAGTGCTTGGGGTTAGTAAGAGGTAAGAGTTTCCACCAGCCTCCCAGGAAACAATAGGCTCAAAGCAAGGTTTCCTGGGAGCCTGGGGCTGGGATGAGGTAGGAGAACAAGTACTCTCAGGGGGTACGTTGATGGTACAGTAAGGGCTCCCAGGGACCGCTATGTGAGTCTCTGAGGAAAGATGGGCATAATGAAAAGTGCTTTCCTGAAGTGAGCTGGGAAAGCCAGGCCTGCCTGCCTGAGAAGGAAGTGAAGAGCCATAATTTTTTCCAAAGGGCCTGTCAAGCTGTAGACTGGGCTCATCAGAGTCTGGAGGTATAAGTGAGCAGTGGTAAAGGCCACCATTAGGTGGTGAAGACACTGAGGAAAGAGGAGGATCATTGTAACCTCTCCCTGAAGACCAATGAGAAAGCACAGGGGAGATCACTGACCCAGTTTTCAAGACCCTGTGAGAAACAGCTGCAGAGATGATAGGTCTAGTTTCCACTACCCGATGAACAAGAGGAGGTGAAAAGGTGAGCACAGTAACTGGGGGTTTAGGAGGAAGAGTAGGTGAAAGAGCAGTTCCCTGGGCCTCCTGAGTTAAAGGAGGTGAAATAATTGGGCCAGTTACCAAGGGCACGTGAATAAGCTGTGGAGAGGCCACCGGGCTGGTTACTGGGGGCTGATGAGTGAGGGGAGGGGGGATCACTGAACCACAGTAACAGAGGTAAGTGTGCTGGTCAAAGCCAGGGCTTTGAAGAAAAGTTCGCCGTGGTCGTGGGGGGCTAATCCAGCTGCAGTAAGCACTCTGCTGAGGGACAGTGGGTGACCCCAGAAGGTTACGCCGGTCAGAACAAGGGCTCAGAGGCGATGAACCAGACATGCTAGGTTCTTGGCAGTAGAGCCTTCCAAGGAGTGGGGAGAAGGTTTCAAAAGTACAATTCCCTGAGGGTGGGGAAGGAGGAGGTGGGGGTGGGGAGGGGACCCGTCTGGGTAAGCAGGGAGAAGTGGAGCAAGAGTAAGGGTCTCTGAGGTGAGGGGGGTCGCTGCACCTTTTGTCTGCCTTCGAGGGAAGGTCGGTAGGATGGGCAAGGTGGTCGCTGAAACCTTTCCGGGAAGAAAGCGGTAACTTGATGGTGAGAACAGGGCTGAATGCCTTCCCGCAGGGCAACGGAACCCCAGGAGGAAAAGATAAATCACATTGTTCGTCGGGTGAGGGTGTCTGGGCTGAAAGTTCAACAAAGAAAGGGACCGAGGTCATGGGAGGGAGGAGAGGAAGAGGGGGGAAGGAGAGGGAAAGGGAGGGAAGGAGGAGAGGTGGGGGTGGGATGGGTAGGGAAAGACGGGCGCGAGGAAGGAAAGTCAGGCAGAGACATAACGGAAAGGAGGGCTCAGGATGACGTAACTGAAAGGGGCGGAGTCGAGGAGAGCGTACATATATAGAGGATATAGATATAGATCTATAAAGCCGTTGGGCGGACCCAAGGGGCAGCCTATACAACCGAAGGGCAGAGCCACGCGGCTGTCTATAACCGAAGGGATGCAGACTGAAGGAGGGAAAACCGGTAGAGAGAGGCCGTGACGTCAGAGCCGTGCGAATGACGTGGGTGGGGGTGGAGGGCTACGGACAGGTTCTAGGAGCTCTAGCAGAAAGCGGGCGGCAAATGCAAGCAAATGTAAGGGCGGGTGTTTCTCCGCTGCGCGCCCTCCTCTTCCCTCCGACCCCGCCCCCCGTTACCCATTTCTTCTTATGTCGATGTCTCCGCGGGACGGGCGCAGAGGCCACACGCTTCAGCAGCTCGCGAGCACGTCTCCACACGGGCGCAGCCATGTCTGTGTGCGCCGCCGGGTGCCTCCGGCGAGAACCACCGCGGCAGACTCGCGGGTTCCGGGCCTCGCAGGGCCTGAGCGAGTGCCGGAGGAGGAGGGAAGGAAGTTTGCGACGCTCCCTCCCTCCCGAGGCCCCGCCCCCTCCAGAGGCTCCGCCCACCCCTGCCGCCTGCGAACCGGGGCGGAACCGCACCCAGCTTGCTGGCTGGGGTTTTTAGGGGCGGATGCTGGAAAAGAGAGCGTTCGGGGGCCCCCGATCGACGCCCGGAGACGTGCAAGGGACTCCCATGAGTGCTAAAGAAGTTAGCTAGAGTCCATGCGCCGGTGGCTCAAGCCAGTAATCTCAGCTACTCTGGAGGCCCAGACCTGAGGATCACAGTTCAAAGCCGGCCCAGGCAGAAATGGCTGGGAGACTCTTATCTCCAATTAACCACCAAAAAAGCCGATAGTGGAGCTGTGGCTCAAATGGGAGAGCACTGGCCTTGAGCAATAAAGCTGAAGTCAAGACTGGCGCAGTGACTGATAGGAATCAATAGGACTCATCTCCAACCACCAAAAAGCCAGAAGTAGAGCTGTGTTTTACAGCACTAGCCTTGAGCAAGCAAACTAAAGGACAGCACCCAGGCCCCGAGTTCAAGCCCCAGTACTGGGCACACGAACACATACTACTCAGGCCAAGAAGAAAAAAGAACAGGAAAAGCTTTCTAGGCAAGAACTGCACAGACAAATAGATTGAAATAGAGGAAAAGTAGACCGAACCTGTAGGCTGGGGCGGATTTACAGTGGAATTAATGAAGCTTAAACTGTAGGACCTGTCATTTACATCTATCAAGACTCGGTACCATTTTCTTTTCTTTTTTTTTTTTTCTGAAAGAGGGCCTATCAAATTGTGTAAGCTTTAGGCCACACAAAACTTAACTCCACCGTTAGGAATCCAGTGAAGAGGAAGGGCTTGAATACATCAACATTTTTTAAAATAACTGTTGTAGGGAGTACAGCTGACTCCATCTTGACTAGGGAAACATGGTAGGAAATGTTTAGGTCAACCTGACCCAAAAATTCTGCTTCCTTAAATGGCTTGTTTGTTGCTTGCTCTACTCGGTGTCAAGCCCCTACATCTGTGCTACCTTTGTTGTTTTGTTTTGTTTTTGTTGCCATTCCTGGGGTGTGGACTCAGGGCTTGAGCACTGTCCCTGGCTTCTTTTTTGCTCAAGGCTAACACTCTACCTCTTGAGCCACAGCACCACTTCCGGCTTTTTTCTATATATGTGGTGCTGAGGAATCAAACCCAGGGCTTCATGTATATGACATGAGCACTTTACCACTAGGTCACATACCCAGCCCTCGCTTTTACCTTTATAAACCCCAATTTGAAGGCTGCTCGGGGTCACGGTGGCAGCTCCAGGGTCTGCACTATGTCCCTGCCCAGTCAGCCCACTTTTCACTGTCACAGTTCAGCTCCCAAGTCTGTGCTGCGTCCCTGGTGGTCAGTTCGCCTTTTGCTTCCCCAATAAATCCATCTTTTTGCTTGAGACTGTCTCTGAGTGGTGGACTCTTGGGGGGACGTGGAATATAGTTTATCTCCTCCCTCGGACCCCATAACAATAACCATCAGTGACTTCAGCGGACGAATAGGGGAGGAGACCAGGTAAGAGATGAGGATAGTCTGAGTGAAGTAACAATTGAGGATGGAGAAAAAGAATGGATTCCACTTAGAATTATAGAACTGAGGGCTGGAGGTATGGCCTAGTGGCAAGAGTGCTTGTCTCGTATACATGAGGCCCTGGGTTCAATTCCCCAGCACCACATATACAGAAAACGGCCAGAAGTGGCACTGTGGCTCAAGAGGCAGAGTGCTAGCCTTGAGCAAAAAGAAGCCAGGGACAGTGCTCAGGCCCTGAGTCCAAGCCCCAGGACTGGCAAAAAAAAAAATTATAGAACTGACTGACCCTATCCCAAGTAGCACATGAAGATGGAGCATAAGTGGTATACCTAGCATGTGCAAAGCTGGGGTTCAAATACATAACTGATTTAAGAACTGGAGGCTTATAGTAAAATGCTTGCCAAGCAAGTACTAAACCTAGGGTTCAAAACCCAGTTCCACTAAAAATAATAAAACATATTTTAAAATAATACATATGCTGAGTACTAGTGGTTCATACCTGTAATCCTAGCTACTCAGGAGGCAGAAATCTGAGCATTGTGGTTCAAAGCCAGCCCACAAGGAAAATCCATGAGATTCTTATCTCCAATCAAGCATCAGAAAAGCTGGAAGTAGGGGCTGGCGATATGGCCTAGTGGCAAGAGCGCTTGCCTCGTATACTTGAAGCCCTGGGTTCGATTCCCCAGCACCACATATACAGAAAATGGCCAGAAGTGGCGCTGTGACTCAAGTGGCAGAGTGCTAGCCTTGAGCAAAAAGAAGCCAGGGACAGTGCTCAGGCCCTGAGTCCAAGCCCCAGGACTGGCAAAAAAAAAAAAAAAAAGAAAGAAAAGCTGGAAGTAGAGCTACTGTAGTTCAAATGGTGGAGGTACTAGTCTTGAGCAACAAAAGCTCAGGAACACTGCCAGGCCCTGAGTTCAAGCCCCAGAACTTGTACACATGCACACGCATGCACGCACACACACACACAATACATACATACATACATATATATATGTATACAACTCAGTAGTTTAAGAGCTGAGGATCAGGGGCTGGAAATATGGCTTAGTGGTAAAGTGCTCACCTCGTATACATGAAGCCCTGGGTTCGAGTCCTCAGCACCACATATATAGAAAAAGCTGGAAGTGGCTCTATGGCTCAAGTGGTAGAGTGCTAGACTTGAGCAAAAAGAAGCCAGGGACAGTGCTCAGGCCCTGAGTTCAAGCCCTAGGACTGGCAAAAAAAAAAAAAAAAAAAAGGAACAATAGCTGAGGATTGTGGTTCAAAGTCCGCCTGGGCAGAAAAGCCTATGAAAGCCTATGAAACTTCTTTACCTCCAATTAACCAGCAAAAAGCCAAAAGCAGAGCTGTAGCTCAAGTGGTAAAGCTCATTAGCCTTGAGCACAAAAACTCAGAGACAGCACCCATGCCGAGCCCAAGATCCAGTATAGCACACACACATACACACACAAAAAAAATTAGGCTAATACCAGTAATATCAGCTACTCCAGAGACTGGAAGAACTATGGTTTGAAGGTCAGCTAGATGTGATGATACATGCCTATGGTCTCAGGCCTAAAGTTGGAAGATCTTGGTTCAGGCTTGCTGGCACAAAACCTTAAGACTGTCCAGAAAGTAACTAAAGCTAAAAAGACTGAATGTGTGCCTCAAACAGTATAGCACCTGCCTAGCAAGCACAAGGCCCTAAGTTCAAATTTCACTACCACCAAAAAATTAAAACTTAAAGTAGGAAATGTATTATAAAATGAAACCAGAAAATTGCCCCCAAAAATCTTTTGAGATGAGGCACTTTTGTTTGAAATAGGCATTTAATATTTAACTATTATTATATTTTCAGGAGATAGATGATACAGCTAAGTGGCAGAGCTCTTCTCCAACATCCATGAGACTGCAGGTTCAAGTCACCAAAAAAGAAAGAAAAAATGTCCAACTAAAGGAAAGAAGTCATACTCAATGGCACATACCTGTAGTCCTAGCTATTCAGGAGCCTTGAGAACTGGAGTTACAGTTTCAGGCTAGGCTGGGCAGAAAATCCTGAGAGTTCATTACCAAAAGACTCAATAAGACCTTCTAACTGGGTGCTGGTGGCTCAAGCCTATTATCCTAACTACTCAGGAGAGCTGAGAATCATGATTCAAAGCCAGCCCCAGCAAGAAAGCCTGTGAGACTATTTTTTGTTTGTTTTGGTCAGTTGTGGGGCTTGAACTCAGGGACTGGGCACTGTCTCTGAGCTCTTTTGCTCAAAGCTTGCACTCTTCCACTTTGAGCCACAGCTCTAAGCCTGTGAAACTCTTACCTCCAATATAAGAGCATAAAGTTGGAAGAAGAGCTGTGGCTCATGTGGCAGAGTGCTAGTCTTGAAAACAAAAGTTCAGGACAGCACCTAGGCTCTGAGTTCAAGCCCTAGGATCAGCACACACATGTGCACGCACACACACAAAGACCTTATCTCAAAATAAAAAGAACCAGAGATATAACCCAGTGGTAAGACATTTGCCTAGTATTAGTGAGATCCTAAGTTCAATATGCAGTATTGCAAAAACATTTAAACAAATAAAAAAGGCAGCAGGGCATCAAACCATAGGACTTTATTAAGATATATCACTGCTAATTACACAGATGCTCCTAAACCAAAATCCAAAGTCCACAGGAATCTATAGTTGTACACATTAGAAACATGCTCAGAACCACAAGGCAATATCCTGATGCCCATCTGATAAAGTCTGGGGTGAGTGAATTGGCAAATTTACTTCAAGCTGCTGAAGAGTTTGTGGGCCACCTAGATGGAGAAAAAAATGTCATCAATTCAGTTTTAACATCATAGTTACCAAGGTCCTTCATAACCTGAAACAATACTAGTACTGTCTCTTACCATGCCCCTTCTTACTCATACGTACCGTTGGGCCTGTATGAGCTCCCCAGTTATCTGAATCTGTTCCTGCTATCTGGATCTTTCCCATGTTTTCCATTGTCTATCCCACCCTCAGAAGTTATATGTCATCTCTTGTAAGCTTTCTCTAAATAACCCCTATCATTACATAAATCTGTCGCTCCTGGCCAGATGCTGGTGGATCATGGCTATAATCCTAGCCAGGCTGGAGGAATGGCTCATAGCTCAAATAGTAGAGTGATAGCCAAACAAACTCAAGGTCCTGAGGTTCAAATCCCGAGACTAGAAAAAGAAACGCCTATTCATTAAACAACTCTCCATTTCTCAACACTAGTTCCTAGTTACCACCATTCTACTTTGTCTCAGTAAATGTGATTACTCAAAATACCTCATAAAAATAGAATATTTGTCCTTTGTAACTAAACCATTTCACAAAGGGAAAGTGGGAGGAGGGAGGGGGGTATGAGGGACAAGGTAACAAACAGTACAAGAAATGTATCCAATGCTTAACGTATGAAACTGTAACCTCTCTGTACATCAGTTTGATAATAAAAATTTGAAAAAAAAACAACATTTCACTCAGTATAATGTCCACAAGCTTCATCTATATTGTAGGATTTGTCAGATCTTCCTTCTCTTTTAATGTTGAGTAATATTCTATTACATGCATGTAGCACATTTTATGTTTTTGCTCATCCACAGATGGATACCTGAGTTATTTCCACCTTCTACCCATTATGAATAATCAATGCTATAAACAGATGAACACTCTATTCACTATGTGGCACAATCTGGCACCAAACTCCTGGCTCAAGTGATCCTTCTGCCTCAGATTCCCAGGTAGCTAGAACTCCCAAGTGTATGTCATCACACCTAGCCCTATATTTTAAAAGAACTACCAGATTGTCTTCTACAGTGACTATACCAACATTCCCACCAGCCATGTAGAATGTCCAGTTTCTCTACATCCTCTCCAACATTCATCTGCCCCCTCAGGGCCCCACTATGCAAGCACTTTTTTATTTTGGTGCCATTACTGGAGCTTGAACTTGGGGCCTTGGGGTCCTTGAGATTTTTATGTTCAGTTAGCACTCTTGCCACTTGAGCCACACCTCTACTACCTCTACTTCCAGTTTTTTTTTTTTTTTTTGAGTGATTAAGTGGACATAAGAATCTTACAGATTTTCCTGCTGGGCCTCGCTTCAAACTACAGTCCTCAAATCTCAGCCTGCTAAATAGTTAGGATTATAGGCATGACCTACTGGTACGCGGCTTAGGAAAGCACTCTTATAACCCACACTAAAAATCTTCTCATACATTCACTGGTTATGCAGTCAGGGTTGCTTTTCATTTGTTTCCTCCCTCCCCCTTCTCTTTTAAAGGTACTAGAGTTTGAACTCAGGGTCTCATGAAATCCAAAGTTGTGTAGAGCACTTGCCTCGCACACAAAAGGCCCTAAGCTCAATCCCCAGCACCACACACAAAAAAAGTACAAAATTCAATTTCCCAACTGTTTAGCGGTATTAAGACTTGGCTTCTGGGCTGGGAATATGGCCTAGTGGCAAGAGTGCTTGCCTCGGTATACATGAAGACCGAGATTCAATTCCTCAGCACCACATATATAGAAAACGGCCAGAAGTGGCGCTGTGGCTCAAGTGAAGCCAGGAACAGTGCTCAGGCCCTGATTTCAAGGCCCAGGAATGGCCAAAAAAAAAAAAGACTTGGCTTCTATCTATAAAATGGGGATAACACCTATCTACAAAGGAAGTGGTAAAGATTAGGCAGGATTATGTAATGCACTATGGTTACTGATCAGCCTGCCCCAAACATGGAAAGACTATTGGCAATTATCACCTGCCTCTGCAAGCATTGCACCTCCTGACTTACAGTCTGCTTCACTTTCACTTACACAGTGGTCCCTTGCATGCAAGAAGTCAAAGAGCTCCTCCGTGCAGTCCTCTTCTGTCTGTGATCGAGAGGATACACGTGCATCACAAGCCTCTAAACGTTCCCGGGCCTTTGCACATTTCTCCAGGTGCTCACATTGCTCCCTCACTGTTGTTAGGGGGTCCTGAAAGAGAGACAGAAAACAGAGGCTTTAGGCTAGGAGATCCACTAATATATATGCAAAGCCATGCTGCCACCTACAATGGCAGAATGGGGTCTCTTATTCAAGTCTGATCCTAAGCAGTTAGGACAAGTCTCACATTCTGCCTGCCAAGGATGCCAACATATACTGAAAGCCTCAGTTCTATCTGAAAAACAAGGTAGTAAAGGGAAACTGGCTGGCCAAACCTCTATTGGAGGCATTACTTCTCAACAAAACATTTTGGGCCAGGCACTCCTGGTGGCTCATACCTATAATCCTAACTACTCAGGAGCTAAGATCTGAGGATGGGGTCAAAGCCAGCCCAGGCAGAAAAGTGCATGAGATTCTCATTTTCAACTAGCCACCCAAAAGCTAGCAGTAAAGCTATAGCTCAAGTGCTAGCCTTGAGCAAAAAAGCTAAGGGGCAGCACCCAGGCTCTCAGTTCAAGTCTCAGGACTGTCTCTGTCTTTGTCTCACACATACCATTTTGGAATTTCCTATTTCTAAAATTTCAATTCCCCTTGACTCTGAACCAGGCCTACACATCCTAGCTTCCCAGCTAGAAAGGCAATACCAACATGAAGCTCTATCTAGGAAAAGTTCCTGCTAGTACTTACTGGGCTTGAAGCCTCAAGCTGTTGCTCCAAATATATTATTCAGGTTGGTTCTATCATTTGGGCCACACCTCTAGTTCTGACTTTGGGCTAATTGGAGATAAGCCTTCTGGATTTGTCTGCTCAGGCTAGCTTCAAACTTCTCTGATCCCAAGCCTCCTGTAACTACAATTACAAGGCCTTGCACTCCTGCTCACCTTGCCTGCTTATGGCTAGCACTCTACTACTTGAGCCACACCTCTAGTCTCACTCTGTCTGTGCATGGGTGCCGGTACACATGCATGTGCGCCTGACCTGGTACTCAACTCAGGGCCTGGGCACTATCCCGGAGCTTTATTTTGCTCAAGGCTATTGCTCTACCACTTGAGCTACAACTCCACTTCCTAGTTTTTGGTGTGGGGGGAGGAGTTAATTGGAGATACGTGTCTTACAGAATTTCCTTCCCAGGCTGCTTTTGAATCACAATCCTTAGATCTCAGCCTCCTGAGTAGCTAGGATTACAGGCATGAACCACTGGTGCCGGCTTTTTTCTATACCAGTCGTGGGGCTTGAACTAAGGGCCTGAGTCCTGTCCCTGAGCTTTTTTGCTCAAGACTGGTATGCCACCACTTGAGCCACAGCTTCACTTCCATCTTTTTTTGGTGGTGAATTGGAGATAAGTCTCATGGACTTTCCTACCTGGGTTGTCCTCAAACTGTGATACTCAGATTTCAGCTTCTGAGTAGCTAGTATGAGCCACCAGTGCCTGGATAGTCTAGCTTTTCACTGGTTAACTGGAGATGGAGACTTGCAAACTTTTCTGCTTGGGCTACCTGTGAACCTCAATCCTCCAAATCTTAGCCTCCTGAATTAACACTACTAGCTACCAGTGCCTGGTCTTTTCAGGATCCTTTACTAAACCACAAATAAAACCAAGTGAATGAGTGTCAGGCCATCAAGATTCTGTCTGATCCCTGAGTACAGAATCCCTGGAATCCAAAACAGACATAGCTTTCCAGGGCCACATCCCCAAATATTCCACTGCATAGGAACTATTAAAGGCTTTCCCCACTCTCATTTTCTCCAAGCTGTGAGGAAAAGATTCCTTAAAATTCTCTTAGAGTTTCATGATGCCCAACCATCCTGCTTTCACTTAGGTGGTTCCAAACCTGAGACAATACTTACCACTAATTCCTCCTCTTCCTCTTCTTCCTACAAAAGCAAAAGGAAATGTCAGCAACAATTCCATAACATACTTTCTTCCTAATGATGCTGATGTCATGTTACTTTGCTCTCTATACTTTTATGATATCGTGACATCTTAGGAGCCTTGCCAATCTTGGAACGAATCATGGCTTCCCAGGACAAGCTAATTTTGGAAGTTCATACAAGATTGATCATTTTAAAGAGCATACCTTTCATATGCAATCTAGTGAGTCGAAAACCCACTCAGCTAACCACTTTAAGTCTCACATCCCAACCTCATATTTGCCTAAATTGCACAAAGCCAAATAAATAGTTTTACTCAAGGACCAGCCCTAAATGTTGGAGATTACCAAAATTTGATCAGTAGTGTTTTGCTTTATCTCATTTCCTATCCATTGTCCTCTGGTCACTTCAGGGCAGCCATTTGAGGTTTGTAGATTCCAAATAATTGGAAACCTGGCTGGGTATGGTGGTACATGTCTATAATCCCAGCACTCAGAGGATGAGGCAGAAGGATTTAAGTTCCAGGACAGCCTGGGCTATATATATTATATATACAGGGAGACCTTAAACACACAGAGAACATGCAGAACAGCTACAAACATGCTTCTTAATTCTTCCTAAGTGATATAATTTGTAGAAAGAAGTGGGGCCAGCCTCACAAAGTTAAGCACAGTCAACCACAGCAGATGAGAGAAACAAACTACGCAGCTAATTTGAAAATTAAGAAAACTGGGCTATTTTGTGATGGATCCATGATTCTTGAAGAGCAAATCTAGTATGGCCCTATTTTTTCTCATTGCTTTGAAATTTTACATGAAGCAGTCCATATTTAGACATATATGGAGTTGTTTTTCTAAAACATACCAGTGAACATACCTCAAGTGTTACAGTGCCAGACATGAGTGAGAGAGAACCTGAGTTCAAGCCCCAGTACCAACACACTCATTAGGTAGATATACACATAGAAAGAAATAGGTAGGTAGATAGAGTTATGAGACTTGTCTGTGTCATATATATATATAATTATCAATGACACAAATTTATCAGTGTTTTAGTATTGCTATTGTTATTCTCCTATTGGGGAATGACATAAAGGTCATGCTTACAGGATACTAACTTAAGGTCTTCCTTTTTTTTTGGTGCCAGTACTAGGGTTTTGAATGCCAGTGTGCTATCCCTTAGTTTTTTTACTCAAGGCTGGTGCTCTACCACTTGACCCACATCTCTACTTCCATCTTTTTGACAGTTAATTGGAGGTAAGAGTCAACAGATTTTCTACCCAGACTGGCTTTGAACCACAACTGTCTGTTCTGTCTCCTAAGTACCTAGGATTACAGGAATGAGTTACTTGTACCTGGCTGGTTTTAGTTTTGTTTTGTTATTTTTGATGCTGAACGTTAAACCCAGGAACTTAAGTAAGCATGCTAGTACATATGTGTCATATCACTAAGCTATATCTCTCTCAGTTTAGGGTTTTGTGCTTTTTTTTTTTTTTTTTTTGCCAGTCCTGGGGCTTGAACTCAGGGCCTGAGCACTGTCCCTTCTGGGGACAGTGCCCCACTGGGGCTTCTTTTTGCTCAAGGCTAGCACTCTACCACTTGAGCCACAGTGACACTTCCGGCTTTTTCTGTTTATGTGGTACTGAGGAACTGAACCTAGGGCTTTGTGCATGCTAGGCAAGCACTCTACCGCTAAGCCACATTTCCAGCATCTCTATGATTTTTTTTGTGGGGGAGGTGTTGATCTTGGGGCTTGAACTCAGGCCTGGGCACTGTTCCTGAGCTTTTATACTCAAAGCTAGTGGTCTACCACTTGAGCCACAGCTCCACTTCCAGCTTTTCAGAGGCTGGAGAAATGTCTCACAAACTTTCCTGCCCAGGCTGGCTCTGAACTCTAATCCTCAAATTTCAGCCTTTAAGTAGCTAGGATTACAAGTATGAGACACTGGTACTTGGTTCAGTACAAATTTTTTGTGGAAAACAATTTATTTATTTATTTTTGCCAGTCCTAGGGCTTGAACTAAGGGCCTGGGCACTGTCCCTGAACTTCTTTTACTCAAGGCTAGCATGCTACTCCTTTACTCATTATGCCACTTGTGCCTTTTTCTGAGTAATTTATTGGAAACAAGAGTTTCATGTGCAGGCTGCCTTCAAACTATGATCCTCAGACCTCAGCCTCCTGGGTAGCTAGGATTACAGGTGTGAGCCACTGGAGCCCGGCTGGAATTCATTTTTTAAAAGGTTTTAAGAAACCTTGCTAAGCTGGGCACTGGTTACTCAGGCCTATAATCCTAACTACTCAGGAAGCTGAGATCTGAGGATTGAAGTTTGAACCCAGCTGAGGCAAGAAAGTCTTGTTCTCTAATTAACCATCAGAAAACCAGAAGTGGCACTGTGGCTTAAGTGATAGAGAGAGCACTACTCTTGAGCAAAAGAACTCAGGCATAGTGCCCCAGCCCCAAGTTTAAGCCCCACCACCTACAAAAAAAGAAAAAAAGAAAGAAAAGGAAAGGAAAAGAGAAGAAACCTCGCTTAATGAAAAGCTAGAATTTATATGATAAATAGTCTATTGAAGTTTAGTTTTGAAAAACTCTTGCCAATTGTGAGAATAAAGATTACACTGGTACACATCCTACTCTTCACTTCATGATGGTCCTTTTCCTGACTGTACAGAACCAAAATCAATAGTATTTGAATTGTGGAAACAGTTGTTGGTTTGGGGAGCTTTTTGTTGTTTGGTTTTTTGTTGTTAACTTTCCTACATACCTTTTCTTTCCCTTCCACTGATCATAGACACCTGCATGCATAGGCCGGCAAACACATTACTTTCGAGAAGTTGTTGGGATACTGCTTACATTCTGCCAGGCCTCAGATTCAGGACTGTGCCTAAATCTGGCCTACATCTGTCCTATGAGAAATTTGTTATTTTTGTCAGTCATGGGGCTTGAACTCAAGAGTCTGGGAGCGTCCCTGATCAATTCTGCTCAAGGCTAGCACTCCACCACTTTGAGCCAAAGTGCCACTTCCCATTTTCTGGTGGTTCATTGGAGATAAGAGCCTCACAGACTTTCCTGCCTGGGCTGGGTTTGAACCATGATCCTCAGATTTCAACCTCCTGAGTAGCTAGGATTACAGGCATGAGCCACCAATGCCTAGCTCCTATAGGAAATTTTTTTACAGTGCTTCCTATGAAACCAAACAAAATCTAAGGTTGTATACATGCCTAAGAAGAGATTAGGTTTGACCATTTTTCATATTTCAAGTTCAAGTTCAGAGTGTAAGAAAATCAATTCCCCCTCCCCACTTGAGATATAAGGACTAAATTTAGCTATTTGTAGCAATGGTATACTTAACTAGTATGTTGAATACAAAACCTTAAGTTCTGGGCTGGGAATGTGGCTTAGTGATAGGGTGCCTAGCATGCATGAAGCCCTGGGTTCGAGTCCTCAGTACCACGTAACAGGAAAAAAAAAAAAAGAAGAAAGAAAAGGCCAGAAGTGCCACTGTGGTTCAAGTGGTAGAGTACCAGCCTTGAACAACAAAAAAAAAAGCTCAGAGACAGGGCCTGAGTTCAAGCCCCAGGACTGGCAAAAAACAAAAAGCAATCCCTCCCCACAACTCTAAGTTCTATAAATATCATATTAATATCTGACAATCTGGCTGGGTGAGGTGGCTAATGGCCTGTAATCCTAGCTACTCAGGAGGCTGAGATCTTGAGGATCACAGTTCAAAGCCAGCCCAAGCAGGAAAGTCCCTGAGACTGTTACATCTCCAATTAACCACCAGAAAACCGGAAGTGATGCTGTGGCTCAAGTAGTAGAGTGCTAGCTTCGAGCTGAAGAGCTCAGGGGTAGTGCCCAGGCCCAGAATTCAAACCCCATGACTGACCAAAAAAAAAAAAAAAAAACTAAATCAGAAAATGTCCAATTACAATTTTTTATCTCTAATTTGGGATTACTTAAGAGACTACTGTGGTTTAGTCAAGTCATAAAAGATATGGAGGTCTCTGAGTATACACTTGTAATCCCAGCACTTGGGAGGCTGAGGCAAGAGGATTCTAAATTTGAGGCCAGCTACTAGAGTGTAAGACTCCATCTCCAAAACAACCAACATGCCATAACACTTGGATTTTTGGCTAATCTGCTCTCAAACTGTGATCCCCTCCATCTCCACTTCCCTAGTAGCTGAGATTTTATAGCTGTGAGTCACCATGCCCAACCAAGATTGTTTTTTTTTTTGGTAGTACAAACGACTGAAATAAGGAAACTGCGCTTGTTAGGCAGATACTCTACCACTTGAACCATGTCCCAGTCCCTAGTGATTTTTTTTCTTCATTCATTATTTTTTCTTTCAATGCTGAGTATTGAATTCAGGACCTCCCCCAAGAGCTCAACCACTTGCGCCACACATCCTTAAGTCTCTTCAGTCTCCTTAGTGACCTTTATAAACTTGTGCAGCAATGAGGGCAATAGTCCCGGCCTCTCAAACCATGCTCCTTAGAAGCTGCACGGTTTTGTTAGCTATGTGCCCTTAAGATATTTAACCTACGTTGCCACATCTGTTTAAAAAAAAAAAGGCAACCAAAAATGTATCATATTGGAATGTGTACTGAAATGTATTAGGAAACATAAAATACTTGGAATAGTGGGTTGTATCTGTTTCATTGTATCTGCGCTCTAAGAAAGATTTCCCCCTTTCACCACAGAATACTGCAGAGTTCTTCCACCCTGACCCTAGGACACAATTCCCCCCGCGCTTCCCTCTCCCCCTAAGACGAAACAAACACGTTTTTACAGAAAGTAATCAAAAGCCAGATGCACGGAAGGAAGCCCCCGTGGACGTCGTGGGGGTTCTCGGCGCGAGCTAGGCTAAGGCCTGCCGTCGGTCAGTGTGTCCCCACAAAGCCGCCAGATCTGAACCTCTGGAAACACAGACTCCACGACTCCACGCTGAAATCCAGCACGGCATTTTCGTTCCCGTTAAACGTTGGTCCCATTCACAGAACGGAGAGGCCGAGGCCCAGAGGAAACCTAGCGATCGACCCGCCCCAAGTCACCCGGTGAACTCCGAGGTTCTCCCTCCAAGGCCTAAGTGAGAGGGTCCGGGGGCTCCTTCGGCGGGCCGAGTCCTGGGCCTCCGGGCAAACAGGGCCGAGCCGAGAGCCTCGCCTTACCTTTTTGGGATCCCCAGATCCAGTCAGCATCATCCGCTCATCCTCCAGGCCCATGTCCGGCAACGGTTCTGGACTCAACACCAAAAATCACACCAGCACCGACCCCACTGGAGGTACAAGGACTTGGAAGGGTCACTGGGCGGATATCCGGCGAGCCAGCAGGAAGTGCGGCATACTCACCGAGGTCCCGAACACACGCTCAGATTGGCATGTACCATCGTCCAGGAGCAGAGCGTAGGGGGAGCCTGCATTTGCACCAGCAAGGGCTCTGCCAACGAACGACTATCCAGCTACTCTAGGTCCACACTTAGTGATAGAAATGCTTGATCCGCGTGGAAATTCCTAGAAGCATGGGAAATCGCGCCAATTCATTCGGCAGGCCTGTAGCGTCAGTTGACGCTTCTTACCTATCTCGCTAATGGAACCGTCCTAACTGCTGACCTTTTCAAGATGGCGGCCTTCGAGTGTCACCCTCGGGCTCGCGCACCTCCCCAAGATGGCGGCGCCCGAGGCCTGGCGCGCCCGGAGTTGCTGGTTCTGTGAGGTAGCGGCGGCAACGACCATGGAGGCCACGTCCCGGGAGGCGGCGCCAGCGAAGAGCTCGGCCTCGGGCCCTAGCGCTCCCCCCGCCCTGTTCGAGCTGTGCGGGCGGGCGGTGAGCGCCCATATGGGGGTTCTGGAGAGCGGGGTGTGGGGTAAGTCGCGGGGTGAGGGGCTACCCCTGACAACGAGCGGGGGGCGGCCCAGCGGCCAGGGGGCGCGGGGGGCGAGGCCGAGAGGCCCGGGGCAAGGCCCGGCCCCGGGCACCGCAAGCTAGACTGCTGGGTCGGAGCATGAATTCCATGACTGACAGGGCTGGACAGAGACCGAGAGCGAACGAGCAAGTGGACCGGCACCGCGGCTTGGCTGGGGGGCGCGGGGGGGCGAGGCCAGGGCGCCGGATTTAGGGCAAAGTAGGCAGGGCCCGGGCGACTGAGGCCGGACTGGCAGGCCCGAGCCGCGGGCACCGAGCTGACAACCAGCCGGGCCGGACCGGGACCGGGACCGAGCAGTCTCAGAAGTCGAACTGATGGGCAGGGCTGGCCCGGCCGCCCTGGCTGACCCGGGGCAGGGGCCGAGATTGGCAGGCTCTGCCGTGCGGGTAGGAGGCCAGGCCTGGGGCCACCTAAACTGACCGACGGTCGGGGCCTCCTAGGTCTGCTGGACACACCCGGGGGTGCTGAGACTCCGGGGGGCCCAGCCGATGGGCGGGGTGGGACCGAGGTCTCCCGAGCGCTGGAGTGGGGTTGGAGGACGGGCCGAGCGGCTCCGGGCGCCGCGGCCTGCCTGACGGACCCGAGCTGGCCGGAGCGCACGGAACGATCGGGGCCTCAGTGGCTGCCGAACCGACTGAGCGACGGAGCGACCTGCCGAGCAGGGAGCGCTGGGGTTCACGGGGCCGTCCACTCGGACCGGCCGGATCGGGAGGAAGGGCGGAGAGCCAGGGGAAGGGCCGGGAGCTGTTCAGCAAGCCGGGAAGGCTGGATCCACGGGCCGGTGGGAAGGGCCGACGAGCACCCCTGGCCAGGCGATGGCCCAAGGGTCCCAGACGGAGCGGCGGGAGTGTTAGGGGGCGCGTCGAGGGGAAGAGGCCTTGATCCGAAAGCGAGTGGACCGAGGCCCCAGGCCTTAGTGTGGCCATCAAGGGAGGGCTGGACCTTGGTGGATGGGCAGTTGGAGCTAATCTGCCAAGGCAGGCGGCCTGGGGCGCTAGAGGGACCGAGAAGGGTTAAGGGAGTAGTTGGGCTGCTGGGCCCGAGTTCAGTGGGTGCGTTATGGGAGGCAGGGAGGCCTGCTGCCGAATGGGCCCAGGAAGGGCCTGCACGTAGGGTGGGTACTGCGAAGATAGTCTAGCAGCTGATGAGGGAAACGGGCCCAGGACGTGAAGGACTGACAGTGTAAGATTGTGAAAGGAGAAAGCGGGCCAGACTGCTTGGGGGACAGGGAAGACCCATGGCTTGACCGGCTGCTGGGCATGATGGGGGTGGGGTGCAGAGCTAGGGTGAAGTTGAGTGAGGACATCACAGACCAAGTTGGGGGAAAAGCTGAGAGGAGGGAGGTGGCCGGAGATGAGGCTCCTGGCCTTGGCCTTGGAGTTTGCGGGGGAGGGTGTGTTCTACCAGGAGGCCTCAGCTGGAATGGGGGAGGGAATCTGCCTGGAGGAAGGCCTTGGTCGGGTCTGGAGTGAGGACCAGTGTGTAAGCACACTTGACCAGTGGGGGGAGAGGATGTTACACCATGAGGTGGTAGGTTTGGAGGGTTAGGGCTCCAGAATGAGCCCCAAGGCCTTTAAGGCCTGGACTAATCGAAGAGGCCTTTGGTAGTGGAAGTGGGCCACCAGTACTGAGGAGGCCTAAGTGCCTTCAGGTAGTGAGAAAACAGAACATTAGAACTTCTCAGGCTGTATGTGGAGATCAGATCTTAGAAGCCCTTTGCCTTAGAGCTAGGAAGATACGGGTCATGCTGACCTGTGGGGAATGGAAGGTAAGGCTCTGGGAATGTAGAAGACAGAGAAGGTATGACTGTATTAGCCTGAAGCTCTTGAGATGCTAACCCTAGCTAGAAGGGAAGAAGACCTCCAACTCTGTAAGGGAAAACATTAAAGAAAGGTATAGGCTGGAAGGAATCTGGGAAGAACTTGGCTTCAGAAGAATAGAGAAACAAAGAACATAGTTTGTGTGTAAGAGGAGGCAAGAATTACTGGGGCTGTGAGAGGAGACAGCCAAATTAAGCATAGCATATTGGAGGGAAATGGGTAAGGCCCTGAAGAACTTTTTCCTGTGTCACCTCTTCTCAGCAGAATAATCAACCATTTTCTTAATCTCCTTTATTCTTCTCCTCTATTTATTTCTACGGTCCCTTCCTCTATTCCTGGCTGAGCCCTCAGGCAGGATAAAAGAAGACTAGGAGGAAAAACCCTGTAGTCCTAGACCAGGAAAACAGTCACACAGAAAAGGCAGAAGCTGAAACTGACTTCAGTACCCTGGATATTGTGTGTGTGTGTGTGTGTGTGTGTGTGTGTGTGTGTGTGTGTGTGTATTGGAACTAGGGAAGGGAAGGGGAATATCAAAATAGACAAAGGATAAAAGACAAACCAGTGCAACAGCGATACTTACAAAACTATATGCTGTAAACCAACTGTACAACTCATAGGGGGGAGGGGTATGAGGAGGGGGGAAGATGGGGGGGAATCAGGGAGGGGGTAACAAGTTGGATAAGAAATGTATACACTGCCTTGTGTATGAAACTGTAGCCCCTCTATACATCACTTTGACAATAAATAAATAAAATAATATTTTTATTTTTTTTTTTTTTTGCCAGTCCTGGGCCTTGGACTCAGGGCCTGAGCACTGTCCCTGGCTTCTTTTTGCTCAAGGCTAGCACTCTGCCATTTGAGCCACAGCGCCACTTCTGGCCATTTTCTGTATATGTGGTGCTGGGGAATCGAACCCAGGGCCTCGTGTATATGAGGCAGGCACTCTTGCCACTAGGCCATATCCCCAGCCCCAATAATAATTTTTTTTAAAAGAGAAGGCAGAAGCAAGTAAGGCTTTTTAAGCGGAGCTTAGGTAGCTCACACCTATAATCCTGGCTACTCTGGAAGCTGAAATCTTCGGAAAAAGATTTTAAGTCAAGCCACACATAAAAGTCCTTGAGACTCTTATCTCCAGTTAACCAGGAAAAAGCTGGAAGTACAAGTGTAGCTCAAGTGATAGAGTGCCAGCTTTGAGGAGAAAAAGCCAAGTAAGAGAGCAAGGCCCTGAGTTCAAACCCCAGGACAAGTACAGAAAAAAAAAAAAAAAAAGTAAGGCCTTTTTAGCAGCGTCAAGTAAGAGTGCTAAGAATGGTATTCTGTTATATAAGTACCGCGCGCTAACCGATTGTGCCACTGGAGCACCCTCTAAGAATGGTATTCTGGAGGTAGAAGACTAGTAAATAATTTGTGTAAGGAAATGGAGAGGGAGAGAGAATCATGAGAAGTCTCCAGTAAAATATACTTCAAATATCAGGATGTAGAGTTTAAACTTTATCTTGAATGTAATAGAAAACCTTTGAAGGGTTTTGAGGAGGGAAATATCACCAGGAAGAGCAGGATTCAGAGTTGTTAAGTGGAAGAAAGCAGTTATTCTAGATGACAGATGAGATAACCTACATTACCATAATGGCATAGGGAATTAGTACTTTGATTCAACAGGTATCTTCACTACTTATTGAAAGAATTGTACTGGATTTTACAGTTATTCTACAAATAAAGATAAAAGTACATTGTGGAAACCAGGCACCAGTGGCTAAGATCTGAGGATTGTAGTTTGCAGGCAGCCCTAGCAGGAAAGTCCATGAGACTCTTATCTCCAATTAACTAGCAAAAGGCTGGATGTGGAGCTGTGGCTCAAGTGCTAGAGTCCCAGTCTTGAACAAAAACTAAGAGACAGACCACAGGCCCTGAACATAAAAGAAAAAGAAAAAAAAACAAAAACGCTAAGTTGAGAGGACTCTGGCCCTGGGTTCAAGCCTCTGTACCATCACCAATTATTTTTAAAAAGGAGACTAGAATGAAAGTTTTGGTACACTCAAAAAACTTATACTTGATGTGTTTATTCTGGAGCAAGAAAACCCCACAAAACAAACTGTTCCTAAGTAAATCAGTTCACAGTCATAACCATTCAGTATTAAAAAAGGTCTGCCTGAATATATATTGGCAGAATAAATGTAATAGTTAATAATCAGTGAGTTTATTTTGGCCAGGAATTGTCTTAAAGATTATAAGCAAGATTTTCAATTTTCACAACTGTATTGTGAGGTAGTAATTTCTGTTCTGTCTCCATTTTAAAATGAAGGAAACAGGGCTGGGAATATGGCCTAGTGGCAAGAGCGCTTGCCTCCTACACATGAAGCTCTCGGTTCGATTCCCCAGCACCACATATATGGAAAACGGCCAGAAGGGGCGCTGTGGCTCAGGTGGCAGAGTGCTAGCCTTGAGCAAAAGGAAGCCAGGGATGGTGCTCAGACCCTGAGTCCAAGGCCCAGGAGTGGCAAAAAAAAAAAAAAAAATGAAGGAAACAGATTAAAGAGGTTAAACAATTTGTTCAAGAATTCACACTTCAGGGGCTGGGGATATGGCCTAGTGGCAAGAGTGCCTGGCTCATATATATGAGGCCCTGGGTTCGATTCCCCAGCACCACATATACAGAAAATGGACAGAAGTGGCGCTGTGGCTCAAGTGGCAGAGTGCTAGCCTTGAGCAAAAAGAAGCCAGGGACAGTGCTCAGGCCCTGAGTCCAAGCCCCAGGACTGGCCAAAAAAAAAAAAAAAAAAAAAAGAATTCACACTTCAGGGGCTGGGAATATGGGAATATGGCCTAGTGGCAAAAGTGCTTGCCTTGTATACATGAAGCTGTAGGTTCGATTCCTCAGCACCACATATATAGAAAATGGCCAGAAGTGGCGCTGTGGCTCAAGTGGCAGAGTGCTAGCCTTGAAATGAAGCCAAGGACAGTGCTCAGGCTCTGAGTCCAAGCCCCAGGACGGGCAAAAAAAAAAAAAAAAAAAGAATTCACACTTCACTAAGTGAACAATCAGGATTTCACCTAGATTTGTTCAATCCTTTAGCCTACTGTAATCTCTTTCTGAAACAGAGAGGTTAGCAAAATCTGGTTTTAGGATATAGTGAATTTAGGGGCTGGGAATATGGCCTAGTGGCAAGAGTGCTCGCTCGCCTTGTTTACAGGAAGCCCTGGGTTTGATTCCTCAGCACCACATATATAGAAAACGGCCAGAAGTGGCGCTGTGGCTCAAGAGGCAGAGTGCTAGCCTTGAGCAAAAAGGAGCTAGGGACAGTGCTCAGGCCCTGAGTTCAAGGCCCAGGACTGGCCAAAAAAAAAAAAAAAGATATAGTGAATTTAGAATATATGCATTTTATCTAGTGCTCTCCCACTTAAACCATGCTCTCAGCCCCTTTTCCTTTATTTTTCAGATAAGGTCTCATGTTTACCCTCACCAGCTAGGACTTGATCCTCCTCCTGTGCCTTTCTTGTTGACAGGATTACAGGCACACACAAAAAAATTGAGGGCTGCCTTTGAACCTCTTCTGTCCTCCCAAGTAGCTGGGATTTTACAGATGCAAGCTACTGGCCTAATTATTACTGTTCTTTATAAGAAGTACTATGTTCAGGACAAAATGATGGCTCAAAGAATAGGAGTGCTCAATCTGAAAGAGTGGAAAGGGATTCAGGAAAGGCTTAATTAAATGGCTTATGATGGTTGAAAGTTGCTAATATGCTGAAGGGACAAGGACATTCTTGTTGGAGAGAATAGCACACAGAGGCAAAAAGCAGCAGATACATGAAAAAAAATAGCTTAGTGTAGCTGAAGTATAGGAGGCAAAGTAAGAGGCTTAAATTAGCCCAGATTATGAAGACAACACACATTTGGTCAGACCTTTAAATAAAAAATGGTTCATTCAATGTGATTATAAACTGACTGCTGCCACTCATTTAGGAACAGCTTGCTTTGTTATCTCACTCTTGCTCCTGAAATTCCAGCTGTAACTGTATGTTAAAGTAAATGGACAAGAGTTTAGAAGAGACCTAAGTTAGCTGTTCTGGGTTTCATTTGTCAAATGAGACGGCTATCCTTCTGTTTTCATTTCCAATAGAATAAATAATGCTTGGAACCCAGGGAAAGTGGAAAAGTAAAGTTTGTTGTTGTTGTTGTTGTTGTTTTGTAGCCCTCCCAGGCCCAATACTTCAAAGCATCTTACCTCTGCTCAATATATATTACTTGGAGAGAATTGAGGAAACTGCCCTCAAGAAAGGTAAGTATCTTTCTTCTCTTTCTTAGTCAATGATTATCAAAAAAGATACTGTGATGTTCTTCAGGTAAATAGTATAAGTAATACACACATAGGACTTTATGCTTTTCAAAAAGTAACCTTACTTGCGGGTATAGATGGGACTGGGAAAGATGGGGAGGAGAACAATGGAAGGCTTATAACATTGATCAACACATATTGTACTTATAAAAGAAAAAAAGTAACCTCTTCCTTTTTTTTTTTTTTTTTTTTGCCAATCCTGAGGCTTGAACTCTGGGCCTAGGCACTGTCCCTAAGCTCTTTTTTGCTCAATGCTAGCGCTCCACCACTTGAGTCACAGTGCTCCTTTGGCATTGTCTAGTGATTAATTGGAGATAAGAGTCTTAAAGCGTGGCTGGGAATTTAGTCTGGTGGCAAGAGTGCTTGCCTCGAATACATGAAGCCCTGGGTTTGATTCCCCAGCACCACATATATAGAAAATGGCCAGAAGTAGCGCTGTGGCTCAAGTGGCAGAGTGCTAGCCTTGAGCAAAAAGAAGCCAGGGACAGTGCTTAGGCCCTGAGTTCAAGGCCCAAGTCTGGCAAAAAAAAAAAACAAAGTCTTATGGCTTTTCCTGCCTGGGCTGGCTTCAAACCACAATCCTCAGATCTCAGCCTCCTGGTTAGTTAGGATTATAGGTGTGAGCCATGGGTGCTCAGCTCATACCTACTTTCTTATACAACTCCCTACAGTGTGCAATACAAAGCCAAGGATATGTTCCCTGCTGTTCTGATAAAAGTGATACAACAGCAAAGCCAGTAGATCCTATAACTGACTCCCTTAGTTTTTCTTTCATCAAGCTACCTCCCCTCTTTGGATACATGTTAACAATGAACACTTATCCAGCCCTAATATGCCAAATGTTGCCCTAAGTACTTTACCCAGAGAAAATCATTTACTTATTTAATTCTTTTACCAACTTAGGAAACAGCTGTTTTTAGGTATATATTACAAATGAATAATTTCAAGTATATATAAATAACTTACCCATGATCACACAGCTAGAGTCTACTCTGCTGATTTTCAAACCTACACAGTATCTTTAAAGCTAGTGTTCTAACCACTGTGCCATGTTGCTCCCGTGAGGCCAGAAGACAACATGAAAGGCTGGTGTACTTCACTCCTGGTGGCCAGCAAGCTACCAACTAAGTATGATATTTCTTCCTACAGGTCTCTCCACTCAAGCTATTTGGCGCCGACTATGGGATGAACTGATGAAGACAAGGCCTTCCAGTTTGGAAGTAAGTTAAAATGCCTGGTAGAACTGTAGCCTAAGCCTGCACAGGTGAATGCGGAAATAGCACACATATGTAAGCTGGCAGCTGTAAAGTGCTGGGGCAGAGATAGGATAGATTAGGGAGTGGGGCTCAGATGGCTTGTCACAAAGTTGTGGGTATTTGTCATTCACTTGCTTGTTCATGTTTGAATAGGACACACAAAACAGAGAAGCATATGATCCCAGTGAATGAAAGAGCCAGGATTCATGGAATTCTTGGCAGAGTTGGTGCAATGCTGAATCTAACAAAATGAAATTAATAGAACCAAGCCAGGCGCTGGTGGCTCACACCTGTTATCCTAGCTACTCAGGAGTCTGAGATCTGAGGAGTGCGATTCAAAGCCAGCCCAGGCAAGAAAATCTGTGAGACTCTTGTCTCCAATTAACCACCGAAAACTGGAAGTGGAGCTGTGGCTCAAAGTGGTAAAGCACTAGCCTTAAGTGAAAGAGCTTAGGAACAGCACACAGGCCCTGAGTTTAAGTCTCACCAACAAAAAAGAAAAAGAAATAAACCAAACCATCTTTTCACCAATTCCAAAAATTCTAAATGCAAGGCTTTGGAGGAGGAGATAGAGGGGTCTGGCTTAGCAGGAGCTTATATAAAAAAGATAAAAGGGGCTTACTCAACACTGCTGAAGCTGCTTGTAATGACTGTCCCCTGAGTCATGTGAACTAATGTTAAGTAGAACATAGGCTGAAGGACAATAGGAACAATAGTCTAGCCAGGTTTGGCAGTTGTCAGTCTATCTCTGGATTATGGAGAAAAAAGTCAAAGCCACATCACATGAGTCACATTTGGAAAATGAATACTATTCCTGAAAAAGAGACAACTTGGGAAACGTGAACCATCTTGAAATACTTGAATGATTGTCACATGAAAGAAAGAGCAAAGTAAAAAGCTAAAGGAAAATCTATTTTTGAGCATCTAAACATAAAATTTTAAACTTGTAAGATTATGGTATATGAAATAAGCTAATTCCATAGGTAATAAGCTTCCCATTATTCAAATAACCTGGACAACAGCATAATACGGTCTGTTCTACAAGGAACTCAGAATTGCAGAATTTCTTTTGCTGCTCCATTGACAAGACAGATTTAGTCTAGTAGCTATTTATAAAAATGTACCACAAGCCAGATAATATCTTAGCTATCAGAAGTCCAAACACAGTCTCCTATCTTGAAGACTTAACAATTAGAAGAGGAGTCTATGCATCAGGATAATTGAGGCCAACCTGGGTAAAAAGTTAGTGAGAACCCATCTCATCCAATAAGCAGGCATTGTGTACAAGCCTGTTATCCTAGGAACAAAGAGAATCCATATGTAGGAAGATCTGGTGTGAGGCTGACCTAGGCAAAAACATAAGACTGAGATCTGAGGATTGCAGTTCAAAGCTAGCCTGGACAGGAAAGTATGTGATATTCATCCAAATTAGCCGCCAAAAAGCTGGAAGTGGAGGTATGGCTCAAGTGGTAGTGGTAGAACACTAACCTTGAGAAAGAAAAAGAAAAGCTCAGAGATAGTGCCCAGGTCCTGAGTTCAAGCACCAGAACTGGAACACAGACATAGACACGCACACAGACACACACACACATACAAGATCCTGTCTGAAAAATAACTGAAGCAAAAGGCTGAGGGTATGTCTCAAGTGGTAGTCCACCTCCCTAACAAGGATAAGGTTCTAACTTGTAATGCCAGTACCATTCCTCAAATAAATAAAAAGGCTAGAAACAATTTAAATATTCAAGGACTGGGAATATGGCCTAGTGGCAAGAGTGCTTGCCTCGTATATGTGAAGCCCTAGGTTCGATTCTTCAGCACCACATATATAGAAAACAGCCAGAAGTGGCGCTGTGGCTCAAGTGGCAGAGTGCTAGCCTTGAGCAAAAAGGAGCCAGGGACAGTGCTCAGGCTCTGAGTCCAAGCCCCAGAACTGGCCAAAAAACAAGCAATTTAAATATTCAAAAATAGGACTGAGAGGGCTGGGGATATAGCCTAGTGGCAAGAGTGCCTGCCTCAGATACACGAGGCCCTAGGTTCGATTCCCCAGCACCACATATACAGAAAATGGCCAGAAGCGGCGCTGTGGCTCAAGTGGCAGAGTGCTAGCCTTGAGTGGAAAGAAGCCAGGGACAGTGCTCAGGCCCTGAGTCCAAGGCCCAGGACTGGCCAAAAAAAAAAAAAAAAAAAAAAAAAAATAGGACTGAGAATGTGGTTCTTTACCTAGCATGTTCAAGGCCTTGGGCTTGATTCCCCTGCACAGCAATAAGCAAATAAATTAGTTCACTAATGAATTATTGTTACACCTACATTTTCAGAATGACAAGGCCACTTTCATTATGACATAACTTCCTCATCTCATCTCTCATCTCCAGTTAACCACCAAAAATCCAGAAATGTAGCTTTCCAGCTTAAAAAAAGAAAGGAAAAAAAGAAAAAACAGGCATGGTAGTATGAAGTTCTAATTCCTGCAGGAGGGCAAAAGGATTTTGAGCTTCAGGCCTATCTGAGCTACGCTGTAAGTTCAGGTCAGCTTGAGTTACATAAGGGAGACCTTGTCTCAAAGAACCAAATAAATATTTAAATACATAGTGGTGTAATGTTCAAAAACTCTCAGCATTTGAAAGCATTCAAGAATGTCTGAGTTTTCAAACATAAATATATCCACATGTACATATACATAGATATTACATAGTTGGTTTGCAAATTATTTTGGTTTGCTTCATTATCTTCCCAAAAATCATTCTATTACCAGAAAAGCAAAAATGGACAATATAGTTTCTGAACATTTGCTGACTCTTAACCGAGTAAAGGAAAATATTTAGTCCTTTCTAATTTGTATACACAATTCCTTCTCCCCTATCAGTCCCTGAAGCTGCCAGCCCATTGAGGTAGGCCTAAGATTATGTTGGTGGACAGGTGTCACACCTCATTGGCAGTGCCTCATTCCCATTGCCCTCATGCAAGAGTTTTGTGTTGTCTGCCTCATAGTCCACAAAATGAGTGACTTGGTATTTTCCAGCTTTTAGCATAGATTGTTCCAAAGGTTGGTCATAGAATAAAATCCAGTGAGCTGCTGTTTGCATCTACATTAATTCATAAGCCATTAAGATAACTGTGCAACTAACCTTACACATTTAACCCTGACACTTTCCTGTTATGTTAGTATGGTTACCTCCTTCCCGCTAGAAAGGAAACTGACAAGAAAGAGGCGAAATATCTGCCTAAGGTTGCAGTTAGTGTGCAGCAGCACTAGGATTAAAGTTGAAGTAGGGCTGGGGATATGGCCTAGTGGCAACAGTGCTTGCCTCCTATACATGAGGCCCTGGGTTCAATTCCCCAGCACCACATATACAGAAAATGGCCAGAAGTGGTGCTGTGGCTCAAGTGGCAGAGTGCTAGCCTTGAGCAAAAAGAAGCCAGGGACAGTGCTCAGGCCCTGAGTCCAAAGCCCAGGACTGGCCTACATACATAAATAAATAAATAAATAAATAAATAAATAAATAAATAAATAAATAAAGTTGAAGTAAGTGGGCTCCGGAGTGCTTGTTTCTAATCACTGTATCATGCTGTTTATTGCAATAGCATATGCTCAGGATGTTCCAGCCTCGAATATTCTCTCCTATTGTCTTCAACCATTCACATGTCTAGAAGTTCGCTATCTGATCTGCATTTCTTCTTGCCACATCTATCTGTCTTAGTTGTGAAGTTATTTGCAAGAGTTATTTGCAAGTGTTTGTCAAGTGTACATATGTCAATCTGGGTGTGATAGAGTAGCACCATGCCCATAATCTCAGTACTCAGAAAGCTGAAGCAAAAGGATCATAGTCTGAGGCCAACCTATCTGCATAAGAAGACCCTTCCATTAAAAAAAAAGATAGGTCAGATGCCAGTGGCCCACACTTATAATCTTAACTTCTTAGAAGGCTGAGATCTGAGGATTAAGGCTCAAAACCCACCTAGGCAATTCTCTTTCAGCTAAAACCTAAAAGTGGAAGCGTGGCTCCAAGTGGTAGTAGAGCAAAAGTCAAGGAAAAGCTTAAGGCCCTGAGTTCAAGCCTCAGTACTGCTCCCCCCTCAAGGGGAAAAAAAACAACACAAAACTTTTGTGGCCTGGCAGCTGTGCAGGAAAAGGGCTAGTGAGGTAGAACCTGAAGGACTCGTGAGTATACTCTACCTCCATTCAAAGCTGAACAGAAGATTGGGAGTATAGCCTAATAAGACTGCTTGTTAGAATGCTTAGTGTCCTGTGTTTAACGCCCAACACTGGCAAACAACAAACCCAGCAGAGATCTGGTTGCCAGGTATGTTTTTCCTGTTCTCCTAATGTCCTGCTGCTGGTGAGCAAAGCCCTTCTCTGTTGCTGACTTGCAAGTAGCTCAAGTATGAAGAATTATTCCTAATTATTACCATCATAGGTACTGACTAGGGGAAAAGCTAAGATAAAGGGAATAACACTTTTACCTGAAGATACTAGAGACCTGTCCCCTAAAAATGTCAGATATAAATTGAGTATGACTCTGGTATGAAAAAAAAAAAAAAAGAGAGAGAGAGAGAAAAACTGTAACTTTAGTCTTAGGTTATCTTAGACCCCTTCTGCCTTTGCTTCAAAGACCTTCAACTTGTACCCTCATTTGATTTTCACAATATTCCTATAAAGTAGGTATCTACAGATGTCAACAGGACGCCAGGCACTGGTGGCTCACGCCTATAATCCTAGCTACTCGGGAGGCTGAGATCTGAGGATCATGGTTCAGAGCCAGCCCAGGCAGGGAAGTCTGTGAGCCTCTTATCTCCAATTAACCACTAGAAAACCAGAAGTGGCACTGTGGTTCGAAGTGGTAGAGCACTAGCCTTGAGCAAAATAGCTCAGGGACAATACCGAGGCCCTGAGTTCAAGCCCCACAACTGACAAAAAAAAAAATGTCCACAGCATAGTGGCAGAACTGGGATGAATATTGAAATAAACAGACTTTACAGTGCAGTCTTTAGAAGAGGATGGATTTAGAGATAGCTTTGAATTAGTAACTCAAGAGCCTGGTACCTATCTTTGTCTCAATGTGTCCTTTTGAGTTACTACTACTTCTTAACTTCTAATAAAAATATCTGTTATTCCGGAGAAGGTAAAATGTCTGGACCTTACCTGAAATGTCACAATATCAAGTCTAGAAGTCCTATGTCCATTAAAGTAAATAATTTGCTTTGGAGAAAACAAATCTTAAGATTTGGTTCCTGCTGTCCAGAAATTTCACCAGTAGAGATCAAATATACCTTGGAGCCAGGTGCTGGTCGTGGCCACCTATAATCCTATCTACTCAGAGGCTGAGATAGGAGAATCACACTTCTGAGCCAGCTCAGACAGGAAAGTCCATGAGACTCTTATCTCCAGTTAACCACCAGAAAAGGAGAAGTGGAGCAGTGGCACAAAGTGGTAGAGCAGTAGCCTTGAGCAAAAGAGTTCAGGGAGGGTACCCAGGCCCTGAGTTCAAGCCTCATGACCTACCAAGAAAAAGAAAGATGCACCTTGGAACATGGAACATCTGTTTGTTTGTTTTTGCCAGTCCCGGGCCTTAAACTCAGTGCCTGAGCACCGTCCCTGGCTTCTTTTTGCTCAAGGCTAGCACTCTGCCACTTGAGCCACAGTGCCACTTCTGGCCATAGAAAATGGTAGTGCTGCGGACTTGAACCCAGGGCTTCATGTATACAAGACGAACACTCTTGCCACTAGGCCATATTCCCAGCCCCAATGGAATATCTTAGATGTGTCAGGAGTCCCACAAGAAACAGCTTCAAAGAATGACATGAGGCCCCCAGTTAAATCCTCAGTGATTTAAAAAAAAAAAAAAAAAGAAGTGGTTGGGAATGTGGTTTAGTGGTAGAGTGCTCACTTGGCATGCATGAAGTCCTGGGTTCAATTCCTCAGCACCACATACACAGAAAAAGCCAGAGGTGGACGCTGCGGCTCAAGTGGTAGAGTGCTAGCCTTGAGGGGGGGGAAAAAAAGGCCATTTAGTCACCAATGGAGAACATTTCTAGACATATAAGAAAGGACATAGGAGGTATAAAGCTACTCAGGTAGAAGAGGCCATATTGTACAAGGGCTTTAGCCTGAAGAATTTCAAATGAACTATAGTATGGGGAAACATATTTTAAGACAGAATTCAGCATTGGCAGCTCATGCTTATAGTCCTAGCTACTCAGGGGGCTAAAACCTAAGGATCATGGCTCAATGCCAAGCCCTGGACAATAAATCCAAGAGATTTATCTCCAATTAAACAGCAAAAAGCTGGTGATTGTGTCTCAAGTGGTAGGGCACCAGCTTTGAACACAGAAAGTAAGCCAAAGAACAAGGCCCTGAGTTCAAGCCTAGTATCAGTACACACAAAGAACACTTAGTCAGACACAGGTGGCTAACACCGTAATCCTAGCTTCTAAGAAGCCTGAGATCTGTGGATGGAAGTTGAAAGTCAGCCTGGGCATGCAAGTACAGGATTCATCTCTAGCCATCATAAAGCTAGAAGTAGAGCTGTGGCTTAAATGGTAGAGCACCAGCCTTGAGCAGAAAGCTAAAGGACAGTGACCAGGCCCTGAGTTCAAGCCCTAGTATTGGCATAACAACAAAAAAGCCAGAAATGGAGGTGTGGCTCTAGTGGTAGAGCACCAATCTTGAGCAAAAAAGCCAAGCAAGAGAAGCCTTGAGTTTAAGCCTTACCAGCGCGCGCGCACACACACACACACACACACGAGACGAAGTAGCCAACTCTTAAGTCATAATTGAAGAAAGCTGGTGGTGTTAGAAATTGAGGTTGAAAGCACATTCTAGAATGAAATGTGGAAGAATTAACAGGAGCCATCTTGGCAAACAGATTTCCTGGGCTCAAATGTTGATTACCACTTACCTGTGCAGTAACACCAGTGATAACCTTCTTGTGCAACCCTTATTTCAATTGAAAAAAGAAATTGAGACCACCAAGGACTTTTGAATTTGTATTCAATAACTGGGGCTTGAACTCAGGGCTTCATACTTTTGCTTGGCTTCCCTCTCCTCCATAGCTGATACTCTACACTTGAGCCATACCTCTTCTGGCATTTTTGCTGGCTAACTGGAGATTAGTGTCTTGGATTGTCTGCCTAGGTTGGCTTTAAACCTCAATCCTCATACCTCAACCCCTTGAGAAGCTAGGATTATAGATGTGAGCCATCAGTGCCCAGTGAGAACACCAAAGATTTAAAATAAAAACTGACTTGTACGTGTGGCTTAGTGGTATATAGCACTAGTACCTAGCATGTGAAGCCCTGGCTTTGGTCCCCAGCACCATAAAAAAAAAAAACACCACATTTTACAAACCATTAAAAATACTTTCACATGTGATACACATAGACTTCATGCCATGACTGTTAGATAAGCACCACTTTACGACTGCCCTACAAAAAGAGAAGCCAAAATGTAAAATATTCCTTCTGTTCATCAGCTTATGTGCCTATTTTCTTACCTGTAAAAGTTGAGCTAATACATCAAAGATGTGAAGACTAGAAGAATCTGTATAAAATGCTTAGAAAATTGCCTGGTGGGGCTAGAAATGTGGCTTAAAAGCCCTGGGTTCGATTCCTCATGAACAGAAAAAGCCGTAAATGGCGCTGTGGCTCAAGTGGCAGAGTGCTAGCCTTGAGCAAAAAGAAGCCAGGGACAGTGCTCAGGCCCTGAGTCCATGCCCCAGGACTGGCAAAAAAAGAAAAAAGAGAAAATTGCCTGGCTCAGTAGTTTGCAATTGGAAAGAAACTGGGATGTTTCCACATAGTACTCGGTGTCATGGATTTCTGGCATGTTCTCTGTTTTCAGAGCGTGACCTGTTGGCGAGCCAAGTTTATGGAGGCTTTTTTTTCCCATGTTCTACGTGGGACCATCGATGTGTCTTCTGACAGGCGTCTCTGTGACCAGCGCTTCTCGCCTCTTTTGCATAGCTCCCGTCATGTCCGGCAGCTCACCATCTGTAACATGCTGCAGGGTGCAACAGAGCTGGTGGCTGAGCCCAACCGCAGGGTTCTGGAGACCCTGGCCAGTTGCCTGCACACCCTTAAGTTCCGCCACCTGCTGTTCTCTGATGTGGCTGCTCAGCAGTCACTTCGGCAGCTGCTGCACCAGCTCATTCACCATGGGGCTGTCAGCCAAGTGTCCCTATACTCTTGGCCTGTGCCTGAGTCAGCCCTTTTCATCCTTATCCTCACCATGAGTGCTGGGTTTTGGCAGCCAGGTCCTGCTAACCTGCCCTGCCGCCTCTGTGGAGAGGCCTCCCGAGGCCGGGCCCCATCGCGAGATGAAGGATCTCTCTTGCTGGGTTCACGTAGGCCTCGCAGGGATGCTGCCGAGCGATGTGCTGCAGCCCTGATGGCCACCCGGCGGAAGAGCGAAGCCAAGCAGATGCCCAGGGCTGCACCTGCTACTCGGGTAACACGCCGGAGCACACAGGAGAGCCTGGCAACCGGTGGGACAGATCCTAAGAAGGAGCTGCACTCTCCGGCCACCTCTCAGGAGGCATCTGGTACCAAGAGGCCATCCTCTGCTCCAGCTGCCACCTCTTCTGCCTCTGCCTCCTCTTCCACATCCTCATCTAAACGGGCTCCAGCCAACTCAGCTCCACAGCCCAAGCCCTTAAAGCGTTTCAAACGAGCTGCAGGGAAGAAGGGTGCTCGTACCCGACAGGGGTCTGGTGCAGAGTCTGAAGACCTATATGACTTTGTTTTTATTGTGGCTGGTGAGAAGGAGGATGGTGAAGAGATGGAGATCGGGCAGGTGGCCTGCGGAGCTTTGGATGGATCGGATCCCAGCTGCCTGGGGCTCCCAACACTGGAAGCCTCACAACGATTCCGAAGCATCTCCACCTTGGAGCTATTCACAGTTCCTCTTTCCACAGAGGCAGCTCTGACACTATGCCATCTGCTGAGCTCCTGGGTGTCTCTAGAGAGCCTTACGCTCTCCTACAATGGTGAGCACCTTGAGGGGAAAGGCTGGGCTTGGACCTCCCAACAATACTGCTTGCCTCATTCTGCGGGAGGAATTGGGTGACTAATCAGGATATGCATTTTTGTGCCTCATGGGAGATTTGTGCACACACACACACACACACACACACACACACACACACACCTCTGTAATCCTAGTTACTCAGGAGGCTGAGATCTGAGGATCTGTGTTCAAAGCCAGATCAGGCAGAAAACTCTGCAAGACTCAAACCTACAGTTAACCAATAAAATGCCAGAAGTGGAGATGTGGCTTAAGTGATAAACTGCCAGCTTTGAGCAGTAAAAGGTAAACAAGATTGAGAGGCCCTGGGATTAAGCCCCAGTAGTGGCACCAAAAAGATTCAGGGCTGGGAATATGGCCTAGTGGTAAATTGCTCGCCTCATATACATGAAGCCCTGGGTTCAATTCCTCAGCACCATATATATAGAAAAAGCCGGAAGTGGCTCTGTGGCTCAAGTGGCAGAGTGCTAGCCTTGAGCAAAAAGACAGGGACAGTGCTCAGGCCCTGAGTTCAAGCCCCAGGACTGGCAAAAAAAAAAAAAGATTCATCACATGGATGGATAAAGGAAACAATCTGAGGACAAGTAAACCACAAGGTGGAATTAGATCCCACCAGCCACATCAAATCAGCTGTCCAGACAAGGTGTGGGACAAGGCCCCAAAGTCAGAGCATTGAACTGCCAAGGCAGGCTTGAGTTCTTCCCCACTTGCTTATGCTCAGCTAAATGAAGCAATCTGCTTAGGTTGCTAAGCACTGCTAAAGAAAAATCACACAGCTAATACAAATGGTGCCTTCCATTCATTCATCAACCCCTTAAGACCTGTTTCCAATATCAGCTCCCATTCCTATTCTGCTTTCTCACCAGGTGGCTTCACCTCCTACTGCAAAAAGAAAATTAATTCTTTCAACTAGCCAGTAAACTCTTATTTCTACATTCATTCTTTTTCTTCACAATGGATGAGATCACCTAATTTAAGGCTCTTTTCCCTATGCTCCATGCCTCCTACTTTCTTATGGAAGTCATAACTTTGCATACTTAGAAGGGTATCTGACAGTTTAGTTTCACTATATAATTCTGCAAAAATCTTAGGTGATCAAGTGACTTGCCTAGGATACCCTGTAGAGCCAGGATTCAAACCAGTATAACTTGACTCCAGCATCTGTACTTTGTGTGTATGGTGCTTGATTGGGGATAAAAAGTCTCCTAGGGGGAATATGGCCTAGTGGCAAGAGTGCTTGACTCATATACATGAAGCCCTGGGTTCGATTCTCCAGCACCACATATATAGAAAACAGCCAGAAGTGGCACTGTGGCTCAAGTGGCAGAGTGCTAGCCTTGAGCAAAAAGAAGCCAGAGACAGTGCTCAGGCCCTGAGTTCAAGGCCCAAGACTAGCCAAAAAAAAAGTCTCCTAGACTTTCCCTCCTGGGCTGGCTTCAAACCAATCCTCAGATCTCAGCCTCCTGGGCAATTAGGATTATAAACCTCCAGCACCTAGTTAAGGATCCATGTTTCTAAAACATTGTACATTGCCTCCCTTCTTTCCACTGTCTCTTCCATCATTTAAATATTAAAAACGGTCAGAAACACCACCTCCCTCCATCCCTTCTCTCCTCTCTTCACAAACTTAAGTCATCTGCACCACCTCCACACAGCCCACTTCAGCCTCTCCACCCTTACCCCTACAGAGCTGCTAGGTCCACATTACTAGATACAGTGTATACTTTTTCATCTATTCCTGTGAGAATTAGAAAGTGGACTCTTCTCCCTCTGAACATTGTTTCTACCTTCTGTTGTTTCTTCCACTTTACATACTCTTCCTGGTGTATTCATCCATTCCTGTGGCTTCAATGGCCAGCTTTGCTAAAGACAGCCCATTCTATAATAGTTCAAATCTTCTGAACTTCTAAACTCCATTTTATCCAGCAGGTTACCTAGACATCACCCCATCCAACCTGGAATCTCCTTGAACTCATGTAATTCTCTCTTCCAAATGCATTTGGTTGTCATGTCCTGTCTTAATCTAGTTTCTCAAGGTCCTTAATTCAGACAACCATTTCCTCTCACCTGGACTTCATTGTTTGCACTGCAACACACATACTCTTTCAAATATAAATGTCATTCCAAGTTCCTACTGTTGCTTCTTTCACCCTATCTTAAGATCTTACTGTGTATCCCAGGCTAGCCTGTAGTTTACAGCCCTCCTGTCACCTGCACTATGGCACCCAGCCACCGTACTTAACATTTTCATTCCTGTTCACTTCTATAGGTGTTATCTTAAATGTCTCCCCCATTCTTTTATCGCTTCCCCCTTTATACACTGCATATTTTTTTTTCAATTTTGAGCCTGTCACTTTCTCCTTTAGGCCTCTATATATACCTTCTGGCCTAGTCAGACTAGGTGTTAGGTGCCTATTTTTATAATTCCATTCTACTCTGCTTCCTTGGTTCCTATCACATTTTTAATTCCACTTTTTAAAAAAGTGTGTATGTGTGTATTGGTACTAGGGCTTGAACTCAAGGTCTTATATCCCCACTTGCCTTTTTTGCTCAAGGCTGACACTTTAGCCACTTGGGCTACACCTCTATTTCCTATTCCACATTTGGGGGGAAGGGTATGCAGTCCTGGGGCTTGAACCCAGGGCCTGGGCTCTGTTCTTGAGCTTTTTTGCTCAAGACTAGCACTCTACCACTTGAGCCACAGCTCTACTTCCAGCTTTTTTGGTGCTTTATGGGTTGTAAGAGTCTCATGGCCTTTCCTGCCCAGGCTGCCTTTGAATGACAATCAGACCTCAGCCTTCTGAGTAGCTACCAGCAGCTTGTAGTTCCACTTTTATTAGGCTACATAGACAAGAATATGTACATATTTAGGAGATCCTGTGTATTTTAGTAGAATGAATTAATGTCTGTATAACTCAGGGGAAGATTGTTTACCTCTGGCAATAAGTAATTACCACAGCCTTCCCAGATCCTTTTTAGTTTTTCTTCTGAGCTGGGGATCAAACCACAGGACTGATGCATACTGGGCAAAAACTCTATCAAGTGAGCCACATTCCTACCCAATGATTCTTATAAAGTTTTCCCTACTGGATTGTCCTCATACTCACTCCATTTAACAGACTCCATTTAATGACATGTGAAATTAAGCTCTTTAGACTAGCTTTCAAGACTTTATACAATATTGACTCTGTTACCCCACTCTACTATCTAATACGTCCTTCAAGGCCCTGCCTCTTTAGGAAATTAAACAGAACTGCGCTCTGGGCCTAGCATTCTGCTACTAATCACATGCTTCCCTACCACGTCCTATAGCATGCCCTTAGTGAAGCTTCTTGAGGGCATAGCCCAGTATAGTAGGCATCAGTTTGCTGGTTACCTGAGGAAAAGGAGGCATAGATGAGTAAGAAGGCAAATCATATGAAAAAAGTCAGATCCAAAGGTTGACTTAACAGCAGTCAATACCAATATTTGAAGTTCTTTCTCAGTGTTACCCCTGCTGAAACTTCCATGACTGACTTAAACTCTTTTGTTTGCCATAGGCTTGGGCTCTAACATCTTCCGCCTGCTAGACAGCCTGCGGGCCCTGTCAGGCCAGGCTGGATGCCGTCTCCGTGCCCTGCATCTCAGCGACCTGTTCTCACCACTGCCCATCCTGGAACTGACACGTGCCATCGTGCGAGCCCTGCCCCTGCTGCGGGTCCTCTCTATTCGTGTTGACCACCCAAGCCAGAGAGACAACCCTGCTGTGCCAGGGAATGCTGGGTCCCCTAGCCACATAATTGGGGATGAGGAGATACCAGGTGAATACCACAGTACAATTGTGAAGAAAGTGAGGGACCACTTCTCATTGGTGGCTAATCTGAACTATGCTCCCTCTTTAGACTGCCATTCTTTTTTTTTTCTTTTTTTTGCCAGTCCTGGGACTTGGGCTCAGGGCCTGAGCACTGTCCCTGGCTTCTTTTTGCTCAAAGCTAGCACTCTGCCACTTGAGCCACAGCGCCACTTCTAGCCGTTTTCTATATATGTGGTGCTGGGGAATCGAACCCAGGGCTTCATGTATACGAGGCGAGCGCTCTACCACTAGGCCATATTCTCAGCCCTAGACTGCCATTCTTTAGGATAATCTTGGACTGAACAGACTGCCAACTTAGTAGAATGGCCATGACATCTTAGTCTCCAGCAAAAGGGTCTAAATCAAGAACAGAACTCAGGCTGAGACTTGGGGCATCACTCAAGTCAAAGAACAAACCAGGTGCCAGTAACACAGGCCTATAATCCTAGCTATTCAATAGGCTGAGTTCTGAGGATCACTGTTAGAAGCCAGCCCAGGCAGGAAAGTCTATGAGGCTCTTATCTCTCTTATCTTCAATTAACCAACAAAAAGCCAGAAGCCAAGCTGTGGCTCAAGTTGTAGACCAGCCTTGTGTGGAAAGCTCAGGATAGTGCTCAGGCCCTGAGTTCAAGCCCCAGTACCAGCACACGTGCACACACACACACACACAAACACACACACACTCAACTTTAGATTCAGTCCTTGCTGCATATCTCTATTTCCTGTCTTATATCCCACCACTATGTATGCACTGTTAGATTTGATTATGTCTTAGTTAAAAACTCTTGGGGCTGGGAATATGGCCTAGTAGTAAAGCGCTCACCTCATATACATGAAGCCCTAGGTTTGATTCCTCAGCACCACATACATAGAAAAAGCTGGAAGTGGCACATGGCTCAAGTGGTAGAGTGCTAGCCTTGAGCAAAAAGAAGCCAGGGACAGTGCTCAGGCCCTGAGTTCAAGCCCCAGGACTGGCAAAAAACAAAATAAAACACCTCTTAAGAGCAAATAATCTTTTCTTTTGGTGGTGCTGGGTATTGAACCCAGGGCCTTAAATATGCCATGAAAACACACCATGGAGCTATATCCCCACTCTTTAAACAACTTTCAAAGTGTACCCTGGAAAGAGACAGGATGGAACCTGTTATGGTGAGAGTAGATATCGCCAGCTAACAGATTTTCTCCCTATTCAGAGAACTGCCTGGAACAGCTGGAGATGGGATTTCCACGAGGAGCCCAGCCAGCCCCTCTGCTCTGCTCTGTTCTGAAGGCCTCGGGTTCTCTGCAGCAGCTGTCTCTGGATAGTGCCACCTTTGCTTCCCCCCAGGATTTTGGGCTTGTGTTGCAGACACTCAAAGGTAAGGACTTAGGTAAAGGAGGGTACCTGTAGACCTAGCATTCCTTTTTGGGAAAAAGCTAAGGGGCATCTATCTACCTTCTTTCAGAGTACAACCTAGCCCTGAAAAGGCTAAGCTTCCATGACATGAACTTGGCTGACTGTCAGAGTGAGGTGCTCTTTTTGCTACAGAATCTGACTCTTCAAGGTAAGTTCCCAATCCCCAACCTTGGCATTCCTGGGTCCTCACTATGGCTCTGCCACTGAGTTAGCAAACCACTGTGCTTTTCTTGGTCCTTGTATCAACTACAAGATAGGACCTCAGCGACCTTCCTTCTAAAAGTCCTATTTTCTTACCTTTTCAGAGCTGACAGAAACGGGGAGGTGGGTTGCTGTGATTTCCTCTCAAAAACTTCTGGCGACCTTTGTTTGCATGGAGCAAGGCATTAGAGGTTGAGGATGGGCCAGCTAAAATCTTTTCTACCTGTATGTAGGAGTGAGTTCTGCCACTGGAGCCATGAGTCTTTTCTCCTAAGATGTGGCAGATGTGTCAATGGATAGAGGGAAGTGAATGAAAATTGTCCATACAGGTCCACTTTCCAGTGAGCATTTAGGCTCAATTCCTTATTTCAACTCTTTTTGTCAGTCATGAGTACTGAACTCAAGGCCTAGGTGCTATCCTTGAGCTTTTTCTGCTCAAGGCTAGCACTCTAGCACTTTGAGCCACAGCTCCACTTCCAATTTTCTGGTGGTTAATTATAGATGAGTCTCATGGACTTTCCAGCCTGGGCTAGCTTTGAATCTCAATCCTCAGATCTCAGCCTCCTGATTAACTAGGATTACAGATGTGAGCCACCAGTGCCTAGCTTCCTCATTTAAATTCTGACTTAGCTCATCTTGAATAGATTGCTCCTGTCTTCTGGGTCTCTACAAAATGTTCACATACCTTGCTAGGGCCTCCTAGGGCAGATGAGGAAACAGCAGTTTTATGGCAGCCGTCAGCATTTACTCTTATTTCTCTTGACAGAGATAACCTTCTCCTTCTGTCGTCTGTTTGAGAAGCGCCCAGCCCAATTCCTGCCTGAGATGGTTGCTGCTATGAAGGGCAACTCCACACTGAAAGGCCTTCGGCTGCCAGGGAACCGCCTGGGTGGGGGCCAGACCCTGGGGAGGGAGAGGGAAGGAGCCAGGCCTTTGACATAGAAACTTAGTGGGTAAAGACCTCTCCTTTGGGGACTTGGGGGCTGGAATATAGTGAACTGGGGCTCTATGACCTAGGAGGGCTTTTCAGTCAGAGTTGGGTTTCTTGGGTGAAGGTAATGGACACTTCTCCCCTTCTCTCCAGGGAATGCTGGTCTACTGGCCCTGGCAGATGTTTTCTCAGAAGATTCTTCCTCTTCTCTCTGTCAGCTGGACATCAGGTACATTGGGGGCTGGGGGTAGATGGAAGGTGGACAAGGGATGGGACTTCAGGGATATAGCTAAGACTAAGTTGCTACTTGTATATCTAATAATCTGTCACTCCTACCAGTTCCAACTGTATCAAGCCAGATGGGCTTCTGGAATTTGCCAAGCGACTGGAGCGCTGGGGCCGTGGAGCCTTTGGTCACCTGCGCCTTTTCCAAAACTGGCTGGACCAGGATGCAGTCACAGCCAGGGAAGCCATCCGGCGGCTCCGGGCCACCTGCCACGTGGTTAGCGACTCATGGGACTCATCCCAGGCCTTTGCAGATTATGTCAGCACCATGTGATGGGGCCCATACCTCATAGAACCATGCTCAGTACCATCAGCTTGCAGGAGCTGAGGCATGGGCTGCCCAGAATCCCCAGCCACCTATCGTTCTCTTTCTGTCACCTTTTGTCTTTTGCCATCTTCCCTTGCACTGAGGTCCTGGATGCCTTGATGGGGCCCCGCAGAGGCATTCCTGCACCTGAGTTTCGAGCCTTTGGGCCTCTTATCCAATACCCTGGGAACCCTGGGCCAGGATGTTAGTCATCATTTTCACTGAGGACAATCCCCTCGCCCTGCCTAGGGTTCCTGCTTTTCCTACTCAAGCAAGGACCCAAGCTTTAGACAGTGTAGGAGTGCTCACTACCAGGCCTCTTCCCTCTTGGGCTTACCACTCTGCTCCCAGGTCTCAGTTCCTTTCATACCTTTATTCTTTTCTTTTTTTTTTTTAACCAAAAAAGTTTTCTTATAAAATAAATTTTGGGCAAACATCATGCAGCCCTTCTTGATGGTTTTTCTCCCAGAGAACAAAATTCAGCAGTGCTTTGTAGGGCAGGGAGCCCCTTTTCCCTGTATCCATCTTCTAACAAGCTACACCAGAAACCAGCTGGTTATCAACGGAGACCGCGCTGCTCCTCATGGGAACGCTGGTGAAAGACAAAGGTGATGGCGGTGGAGGCAGCATCCCAGGCAGCCTTGAGGACCTCATCCTGGAGCCCCCGCTTATCTGTAGTATGGTTCCACTGAGCCAGGTCTGAAGTGCAGTCAGAGCCATCAGGGGGTGGCCGGACCTGGCGGTTGTTGACACAACGTCGGCAGTGCAGCCTGGAGTTAGAGAACAGGGTTTTGGTTACTGCTGATCTGATTTCAACACTGGGCAAGTAGCTCAAAGATAATGAATGGCATGGGCATTCCACCCACCTGTCATGTGTGTCACTGAGGCTGGCCTCATCCAGAGTAAACAGCTCCTTCAGTTCACCCAGAGAGAAGTGGCGCTCCACATCCTGTTCTTCATCTACCACGCAGCTACTCAGCGCCTTCTTGTGACTCTGCCGTTGGAGGATCTTCTCCTCAATTGTGCCTGCCTAGGGGAGTTGGGTAGAGGGATACAGGGCTCATAATCCCCATACAGACAGAATAGAGAAACCCAAGAATTGACTATAGCCACACAGCTAAGGCCCATTTCCCCATTTGGATCCTAGAAACATGACTTGTGCATGTCTGCCCACTTAGGCTATTTGTCAGTGAAGAATGTCAAGGCCTGGCTAAATCTCTTATGATGAACTGAGGTTGTCAACAGCATCTTCAGACCCTCATACCAAGTCTCACTCTTCTTCACTTAATAATTGTCATTTGAATGCCAGACTCTATGATAACATTAGGATGCAAGGAAAAATTAAATATGACCCCTGGTCCTTGAAGTCACATACAAGTGGGAGACAGATACATAAGCAAATTAAGAGAAACAACAAGAAAAATCTACAGGATACTCAGGAGCCCACAAAAAGAATTTAGAATAATGTGAAAGCCTAAAAGTCAATTATTCTTGAGCTCAATCCTAAAAGCAAACTGAAGGCATTCCCAACATAGGAACAAAACAAGTTAAGCCTGTTTTGGAGAACTATTAAAAGTTCAGTTATTCAGGAAGTTCAGGCTAACTAAAGGATAGAGTACAAGCATTGGACTGAGACTATATTAGAAAACTGGATGTCAGAGTGAAGGGAATGAAAAAGAAGTGATGAAAAAACAAATGTAGAATTTCTAGAAAGCTTATTCTAGAAGCAGTAAAGACTTAGTAGGGTAAGGCAAAAGATACAGAATTAAGCCAGGCACAAGTGGCTCACACCTATAACCCTAGCTACTTAGAAGGCTGAAATCTGAGAATCACAGTTCCAAAGCCAGGCCAAGCAAGAAAGTCCATGAAACTTCTCCCCAATTAAGCACCCAAACAGCCAGATGTGGAGCTGTGGCTCAACACTAGCCTTGAACAAAAAAAAGCTCAGGTAGTGCCCTGGCCCCAAGTTCAATCACCAGGACTGGCACCAAAAAAAAAGAAACACAACAGAATTAAGTAACTGCTTACAATATTCAAGTGAGAGATGTCTGTGACCTTAGGAGATGGAGAGGAACAGTACATTAAAGACATCTCAAGAAAATAAAACCAACCAGTCAAGACTATGATTGGGTGAATAAAAGAGCCATTAAATGACAAAATTCATGCACAAGGTCTTAGACTCCATATCCAACACTCCAAAGGAGGGAAAGAAGATGGGAGAAGGTAGAGGAGAAAGAGAAGAAAGGAATGGGAAAAGAGTAGGGGGGAGATGAAGTAAAGGAAATATATGAGTCTAAGAGCTCCAGGGCTTGAACTCAGGGCCTCATATTTTCAGATTTTTTTCATGGCTGGCATTCTACCACTTGGGCCATAATTCCAGTCTAGCATTTTGCTTGTTAACTGAAGATGGAGTTTCAAGGACTTTTCTGCCTGGGCTAAGTTCCATGTCTCAGCTTCCTGAGTAGCTAGGATTACAGGTATGAGCCCTGGGTTGCCTGGCTGAATTTCTTTTTTTTTTTTTTTGCCAGTTCTGGGGCTTGGACTCAGGGCCTGAGCACTGTCCCTGGCTTCTTTTTGCTCAAGGCTAGCACTCTGCCACTTGAGCCACAGCGCCACTTCTGGCCATTTTCTGTATATGTGGTGCTGGGGAATCAAACCCAGGGCCTCATGTATATGAGGCAGGCACTCTTGCCACTAGGCCATATCTCCAGCCCCAGCCTGGCTGAATTTCCTCTTTTGGCAATGAAGAAACTCACAGTAGCACATTTGGAGATGGGTTCAGTGGCATAAGAGGACTGATGAACAAGGAGACTTTGACAAAAATTTTACAGAAAGCAACTCAAGGTAATGGTTAGAATGAAGAGTTGAAAATTTGTTGGCAGAATGCCTGCTTAGCAAGCACGGGCCCTAGTACCACCAAAAAACAAAATAATTTTTTTTTTTAAAGATGGGAACAACTTGAACAAATGAGAAGTTGACCAACTATAAAAACAAAAGATGGGCTGGGTGCTGGTAGCTCATACCTATAATCCTAGCTACTCAAGAGGCTAAGATCTAAGGATTGCAGTTTGAAGCTAGCCCGGGCAGGAAAGTCTGTGAGACTCCCAATTAGTCACCAGAAAATCGTAAGTGCAACTGTGGCTTTAAGTGGTAGAGTACCAGCCTTGAGGAAAAAGAACTCGGGGGCAGCACCCAGGCCCTGAGTTCAAGCCCCATGACTGACAAAAAAAAAAGGATGGGAAGAGATTGAGAGACTCAGAAACAGATTCTGCTCCCTCTGATATGGGAAAGGCAGATCACGGGTAGTAAGAGAAGTGAAAATTCATGCCTGGTAGCATACATTTCTTTGTGAAAGAAGACAGCCTCTGTATAAGAATGAGACAGGGTTAAAGAGAAAATCTGAGGGAAGTGGTGAAGGTCTGAAATGGTAGTTTAAGGAAATAAGGCATGGTCCAAAAAAGAGTAAATTTGAGGTAGTTCCAATCTGTGAATGCAAATTTTAGTTGGTATAGACCTGAAAACAAAATAATCCAACTGAAATGGATGTTGAGGAAAGAGTGACTAAAATGATGCACAGGAAGATCAGGCTGGGTAATAAAACTAAGCTAGACTGGGGAAAAGGAAGAAATTATAAGGACATTAAACTAGACACAGAGGGTATGAGAAAGCTGGAAAAACAGGATAGAGGAATAGAAAAATTGTTTTGGAGACCAGTAAGTTCCATAGTGTGGTGTTTAGAGTAAATTAGATAAGTGGGAGTTAGGTTATTAGCAATGAAGTGAAGGAAACATGGAGACCATAAGTGCTAGAAAAATGGCATGGGCCTCCGTCAAGATGATTCATATATTGGGGAAAGAAATGAAGACAGCTACTGCCCAAATCATTGGGGAGTCAGGAGCACAGCAGAGGTTAAATGACTACAGAAAGTGTATATGTAATCCTAGTTACTCAGGAAGCTGAGAGCTGAGGACTATGGCTCAAAGCCAAGCAGAATACAAAGTCTGAGGCTCTGGATGTCAGGGCAATCTGGCTGTGACATCTGTCACCCCACTGATCGCCGTGGTTGATTCAGCTGATCTGGCTGGCTAGGCAGGTGTCCCTTCCTCCCTCACTGCTCCATGTGTGTCCCTCCCAAATCTGCGTGCTCGGTCAAAGAGGACGACCGGTCTTCGGTTAAGGGTATACGAGTAGCTGTGCTCCCCTGCTAGAACCTCCAAACAAGCTCTCAGGGTCCAAAGTCTGAGGCTCCACCTCTAATTAACCAGCAAAAATCCCAAACTAGTAGTATGGCTCCAGTGGTAGAACAGTAGCCATGAGTGATAAAAACTGAGAACATTAGAGTCCCAGAGCTCAAGCCTGCCTATCAGCTATAAAGAGAAACAAGAGTCAGGCGCCAGTAGCTCACGCCTATAATCCTAGCTATCCAGGAGGCTGAGAGCTAGGTGCTGTGGCTCAAAGTAGTAGAGTGCTAGCCTTGAGTAAAAAAGCTCAAGGATAGCACCCAGGCCCTGAGTTCAGGCCCCACAACCAACCTAAAAAAAAAAAAGAAGGCAACAGCAACAAGATCCAAAAGAAATATAAAATGGATGGTCTCAAGCATGCCACTGCCATTTCTTAGTCCCACAGGACATGGATATGAAAAAATTACATGGTAAGCAACATAGCAAAAATTAGATATGAAAGGAAAAGAATGTGACTAAGCATTTAGAGAGCACAATAAGAGCATTTGGAAGACTCAGGTAGAGGAAGCAGGGAGAACAGAAAGGGATCCAGGGTAAGCCCACAGTGTGGCCACTGATAGAAGCAGAAAGGCTAAGAGGAGACACTGAAAAACAGTTCAAGGTGGTCCTGAAGAGACCCACCCCATTCGACTACTATCACCATCCTTACAGAAAGTAGGCGGTAAATATAGCAAGTCTTCTTTTGACCATCACGCCAGACCCGGGCCATGGCTTGTTCATCATTGGCTGGGTTCCAGTCCGGGTCAAACATGACCAGCCGGTTCGCCCCAATGAGATTTAGGCCACAGCCTCCAGCTTTGCTGCTCAGCATGAAAACAAAATCAGGGCTCTGGAAAGAAAGGAGGAAGAAAAAGATCCTGTATAATTGCTCAAACTGGCACTTGCTTAGCCCAGCCAGATCTTTTCTCACCCTTCTATACTCACACTCAGACCAGTTGTGAGGGCCACTGGTTTGTCTAACTACATGCCCATTCCCAACCCACAAAGTCAGTTTCCAGCCCAACCAACCAGCCTAATCCACCACACCCCAAAAATAAAACTGAAGCAGAGTCCCCTTACAGCATCTGCCGGCCCTTAATGACGTGACTACCCTTGTGGTAGAGGGCCAGGATATATACTTACTGATACACTGTTGAAGCGCTCCACAACTTTGGCTCGCTTCTTAATGGACATTGTGCCATCCAAGCGGACATACAAATACCTGAAGGGGGACATAGAGATCAAGATCCAAAAAGAAAGGACCAACTGGAGTCGAGTCTATTGAAGGGACTAGATTGACTATGCTTGAGGCTGCTCATACATAGCCTGAGACCTTAAGGAAGGGCAAGGAGCTAAGGTCCAGAACTCTGTCCTATGAGAATACCTGAAGGACCAGGAGGCACCATGCTTAGAGACCATCTAGTACTATCACAACAATAAGGAAAGAGGCCTTTCCAGAGAAGTCCTTCATGTAAGCACAGCTTGGCAAACAGAATAGCTAATCTTGGGCTGGGAATGTGGCTTAGTGGTAGAGTGTTTGCCTAGCATGCATGAAACCCTGGAAGTGATTCCTTAGTACCACATAAACAGAAAAAGCCAGAAGTAGCACTGTGGCTCAAATGGTAGAGTGCTAGCCTTGAGCAAAAGAAGCTCAGGGACAGGCTCTGAGTTCAAGCCCCAGCTAATCTTCCTACAGTAATAGTGGAGGTACATCCCTTTGCTGGCCTGGTTAGGCTCTTTTTTACCTTCGGGCCCGGCAGAGCTTCTCAAAGAGATCCAACGTCTGGGTATAATTAGACACCAGCACCACTTTGTCACTGCTGCAGCTTCGGGTCACGGCCAGAATGTAATCCAGAACCAGCATTTTACCTGGGAAGAACAGCACTCTTCAGTGTCCAATTGGCCATTCCAATGGTCCGGGATACTTTTTTTTTTTGGCCAGTCTTGGTGTTTGGACTGAGGGCCTGAGCACTGTCCCTGGCTTCTTTTTGCTCAGGGCTAGCACTCTGCCACTTGAGCCACAGTGCCACTTCTGGCTGTTTTCTGTATATGTGGTGCTGGAGAATCGAACCAAGGGCTTCACCTATAAGAGGCAAGCACTCTTGCCACTAAGCCATATCCCCAGCCAGGATATTTTTTTTTAGCATTCACATTTCCTGGGTTTGGGCTCAGTGCTTTGTGCTCTTGCTTGGTTTTCTTGCTCACAGCTGGTACTCTACCACTTGAGCCATACCTTCAGCCCTGCTTTTTGCTAGTTAACTGGAGAAATGAGTTTCATGGACTTTTCTGCCTAGGCTGGCTTCAAACCAGTGACCCTCCAATCTCAGCCTCCTAAGTAGCTAGGATTATGCCATCAGCACTCAGCAGATTGTCTTGATACAGGATAGCTTCAACACAAAGAAGAAATTTCTGGCTTTTTAAAATTTATGTGGTACTGAGGAATCGAACCCAGGGCTTCATGCATGCTAGGTAAGCACTCTACACTAAGCCACATTCCCAGCCTACAAAGAAGTAATTTCATACCTTTCTCTCAATGTTGCTTTAGAGGATCCCTAATCCTGGTGGGAAGGACTCACCTGACAGCTGTGGCTCTACAGCCTTAGAGCTGTAACCAGGAGGGAAAATGTCCAATGCACCCTCAAAACCATCCTCCTCTGCCACACACTTGTCATAGATTAGCGCTGGATCTAGAAAAAAACAAACACTGGTTTGCTTTCTGAAGTTGACAATTCAATGCTCACTAGAACAATCTCTAGATACCTGCCTTAGGAAGCCATCTTCAGCACCAGACTTACTTCAGTTCCTCCCTCCTGAGTTCTAAAGAATGTAGCCAAGTCCTTCTGGGGGCACGAATGGACAATCTTGCTCCTTATTGTGTTCTCCCAACAAGGGAGCTCAAGGGAGCTCAGAGTCAAGGTTTGTTATATTCTCTCCTGCCTAACAATATAAGTAGGTGAGCAAGGCTCATGCTTTGGTGAGGGTTGGAATCACATGTAGCCTTCATGAATCTCTAGACACATTCAAGTGAAGGTCACTGGACTACCCAGAGAACCCTACCCTTCCTTCACTCTCATGGAGGATACTAGGATATGGGTCCAACTCACGATTACAAAGCTTCTTCAATGAGGTAATGGAAGAAAGTGAAGATACACTCATCTTGCCCTCATGTAATTCTTCTGCCGGCTTAGCCTGTCGCAAAAATCTCTTGTATAATTCAGCTTGAAGGGGTGTCAGTCTGAAAATAAAAGACAGCTGGGTCAATGGGAAAGCTAGTCCATACTTATTTTTCCACTGAGAATGTCTTCAAATACAGCCATGCTGCAGGGACTAAACTTCTATCTACTTACTACACACACCCTTCAGTTGAGCTCTGTACCTGCAACAAACCACTTGTTCAATCTTCACAGGCAGATATTTAGAAAGTATATCAGATGTCCTCCGTATGAGACACCTAGAGAAAATGGGACAAAAGACTAGTAAAACCGCTGTCCTCCCTACTGGGGAAAAAAAAACAACAACTATAATTGAAAGGACTTAAGATTGATTGGCTCCTCTAGTTACTCAGAAGGCTGAGATCTGAGGATTGTGGTTCAAAGCCAGCCCAGGCAGGAAAGGCAGGAAAGTCATGAAACTCTTATCTTCAATAAACTACTCAGAAAAAGTTAGAAGTTCGGCTGTGGCTCAAGTGGTAGAGTACTAGCCTAGAGCAAAAGAAGCGCAAGGACAGCGCCCAGGCCCAGAGTTCAAGCCCCAGGAGCAATTAAAAAAAAAAAAAAAAAGATTGGCTCATTAGTAAAATGTCAGAGACCCTTAAGCTGGGTCCCAGTGGCTCACACCTGCAATCCTAACTACTCAGGAAGCTGAGATTTGAGGACTGCATTTCAAAGCCAGCCTGAGCAAGAAAGTCCATGAGACTCTTATCTCCAATCAGCCAACAAAAAACCAGAAGTAGAGCTGTGGCTCAAGTGGTAGAGCACCAGCCTTAAGTGCAAAGGCTAAGGAACAGTGTCCAGGCCCTGAGTTCAAGCCTTACTACCAACACAAAAAAATAAAATGAAATAAAATTAAACACAACACAATAAAATGTCAGAGACCCATCACCCTATGGCAAAAATATCTTCATCAGGATTATTATTATTTATTTTTGGCCAGTCCTGGGGCTTGAACTCAGGGCCTGAGCACCATCCCTGGTTTCTTTTTGCTCAAGGCTAGCACTCTACCACTTGAGCCAGTGCCACTCCTGGCTTTTTCTGTTTATGTGGTGCTGAAGAATCAAATCTAGGGCTTCATGCATACGAGGCAGGCACTATACCACTAAGCCATATTCCCAGCTCCTCATCAGGATTTTAATTGTAGGAATGAAGACCTTCCAAACAATCTAGTTTAGACTAACAACTTCTCTCTTCCCATCAACAAGCTGGCAGCCTTCAAGAGAAGGCTAAGAGGTCCCAATGAACCTGTAGCTCGGGAAAGTACTCTACAAAGTACTAGGTCCTTAGAAGCATTCCACAAGTACTGGTCCTTGTTCAGATACTTGCTACCACAGGGCTCCCAGGCTCAATGATAGTAAACCTGGACCTCCTAGGTGGACAGGAAAGATTGAGGTGCCAGACTTTGAAGTCAGGCCCCACCACGTGAACCCCATTTTAGAATCGAACCCTGAGCCAATCAGATTTGTACCTGTGTTCTAATCTTGCTTGCATAGCTGATTGTTGTAACCTTGTTCTTTGCCTTTATAAGCCCTGTGTAATCACAGCTCGAGGCTTCCTCCTAACCTCCGCTGTGTCGGTGGGTAGGACGAGGCCCTAGTTGGCAGCTCGTTAAATAAAGCTTTGCCTTGCTTTTGCAAAAAAAAAAAAAAAATTATTGCAAAGTGAGAAAAGGAGAATTATGGCTACCAAAACGTTTAATTGCCATTCCAGCTTCTTGGTAGTTTTTTTTTTTTTTTTTTTTTTTTGTAACAGTTTCCAGCAGGCCCACAGAGAAGCACAGGTGATTCCTACAAGTTTGTCAAGATCTAATACTGGCCCTTAATAAGTTCCAGGTAAGAGAGCATGCTTAAAAACTACTTCTGTGTGGACCACCTTGTTGCTTATAATTGGAGTAAAGTGGCCTTTTGTAAGACTCACTGATCTGAAATCTGCGGTTCGAAGCCAGCCCGGGCAAAGAAAGGTCCCTGTGAGAGACTTGTCTCTAATCAGCCAGCAGAGTGCTGGGAACGGAGTGGTGTGGAGCTCAAAAGTGGTACGGTGCTAGTCTTGAGCTGGAGAGCTGAGGGACAGCACTCAGGCCCTGAGTCCAAGTCCAGTGGAAAGTCACTCCTCCTGGGACAAAAGTGATGGAGCATCCAGAGGCAGTAAGCCACTGCTTGGATGGCAGAGATGGTGTCAGATCCTAGAGTCACTACTGTTGGCCTTTCAAAAGTTAAAGCCAGGAAGTCCTAGAAGAATAGTTCATAAGCATGCCTTTCCAATGCCCATGTCTGTCTACTGGGCAGGAATTTGCCAGTCATCTGTGATAGTGGTTAGTAAGGGTAAGTTTGTCAAATGAGAGGATAGATTAAAATCTCACCCCCTGCATTTACTCAAAGCCCTGACTGGCAGTGAGAATTTTTTTTTTTTTTTTTTTTTTGGCCAGTCCTGGGCCTTGGACTCAGGGCCTGAGCACGGTCCCTGGCTTCTTCCCGCTCAAGGCTAGCACTCTGCCGCTTGAGCCACAGCGCCGCTTCTGGCCGTTTTCTGTATATGTGGTGTTGGGGAATCTTCCGAACCTAGGGCCTCATGTATCCGAGGCAGGCACTCTTGCCACTAGGCCATATCCCCAGCCCCTGGCAGTGAGAATTTTAAGCTCATACATCTGTTTAGTAAAGAAAGCTTGTAGACCTGAGATTGTGTCCTTATTGAGATCTGTTAAAGGCCTATAAGCTTGCCAATGCCCCCAATCAACAGATTACTAAAGGAGCTCGCCTCTGTGGGAATAGGCCAGGTGTGTATTGGGAAGTAGATTTCACAGAAATTACAAATATTTGCTAGTTTTTGTAGACACCTTTTCAGGATGGGTTGAAGCCTATCCAACAAAGCATGAGACTGCGAATGTAGTGGCTAAGAAGATCCTGGAAGAAATCCTACCCAGGTATGGCTTCCCCATCCACCATTGGGTCAGACAATGGACAGGCTTTCGTCTCAAAAGTAAGTCAGGGAATAGCTGCAGCACTGGGGACGGATTGGAAATTGCATTGTGCTTATAGACCCCAGAGTTCAGGACAGGTAAAGAGAATGAATCGGACACTGAAAGAGACCTTAACTAAATTGGACTTAGAGACTGGCGCAGACTGGGTGTCACTCCTTCCTTTTGCTCTGCTTAGAGTAAGAAATTCTCCCTATCAGCTTGGCTTTACTCCTTTTGAAATAATGTACGGGTACCCCCCGCCCATTATCCCTAGCCTTCAGACTGAATTGCTTGCTGATTTGGATAATGCTGAATTTTTGTGTAAACTCGATTATTTGCAGCTCGTGTACAAGAATGTGACCCCAACTTAAGGCATTATATGATTCTGCTTCTGTCCCTACCCCTCATTTATTCAGACCAGGGGACTGAAATCCTTAGAACCACGGTGGAAGGGACCCTAGACGGCATCGCCACTTGGGTTCATTGCTTCCACGCCAGGCCAGCTGACCCCTTTGCCCTGGATGACAACTACCGTGATGGAACATGGGAGGTCTCCAAGCACCCAACTCAGCCGCTTTGCCTTCGCCTCAAGAAAAGAAAGTTAGACTGAGACTAAGGTTATAGGTTCCTGGCTAGGTAAGGTCTACGCCCCTGAGTCAGCCTGAAGAAGTTACAGAAGATGGATGATCTTCACCCATCAGCCCCCCTTTAAAATCAAGGGACCAGAGCTGTTTTTGGGAAGATGAGGCAGGATAAACTAGAGGCGTACAAAACAGAGGTACTGCGACTATTCTTGTAAGAAATGGTGACAGGCCCTTTGGTTACTACATTGGGCCCTACTGGCCCATGCCTTACCTCTATATCATCCCCTAGACATGCAAGCCATTGAAATGGACAGAATGGAGCCATGATTGGCTCCCAAGGTACCAAAAAGAAAAAGGGGGAAATGAGGTGCCAGACTTTGAAGTCAGGCCCCACCACATGAACCCCATTTTAGAATCGAACCCTGAGCCAATCAGATTTGTACCTGTGTTCTAATCTTGCTTGCACAGCTGATTGTTGTAACCTTGTTCTTTGACTTTATAAGCCCTGTGTAATCACAGCTCGAGGCTTCCTCCTAACCTCCGCTGTGTCGGTGGGTAGGATGAGGCCCGAGTTGGCAGCTCGTTAAATAAAGCCTTGCCTTGCTTTTGCATTTCGGAGTGTCTGAATCTCGGTGGTCTTCTTGGGGGTGGTCTTGCGACTTGGCACAACAAGATAAGATAGACCCTTAGACGTAACTCCTAAGAACACACTGTCTTCCTTCTTGCCATCTAAAATTAGGAAGAGGAGGGAGCTAAGCAATTGGGAAGGACAGGACTCTAATAATGCTTCATCAGATATGTGCTTGGGAAATCTAACTCACCAGAGGAAACTTCAGCAGACTGGCAAACAGACTAAAACCAAGCCACAGGGTCCAGGTCAGAAAGTGGGGACTTGGCCTCCAAGACTCCCTTTCTATAGAACTCCAGTCCTTGAAGACGCAAGACAGACTCAGCCATGAAAGGGCTGGTCTCATGTGAAGCAATTCAGATGGCTTCACTTGGGGCCATTACCTATTCACGATGCCAATAAGCTCCCGGAGCCGCTCCTCTCCCAGCTGCCTGTCTGCCTCACTGGCAGCTGCATCTCGACTCTTCAGTATTGGCAACTCAAAGTGCTTCTTGAACTCATTGGCAGTCCCTGAACACAGCAGAGAAAGGGAAACTAAAGCATGTAGAAAGCAATGATTTCCCACTGCTAGTAATAGCAAACCATCTTGTCATTGACCAATTTTCCTCCCCAAAACTATAAAGCTAAATAAAATATAGGCAATCTTTGTAGAAACAATCAGAAAGAAGTCAAAGTAGTGAAAATTTGAAAGGCAATATAGTGAGATGGTAAACTAAAGCCAAAATATAAAAATAATGACAAGAAATATAGAAATAAACAGGTAGAAAGATAAAAATGCTGGTGATCATGGACCTTGTGGCACAGGCCCATAATCCAAGAGCTCAGATAAGTTCTTGAATCACGTGTTCAAGGCCAGCCTGAGCCACACAATGAGACCTTGTCTCCAAAATGAGAGCATCAGCTGTGAGGAAAAAAGCCAAATGAAGGTGGGTGCCAGTCGCTTACACCTGTAATCCTACCTACTTAGGAGATTTGAGGATCCTGGTTTGAAGCCAGCCCAGGAAGAAAAGACCATGAGATTCTTATCTCCAATTAACCACCACAAAACTAGAAGTTGAGCTGTGGCTCAAAGTGATAGAGTGCTATCCTTGAGTAAAAAAGCTCAAGGAGAGCACCTAGGCCCTGAGTTAAAACCCCATAATCAACAACAACTAGAAAGCCAAGTAAGAGCACAATGTACTGCTTCAAGTTCCAGTAGCAGCACATAAAAATAAAGTCAAACAAAATAAAATAAAGTCAGGCTAGATTTTATTGTTTTTTAGAGCGTTTTGCTATATAGTCTATGTGGCCCAAATGACCTCAAGCTCAAAATTCTCCTGTGTTAGCCTGGGACCATAGATAAACACCATCAAATCTGACTAGATTTTTTTTTTTTTTGGGGGGGGGGGCAGTCCTGGGCCTTGGACTCAGGGCCTAGGCACTGTCCCTGGCTTCTTCCCGCTCAAGGCTAGCACTCTGCCACCTGAGCCACAGCGCCCCTTCTGGCCGTTTTCCATATATGTGGTGCTGGGGAATCGAACCAAGAGCTTCATGTGTTGGAGGCAAGCACTCTTGCCACTAGGCCATATTCCGAGCCCCAGATGTTTTTTTAAATTTAAGCCCAACTATACGTTGTTTCTAAGAGATAAAAGAGAACATACCGGTATAATAAAGTACTCGTGTACTACAAAGTGAGGCTTGAAAGCATTAATATGCCAAACATACCTCATGTGGTTACTGTATATGACTTTGGTACACTGGATATTGTATATATGCTTACCTGAACTAGGGAAGGGAAAGAAAAATGAGGGACGGTATAATAAATATGACAAGAAATGTACTCACTACCTTATGTAACTGTACCCCCTCTGCACATCACCTTGTCAATAAAATTTAATAAATAAAAAAAAGAAAAATAAGCCAAACACAAATGTGGAAAACTAAGCCAGGTATTAGTGTTTCATGCCTGTAATCCTTTCTACTCAGGAGGTTGGGATGAAGATTAGGGTTCAAAGCCAGCCCAGGCAGGGAAGGCCAAGAGACTCTTATTTCCAAACACCAGAAAACTGAAAGTGGAACTGTGGCTCAAAGTGGTAGACCACTAGCCTTGAGCAAAAAAAGCTCATGGACAATACCTAGGCCCTAAGTTCAAGTCCCATGGCCATGACCAACAAAAAAAGGGTGGGGGGGCCGGGAATGTGGCTTAGTAGGAGAGTGCTTGCCTAGTATGCATGAAGCCCTGGGTTCCATTCCTCAGTACCACATAAACAGAAAAAGCCAGAAGTGACACTGTGGCTTAAATGGTAGAATGCTAGCTTTGAGCACAAAGAAACAGGGATGGCACCCATGCCCTGAGTTCAAGGCCCAGGACTGGCAAAAAAAAAAAACAGTAGAAAAATAAAAAGAACAAAAGGAAGGAAGGAAGGAAGGAAGAAAGGAAGGAAGGAAAGAAGGAGAGAAGTAGGGAGAGAAGGGATAGGCAGGCAAGCAAGCAGGCAGACTAGACTCTTACCTAGGATGCCAGAATTTACAAAATGTACCAAGCTGAAATATTCAAGCAAATCATTCTGGATGGGGGTTCCAGAGATGAGCACCCGCCGACTGGTATTCAAGCTATCCAAAGCCTGGTAAGTCTGATTCTCAGAGTTCTTGAGCCTGTGTCCCTGCGAGAGAATGAATTGTCACTCAGGATATTATGTAACATCTTTAAATGGACACAGGTCTGATATAGATAGAACATTACAGGTCCTGAAGCCTTAGGAACTAGTCAGGGAGTGGATTGCATAACAACTCACTCACTTGCTTGGAGAGAAATATGACAGTCACAAGATGGACCTTGAACTTCCAGGCCAGGGTCTGGTAATATAGCCTAGTGGCAAGAGTGCTTATATGAAGAGTGTTTCATATACATGAAGCCCTGGGTTTGATTCCTGAGCACCACATATATAGAAAAGGCCAGAAGAGCCACTGAGCAAAAAGAAGCCAGGGACAGTGCTCAGGCCCTGAGTCCAAGCACCAGAACTGGCAAAAAAAAAAAAAAATCCAGGCCAGTGCTACATCTATAAAGCAAGGATTTCCTGTATCCTCTCAACTTCCATAGCCTTAGCAACTCACCTAGGCCGTTACAACCTCAGGTTTTCTTTTTTTTTTTTTTGGCCAGTCCTGGGGCCTGAGCATTGTCCCTGGCTTCTTTTTTGCTCAAGGCTAGCACTCTGCCACTTGAGCCACAGCACCACTTCTGGCCATTTTCTGTATATGTGGTGCTGGGGAATTGAACCCAGGGCCTCATGTATACGAGGCAAGCACTCTTGCCACTAGGCCATATCCCCAGCCCCATACAACCTCAGGTTTTCAAGGAGTCTTCCCTCTCCACTAGCCAAAACCTTCTGAGCAAAGTACCTTTTTTTTTGTTTGTTTTGAGTTGCCAGTCCTGGGGCTTGGACTCAGGGCCTGAGCACTGTCCCTGGCTTCTTTTTGCTCAAGGCTAGCATTCTGACACTTGAGCCACAGCGCCACTTCTGCCTTTTTCTATGTATGTGGTGCCGAGGAATCGAAACCAGGGCTTCATGTATATGAGGCGAGCACTTTACCACTAGGCCATATTCCCAGCCCCAAGTACCTTTTTTTTTTTTTTTTTAATTAGTTCACAGGCCTTTCCTAAGCCATCAGCACAAAAGAGATTTAGCTAGGCATCTCACTCCACCAGAATTCACATAGCTAGTGTAGCTAAAGAGCTCCCTTCGCTTCTTCTTCACTCCCTTTTCTCCCTAAACCCCTTGGTACACATTCCTACATAACTTCTCTCAAGATGTTCAAGGACTCTACCTCTTTTCCTCTTTCCCTGAAAACCACATGGAGAAGATCAGGCCTGTGTCCTTTCTACATCCACCTCTGCCTAAGTCTGTATTAGGCAAGCCACACAAACCCAACCACCAGTAAGACAATGAGCAAACAAATCAGCCTTGCTCCCCCAGGACAGCCTTTGACAAAGTAGTTAAACACAGACCCTTCACTAACCCTGCCCCATCTCATTAGGCCAGTAATTAGAACCTTGCTAAGTTCTCAAAATTCAGCTGGTCACAGTAGACTCTCACTTTCTCACAATTCCTAATGCTGGGCTTCCCTTCCTTAGGTCTCTGTCCAGGCCACTCCTCTGCCTAGTGTTCTCTTTCACAGGCAAATTCTTCAAACATGTCCCCCTCCCACCCCACAAAGCCTTCTTCAGTGATCCTAGGCTGCTGGTCTTTCACCTCTGTGCTCCTACAGTAATATGCACATAATGGTGCACAATGCCACTACTTAGTGAATCTTTCAATGTGCCAGTGCATTGGTATGAGCCACCAGCGCCTGGCTCTGAGGTCCCATCTTTTCCCCAGCCACCCTCAAAACTTTTAAAGTACTAGTATCTAGACCATCATTCATACACAACAGAAAAGGCTAGAAAGTAAATACTACTCTCTCCCTTTGTTCCAGGAAGAAGGACAAATGACTATAACTTGAAACTTTTCTTTTGCTCTAAGATAGGGTCTCACTTTGAAGCCTAGCCTGGCCTGAATTTGAGATTCTCTTACCTCAGCCTCCCAAGTTTTGGTATTACAAGGGTGTCCTACCATCTGGGTAACAGGCTCCTGTTCATGAAAATACTTCCAGCCAGCATTAACTTACCAAGGCTTATGACATAACAGGTACTTTCCCCAATTATTTCACTGAACCCCACAATAATCCTGTGAGGTAAGGATTACTGCTTACTTCCTAACATAGAAGAAGAGGCTCAAGTGATTAAGTAACCTATTTCCAAGATTATACTGTTGGTAAGTGGCAGAGCCTAAACTCTGTGCTATGTCTCTTCACACATCCAAATCCCTCCCATCCTTCAGGTTCCTTTTATGGTCTAGGGAATACTACCTGGAAGGATGAAACCATTAGGCTTATTGCACTCCACTCTCCTTAGAATTCTAAGTACTGTTCAATCCTATTTGGCAGGTTGGTGTGAGAGACACTCCTTACTGTATCCTCCAAGACAGCATAGTCTGCCTTCAGCATTCTCCGGTGACTAGCACAGCCCTGGGATGGTCATGCTCCATGTGACCAACAAACCTCCTAACAACCTGTGCTGAGTCAAGTACCTCATCACATATGACCAATCCAACACTGCCTTTCTGAAGGATTCCAACGTGGAGGCGGAAGGTCTCATAGGAAATGATGAGGATGGGAGAAGGAACTCTAGCTCCACGCTGGTTCATAAATCCTTCTACAAAAGAAAAGTGTCAAAGTAGCAAATCAGAATATTTCATAAAATAAAAAGTTCGACAACACTTTAAGGCAGTCTGGAAGTAGCTGAATATGTTTCAATCATTTTCAATGGGAATTTTCTTCTATCCCTGCATTACCTCAACACTAACTACAAGTAAGTATATAAATAATAGGCCAGGCATTGGGGAGAGTTAATAAGACTAGATCTCAACAAATAAACAAGATAAGGCTGAGGATATGGCCTGGTAGCAAGAGTGCTTGCCTCCTATACATGAGGCCCTGGGTTCAATTCCCCAGTACCACATATACAGAAAATGGCCAGAAGGGGCGCTGTGGCTCAAGTGGCAGAGTGCTAGCCTTGAGCAAGAAGAAGCCAGGGACAGTGCTCAGGCCCTGAGTTCAAAGCCCCAGGACTGGCCAAAAAAAAAAAACAAAAAACAAAAAACAAAAAAAAAACAACAACAAGATAAAGAGGTTCAGACCTATGATCACAACTATAAGAAGGCTACAGGGGGGCTGGGGATATGGCCTAGTGGCAAGAGTGCTTGTCTCGTATACATGAGACCCTGGGTTCAATTCCCCAGCACCACATATATAGAAAATGGCCAGAAGTGGTGCTGTGGCTCAAGTGGCAGAGTGCTAGCCTTGAGCAAAAAGAAGCCAGGGACAGTGCTCAGGCCCTGAGTCCAAGCCCCAGGACTGGCCAAAAAAAAAAAAAAAAAAGAAGGCTATAGGTAGAAAGATTTTTGTCTTAGGGTGGCCCTGGGCAAAAAAAATATGAGACTCAAAAGTAACTAAAGAAAAATAAAAAAGGAGGAAGAGGAGGAAGAAAAAGGGGAAGAAGAAGGAAGAAAAGGAAAAGGGGAAGGAGGAGGAGGGAAAGAAGGAGGAGAAGGAGGAAGAGGAGGAGGAGCTGGGCAATGATAGCTTATGTCTATAATCCTAGCTTTAGCAGAAGGGAAAGATCTGAAGGATCATGATTTGAGGTTAGCTCGGGCAAAAAAGTTCACCAGACTCCAAAATAACCAGCAAAAAGTCCAGCTGGAGGTATAAGGCCCTGAGTCCAAATCTAATACAATCAAAAAAGAGAGAGCTGGACACTGGCAGCTCATGCCTATAATCCTAGCTACTCAGAAGACTTAGGTCTGAGCACTATGGTTTGAAGCCAACCTGGGCAGGAAAGCGAATTAAACATCTCCAATTAAACATCTAAAAACCAGAAGTGGAGCTGTGGCTCAAAGTGGTAGAGCACAAGCCTTGAGCAAAAAAAAGCTCAGGGACAGTGTTTACAGTGCTTAGACACTGAGTTCCAGCCCTAGGACTGTAAAGAAAGAGAGCGCAAGAGAGCGTGAGAGAGCGAGAGCTGTGAGGAAGTGTTGCCATCTTTGTTCAAGTTGCATACCCAGCTTTCGGTCTATCTCATCTTTGGATCCTCCATCAATGGCCAGAGGTTGGATCCTCCCTCCAAGCCATTTCCCAACCTCATTGTACCAGTTCTTCACCAGGCTGGAGGGTGAGACCACCACTGCTTTGTCAATTTCTGGCTTGCAATCTGGACTCTGGCGTAAAAGTGTCCACATCAATGTGATGCACTGCAGCGTCTTCCCCAGGCCCATCTCATCGGCCATGATGCAACCATGACTGCCAGGGATGCGTCGACTGGTGACACACTCCCACAGGAACTTCACTCCCTGGGGAATAAGAGCATTCACTCTCCTTTGGCACCTTTACTACCACTGCCCCAGGAATGCAATCCCCATGCTTAGCTCTGAGCCAACACCATTTATTTCCCTGACCCTTACTTACCTCTCTCTGATGAGGTCGCAAAACCTTACTGAGAATAGGATCAACAACCACATGGACTGGTAGTTTTTCCCTGAGAAAACACAGCAAAAAGAAAAAAATCCATATTTCTTAGACAGGGAAAGATCCTAACTTTGGTAAACAGTATCTTGCTGATCCAGAGGTTACTGAGGTAGCTGCCCCCAAAAAGGCACCTTCTTAGCCTGGTAACCAAACCACAGCAAGACCCTGCTCTAAGAATTAGGTAAGGGCTTGTGGCTGGGGGTTTAGCTAAGCAGAAGAGCATCTGCCTGGCGAGCGCAAGGCCCCGAGTTCAGTCCTCAGCTCTGGAAAAAAAAATACAACTATAAAATTAAAAAAAAAAAAAAAAGAATTAGGTAAGGGTGCTGGTGGCTTACACCTGCTATTCAAGACACTGAGATCTGAAGTTCGCTGTTCAAAGCCAGCCGGGGCAGGTAAGTCTGTGAGATTCTTATCTCCAATTAACCACCAGAAAACTAGAAGTGGCACTGTGGCTTAAAGAGACAGCTACTCTTGAGCAAAAAGAGCTCAGGGGCAGCGCTCAGACCCTGAATTCAAGCCTCACAACCAACCAAATTAAAAAAAAAAAGAATCAGTAAGGGTGACAGGTTTCCTATGTCTTCACCTGAACCATTCCTCCTCACCCCACATGATCACAGTAGGAAGGGGTTAGGAACCCCATTAACTGGACATGACTACAAACCCTTTCCTAACCACCTACTCTCTGGTTAGTACCAAAGGCATAACAGCTCTCTGACAACTTATATCCATCCCAAAGAAAAATCACACCAAATACCCTCCTTTCTCTAAGGCAGGTGCACAGAAACAAATGCCAGTGTACATACTTGTCAAGCTTCAGCTGGTCATGGGCGCTCAGTGGGGGAGGCTCATACAGAACCAAAGCACCTTCCTCCAGGGGGTCATGGAGGGCCCGGCGGACCCCAGCTCTTTTCAGACCCAATGCTCGAGAACCCAGGGGACCTAGAAATCAGCAACCAATCATCAAAGAAGCCTCTGTTTTCCGGAGCTCCAGCAGGCAGTTCAAAGGCCTATCCTTTACATATCCTTAGCTCCCATAAGACTCTCTTAGAACTCCTCCAAACCCACTGCCTCTCTCTTCAGCCTTGGACCAACCTTTTCCATTTTATTTTTTCCATTCAACTAAACACTTCTAGAGTGTTGATATTTTACCTCAAGCCAAGTCAAGTTGGGAGGGTCTGAAACCATACTGGGGCCTTTTGAGGCTGAATGTCCCAGAGCTGACCACCTCCTTTCCTAGCCCCATTTTTAGCACAAAGCAGAGCCCTAAACAAGACAGGGAATGGCTACAGAATTCCCACACAGCCACCTCACAAAGGAGGTAACACTGAATATACTTGGGCTGAATGAAGCCTAGGTCCATCCACCATCAGGAGCTTGCTGGGCACTGACACCCCACCAACAGAATGAACGCAGTTCATCTTGGTAACTCTTACTAAGATTAATATAGTTTTCACGTGGGCCTCAGAAGGGTCACCTCAAGCACAGCCACCACTAGACTGGCATCTCGAATTCCCAGCTAAGCTTGCCTTGATAAAAGCAGAGGTCTTTATCCAGGCATACTCACACAACTGATTCAAAAACCTGAAAAGTCTCCATTTTACCTTGATAATTTGGAATAGGAACTTTGAAAGGCTTTGACAAAATGCTTCGAATAAATGCTTCCTAAAAAGAAAGAAACAGGATTCAGGACAGATCGGAGATGTTACAGACCATGTTCTTACTCAATTAGGTTTTATACAACAGCTCCCTTTTTTGAGATCTCGCATAAGGTTCTACAATACCCAAGCTCAGAAGTGCACAGCTGCAGTCAGTCACAAGGCTCAGAATTCATTTGCTCATAAAAACGTGACAATGAGGACGCCTAGCTTTTCCCTAGGGCGCAACACCTTAAGAATCAAGGATGACATGCCTACCTACTCCGCATTAATAGGAAATTCCAATGTCTGATTTAAACCACCCTATAGAACTACATCTCCTAAACTTAATTCCTTAAAGTCCCTTTACTTTTTTGGAGAAGGCAGGTGTAGTAGGGGGCTTGCTGGGGATTGACTCTAGAACTTTACCACTGAACTACAACTCTAGCCCACAATGTTTTTTTTTCTTTTTTCTTCTATCAGTTCTTCTCACTGCATATAATTTTCATATGAAATCCACATCTGCTTCCATGAGAACTAAATGACCCAAAGATTAATGGCAGTAGGAGTAATAGAAACAGTAGTATTAGTAAGATAATATTAACAGCAAATGACTTACTGTCATAACATAATCTCATGAATATATTCCCATTTTCCCCTAAAACATTCTTCAGAAAAGTGGGTGGAAAAGGCTTTGGTGTATACTGGGCACCAGTGGCTCAAGCCTGTAATCCTAGCTGTTCAGGAGGCTGAAATCTGAGAATTGTGATTCAGAGCCAGTCGGGACACTCTAGTTAACCAGCAAAAAGCCGCAACTGGAGGCAGAGGTATGGTTCAAAGTAGTAGAGTTCCAGTCAAGGGAAAAAGCCAAGCCAAGAGTAGGAGGCCCTAGTACAGAAGGGGGGGGGGGGAAAAAAGGTAGAAATTATTTAGTGCACAGAACCTACCATGGGATGATTTATCTAACTTTACTAGAGGAAACACAGGAAAACTATGGAACTCTAGCACTCCAAAAAGCCAGAGACAAAGCCAGAGACTGAGCTGGCATGAGGATCCTAGTTCTAACATCCTGCCATGGCCTTCTCTCTCCTCTACCCTAATTTTCTTAGATCTGGTACCCACACAGAGACAAATAAGGGAGAACTTCTGGTGAGAGATGTGGGAGACCCATCTCACAGCAGATGTGAATGTGACTGTGAGAAGATGAAAACTATGGGGAGTCCACCAAAGCAAAAGAACTGGGCACACACATGCACGGGAATGTTGTGGTCCTGACTTACATGCTGACTGCTGTCCAGACAAGGTGGTCGATTGGTTAGCTGGGTTAAAGGTTTCCGAAAAGGAGACAGGAAACATTCTTGAATCTGGGCCTCACTGCTGGATTTCCGTTTCTTAGGAGTCTAGGAGAAAAATGAATAAGCTACCATGATATATCTGGAAGTGCACAGAGGTTTGCTGTTATTTTTTTTTCTTCTTTCCTCTGGTTTATTCCCTTTTGTCACTGTTTCAGATTTCTGTACCCTTTGTCTTGTACATAAGTTTATAGGAAGGGAAGGGGAAGCACAGAAATGTGAGACAGCAGTGATACTCACTAGACACTACATTGAAAATGAACCATACAACTTGGGGAGAGGTAGGGGGCAAACTGGGAGAAAATAAGGGAGGGAGTGATACTGTGCAAAAAGAAATGTACTCTCATTACCTGATTTATATAACTGTAACCCCTCTGTACATCTGTAAAATTTAAATAAATAAATAATAAATGGCCTATTAGAGCCAGGAGTGGTTGTGAGCACCTGTAGTCCTAGCTACTTGAAAAGCTGAGGCTGGGGGAATCACCTGAGCCCAGGAGTTCAAGATTAACCTGGACAACATAGCACAGCAATATAGAAAGAAAATAGAGGCTAGGTGCCAGTGGCTCATGTCTGTAATATGAAACTCAGGGGGCTGAGATCTGAGGATCGCAGTTTGAAGGCAGTCTGGGCAGGAAGGTCTGTGAAACTCTTTTCTCCCATTAACCACTCCAAAACCAGAAATGGTGCTACAGCTCAAAGTGGTAAAGCACTAACCTGGAAGAAAAAAAAGCGCAGGCCAAGTTCAAGTCCCCACAACCCATAAAAAAGGAAGGAAAAAAGAGCTTAGAGGGAGGGAGGGAGTCAAGGAGGGAGGAAAGATCCACCAAACAGCTTGAAAAGGGGAAAACAGGAAGATGAGCATGGGACTATAAAAAAGGAAGTAAAGGTGTTCAAAGAACAATGTATAAAGCCGGGTGCTGGTGGCTCATGCCTATAATCCTAGCTACTCAGGAGGCTGATGTGATGATTGCAGTTTGAAGCCAGCCCAAGCAGAAAAGTCTCCGTGAGACTCTTAGCTCCTATTAATCACTCAAAAAGCCAGAAATGAAGTGGCTCAAAGTGGTAGAGTGCTAGTCTCGAGCAAAAAAAGAGCTCAGGGATAGTACCCAAGTCAATTTCAAGCCCATGACCAACAAAAGTTTAAGAAAAAAAAGTAGGTATCTATGGAATAATCACAATAAATGCTCCTCATACTATTAATGCACTAATTAAAAATAAAACTGCTGAAAAAATAATCTCAGGCTGGAACTATAGCTCAAATAGTAAGAGTGCTGGCCTAGCAAATACAAAACCCTGAGTTCAAGTTCCAGTACCACCAAAAAATGCTTATTAAGTGCCAAGTACTATACTAAACTCACATGTTATCATGTATGACTGTTACAACAGCCCTGCAATATAATTACAGGAGAGACAATTGGAGCATAATGAGGTTTACCTGCGTAAACTAAGAAGGCAAGGAAGGACATAAGTGCTAGGCACTTGCAGGAGGTAAATAAAGGGAGTCATGGGGGCTGGGAATATGGCCTAGTGGCAAGAGTGCCTGCCTTGTATACATGAAGCCCTGGATTCAATTCCCCAGCACCACATATATAGAAAATGGCCAGAAGTGGTGCTGTGGCTCAAGTGGCAGAGTGCCAGCCTTGACCAAAAAGAAGCCAGGGACAGTGCTCAGGCCAAGTCTAAGCCCCAGGACCAGCAAAATAAATAAATAAATAAAATAAAATAAAGGGAGTCATGGTGGTTCCAGTTAATACTTTCATCTCTAGGCCACTGAGGCCACCCCTCACTCAGTCCACCCCGTAGCGGTGAGAACATTAACACCTAAAGCATTTTCAGAAGTATCCAGCCAACACAGCTCCATTCAAGACCCACCTGTAGAGAATACTGCCCCAAGTGGCGCAAGAATGTGCCTCCCTCATGGAAAGAAGAGTCCCTGCACACCAGCAATCCAAGAGGGATCCCCACAGCTTGGTGGGGGCAAGAATATGCCTGTACCATCTTGTCAAGTTATTTGAAGAGCCAGTGATCCTATAAAGCACACCTGAAACAAACACCAGACCCCTTTCTCTCTCTGTCTTTACTCACATACTCCTACCAAAAAGTGCCTTCTAGTCCTTCCTTAGCTGATCTTTCCTTCAAAGCTTTAGTGGCCAAACCTTTGCTTCTTGAATTGTTCTAGTGAATGTGTTAACTTATTTATTTTGGTTTATATAGGCCTCATGCAGCCCTAGAAAGCCTCCAAAGCAGGTAGCAGAGTACAGGTACAAATCCAAAGCAGGACATACTGTACTTGAGTATGACTGAACAGATCACCTTTCAGATCTAGTCCTAAGTGATAACTCAGGATACTAAAGGAGGTCCCAAAGTGGGCACTGGTGGCTCATGCTTGTAGTTCTAGCTTCTCAGGAGGCTGAGATCTGAGGACTGATTGTTGAAGCCAGCCCTGTTGGACAAACTCCAGAGATTTTTTTATCTCCAATTAACCAACAAAAAGCCAGAAGTAGAGGAAGTGGTAGAGTGCCAGTTTGAGGTAAAAAACGAAGCAAAACAGAAAGATCCCGAGTTCAAATCACAGTACCAGCACGTACACAAAAATAAAATAACATAAAACAGGTAAAGCAGGCCCCTAACATTCTTTCCTTCCATGATACTGGGCAGGGGACAAGGGCTACTAGCTGTTGTGGAGCCTTTCTCTTCCCCAGAGTCAAAAGACCCAACTAATATACTCCTTCATTTTACCATATCCCTCCCACCAAGAATAGAGGCTACATTCTTTTCTAGGGAGAGATATTACCTGGAAGACAAAGATTTTATTAATCTTGTACAATGCCTGGCACACAGTAAACATTAATTAAAAGTTTACTGAACATAAAGCTTGGCACAGTGATGTACACCTGTTATTCCAGCACTTGGGAGGCTGTGGCCAACCTGGGTTAGCCTAGTCTCAAACAAACAAATAAAGGTAAACTGAACATAAAAAAGAGTTGTGACCAAATAATCCTATGTCTGCCTTTGCCTATAGCGTTGGGCCCTCACCGCTGCTCCAGGCTGCCAGTCTTCATCTTCAGAGGACCTGCCTTCCGGTTTCCTCCGGGCCAGCTGACTAGGAGCTAAGCTCCTCCTCTGCAAGGAAGAAATTGAGGACTGAGTCTCCGCTGAATTCCTGCAGCCCAGGCGCATCATCCTCAGACCCAGGGCTACTCCCATCCTCGCTCCCTCTTACCATCCTGGGCCCAGGAACAAAAGCCGTCAAGTGCCCATCAGCCGAGGGTCAGAGGCGCGCCCAGCAGCAGGGAAGGCGGACCAGGACCTGACAGAGAGGGAACTGCTCAATTCCAGAGACGACAGCTTAAAAGAAAGGGCGGGGGGGGGGGGGCACGGGAGGAGGGATTCAGCAAGGACGGGGTTTGGGTTCAAACTGTGGGAATCTCGGTTGCCCTTTGACTGAGAGAGAAGACAGGGAAAAGAGGAAGGGGCTGAGCCGAGGGGCGCACATCTGCGGGGAGGGGCGGGGCGGGCGGCCGAGCCCCGACTCTGCGCCGGCCGCAGGGATGAATGGGAGGGCCGGGGAAAGCCTGGGGCCCAAGACCGAGGGCGGGGCGGGGCAACCCGGACGGGAATGGAATTACCTAGTGCCGGAGTGCGGAAAGCAATCCTGCACCGAAGGAGGTGCCGCGGAGACCCAGGAAGAATCAGTACAAGGCCCCAGTTGGGAGAAGAATCTCCAGGGAGCCTGAAGAGAACCGCCGAGGTGAGTGAGGAGGTCCCGAAGCACGCGTTAACAGCCTCCAGGCCCGGCCAATCGAAACTCCCGCCACGCCGCCACCTCGTCACCCATTGGCTGCGCTCGATGCGCTCGGTGCTCACGCCCCAGGATGAGAGGTGTGGCGAGCCCGAGGGGCGGGGCCAGGCGAGTTGGCTGGCTGAGAGCTCTGACCTCCCATTCCCAACCCGAGCGATTCTCCAGGCTGCTTTACGTGGCACTGGACCTGGGCTGTTGCCACCACGTCTGGGCCCTCTTCTTTAGAGCAAGTAGCACGTTTCTCTGGGATCCAGTTTCTCTGCACCCTCAGGAATTTAGTGAGTTTTTCCTCCCACCCCACCCCCTTTTTTTTTGCCAGTCCTGGGCACTGGTTCTGGGCACTGTCCCTGAGCTTCTTTTGCTCGGATAGCAGCTTTTTCTGTTTATGAAAACTGAGGAATCTGAGGTACTGAGGAATCAAACCTAGGGCTTTGTGCATGCTAGGCAAACACCCAGCCACAAAGCCACATTCCCACCCCTTTTCTTCCCCCTTTTTCTTTTGCTTTCTGCTAGGTGTGAAGTGATACCTCATTGTGATTTTAATTTGCATTTCCCTAATTGCTAACAAAGTCACTCTCGGTGCAGCTTAAGTGAACTGGTTTAATTTCTACCACACACTAATCTCTTTTGTATTTCAAGATAGTATGTCAGTATGTCAAAAATTCTTCCTCAGGTCCAGAGCAGGTGGCTCATGCTTATAATCCTAAACTCAGGAGACCTGAGATCTGAGGATTGCAGTTTGAAGCCAGCCTAGGCAGGCAAATCCGTGAAACTCCTTTCTCCAATTAACCACCTAAAAGCTGGAAGTGGCTAGCCTTGAGCAAAAGAAATAGAAAGAGCTCAAAAAAGCACAGCAGGGCTGGGAATATGGTCTAGTGATAGAGTGCTTGCCTCATACATGAAGCCCTGGGTTTGATTCCTCAGCACCACATATATAGAAAAAGCCAGAAGTGGTGCTGTGGCTCAGGTGGTAGAGTGCTAGCCTTGAGCAAAAAGAAGCCAGCAACAGTGCTCAGGCCCTGAGTTCAAGACCCAGCACTGGCACAATAAAATAAATAAAGTTCCTCTACAGGTACAGGTAGGCTACCTCAAAACCCCAAACCCATTGGATCGGATCTATGTTATAATGTCATCTGCTTAATGACATAGGTTGTGGATCCCTCCTTGGCCAGGGCATTGATAATCACCATAATTATGAAGGTTCCCAAGGAGCCGTAAAAAAAAACGTGAAGAGGTGCCCAAATCTCTGGGAAATCTCCACTGATTCCCAGAAAAGAAAAAAGAAAAACATGGAGAAGAAGAAGAAAAAAAAAAGAAGATTCTTTCCCTTTAATATATAGCCAGATGTGATGGCTCATGCCTATAATTCCAGCTACTCCAGGCAGGATTACAACTTGAAGCCAGCCCAGGCAAAAAGTTAAGAAGACCCCATATCAACAATATAGCTGGGGACTGGGAATGTGGCTTAGTGGTGGAGTACTGGTCTAGCATGCAGGAAGCCCTGGGTTCCATTCCTCAGTGCTACATAACTGATGCTGTGGCTCAAATGGCAGAGCAATATCCCTGAGCAAAATAAGCTCAGGGACAGCACCCAGGCTCTGAGTTCAAGCCCTAGGACTGGCAAAAAAGTAAAAAAAATAATAATATAACTGGATGTGACTGTGTGCACCAATCATCCTGGCTACAGGGAAAACATAGGTAGGAGGATTGTGATCTGAAGCTAGCAAAAATATGAAACCCTATCAGAAAAACACTAAAGAGAAAAAGTCTGCAAGTGTGGCTCAATGTATATAGTGCTTGCCTAGCAAGTGCAAACCTCAGTACTGACAAAAAGTGGAGCACATGAAATGAAGCACTTAGAGATCATCATCAAGGGCTTCTAGGACCTTAACTCACTATTTTGAAAATGAGAAGGGAAGAGATTTAAACATTTTCTTGTTATTCTGGAATGAATTTTATTTCAGGTTTACCAACTAGTCCTAGAGAATGTGAGTTTTTCTGCACAGAGTCAATAAATGAAGATGAAATTACAACAGTAGGAAATCATAGTTTCATAATCGCTAGTGAAATAACCAATTCATAAATCACCAATGGAGGGTAAAACGACGTGGTAAAAAAGTGGGCAGGGAACATTAGAATGCAGACATCAGGCGTTGTCATTTGGGACCAGGAGCCGGGACCTGCCATGGACAGGGGAGGAGAGCACAGGAATACCTGTGCGATATGCAGTAAGTGAAGAGTCTTTATTGCATTAAATCACTGAAGTACGAGAGTGTCTCATTATAGAAGGTAGCTTACTATCAAGAAATACCATTTATACATATGAAAACATGTAAGTGCATAACTGTATAAATATGTACATATATTTATACACATATATACATACATATATCCAAACAATGACATATTCGTTTGTATGCCTATGACAAGGAGAGTACTGAAAGAGATTGGGAGTCAAGAGGAAAAAGAAACAAGAAAGATCTTGTATCAACCGATGAAAATTTTACATGCTCTAAGAAGCATGTTTTCTAAAACATAATTTTAAAGGGAGATAGCCAGGCACAGAAAAGTTAGGAGGAAAGGTGAACAAATGCAATAATGCTATCCAGTATACAGTTCGTGGAAAATGACCTATGTACCTTGTGGACAGGGATGGGAGGGGAAACGGGGGGGAAAGCAAAGGAAGGCAATGACATTGTCAAAAAAAAAAAGGACTCAGCCAGGTGCCAGTGGCTTATGCCTATAATTCTACCTACTCAGGAAACTGAGATCTGATGATCACAGTTTGAAGCCAGCCTTACCAGGAAAATCCATGAGACTCTTTTTTTTTTTTTTTTTTTTTTTGCCAGTCCTGGGCCTTGGACTCAGGGCCTGAGCACTGTCCCTGGTTTCTTTTTGCTCAAGGCTAGCACTCTGCCACTTGAGCCGCAGCGCCACTTCTGGCCATTTTTTGTATATGTGGTGCTGGGGAATCGAACCGAGGGTTTCATGTATACGAAGCAAGTGCTCTTGCCACTAGGCCATATCCCCAGCCAGTCCATGAGACTCTTATCTCCAATTAATCACAGAAAAAGCTGGAAGTAGTGCTGTGGCTCAAGTGGTAGAGTGCTAGCCTTGAGCAAAAGGAGCTCAAGTCCAGAGTTCAAGCCCCAGGAAAGGGGGGAAAATGTACTCATTACTTGACTTATGACTGTACAACACCTTAATAATAATAAAATCATATTTTAAATAAAAAAGAGACAGCCAGTGGCTCACATCTGTAATCCCAGCTACTTGGCCCACTGAGATCTGAGAATTGTAGTTTGAAACCATCCAGGGCAGGAAACTTCATGAGACTCTGATCTCCAATTAATCACCCAAAACAAAAGGGGTGGGGAGAGGCAGAATTGGAGCTGTGCTCAGGTGGTATAGTGCTAGCCTTAAGCAAGACAACTAGTATATCCTTTGCAGAAGAGAACTCAGACTAGTTTGCCAGGAATGACATTATCTTCTGCCTGGAGAACAGAATGGTATTGGCACTGGAGAGGAGACAGTGTTGAGGACTGGGCCAGTGGGAATCCATATGGATCACTATGAATATCACAGGCTTAAAAAAGGCTCCTAAACTCAGGATTGCTCCCAAGATTATGCCAAGGATTGCTATACAGTCCAGGCTGGCCTCAAACTCACAAGCTTCTCACTCCAGTCTCCCAAACTGAGAATACAGGTGTGGGTCCCCATGCCATTTTCCAGTTGGGCCTGAACCTGCCTCCTCCCCCTTGGTACAAGCCCTCTCAATGCAGGGTGAGGGAGGCCAGACAAAGCACAGGAACTCAACAGTGGGCCAGAGTACACCCTCTCCCCCACCCACATCCCTTCCTATGACTGGTAGCTAATAGCCCTCGCCTCCAAAGATGAATCCCCAGAACTACGGATGATTACCTTAAATGGCAATAGTGACTCTGAAAGTAGGACTACATTAGGATCTTGAGGCAGGGAGACTACTCCAGACTACACAACTGGATCCAATGGAATAACAAAAATATAAAACCATCCAGGTGTCCATGGCTCACATTTGTAATCCTAGCTACTCAGGAAGCTGAGATCTGAGGATCACAGTTCAAAACCAGCCAGGGCAGGAAAGTCCATGAGTCTCTTATCTCCAATTAACCACCTGAAAACCAGGAATGGCACTGTGGCTCAAGTGGTAGAGCACTAGTCTTGAACTGAAGAGCTCAGGGACAGTACCCAGGCCCAGAGTTCAAACCCCACAACCAAAAAAAAACCCAGTAGTGGAGCTGTGGCTCAAAGTGGTAGTGTTCATCTTGAGCAAAAGAGCTCAGGGACAGTGCCCAGACTCTGAGTTCAGCTCCACCCCCGCCCCCACCCTACCCCCCCCAAAAATAATGTATATATACACAAGGCAGGGATGCAGGTGTGGCTCAGGTTGTACAGCACCTACCTGCTAAGAACAAGGACCTGAGTTCAAACCTCAGTACTATCCAAAAAAAAAAAATCACAATATAGTCCTTATAAGAATGGGGATAGTAGAATTAGGGGGAGGAGTATACAGACAAAAGTAGAAATTGGGCAGAAAAGACATATGACCAAATTTAAAGATGAAAGGAACCAAGAGCCAAGAAATACAGGCGGCCTTTAGATGCTGGAGGAAAGGCAAGGAAGCAGACTCTCCCCTACAGCCTTCAGAAGGAATGAAAGCCTACAAGCATGTTGACTTTAGCACTGAGCAGCTGCTTCCAGACTTCTGACCTCAAGAACTGTAAGATAACTGGGTTTTGTTGTTTGTCTTTGGTTTGAGGTACTAGGGTTTGAATACAGGACCTCATGCCTCTAGCCCTTATTTAGCTATTTTGAGATGGAGTCTCACTTTTTGCCTGAGCTTGTGTGGACAATAGACTAATGTCTATTTTACTTTCCATTGTAGTTAGGATGACAAGTGTGCTCGCCCACCTAGCTTCTTCTGTTGCAATGGAATCTCCAGAACATTTTTTTTTTTTTTTTTTTTTTTTTTTTTTTTTTTGGCCAGTCCTGGGGCTTGGACTCTGGGCCTGAGCACTGTCCCTGGCTTCTTTTCGCTCAAGGCTAGCACTCTGCCACTTGAGCCACAGCGCCACTTCTGGCCATTTTCTGTATATGTGGTGCTGGGGAATCGAACCCAGGGCCTCATGTATATGAGGCAGGCACTCTTGCCACTAGGCCATATCCCCAGCCCCAGAACATTTTTTTTAATGGCTTAGACTAGCCTGGAAATGACCCTCCCAAACTCAACCTCCCATGTAGCTGGAATCACAGGTACATGGCTCCACACCCAATTACTGAGAAGGGGTCTTGAGTATATTGCCCAGGATAGCCTTGAACTACCTACCTCCCTAGCTCAGCATTGAGTAGCTAGTATTACAGCAGCTGGCTTTTTGGGTGTTTTGTTGTTGTTGTTGTTTGCCAGTCCTGAGCACTGTCGCTGGCTTCTTTTTGCTCAGAGCTAGCACTGTGCCACATGAGCCACAGTGCAACTTCTGGCATTTTCAGTTTAATGTGGTGCTGAGGAATCGAACCCAGGAATTCATGCATGCTAGGCAAACACTCTACTGCTAGGCCATATTCCCAGCGCCTGGCTTTTTTTTTTTTTTAACCTTTATTTTGATTCTAGGTTGGTCTCACTAAATTGCCCAGGCTGGTCTTGAATTTGAAATCCTCCCTCTTCAATTTCCCAAGTACCCCAAAACAGTCATAGCTCACATTACAGACTTGTATCAATCAATCCTCAGGCTTTTTTTTTTTTTTTTGAGACAACTTTTTTTTTGAGACAAAGTCTTCTTATGCAGCCCAAGCTGATCTTGAACTCTTGTATAAGTCCAGGCTGTGATTACAGGAATACACAACCACATCTTCTAGCATAACTGGTTTTTTTAAGCCACAAGCTTTGTGGTTATCCATTATAACAACAAGAAGAAACTAATACATTGTCTCTGGGGCTGAGCAGACCTAACAATCTCCGGAGAGGATAATGCATCTGTGAGTATGGTAGGTAGGGTTCAAGAAATCACAAATGACCTCCTGGAAGCTCCTGAAGTTAGTGACCTGGATTCCTATCATGGCTTGTTACCTACCTGACCTTGAGCAACTTTCTAAGCAACAGCACATTGTTAATGCACTATTTGTATGACTGCTAAGAATTGTGTTTTAAAATGCCTAACATATAAATGACTAACTTGATGTTGGTTGATAAATGCTGATGCACATTCATTCTTCCATTCTCTGAACAGGTGTAACTCAACACCCAGATGCCTGGCACCACACACACAATGAGCCTCTGTCCACACCCCTGGCATTTCTCCTTGAAACTGCCACCAAGCTTCCAGTCGGCCTCGTACTCAACTCTACCTTTAGACACCTGCCACTTCCAAAGTCACACGTCCCCTTGACTGCCATTCTGACGAGCCTCAACCCTGGCTCTTCCAAGTGCTGTTTCTGCAACTGCAATGAGCAGTCTCATCTCTGCCTTTGCCCTGAGCCCCAACAAAGGCCCCAGTATACTTGAAGAACAGCCTGCTCATTTTCTTATCTCTAGCTCTTATTCCCTCCCTTTCCTCTTCTTCTCCAAGCTCCCTGACAGTTCAGCTTAGGGGCCAAGAGGGAACACGGAGTATGTTTAATTCATGTTCCTGGGCTTTTCTGGCAGTGAACTGGGGTCTAAGATATTAAGAATACCCAGGCTGGGCACCAGTGGCTCACACCTGTAATCCTACTCAAGAGGCCAAGATCTGAGGACTGCAATTCAAAGTCAGCCCAGACAGAAACTATTATCTCCATTTAACTACCAAAAAAAAAAAAAAAAAAAAAAGCCAGAAGTGGAGCTGTGGCTCAAGTGGTAGAGAGCTAATCTTGAGCAAGAACAGTTCAGGGACAGTGCCCAGGCCCTGAGTTCAAGCACTAGGACTGGCACCAAAAAAACTATGCAGGCAGCCTTGTTCAGCCCAGCCCAGCCCTCTAGACTCTCAAGTGCCTTTTAACTGACCTACAGAAACCCTTACCTGTGCCCCACCTCTGCAAGACCCATCTGGTTTTCCTAACTTCCTAGCTCCCCACTCTACTCTCACTTCTAGCCTCCAGGGTGAAATAATGAGCTCTACATGCAAAATATCCCAGAAAATGTGGCTGTCCAAAGATTGAATGACTACTCTGAAGTCTATAGTTCCTCTCTCGGGGCCTACAGCTCAACCTTTAGAAAAAGCCCATGAATAGGGCCAGGACTCAAACATTTTAACAGGGAAAATATCTTTTTTTTTTTGGCCAGTCCTGGGCCTTAGACTCAGGGCCTGAGCACTGTCCCTGGCTTCCTTTTTTTTTTTTTGGCAGTCCTGGGCCTTGGACTCAGGGCCTGAGCACTGTCCCTGGCTTCTTCCCGCTCAAGGCTAGCACTCTGCCACTTGAGCCACAGCGCCACTTCTGGCCGTTTTCTGTATATGTGGTGCTGGGGAATCGAACCCAGGGCCTCATGTATACGAGGCAAGCTCTCTTGCCACTAGGCCATATCCCCAGCCCAACAGGGAAAATATCTTTCAGTTCCTTTGGGCTTTTTTTGTTGTTGTTGTTAGTTGTAGGGCTTGAACTCAGGGCCTGGGCACTGTCCTTGAGCTCTTTTGCTCAAGGCTAGCATTCTACCACTTTGAGCCACAGCGCCACTTCTAGTTTTTGAGTGGTTAATTGGACATAAGTGTTTCACAGGGACTTTTCTGCCCGGGCTGGCTTTGAACTACAATCCTCCGATCTCAGCCTCCTGAATAGCTAGGATTACAGGTGTGAGGCACCAGCGCCTGGCTTGGCCTTTGTTTTTCATTATTGGCTGGGAACAGTGTGGCCAAGTGATGGAGGCATGGGTATACGGCAGGTAACAGGTCCTCTGAACTGGGCATTGTTAGCTTTACAATGGGTGACAATGAAAAATTTGTGCTCTACCTAGCTATCTGTGCACAGAGGGGACTGGAATGCTATTGATCATTAGTTTGGTGGTTCAATCCAGCAACTCCGGCAATGGTGTATGTTGGCCACAAGGGGGCAGACAAATACTTCAACTCAGAAGTTTATAGATTACATAAAGAAGCAAGTTTAAAAAAGGATTATGATGGAGTCCTGCATGGGGAACAGAAAATATTAAAAAAAAAAAAAAAGTGTCTCAGCAAGGCAGGCCAGCTTAAGTTTTTAAAAAAAAATCAAAGAAAAAAGAGGAGAGAAAGGAACATATAATGGTGCCTTAGAGACAAGAGGAAGGTAGGTGGTTAACCAAGGGCACACTCCAAATGGCTAGGGCAGGGATTGGGATAGAGAATTGGAACTCCCAGCCTGAGAGGAGGTCAGGAGCCCCCAGAACCATGAGGAATGGCAAGGAGAGGTCCAGTAGCAGCAGGGAAGATCCTGAGAGGTTACTGGAGACTGCAATCACTTTAAGGGAAAATGGCGGACGGGAGGGTTTTTAGCAGAGAGCCATGGACTGAACTTACTTCTGAAAAACTAGGGTAGAGTTGCAAAACACTTGAGTTCAGGGGAGGTAAAACTCACAATGAACGTGGCTTCTTTTCCATCACTAACATGGACTGAAAGGCAGAGAAATGGCAAGAATTACTCTAGGATTTAGAGAACAGGAGGGCACACCTAGTAGCCAGAGAGCATCCTTTTTCCTTCCTTCTTTCCCTCCAGTAATTTAATTTCAGGGCCTATGAAAGACAAGAGCCAATGTATGGGGCAGTCTTCTGGAGCTCAAAGAGTTAATCTTCAAGAATTCATTGAAATCAGCCACAGCTCTTTTCCCCTGCCCCCACCCCTCTCTGGTCTGGTCCTCTCCCAGGGCCTGGTTGGCAGCTTCCCAGTTTCTTCTTTGCTGTAATTAGCTAGGAGCCTGGGCCATGGTACTAGAACCGGTCCTCTCCTGCTCCCTTCTCAGATTCCAGAGAAAAGTGGAGGGCCATAAGGAGGGAGGGAGGGAGGGAGGGAGGGAGGGAGGGAGGGAGGGAGGGAAGGAGGGAAGGAGGGAAGGAAGGAAGGAAGGAAGGAAGGAAGGAAGGAAGGAAGGAAGGAAGGAAAGAGAAAGAAGGAAGGCTGGCTTTCCTTTGTCCCTACCCCTCCCTCCTTGGATAAGGCCCAAGGACCAAAGAGCCTCTGTCTTTTCCTGCCACGCCCCCACATTGTAGGCTGGACAAGGGGATTTTTGTATTCTAGCCTCAAGCAGGCATCCTTGTGACCAAGTGGTGAAAGGCTGGACAGGGTGGGGACAGGACTCATAGAAAAGACAATGCCTCCCACCATCCAATATGCTGGTCTACCAGCACATCTCCAGGAGTTCCCTCCCCAGCTTCCCACCACAGTGGGTGAGAAGGCAGAAACATGGAATCACCTGCATATGAAAGGCCTGATGCGGGCTGGGAATGTGGCTTAGTGGTAAAGTCCTCACCTAGCATGCATGAAACCCTGGGTTCAATTCCTCAGCACCATGTACACAGAAAAAGCTGGAAGTGGTGCTGTGGCTCAAGTAGTAGAGTGCTAGCCTTGAGCAAAAAAGAAGCCAAGGACAGTGCTCAGGCCTGGAGTCCAAGCCCTAGGACTGACAAAAAAAAAAAAAGGCCTGATGCCTAAAGAAGCAACTAACCAGGTCCAGGTGTGAAGACAAAGAAATTAAGCAGATATACAGCCAGGGTACAGCAATGGGGCACCCAGGATAGGGTAAGCCAGGCCTATGGTAGAGTGAGGCAAGTATAGTTGAGAAACTTCTAGGCCTCTGACAGTTTCACTCCCTAAAAACACCGGGAGAGGAAGTAAGACCCCAGGAAGAAAATAGGAATACTCTTTAAAGAGTAAGAGTGTTGGGCTGAGAATGTGGCTTAGCAGTAGAGTGCTTGCCTAGCATGAAGGCCTGGGTTCGATTCCTCAGCACCACATAAACAGAAAAAGCCAGAAGTGGCACTGTGGCTCAAGAGGTAGAGTGCTAGCCTTGAGCAAAAAGAAGCCAGGGACAGTGTTCAGGCCCTGAGTCTAAGCCCTCAGGACTGGCCCAAAACAAAACAAAACAACAGAGTAAGAGTAAGAAATCTTCCAGTATGGAACTAATCTGTCAAGAGGGTTGATATGTTTGCAATCACAAGTAGTAATGGTACAGACTTTAAGTGATATGGTCTTGGCAGGAGTTCCCACCCCTCTATAACTGACCTATCATACCCCATTCAAATACCCATTAGAAGATGCAATAGTCCATGCTAGCAGGAAATGACATCACTCAGTGACTAGGGAAGCATGGGCCTACAACTCCAAAACCTTTAAAGGAGTGCCAATCAGGACAGCCAATTCAGGCTGTCCTGAATGCCAACTCCCTCTTTAATCCTCTATCTTGATTAGAAGGAAACCCAGGCTCCTCCTAGACTTGACTGTGATGATTGTTCACCCTCATTTCTTCATTGGCAATCCCCTGGGTGGGGGGTGAGGGGGGTTGTCCTCAATTTCTTAAATCCTTACCTCATTGCCAGAGGGGTATGGAAATACCTTCACACCAAGAGCCACAGGTTAGGCCTCAGTGTCTTTACGAAAATAGCTGGGGACACAATGATTAAGGATAAAGGCAGAGACTCCCTAGGGACCAAATTTCCATGGTAATTGATGGCAGTGCAATCTATACATTTTTGAGGAAGACCAAGGCCTAGGGATGAAAAGATGAGGAGGACAAAGTTGTTACAAGAAGGTCACATCATCTTGGCCCTGTCCCCAGTACCAGTGGGCCTCAAAACCCAGCTTGGTACTCTGGTCCTCTGGTGGCTCCAGGGGTCCACCTTGGAACCCCTCCCCTGAGGGCATCCACACAGCCCTCAAGCTCCCTAGTTGGGTGGCTGTCAGGTCCACCTCAGTCCTGGCCCTCTCTTCACCAGGTATGACCTTTGCCCAGTCCATCTCTGGACAAGGAACCCCAGGGGGACCCTGTTCATCCAGCTCTCTGGGGGCCACGGTGTCCAAGAAGCTGCCAATAGAGACACTATCCAGCCGGTCAGTGGAACTGGTGTCCGGCAGGCTGTCCCAGCTGCCTCGCCGTGAGCGGCCTGGGCTCCCGCCTGTCAGGCTATACTGGCTGCTGGTGAGGCTACTGCAATGGCTGGTCAACATCCCCCGCTCCTCCAACAACCAGCGCACGGCCTCGATGCCCTCGTTCAAGGTCACCAGCTGCTGCAGGATTTTCACATCGATGACTCGCAGGGAAGCCTGGGGAGTGGGAAAAGGAAGTTTAGACCAAATTCTAGGCTGTGGGTTTCCCTTGTGTTTCTAGAGGCCCCAACCTTGTAATCAAACCAATGATGCTTTACTTTTCAGAAGCATGGAAATAGAATGGTTTGGAGTGTGGGCTTTAGAAGCAGATGGACTGCTATTTAAAATTCCAACTTGGGTTGGCGATATTGTTTATTTACAGAGCACCTGTTTAGCATGTGTGAGAACTTGCACTGCCAAATGAAAAACAAAATCTTTATTTTTTATTGTCAAAGTGCTATACAGAGGGGTAACAGTTTCATACATAAGGCAGTGAGTACATTTCTTATCCAACTTGTTACCTCCTCCCTCATTTCCGCACTTCTCATTCCCCCCCCCAAAAAAAATCTTTTATATTGGTTAGCTGTATGATATGACTATGGGTATGACTCTGTGTATGTGTGTGTGTGTGTGTGTGTGTGTGTGTGTTGATATAGGGGCTTGAACTCAAGGCCTGGGTGCTGTCCCTTAGCTTTTTTTTTTTGTCATTCCTGGAGCTTGAGCTCAGGGCCTGAGCACTGTCCCTAAGCTTGTTTTGCTCAAAGCTAGCATTCTACCACTTGAGCCACAGCGCCACTTCTGGCTTTTTCTGTTTATGTGGTACTGATGAAATGAACGAGGGCTTCGTACCTGCTAAGCAAGTACTCTACCACTAAACCACATTCCCAGCCCCTATCCCTTAGCTTTTTTACTCAAAGCTAGCACTATACCACTTCAGCCAACGCTCCACTTCTGGCATTGCTGTGGTTAACTGAAGATACAAGTCTCACAGACTTTCCTGCATATGCTGAATTTGAGCCCTGATCCTCCTATCTCTCAGCCTCCTGAGTAGCCAGGATTATAAGCATGAGCCACCAGTGCTCGGTGGTATCTTATCATAATTTAGTTTCCTTAATTGTAAAATAGGACTAAATCACTGACCTCAGAAGGCAACAGTAAAATTATGCTTATTATATCCTTAGTACAAGGAAGGTCTTAGGGTGAGGCACTGATGGCTCAAGCCTATAATCCTAACTACTCAGGAGGCTGAGATCTGAGGGTCGAGGTTCAAAGCCAGCCCAGGCAGAAAAGGCCCTGTGAAACTATCTCCAATTAACCATTCAAAAACTGGAAGTGGAGCTGTGTCTCAAAGTGGTAAAGCACCAGTCTTGAGCAAAAGAGCTCAGGGACAGCATCCAGGCCCTGCATTCAAGCCCCACAGCAGATAAAAAAAAAAAAGAAAGAAAGAAAAGAAATGTACTCATTACCTAACTTATTAAATGTCTATCACCTTTAAATAACAATTTTTTTTTTACTAGTCCTGGGGCTTGAATTCAGGGCCTGAGCACTGTCCCTGGCTTCTTTTTGCTCAAGGCTAGCGCTCTACCACTTGAGCCATAGCGCCATTTCTGGCTTTTTCTATATATATGGTGTTGAGGAATCTAGGAACCTAGGGCTTCATGTATACAAGACAAGCACTTTACCACTAAACCATATTCCCAGACCAACTATTAAAAAATTTAATTAAAAAAAAAGAAATCTTAGTGCAGTTCATTGGTAGAGTGCCTATCATGTGTGTGGTCCTAGGTTCAATCTGAACATCTGAGCATGACTAATTTTTTAAATTAAAAATAAATTTAGGGGCTGGGGATATAGCCTAGTGGCAAGAGTGCCTGCCTCAGATACACGAGGCCCTAGGTTCGATTCCCCAGCACCACATATACAGAAAACGGCCAGAAGCGGCGCTGTGGCTCAAGTGGCAGAGTGCTAGCCTTGAGCGGGAAGAAGCCAGGGACAGTGCTCAGGCCCTGAGTCCAAGGCCCAGCACTGGCCAAAAAAAAAAAATAAAAAAATAAATTTAAAAAATAGCCAAGCACTGGTAGCTCATACCTGTAATCCTAGCTACTTAGGAGGCTGAAATCTGAGGATTATGGTTCAAAGCCAGCCTTGGCAAGGAAGTCTATGAGACTCTTATTTTTCAATTTACTGCCAAAAAGCCAGAAGTGGAGGTGTGGACTCAAGTGGTAGAGCACCAGACTTGTGCATTTTTTAGGCCAAGTGAGAGTGCCAGGCCACACACATACATACACACACAGACACAGACACACACACACACACACACACACAGCCCACACTGGTGGCTCACACCTGTAATCCTAGCTACTTAGGAGGCTGAGATCTGAGGATTGTGGTTCAAAGCCAGCCTGGGTAGGAAAGTCCATGAGACTCTTATTTCCAATTAACCACCAGAAAACCAGAATTGGCACTGTGGCTAAAAGTGGTAGAGCATTAGCCATGAGCAAAAGAACTCAGGGACAGTGCTCAGGCCCTGAGTTTAAGCCCTAGGACCAACAACAACAACAAAAAAAAAAAAAAAAAAAAGAAAAAGAAAGCAAAAGAAAAGAACAGGATGCTAGGGTATTACCTATGTGGATCAAAATAAGGTGGGAGCTGAGACAGAAAAAGGGAGCTAACCTTTTTTCCTACTCTTCATGGGGGTTGTAGCAAGACTGAGTGAAGCAATGCTGAGAGGCACAAAGGGGGAGAATCTCAATGGCTAGGGTTCAGGGCTTCCCTCCACCATACCACAGCCTCCCTCTATGTACTGGAAGGAAGTTTGCCACATGAGGTAATCTCCAAGGTCCCCCAGCTTAGACTTGCTGAGTTACCTTCTCCAAGCACAAGTCTGAACCTGTCCTGCCCCATACACCAGGGCCTTCACAGGCTTTGCTCTGCTCTTAAGAGAATGAAAGCAATCTAAACATTTACTGGCTGGCGTTCAAAAGCCTATCACAATATGCCTCCTGCTCATCTCTCTAGCTTTCCCTCTAGCACATTTTTGTGACTATGAGTACTGCCACACTTCATTTTTATTTTATTTATTTAATGTCAGTACTGAGGCTTGAATTCAAAGCTAGGTATTATCCCTTAACTTTTTTTTTGTCCAAGACTGGAGTTGTACCACTTGAGCCACAGCTCCACTTCTGGTTTTTTGCTGGTTCATTGGAGATAAGTGTCTCATGGATTTGTCTCCTCTAGCTTCAAGGCATAATTCTTAGATTTCAGCCTCCTGAATACATAGGATTACAAATGTGAGCCACCAGTGCCTGGCTAAGACTCTTATTATTCAATGGACACATGTGAAAATAGAACCAGGTAACTTGAGAGGATGGGTAGATAGGGACAAATTGGGGGTGGTGGTGGAAGGGGTAACATTGATAAAGAAGCATTGTATTCAAACATTTACATGTTGAATTAAAACCCCTTTGTACAACTACTTAAATATACCAGAAAGAAAGCCAAGCACCAATGGCTTTTACCTGTAATCCTAGCTATGTCGGAGGCTGAAATCACCAGGCAGGAAAGCCCATGGGACTATCCAATAAACTACCCCCAAAATGCCAGAAGTGAGCTGTGGCTCAAGTGGTAGAGTGCTAGCCTTGAGTGAAGGAAGCTTAGGGACAGCAGTATCTAGGCCCTGTGTTCAAGCCCCAGGACCCTCCCTTCAACCCCTCACACTCACCCATGCCCACTCTACCCCCTCACACAGACTAGTTGGAGGTCCTCTCTGGTTCCTGGAGTACTTCTTATCTTGAACTAGATTTGTTGGTCTGTCATTCTTCCTTAACCAAGGGTGCAAGCTCCTTAAGAACAGGGCCTGCACTGTTGTTTTGGGTGCTCTGCCTAGGGTTGTGTATGTTACATGACCTTCTTCTTTTTAAAAATTTCATTTTCAAGGTGAGGTACAGAGGGTTTACAGTTACATACATAAGACACATTTCTTGGCATACTTGTTACCTCCTTCCTCATTTTTCTCCCACCTTCCCTCTCTCCTAGTCCTTCCCTTCCTTCCCCCACCCCCCACGACCTTCTCTTGCCTTTACTTTCTGGCCTCTCTTGTGGTTTCCCAGGGCTTAGGGAGCTAGGCTGTAATGTGTTGCTAGGAAATGAATCTGAGCACCAGATTCTATAATCCTGTGTCAGTGGGATTCTGTGACTGTGAAAGCATCACAGCCCAGAATAGAAGAAAATAAGGTTTTTCTCACCAGAAAAAGAAACACTCATTCCATACCATCTCTTTGGAAACAAAATAGGAAATAAACATCTCAAGAGAGACACAGTCTCAAGAGGCATCCCAGCCCAATTCTCATATCTAAGGATTCAGAGATAAGAATATGCCTACTGGGCTGGGGATATGGTCTAGTGGCGAGAGAGCTTGCCTCGTATACATGAGGCCCTGGGTTCGATTCCCCAGCACCACATATACAGAAAATGGCCAGAAGAGGCGCTGTGGCTCAAGTGGCAGAGTGCTAGCCTTGAGCAAAAAGGAAGCCAGGGACAGTGCTCAGGCCCTGAGTCCAAGGCCCAGGACTGGCCAAAAAAAAAAGAATATGCCTACTGTGGGGCTGGGAATGTGGCCTAGTGGTAGCCTGCTCATCTCATATACATGAAGCCCCGGGTTCAATTCCTCAGCACTATAGATATAGAAAAAGCCAGAAGTGGCGCTGTGGCTCAAGTGGTAGAGTGCTAGCCTTGAGCAAAATGAAGCCAGGGACAGTGCTCAGGCCCTAAATTCAAGCACCAGGACTGGCAAAATACATAAATAAATAAAAAGAATATGCCTGTTCAGAACAAATCAGGCTCAGGAAAAAGGCCTAGAGATCCCAGTTTTAGATCCCTGGTAATGGATCAAGAGACTACTGTCACTAGAAAGGTTCTCACAGATGATCTGGGTAAAACAAACAAACAAACCAAAAACCAAAGAAACAAAACTTGAAGCCGAGAGAGAAATAGGGCTCTGCTCCCAAGACCACAAAATGCTTTAGGACGGAGCTGGGAATATGGCCTAGTGGCAAGAGTGCTTGCCTCTTAGACATGAAGACCTGGGTTTGATTCCTCAGCACCACATATATAGAGAATGGTCAGAAGTGGCGCTGTGGTTCAAGTGACAGAGTGCTAGCCTTGACCAAAAAGAAGCCAGGGACAATGCTCAGGCCCTAAGTCCAAGCCCCAGGACTGGTTAAGAAAACAACAACAACAACAACAACAACAATGGTTTAGGACCAAAGATAAGATATGAACTCACTCTTTCCTTTCCTCACTCTTTGCCTAATGCTGTCTCAGCATACAGCTCTGAGGAGGTGGGCTGTGACAGCAACAGCAACTTAGGGTGGAAAACGGAGGAGGGAAGTTGCATTGTTTCCCACTCCCACATATTCTAGTCTGGCTCTCCATTCAATCTCTATAGGGGAGCAGAGCAGAAGAGAGAGGAGGCCTATAGGTTGGGATGACCTTGTCCTCAAGGGCAAGCTTTCCCCTTCCAACTAGGAGGGAGTTAGAGGACAGTCCTTAGAAGGCTTAAACCAGTCTTGCCACCAATGGCTCCAAGGGAAACCTATTGCCCCACCCCTTGTCCTTCCTAGGTGCCACCAGTGGGACAGCCTGCCTTAAGGCAGAAAAAAAAAAGGATTAGGGTAGGAATCTTTTCCTTGTACTGGATCCCAAAATCTCCCTCCCTTGTGCTATGCCTGGCCAGCCTTAGGCCTAAGGCCAGATGATTTAAGAATACAGAAACAAAATCAAAAGTTAAACAAACCCCTTTAAAGTTTATAAATGAGTAGTCTCAACTAAGGCAGAATAAAGACCAGATAGTATGAGGGCAAGCAAGCCTCTGAACATGCAAAAGCTCATTTCATCTGTGACATGGGGGAGATGATGACCATTTTTCTCATTTCAATGACATAAATGTACTGCAACTGTCTAGCACAAAGCAATTTTTTTTGGTCAGCTGTGGGGACCTGGGCATTGTCCCTGAGCTCTTTTTGCTCAAGGCTAGTGTGCTCTACCACTTTGTTTCCCACTTTGAGCCACAGTGCTACTTCTGTTTTTTGAGTAGTTAATTGGAGATAAGAGTCTCACAGGGACTTTTCTACCAGGGCTGGGTTTGAACCACAATCCTCAGATCTCAGCCTCCTGAGTAGCTAGGATTACAGGCATGAGCCACCAGCACCTGGCTTTATACATTGTTCTATACAAAGCAAATTTCAATGGTAAAGATGTAGAATGTAGTCAAATGATCTGGCTTCAAATCCTGACCTTTGCCTTTCATCTTCTGAATGACAATTATTTAACTCTTCAGTGCCTTAATTTCTTTATCACTTATCTGTTAGGGTTGCTGTAAGAATTAACAGAATGTCATGTAGTACTGGGGACAGAGCTCAGTATTTGCCTAGCATGTAGAAGACCTGGGGTTTAAAATCCACGCAGGACCAAAAATCTTTTTAAAAAGTGTTCAGCATGCTGCCTAACATATGTGCTCAGTAAAAGTATTCATGGTGGCGCCACACACCTGCTAATCCCAGCTCTTGGGAGCAGGAGCATGAGAACTATGAGTTGGAGACTGGCCCGAGTTACACAGCAAGACTGTCTCAAAATTTATCTATACAGTTTCTGAGCAGGGCAGACTAGGTAAGTTCTTGAGCTATAAAGTTTATATAATGAAGCAAAAACCAGGCCCTGAGGTGGCTACAGTCATATCCTTGCTCTGGAGGAGTTGGCACGGGTCTCCACCCTTCAAGGCCAGTGCACACTTGGCATTCAAGTCCTGCCCCCAGGGAACCTCCCTGATTACTCGGCCCCAGGAGGCTCCTGCCCTCCTCTCCAAGCCAGTGAAAGCCCTGGGCTGGCATGGGCTGGGCTGGGACTCTGCCATGATCTCCTTCCTCTTCTCCCTTCCAGACCAGCTTGGCACAGCACTGAGCACACAGTGGGGCTCCAGGAAGACTTATTAGCTGCCATACTCAATGTGGGGCTCCACTTCCTGGGCCAAGAAGAAGCTGCCAATTTCTCAGAACTGACTGCTGATAAAGGGTGGCAGGTGTAAATCACCCCTATCGTGGGAACCAGGGCCCTGGGGAGCCTTGCTGGGGCCCCAGCTGCCCTTTTGGCTCTGAATCTAGACCAGAAGTTTCAGGGAAAGAGGGGGGCGGAGCCGCTGTTTCTTCTTTATCTCCCCAAAAAGTTATAGCTAAGATCCAAATATCCCGTAGTTTGGGAGGTCCACAGGAGGAGATGGAAACCCAGGTTCAACACCGCTGCGGCCGCTGCTGCTTCTCCTTTTACCCTCTCTCCCCCTCTGCTAAGGGCCTAGAAATTCCAAGTATTTTAAGGGTGGGGGTGGGGCGTGCCCCAAACACCAGCGGGTTTGAAGCCTATGCCAGTTTCCCTCCCCCACCCCCACCCCCAAATCCGGTTGTGAACGTGGCCGGGGCAAGGTCTGGAGGAGGTAAACAGACACCTGGTCAAGGAGGCTGGAGGCCCGGGTGGCTCGCGGAGACGCAGGGAGGTGGCGCGGGCTTGCGGGTTTTCCGCACTCGCCCCCCCCCCTCGCTCCTCCCCAGGATCCGGTAGGGAAAACTTCCCAAGAGCTCGGGATCTCTTACTTCCAGGCCCCCCAGGACCCCTCAACCCTGCGCTCACCCTCGGGGGACAATGACTGGGCATGGCGCCGCACGCACCCCGGGGTTCGCAGACCGTGGGGGGCGGCTGTGGAGTTGGGGTCTCCTTCCTCCCCGGCTTCGACCGTCCCCGCGTGGGGAAGGGTCCCTGCCCTGTCCCCCCCACCTGCGGCCAGGGGCACCCACACTCACCAGCTCCATCCTCAGCGCCATGATCTTGTCCCCCAGGCCGGGGCCGGAACTGGGCGCCCCCGGGGGCGGCGGGGAACCGCGGGGCCCCGGCTCCCACTCGCCCCGCAGCCCGCGGAGCAGCCCCTCCGGGGTCTTCCTGCCCACCTTGCTCTCCACGTCCCGCAGGTCAGGCGTCTGGGACTCCAAGGTCCCCTCCATGGGGACGAGCCAAAAATGGAACTGGACGCCGACGCCGCCGGGACGCCGGGGTCCGAGTCCCGGGGTCCTCCCGGTCTCCCGCCGCCGCCGCCGCCGCCGGAGCGGAGCGGACGGTACCCGCGGGTCCCCGCCGGCGGGCGCGGGGGCCGGAGAGGCGCCGTAATGTGTGGCAGAGCCGCGCAAAAACCGTAAATATCCGAGCGCGGCGCACACGGCCCGGGCCCGGACGGCGCGGGTCGGGCCGGTCCCGGGGTTGGCCTGGCCTTCTCCTCACCCTGGCACTGACCACAGCCAGGCGCTCAGCAGGCGCCCTAGGCATGTCTGCGGAATGAAGACCGAAGAGCCTCAGAGCCGTAGGAGTTGTGGGGTGTGTTGTGTTTTGTTTTATTTTTTGCGGAATGTGGGCCGCTGGGGCTCCCCCAGCTAAAAAGGAATTTAAGGAAGCTTGCTGAGGGTTTGTATCTAAAAGGATGGCTGGCTTTAAGCCACCCACAAACACCTCCTTGAAATCAGAGTGAAGGGATAGTAAAAAATAAGTCCCCAGGGCCAGTGAAAGTGGACCTCTGCCAGGGGTTGGCCCTCTGGGGGTTTACAAACAAGATGCCCCCTAAGGGGCTGGGAATATGGCCTAGTGGTAGAGTGCTTGCCTGGCATCCATGAAGCCCTGGGTTGGATTCCTCAGCACCACATATATAGAAAATGGCCAGAAGTGGTGCTGTGGCTCAAGTGGCAGAGTGCTAGCCTTGAGCAAAAAAGAAGCCAGGGACAGTGCTCAAGCCCCGAGTTCACGGCCCAGGACTGACTGACTAAATAAATATAAATAAAATTAAAGTTCTGGGGCTGGGGATATGGCCTAGTGGCAAGAGAGCTTGCCTCGTATACATGAGGCCCTGGGTTCGATTCCCCAGCACCACATATACAGAAAACGGCCAGAAGTGGCGCTGTGGCTCAAGCGGCAGAGTGCTAGCCTTGAGCAAAAAGAAGCCTGGGACAGTGCTCAGGCCCTGAGTCCAAGGCCCAGGACTGGCCAAAAAAAAAAAAAAAAAAAATTAAAGTTCTGGTTTTGTCAGTCTGGAGAGAGGCCTGAAATTCTGCATTTCCAAGAAGTTCCCAAGTGATGGTCATATTCTACACTTGGAGCTATAAACCATTTTGTTTGGCTCAGGTACCAATCTCTCTCTCTCTCTCTCGCTCTCGCTCTCTAGATAGATAGATAGATAGATAGATAGATAGATAGATAGATATTATACAAAGGATTTAAATTTTTTTTTTTTTTTTTGCCAGTCCTGGGGCTTGGGACTCAGGGCCTCTCTACTGTCCCTGAGCTTCTTTTTGCTCACTCTACCACTTGAGTGACAGTGCCACTTCCAGCCTTTTTTGCTTATGTGGCACTGAGGAATAGAACCCAGGGCTGCATGGTAGGCAAGCATTCTACCACTAAGCCACATTCCCAGCCCAATTTCAATCATTTTATACATGCATAGAATGTACTTTGATCAGATTCACTCCCTTGGTTCAGGCTTTTCATTCAGGCAAATCCAATCCATGGTTACAGAAGGATGGGGGGGAGGGGTGTGTGTGCAGGTAGTGGGGTTTGAATTCTGGGCCTCATTTTCCTTTTTGTTTTTTGCTCAAGGTAGGTATTCCACTACTACTTGAGCCACAGCTCCACTTCCATAGTTTTGCTGATTCATTGGAGATAAGAGTCTCATGGATTTTCCTGCCTGGGCTAGTTTTGAACCTATTCTCAGGTCTCAGCCTCTTTAGTAATTAAGAGTGTAGGCATGAGTTACTGTCACCCCATTATATTTTAATTAATCATAAATACATATGATTAATTTATCATATATCTGTATATGTACACATTTATTTTGTGTGTTTTTTATATATTTTTTGTATTTCAAATGTATATATACTTTTTTTTTTTTTGGTTGGTTGTGGGGCTTGAACTCTAGGTCTGGGCACTGTCCCTGAGCTCTTCATCTAAAGGCTAATGCTCTAGCACTTTAAACCACAGCACCACTCTGGTTTTCTGGTGGTTAATTGGAGATAAGAATCTCATGGACTTTCCTGCCCAGGCTAGCTTTGAACCATGATCCTCAGATCTCAGCCTCCTGAGTAGCTAGAATTACAGGTGTGAGCCACAAGCACCTGGCTCTATATATACATTTTTAAATTTTATGTATTTATTTTTGGAGACAAGGTCTCACTATGTAGTCTTACTGTCCTCAAGCTGGTAATCCTCCTGTATCAACCTCTCCAATTCTGGGATTGCAGGTTTGAAATACCATGCTCATCTACATTTGTAATTTGTGGAAGGTTTCTTAATCTATGGAAGGTTTTAAGTTCAAAACTGACAAAAACATTTGCCTTTTTGAAAAATTACTCTGGGTTTTATAAGGAGAAAAGAAGAGTAAAACTTTGGGATCTGGGCTGGGGATATGGCCTAGTGGCAAGAGCGCTTGCCTTGTATAGTTGAAGCCCTGGGTTGGATTCCCCAGCACCACATATACAGAAAATGGCCAGAAGTGGCTCTGTGACTCAAGTGGCAGAGTGCTAGCCTTGAGAAAAAAGAAGCCAGGGACAGTGCTCAGGCCCAGGACTGGCAAAAAACAAAACAAAACAAAAAAAAACTTTGGGATCTAAGAGACTAGTTAGAAAACAAGAAATTGAAGCTTTGGCCTGAACCAAACAGAAAATAAATAAATCGTAATAGAAGGTACTTTATTTTTTTTTAATTTGGATCTGAATAATTTCGTTTGTTTTGTTTTTGTTGCCAGTCCTGGGGCGTGGACTCAGGACCTGAGCACTGTCCCTGACTAATTTTTGCTCAAGGCTAGTACTCTACCTCTTGAGACACAGCGCCACTTCTGGCTTTTTTCTAGATATGTGGTGCTGAGGAATTGAACCCAGGGCTTCATGTACACGAGGTGAGCACTTTACCACTAGGCCATATTCCCAGCCCTGAATCTGAATAATTTCGAAACTCCCAGAAACAATGAGTTAATTATAACATCTTAGTAATCTGTTATAGTCAATATATATACACCCAATATATTATATGTTATACACATATAAATACCAAACCATTGAAATTCCATAATTTTATTAGTTTTATTGTGGAATTATACAGCATTCTGGGAAGCAGGCACCAGACTGAATGGCCCTAGGAGGTACTTTAGAAAGTCCTTGAGGGACTGGGAATGCGGCTTAGTGGCAGAGTGCTTGCCTAGCATGCATGAAGCCCTGGGTTTGATTCCTCAGTACCACATAAAAAGAAAAAGCCAGAAGTAGCGCTGTGGTTCAAGTGATAGAATACTAGCCTTGAGCAAAAGAAGCTCAGGAACAGTACCTAGACCCTGAGTTCAAACCCCACAACTGACCAAAATAATAATAATAATAATAATAATAATAATAATAATATATTTATCTAAATGAATTTCAGGAAATGGAAACAAGGTTGTCTTGTTTGTTCATTTATCTGTCTCTGAGAGGGTAATGGGGGGGCACAGAAGTGGAGAGAGAATGGGTAAAGAAATGCAGCAGTGGTACTCAATAGACTATGTTGAAAATGAACTGAAAATGAACTGTAGGTGGGGACTAGAGGGAAAAACTGGGTGAGAATGAAGGGGTAACACTGTCCAAAAAGAAACATACTCATTACCTGACTTATGAAACAGTAACTCCTCTGTATATGACCTTTATAATAACAATTTAAAAATTAGTTGTTTTCTAATTTAACACATACTTACTAGGGAAAAATCAGCTATTGCCCCAACTCCTGAGGTAAGCACTGTTAAAAGGTTGGGAGAGGGCTGGGGATATGGCCTAGTGGCAAGAGTACTTGCCTCCTATACATGAGGCCCTGGGTTCAATTCCCCAGCACCACATATACAGAAAATGGCCAGAAGTGGCGCTGTGGCTCAAGTGGCAGAGTGCTAGCCTTGAGCAAAAAGAAGCCAGGGACAGTGCTCAGGCCCTGAGTCCAAGCCCCAGGACTGGCCAAAAAAAAAAAAAAAAAGACTCTATGAAGACAAGCACTGGTAGTACACATCTATAATCCTAGCTACTCAGAATATTGAGATCTGAGGACTTTGGTTTAAAGCCAGCCAGAGCAGGAAAGTCCCTGAGTCTCCAATTAACCACCAAAGGGCCAGAAGTAGAGCTGTGGCTCAAATGGTAGAGTGTCAACCTTGAGTGAAAAAAGCTAAGGGACAGCATCTAGGCCAAGCTCTCCAGATGATTCTGACAGAAGCTAAAGTTTGAGACTATGTTAAGCTAAACATTTTGTGTAGCAATTCAGGAGGCCGATATCTGAGGACCTGGGTTCAAAGCCAGCCTGGGCAGAAAGTCCATGAGACTCTCATCTCCAATTTGTAAGGTCCACCTCTGGGAGGGCTCCATGCAGATGCCTCTCCCACCCCCCTACGGCCTGTTTTGTACCAGCTCCCTCCACAGCACTGACAGCCACCTGACCCCTCCGTGCATGTCCATGTTGTTCTTGATCTTCACAGTCAGCAGGGACGGCAGCAATGTCTGTGACTCAGTCTTGTACAACGTCTCCTGAAGATTTGGGCTCTTTCTCTGTGGGGCACCAGGGGCATCCAACCTGGCTTTCTTGGATATGGTCTTGTCCAGTGGTAGAGTCTTTCTCAGCATGCTTGAGTCGTGAATGGCAGACAGATCCAGGTTGAGGTGAGGGCAAGCTGTGCTCTTCCAGCACGGAGGACTGCAGGAACTGCTGGCTCCTGCTGTCCGCTCTACCCTTGTGGAGCAGGGCCGGCCTTCCTCCTGTTCTGGGGCGCCTTCCCCTGGGTCCTGGGTGGGTGTATGGCAGCGTCCTTTCTTTCTTTTCATACTGCAAATATCAGAACTAGACTACTCTTCCTCCTTGTGCTTAGCTGCTTCGACCTGGCAGAGGGATCGGCCACCCCAAAAAGCTTCCCAGAGCCAAGTCCTGAGGAGTTCGCCATTGAATTCTTTTAAGATAAAGCTTACTGGGCTGGGAATGTAGCTTAGCGGTAGAGTGCTTGTCTAGCATCCATGAAGCCCTGGGCTTGATTCCTCAGCACCACATAAACAGAAAAGGCCAGAAGTGGTGCTGAAGCTCAAGAGGTAGAGTGCTAATGAGCAAAAAGGAAGCCAAGGACAGTGCTCAGGCCCTGAGCCTAAATAAATGAGTAAATAAATAAACAAATCTTATTAAAATTGGGATGTAACTAAGTTAGCTGTGATTAAAACACTGATATAAAACCAGAATGTCGGGCTGGGAATATGGCCTAGTAGTAGAATGCTTGCCTCGTATACAGGAAGCCCTGGGTTCGATTCCTCAGCACCACATATGTATAGAAAAAGCCAGAAGTGGCGCTGTGGCTCAAGTGGTGGAGTGCTAGCCTTGAGCGAAAAGAAGCCAGGAACAGTGCTCAGTTCAAGCACCAGGACTGGCAAAAAAACAAACAAAACCAGAATGTCATTCTTTATGCCCATCCACCTGTACTACTAAATCTGTGCTAAAACTCTCATATCTACTGAGTTTTGTCATTGCAGAATTCTAGCAAGTATTTGTTGGTCAATTCTTGACAAGGTGCAGGTAAGCTCTAGTCCTCTTGGTCTCCTTGTTGCTTTAATTAGGAATAAAAAAGGGCTTTTGTGGCAAGGAGTCCTTTGATTGCAGTTCAAAGCCAGTCCAGGCAGAAAAATCCCTCTAAAACTCCATCTCCCAATTAATCAGCAAAGAGTCAGGCTGGAAGCATGGCTCAAGAGATGTATCTCTAATTAACCAGACAAACAATGAAGTGGTACTGTGACTCAAAGTGGTAGAGCACTAGCCTCAAGCAGAAGTGCTCAGGGACATTGCCCAGGCCTTGAGTTCAAAGCCCTGTGAATGCCAACTGGAGTGAGCCATCCCAGCAACAAGCACCTAGACCCCTGGGACTCAGCCAGTTGGGGGAAGAAAGGACCATGGAGAGGAGTAGGAGGAGAGTGATATCACATCCTAAGTGAAGTCACTTCAGAGCCGGGGGATGAAGAGATAGTAGCTTGTCCATCTAATGTCTAACTTCTAACTGGACAGGAACTTACATTCTCCAATCCAGCCCTAGCCTACCATACTCTCCCCTACCTAGTTGCCAGGTGTCAGAAGTAGCCAGGGACATTTTCCACCAACTCCAGGACAGCCTGGAATGCAGGAGATAAGAACTAGCCAAACTAGCCAAGTAATCCAATTTTTAATTTTCTGCCCTAAATCCTTCCTTTTGCCTTTTGTGTGCTCTTAATTTTTTTTTAATTGTCCAGCCCCTCGCCTCATGAGACTTCTTCCAGGCTTCATTCATGGACTGGCATCTACCACCAAGGGACAGCTGCTGTTTGCCTTCTCTTGGAGGAGCCACATTTCTGCCTTTTACCCCAATGTTGATGCCCCTTGCTAGCAGGAAGTAGCCAGAGTGAGTCTAAGTCTTTTTTCATAATTATTAAAAGGCTGGAATGTAAAGTCCACCCCCAGGAGAGCACCACGCAGATCCCCCCCTTTAAGTCTGTTCCCAGTACCTGCGTCACCTAAGTAACTGGCACACCTGGAGGCAGTTACCTCCCCCTTCTCTGAGGTCACATTCAATCCACCTGGCCAGACCTGCCCCTGCCCTAGATAAGACAGGTCCCGGCCGTGGGTCAGCTCTTCTCTCCTGCCATGCATCTCCTCGGCCACAGGCCAGCAGTTCAGAAATAAACTTTTCTCTCCTGCCTGAATACAGCGTGCTCTCCTTTATTGGCTACCTACTTTAATAAACCTTACACAATTCACCACAAAATAGCTGGAAATGGAGTTGTTGGCTCATGTGGCAAAGTGCCAGATTTGTGCAAAAAAAAGCTAAAGGAACAGGACCCAAACCCTGAGTTCAAACCCTAGTAGTGGTGCAAAAAGAAATAAATGAAAATAAACTTGAGGCTGGGAATGTGGCTTTGTGGTACAGTGCTTGCCTAGCATGCATGAAGTCCTGGGTTCTATTCCTCAGTATCACATAAACAGAAAAAGCCAGAAGTGGCCCTGTAGCTCAAGTGGTAGAGTGCTAGCCTTGAGCAAAAGCAGCTCAGGGACAGTGTCCAGGTCCTGAGTTCAAGACCCAGGACTGGCAAAAAACAAACTTCAGCCAGGCACGGGTGGCTCATGCCTGTAATCCTAGCTACTCAGCAGGCTGAGATCTGAGGATCACAGCTCAAAGCCAGCTCAGACAGGAGAGTTCCATGAGACTCTTCTCATTGCCAATTAACCATCAACTAGACAGAAGTGGAGCTGTGGCTCAAAGCGGGAGAGCGCTAACCTTGAGCAGAAAAGCCCAGGGACAGTGCCAAGGCTGAGCTCAAGCCCTATGACCGACCAAAAATAAATAAATAAATAAATAAGATAAAAATAAATAATAAATCTCACAACTCTTACTCTGGCTGTTACAAGTGCAGTGGTTTCAGAGCAGGATCTGGAGCCAGGCCGCGTATGTCACGGCCGTGCTTTGTGGCCTTTTCTTAAAGACTGGGATGGCAGTCCTGCCTCACAGGCTGTTGTGGAATTGAGTGCGTTAATGACAGCTAAGGGCTCAGAACCGAGCCCGGCTTCCCCTCCCCGGGGCAGCGCGCGGCGCTGTGGGCGGGGTCAGCAGCGCCCCTACCCGACCCCGGACGCCCCGGGATGGAGTCTAAGAGCGCGACTCCGCCTCACATCGGGGCTCCAGCTGCCGTCTCCCCATTCCGGAGGCGCCCCGAGCCGCAGGGCGCGAGGGCGCCATCGCCCGCCCCGCTCCCCGCAGCCCCTTGCCCTGGCCGCAGAAGTAAGCGCCGCCCGCCGCCCTCTCACCCCCTCACCCCACGGCGGCGGCGGCGGCGGCGGCGGCGGCGGAAGCGGGGGGGCGGGGCCGGCCGGGCTGGGGCGGGGCCACGAGCGGCATGGAGGAGGCGGCGACGGCGGCGGAAGCGGGGGGGCGGGGCCGGCCGGGCTGGGGCGGGGCCGCGAGCGGCATGGAGGAGGCGGAGGCCGCGGCGCGCTGGGCCGAGCGGTGCGGGCCCGACGGGAGCCCCGGGCCCCGCAGCTGTGAGTTCCCTCGGGCGGGGGTCCGAGCGGGGGCCAGGGGAACGCGGCCGAGGTCGGGCTCCAGAGCCTGCGGGCCTCTCGGAGCTCTGGGAGGAGAGGAGAGGAGTCAGATGGAATGGGTGAAGATTAGGGCAGGGCGAAGATTGGGGCGAGGGAGGTCGCTGTTCCCGGCCCACTCCAGCACCGGGAAAGGGCTGGGGAGCATCTTCCTCCGCCCATGGGTTGATGAACCGTGAGAACCCATTATTTGACCTCCATCCCTGCGGCCCTAAACAGCTCTAAAACTCAGTTCCTCCAGCCCCAAGGAATTTCCAGGAGATCAACCCCTATGGAGGTTTCCCTGCTGGGTCCAGAGAAGTTGAGCCACTCTCCCCAGGTCACACAGCATGGAATGTTCGCAGGAAAGAGTTACTGGGAGGTCTACATCTCTCCAGAAGGTATCAGACCTTGGGAGGAGCGCCTTATTCCATCCCTCTGGTCCCCTCAGATTGCTGAAGTCATGGACTGGCCAGGACAGTGGTGACTCCCCCACCAATACGGCATGGATGACTGGAAGTCTGGTCCCCTCCTCAAGCCCTTTGGGGCTAGGAAGAAGCGGAGCTGGTATCTTACCTGGAAGTATAAACTGACAAACCAGCGGGCCCTGCGAAGATTCTGTCAGGTAGAAAGGGGTTCCAGATGTCCCAGGGGCCCCCTTCTTAGCTTTCCCCTAGCCTAGTCTGGTTGTGAGGTCCTACCTTACCCACTGCCAATGTGTCAGTGCCCCTTCCTGATAGTTACTTAGCTTTAGAGTTCTGGAATCAGAACCCTTCTGACTTCCTAGGCTTCTGACCATCTAAAAGAAAAGTCTGGTCAGCAATGCATCTGTCAGACAATCAGTGCTACCTTCCAGATGTGAGCCCCAGCTTGCTTCCCTGGGCCTGGCTCCATCTTTAGGAACTAACTGCGGAGGGGATCAAGGAATCAAATGGAAGAGTAGGAGACCTCTGGGTTGGGAGGACCCTGTTGGAGAGGGAGCAATCAGGGGAGGCTTCTGGAGGAGGTGACCATGAAAGTAGACTTTGGTTGAGGGCTAGATAGTAGAAAAGACAGATCCTAGGTTTTCCTTATGCCCTTGCTGCAACCATGGCCTTCCTTTCAGAAAGATACATTGTTGTATTTTTTCCCCCTGGGTCTGGGGCTTGCACTCTGAGCTCTACCACTTAACAGCTCCACGCACACACCCTTTTTTTTTCTTTTTGTTCAGTGTGGGGCTTGAACTCAGGGCTAGGATGCTGTCACCAAGCTCTTTTGTTCAAGCTAGCATTCTACCACTTTGAGCCATAGTAACACCTCTGGTTTTTGAGTGGTTTGTTAGAGATAAGGGCCTCATAGAATTTCCTGCCTTGGCTGGCTTGGAACCATGATCCTCAAATCTCAGCCTCTTGAGTATCTAGGATTATAGGCATGTGCCACCCATGCTAGGCATTTTTGTCTTTTTTTTTTTCTCAACCCGGGGCCCAGGCACTGTCCCTTAGCTTTCTCACTCAAGATTGTTTCTCTACCACTCCAGCCACCGCTTCACTTCCAGCTTTTTGGTAATTAATTGGAGATGGACTTTCCTGCCTGAGCTAGCTTTTTACCATAATCCTCAAATCTCTGCCCCTTGTGGAGTTAGGATTATATACATGAGCCCCCAGCACCCAGCCTTCTGAAGGTGTTGGATGGATTTTAGTCTTCCCCACCTCTCCTCTCAGACAGGTGCTGTGCTTTTCCTGCTGGTGACTGTCATTGTCAACATCAAGTTGATCCTGGATACTCGGCGAGCAATCAGTGAAGCCAATGAAGATCTGGAGCCGGAGCAGGACTATGGTGGGGACCAGGCTGAGGATGGGATTGGGGGACCCGGAGAGGCAGGGATCTGTCAGGCAGATCCCATGACTGGTGAGGAAACTCTCTGTTGACCCCCTCCAGATGAGGCCCTGGGTCGGTTGGAGTCCCCGCGGCGCAGAGGCAGTAGTCCCCAGCGGGTCCTAGATGTGGAGGTGTATTCCAGCCGCAGCAAAGTATATGTGGCAGTGGACGGCACCACGGTGAGAGGGGCAGGGAATGGTGTACAGTCACTCCTTTCACTGTGGGTCCACTGCCTCAGTGGGAGCTGTCGCTCTGCCAGTTTTTTCAAGCTCTGTTGCTTTGGAGCCCCCGGTTCTTCATCTGTAGTCTGGAACAAAAGATTTCTACTCACTAGAATTAAAAGACGCATGTGAAACGTCTTAAGTAGTGAGGCCTCAAAAGTGACCACTAGGAGATAATTAATGCACTGATTTACTTCATTGTCCCTCTCTAGGCCTTTGGCCTTGAGTTGGGCAATGGGTACCAGGAGGTAATCGGACCTACCTTTCTTGAAGGTTTCAGTCTGATGGAGGATTTTGGTATTGCCAGGTGAAGCAGAGACAGTCCAGGGCTCTAGGAGCCATGGGAGTGATGAGAGGAGGGTAATGGAAAGAGGTCTCTTCTGATAGGATGTGGTGGCCACTTCCTGGAACAGGCGAATTAGAGCTACAAGCTGATTTAGAACTATAAACAGCTGGGCATTGGTGGCTCAGGCCTATAATCCTAGCATCTTGAGGCTGATATCTGAGGATCACAGTTCAAAGCTTGCCCAAGCAGTAAAGTTCATGTGACTCCAATTAACCACTGGAAAACCTGGAAGTGGAGCTGTAGCTTAAAGTAGTAGAACACTAGCCTTGAACAAAAGGACGTTAGGGAAAATGCACAGGCCTTGAGTTCAGGCCTGAGGATCAGCACACACACACACACACAAAAAAAAACAACAACAACAAAAACTGAACACTCTCATGCATGAGAGGTGGGAGTTTTTGTGCAGCTAGTATTTTAAGTGCCCATAAGATGGAGATGCCTTGAATGCCTAAGGGACAAATTGGACTTTGTCTCTGCCACTGTCCAGGTGCTGGAGGATGAGGCCCGGGAGCAGGGCCGTGGCATCCACGTCATCGTCCTCAACCAGGCTACGGTGAGATTCTAGTGTGGGGACTCAGAGGGCTGACATGGGGCTCCCCTGGCTGGTGACATGAACTTATGAGAACTGTGTCCTCTGCCAGGGCCATGTGATGGCAAAGCGGGTGTTTGACACATACTCACCTCATGAGGATGAGGCCATGGTGCTGTTTCTCAATATGGTGGCACCCGGCCGGGTGCTGATCTGCACTGTCAAGGTCAGTGGTGATGTCCTGGTCCCATTCTCTACATCCTTAGCTTAATCCTGTTGAGGAGTGAGCTGATGAGGTATAGTAGGAAGAGCCTCTGGAGAAAGAAAGGTGACTCAGATTCCAATTCTAGCCTTGGGGTTTTAATTAACTCAGGAAATAGGTTTAGTTTCTTTATGTGCCCGTACTGAGATTTGAACTCAGTGCCTTACTTTGCTTTTTTTTTCACTCAAGGCTGGTGCTCTACCACTTGAGCTATGTCTCTCCTTCCTGTTTTTTTGGTGCTTAATTGGAGATAAAAATCTTACAGACTCTTCTGTCCATGCTGGCTTTGAACTGCAATCCTCAGATCTCAGCCTCATGAGTAGCTAGGATTACAGATATAAGCCATTAGTGCCCAGAAGCAAACACTTACTAAGTAAGCATCTACTGTGAACCAGGCATGCTTTGGTGCTGAAAATACTATAGGAGATGAGAGAGAGAGAGAGAGAGAGAGAGAGAGAGAGAGAGAGAGAGAGAGGAGAGAGAGAGAATCCTTGTCCCCATGAGCTTACATTCTAACTGGCAGGATGAACCCAAAACTGACAAATGAATAAGCTTAACAATGCCAGGAAATGATATATGAAGGAGAAAATAAAGCAAGGAGATGGAATGATGGTTTTGTATTGGAGAAAGGGAAGGTCTTTGTCAAGAAATAATATATGAGCAGAGGGGTAAGAAAGAAAAAAAAAAAGGAGTGAGCTAACTGTCCCTCTGTAGGAAGAGCATTCTAGATAGAAATTTCTAGAATGACAGTGCAAAGGCCTCAAAATGGGTTTGTGTCTGTAATGTTTAAGAAACTCCAAAGAGGGTTGGGAATGTGGCTTAGTGGTACAGTGCTTGCCTAGCATGCATGAAGCCCTGGGTTCAATTCCTCAGTACCACATAAACAGAAAAATCCAGAAGTGGTGCTGTGGCTCAAGTGGTAGTGTGCTAGCCTTGAGCACAAGAAGCTCAGGGACAGTGCTCAGGTCCCAAGTTTTGCCATCCCAGGGATGGCAAAAATAAATAAATGAAAGACCAAAGGGAGCTGCAGCAGAATAAGGAGAGTGGTGGGCAAAGATAGTGGGAAGGTGGGAAGGAATGGAGGTGCAGATCAGGTGGGACCTACACCTGATAAGAACTTCTTATCAGAGTGATCTTGGATGATTTATCAGACTCTAAGCCTTCATTCCCTCCCCCCTTTATTTTGGTTCTAGTCTTGATACTTGAACTCAGAACCTGGGTTCTGTCCCTGTCCCTAAGCTTTTTTTGTTTTTTACTCAAGGCTAGCACTCCACCACTTGAGCCACAGTTTCACTTCTGGCTTTATGGGTGGTTAATTGGAGGTAAGAGTCTCAAGGACTTTCCAGCCTAGGCTGGCTTCCAACCACAATCCTCAGATCTCAGCATCCTCAGTAACTAGAATTACAGGTGTGAGCCACCAGTACCTGGCTGCCATTTTCCTTTTCTGTGAAAGATGGCAAGTAGAGAATTGTTGGGATCACCTAATGTGCTAACATAAGTAAAATGTTTGGCATAGTACTGGCTACATGGCTGATACTATGTAAGGGTTCATTTCTTGGAACCCCCACCTGTCAGGCTGACCAACCACCTTTTCTTGTGCCCCAGGATGAAGGCTCCTTCCACCTCAAAGACACAGCCAAGGCACTGCTGAGGAGCCTGGGCAGCCAGGCCGGCCCCGCCCTTGGTTGGAGGGACACCTGGGCCTTCGTGGGACGGAAAGGAGGTGCCACCAGCAGAGGCTGCCCACTCTTTAGTATCAAGAAAGGAGCAGGCTCCAGGGGTGGGGCGGGATGAGGGCATGTAGGAGCCTTTGGCAGAGAGTTAGATGGCAGTCAGCAGGGAGATGGAAAGAAGCCCCTATCCTGGAGTCTCAGCCTCCTGTTATCCCTCATTCCTGCCCCCTGCCAGGTCCTGTTCTTGGGGAGAAGCATTCTAAGTCGCCTGCTCTCTCCTCCTGGGGAGAGCCCGTCCTGCTCAAGACTGATGTACCCCTGAGCTCGGCTGAAGGTGAGCCTGGTGAGGGCTGGATTGTGGGGCAGTGCCTCGATGGGGTGCCCATTTGAACGTTTGTTATGGAGTTTTATTCCCTTGTCTCTGGGAGTGGGATTTCCATACTAAGGTAGCCTCGTTCTTCCATCCTGTCAACCCCATCATCAACTCCTTCAGAGGCAGAGTGCCACTGGGCAGACACAGAGCTGAACCGCCGCCGCCGGCGCTTCTGCAGCAAAGTTGAAGGATATGGAAGTGTGTGCAGCTGCAAGGACCCCACGCCCATTGAGTTCAGCCCTGACCCGGTATGTAAGGCATTAGGGAGGTGTGGACTCCCTCCAGCTTAGCAAGGCACCCTGGGAGCAGTCCATCATGGGCTTTCTTCTACCTTGGCTTGGGAAGGAACTAGAAACTGTGGATCGTACACTGAGCTCTGAAGGACAAGGTGTGGAAGAGAAGTAGACTGTGTGATCAAGGCCTGGGGTTGGAGCTGGACTGAGAATGTGCAGATACCAGCACAGTAACCGTGCGGTGTCCACTCCCTGTCCATGTGGCATCCCTTCCACAGCAAGAGTTCTTCCCTAAGGTAGAATCCCAGGTTGGAGGGGGACCAAGGCAAGTGCTAAAAGCTGTTTCTCACACAGCTCCCAGACAATAAGGTCCTCAATGTACCTGTGGCTGTCATCGCAGGGAACCGACCCAATTACCTGTACAGGTGAGCTTGGGAGTGGGCTGTACCCAGCATGCAATAGGAAAATGCTTAGCAAATGGGAGGGTGCATAGCTCATCTTCCTGCAAGAGGACCTGGAGCTGGGCAGAAAGACAGCAGATATGAGGCCCATTTTTCTATGTGGATAAGCATGGGGAATTTAGGCCTTTTGTAAATAAGTTGGGTCTGGGTGCCAGTAGCTCATGCTTGTAATCCTAGCTACTCAGGAGGCTGAGTTCCGAGAATCTCAGCTCAAAGCCAGCCTGGGCAGGGAAATCCGTGAGACTCTTCTGTGCAGCTTAGCAACTAAAAAGTTAGAAGTGAGACTGTGGCTCAAGTCATAAGAGTGCCGACCTTGAGCACAAAAGCTCAGGGACAGCACCCAGGCCCTGAATTCAAGCCCTAGATCGAGTACAAAAAAAATAAAACAGAAAAATAAATCATAATGAATTAGTCAAGTGGACAGAGGCCCTAACCCATCCCTGGAATCCCCAGGATGCTGCGCTCCCTGCTCTCAGCCCAGGGGGTGTCTCCGCAGATGATCACAGTCTTCATTGACGGCTACTATGAGGTAAGCGTGGCTTTGGGGGGCACAGGGCAGAGCAGAGCACAGGGTATAGGCACTGAGCAGCAGCCATGGTTCAGGCAGGACCAGCAAAGGTGACAGCCTGGGCAAGGGTGTGAAACAAGAAGGGCGTGGCATTTGGGAGTCTGCGGTGGTACACAGGAAAGTGGTCACACATGATGACCAGTGGGCATGTCCCCAGGAACCAATGGATGTGGTGGCGCTGTTTGGTCTGAGGGGCATCCAACACACCCCCATCAGCATCAAGAATGCCCGCGTGTCTCAGGTAATGGCCTGGCAAAGAGAGAAGGGATAGACGCGGGCCCCACCCTCTACCCCAGATCTCATGTGCCTTGTTCCCACTCCCCACCCAGCACTACAAGGCCAGCCTCACTGCCACATTCAACTTGTTTCCGGTGAGTACTTGAATAATTCTTGGGCCAGGGAGCAGAAACGTGTGTATAAGTTCTGTTACAAAGGAGGCTCTCACCTTGCCTTATCCTCCTGATCTGGAAAACCAGTATATGGAAGAGGCCTCCTTGTGACTATGATGTCCCCTTGTACCCCAATACAGGAGGCCAAGTTTGCTGTGGTTCTGGAAGAGGACCTGGACATCGCTGTAGATTTTTTCAGGTGAGGGGAGTAGCCCACCACTGTGTGCCTGTCGGCCACGCAGAGCTGCTCAGCTTGAGTGGGCCTCCAGGGAAGGAGATGGGGAGAGGTAGGTTGGAGAGCTTTCTGGAAGAATGAGCTCAAAAATGGGGGGGAAGCCTAAACACAGGTAGGAGGGAAGATGCTGGGGGCTTGTCTAGAAGGTAGAAAGAATGAATGGAGACTTGGGGCCTTGGGGAGAGGGGACATGGCTCCTGAGCCCCAGCTCAAGCTCTTCTAGCATCACTGTGTGGCTGGCTTTGTCCCTGTCCCCTTTGACCTCTTGAACCCTGACTCCCAGTTTCCTAAGCCAATCTATCCACCTGCTGGAGGAGGACGACAGCCTGTACTGCATCTCTGCCTGGAATGACCAGGTAGGCTGGGTGGCCAGGGGTTAGTGGGAAGATGGTTGGTGGAGGCCCAGAGCTAAGGCCTTCCACAATGACCCATGACCCCTGTCCCCAGGGATATGAACACACAGCTGAGGATCCAGCTCTGCTGTACCGTGTAGAGACCATGCCCGGCCTGGGCTGGGTACTCAGGAAATCTTTGTATAAAGAAGAGCTTGAACCCAAGTGGCCTACACCAGAAAAGGTAACCAGTGGGGTAGAGGGCAGGGGCTGGAGTCCTCTCTCAGTTCAGAACTTTCAACCTTCATCATCTGTACCCCTCAGCTCTGGGACTGGGATATGTGGATGAGGATGCCCGAGCAACGCCGGGGCCGAGAGTGTATTATCCCTGACATTTCTCGATCCTACCACTTTGGTATTGTGGGCCTCAATATGAATGGCTACTTCCATGTGAGTAGAGTACTACGTGGTACTGGGTCAGTGATATAGGTTCTAGAGCTCTCCTAGTTCTGTCAGTTACTATCCAGGTCAGCTTAGGGAAATTCTTCTGGTTTTGCCTCTTTGTTTAATCTGTAAACATTTTTTGGTGCCACTCCTGGGGCTTGAACCCAGGACTTGGGCACTGTCTCTGAGCTTGTGTGCTCAAGGTTATAGCACTCGATCACTTGAACCAGTTTCACTTCCCCCTTTTTTAGTAGTTAATTGGAGATAAGAGTCTCACAGACTTTCCTGCCTGGGCTGGCTTCTGAGATTCTTAGATCTCAGCCTCCTGAGTAGCTAGGATTACAGGTGTGAGCCACTGACACCCAGATTCTCTCTCTCTTTTTTAATCTGTTAAAGATAAGAATCTACTTACTAAATAAGAGTTAGCATGGTGGGGATCATCTCAGCACTTGTGAGGCTGAGGCAAGAGTATTTTGAGTTTGAGGCCAACTGGACTACATAAAAAGACCTGGCTCAGAAAATAAAAGTAACAACAAAAGTACTGTTTCCTCCTAAACTTGTAAAATTAGACTTACGTGAATTGACATGTAAAATGCTTTGAATTATAAGCATTATATAAGCAGCTGGTATTATTTTTGTTCTTTTTCTTTCTTTCTTTTTTTGTTGTCAGTCTTGAACTTCAGGCTGGGCGCTGCCCCTGAGCTCTTCTGCTCAAGGCCAGTGGCTCTACTACATTGAACCATAGCACCACTTCTGGTTTTCTGGTGGTTAATTGGAGATAAGGATGTCATGGACTTTCCTGCCTGGGCTGGATTTGAACCTTGATCCTCAGGTCTCAAGAAGTAGCTAGGATTACAGGCGTGAGCCACCAGCACCCAGCTTTATTATTTCTTTTTTTTTTTTTTTTCTCAAATTTTTATTATCAAACTGACGTACAGAGAGGTTACAGTATCATATGTTGGGCATTGGATACATTTCTTGTACTGTTTGTTGCCTTGTCCCTCATGCCCCCCTCCCTCCCCCCCTTTCCCTCCCCCACCCCAGGTGTTCAGTTCACTTACACCAAACAGTTTTGCAGGTATTGCTTTTGTAGTTATTTCTCTTTTTTTACCCTGTGTCTCTCGAATTTGGTATTCCCTTTGAATTTCCTACTTCCAATACCAGTAAACACGGTTTCCAATATACTCAGATAAGATTACAGAGATAGTGTAGGTACAAACATAGGAAGGTGATACAAAACATCATCAATAATAGAAACTACACATACACATAGGACGTTGAAAGTAGTTACAACTGTGATATATCTCGTTTCCATAACATGGAGTTCATTTCACTTAGCATCATCTTATGTGTTTCTAAGGGTATAGCTATTGGGCCTTGTGATGCTCTGCTATGGCTTGCCTAAACCTGTACTAATTATTCCCAATAAGGGAGGCCATAGAGTCCATGTTTCTTTGGGTCTGGCTCACTTCACTTAGTATAACTTTTTCCAAGTCCTTCCATTTCCTTACAAATGGAACAATGTCATTCTTTCTGATAGAGGCATAAAATTCCATTGTGTAAATGTACCACATTTTCCTGATCCATTCATCTATGGAGGGGCATCTGGGTTGGTTCCAGCTTCTCGCTATGACAAATTGTGCTGCGATGAACATTGTTGTGCTGGTGGCATTACTGTGATTTTGTTTGTGGGCTTTTGGATAGATACCCAACAGTGGGGCTGCTGGGTCATAGGGGAGTTCTATATTGAGCCTTCTGAGGAATCTCCATACTGCTTGCCAGAGTGGCTGAACCAGTTTACATTCCCACCAACAATGAAGTAGGGTTCCCTTTTGGGCACATCCCCTCCAACAATTGTTATTATTAGTTTTCTTGATATATGACATTCTTGCTGGGGTGAGATGGAATCTCAATGTTGTTTTGATTTGCATTTCCTTTATGGCCAGTGATGTAGAGCATTTTTTCATATGTCTATTGGCCATTCTCATTTCCTCATCAGAGAAGTTTCTTTGTAAGTCTTTCAGCTTTATTATTTCTATTCTAATTATTAGACTATGCTTGTAGGGCAGATACCTGCCCTACCTCTAAGCACTGGTCCAGCCCTGTGAGCTTTCCTGTCACCTCTCCTTACAAATAGTGAAGTCCACACTTCAGCCTGAGATAAGCAGAGATATTTCCAGAAGGGAGTGTGGACTCCCTTCTGTCTGCAAAGGACCACTATCCGGTATAACAAGAACATTCCTGAGATGCCTCAGCTTACTAGGCATGGGTGGTTCATACCTATCTACAACCCTAGCTACCCAAGAGGCTGAGGTCTGGGACATCAAGGTTTGAGGTCAACTCAGGCAGAAAAGTTTAGTATATACCACCTTAAAAAAACACACAGACGGGCTGGGAATGTGGCCTAGTGGTAGAGTGCTTGCCTCGTATACATGAAGCCCTGGGTTCGATTTCCCAACACCACATATATAGGAAAAGCCAGAAGTGGTACTGTGGCTCAAATAGTAGAGTGCTAGCCTTGAGCAAAAAGAAGCCAGAGACAGTGCTCTGGTCCTGAGTCCCAAACCCCAGGACTGGCAAAACAAAACAAAAACCCCAAAAAGCAGGGCTAGAGGCATGGTTCATGTGGTAGGGCTCTAGTCTAGCCAGAACAAGGCTGAGTTCAAACCCCTAGTACTAAAAAGAAAAGCAATGATGCCTCAGCTCGAAGGGATGGATTTAGTTTGGAATTTCATCGGAGGCAGGAAGGCTCCCAAAGGCAACTCAAAGCTCCTGAGACACTTTCCTCAGATCACTCTTAGCACCTGAGTCTGTCCCTTTGCCCACCTCCCTTCCTGACTTTGGGAGCCTCTGTAGTCTAGCTGGAACCTCTGGGAACGAGGACTAGCTCATAGATCAATACCCCATGCTTCCATGTAGGCACGAGCGCTCCAGGAATAGGGGAACCCAAATTAAAGCTAGGAAGACTTGATCAAGGATCTGGGAGGAAGATGGGGAGACAGGAGGAGCTCATGGGTCTTGGAGGTAGGTGGCGGGCGAGGGAGCATGCGTTCTCATCTTCCCACCAACACTCCAGGAGGCCTACTTTAAGAAGCACAAGTTCAACACAGTTCCAGGTGTCCAGCTCAGGAACGTGGACAGGTAGGGGCTGACTTCCGGTTGAGAGGGCGGGGTATCTGGTGACCTCTACTCTGAGGGAGCTTATGTGTTTCCTTCAGCCTTTTCATGCCCTTTTGACTCCTTGCCCTATCCATTGCTACCCTGCTCCTCCCTTACCTCATTTTGCCTTTTACTTCAGTCTGAAGAAAGAAGCTTATGAAGTGGAAATTCACAGGCTACTCAGGTATGGCAGATCAAATACTGGCATTCATGCACAAAACAAAAATGAGGGTCCCCAGTTCAAATATACTTAAGAGTTCAGGCCAGGTGCCAGTGGCTCACACCTATGTCCTAGTTCCTCAGGAGGCTGAGATCTGGAGGATTAGTGTTTAAATCTGGCCTGAAATGTCTGTGTGACTCCATCTAAAATTAATTAATTAAATTAAAAAGAAGGACTAGAGGTGTGGCTCAAATGGCAGCGTGCCAGTCCACCAGGTGAGCTGAGCAAGTGCCACTCCTAGAGTTTGATCCTTGGTATTGCAGGAGGAAGAAAAAAAAAAGAATTTCAGGGCTGGGGGCAAAACTAGTACCTGTCAAGTGTAAGGCTCTGTGTTCAAACCCTAACACTCAAGATGGCAACAGTAGAACATTAAACCAGGTCCCTAACTGCCACATCTTGGTCTTACTTCTCCATCCCCCACTGCAGTGAGGCCGAGGTTTTAGACCACAGCAAGAACCCTTGCGATGATTCCTTCCTACCAGACACAGAGGGCCACACCTATGTGACCTTTATCCGAATGGAGAAGGACGATGACTTCACCACCTGGACCCAGCTTGCCAAGGTGCCTTCACACAGGGCCCCCCCCAGAAATCCCCTTCCCACCCTTCCTGCACTGCCTCAGCACCCAGGTGGCCTTCGTTCCAGAGTCCTCCCCTTGGGAACCTTCTTGGCATACTACGGGAACCCTTTTTCCAACTTCCTTATCCGAGTGTGTGTTCCAGAGGTGCTAGCTTGTGGGTTGTAGGTGGTCCTACCTCGCCACTCACTGACCCATCCCTCTCGGGTCTCACCCCTTCCAGTGCCTCCATATCTGGGACCTGGATGTGCGTGGCAACCACCGGGGCCTGTGGAGACTATTCCGGAAGAAGAACCACTTTCTTGTGGTGGGGGTCCCAGCCTCTCCCTACTCGTGAGTAACCTGTCTCTGCCCTGGGAAATGGTCTTGTGAGATGGGGACAACAACATCTTACATGTAATATATTGTATTATCTTCCAGAGTGAAGAAGCCACCATCGGTTACCCCAATTTTCCTGGAGCCACCCCCAAAGGAGGAGGGAGCCCCAGGAGCTGCTGAACAGACATGAGGCCTCCTCCAGACCCCTGCAAGGCTGGGTACTGTGTACCCCCAGGCGGGCCAGCCCTTCACCTGTCCTGTAGGATTTTGTAGAGCTGGTAGGGGCTAGGGCTGGTTTGTTTTTAACCTGAGATATAATTACTAACTCCAAGGGGAAGGGTTCCCCTGCTCCAACACCCCTGTTCCTGAGTTGAAGGTCTATTTATTTACTTCCTTGTTGGAGAAGGACAGGAGAATGCCTAGGAGTGTTTGGGACCGCTGGGCAGTTGATCTTGCTCTTTGCATCCCCTCCTTGCAGGCCTGGATGAGAAGCTAACCTATTTATTGACTGTCCTGAGGACCTTGGGAATAGGCTCAACCTCGTGGGCCTTGATTCATTTTGGGGCTGGGATGCTGCCCTGAGGGTGGGGCTGGCTCTTACTCAGGAAACTGCTGTTCCCAACTGATGAACAGGCCCAGTTGGGGCCCATGTGTTGACACAGACTCACTCAGAGACCCTTAGACACTGGACCAGGCCTCCTCTCAGCCTCCTCTTTGTCCAGATTTCCAAAACTGGATAAGGTGGTCATTGATTAAAAAAGGAGAAAAACCTCTGGGGATGTGTCTAGTTGGTTGTGAGTATGTGGGAGTACAGTTAAGGGTAGGAGTGAGGGAAAGCATTATCTAAATGGATGGTGAGGTTTTCCTCACTGTTTCCCACAGGGCTCATCTTCCATCTGAGTCCATTTGACCACCAGGGGATGCCCAAGTTTCAAGCTGCAAGGTTTCTCCCCAGCCTCCACCCTACCATTGGCCGACTTTAGTCCCACCCTCCTTGGGGCTGAGCTCCAAGCCGCCATCCCACAGCCCTTCCTTGCTGTTTAAACCACCTGGTTGGGTCCTGCCCTTGTTGTCTAGGCCAGTCACCTGTCCCCAGAGATGGAGCAGGAGAGGACACAAAGGCATAGCTGGGGTGGAGGGAGAAATGGCACACAGTAGGTAAATGTAATGAGGTGGGCAGGAAGTGGCTGAGACAGGATAGTGTGACAGCATGGGGACAAGGCAAGCATCAATCAGGAGGCTAGGGCTGAGCTGAAGATAGGTATTGGAGCAAGAGTGACCACGGGGGCTGGGGATATGGCCTAGTGGCAAGAGCGCTTGCCTCGTATACATGAGGCCCTGGGTTCAATTCCCCAGCACCACATATACAGAAAATGGCCAGAAGTGGCGCTGTGGCTTAAGCGGCAGAGTGCTAGCCTTGAGCAAAAAGAAGCCTGGGACGGTGTTCAGGCCCTGAGTCCAAAGCCCCAGGACTGGCCAAAAAAAAAAAAAAAGAGTGACCACGGGGGCCTTGGAATGTGGCTTAGCGGTAGAGTGCTGGCCTAGCGTGCACAAAGCCCTGGGTTTGATTCCTCAGCACCACATAAACAGGAAAAGCGAGAAGTGGCACTGTATATAGCTCAAGCGGTAGAATGCTAGCCTTGAGTAAAAAGAAACCAGGGACAGTGCTCAAGTTCTGAGTTCAAGCCCCAGGAAAGAGTGACCATGGTCCTTAGAATATGTTGTATGCAGACTTGCAGAATTCTGTATATGTGTGTGTGTGTGTGTGTGTGTGTGCGCGCGCGCGCATGTGCATGCACGGGCATACACCAATATGAGGCTTGAACTCAGGTATGGGCACTGTCCCGGAGTTTTGTTGTTTTTTTTTCCTCAAGGCTAATGCTCTACCAGTTGAGCCACCTCTCCACTTCTCATGTCAGATAATTTGAGATAAGCCATCCCAGGCTGGTTTTGAACCTCAATCCTCATAGCTCAGCCTCCAGAGTAGCTAGGATTACAGGCATAAGCCACCAGTACCCTGCACTAGAATTCCTTTTCTGCAGAAAAGTGCCATAGTTCTCATCAAATTCTCATATAGTATCTATGTGAACATGGGAAAATCAAAGTTTGTCACCAGAAAATGGATAGAATTGTCTAGAGTGAGCCAGCCCAAGACAAGGACTTGACATTTCAAGGCTCTCTGAAGGACTCAGATCCAGAACCTGACTATAGAGCAGGTCTTTAGAAAGGGCCTGCCTGCTGTAAAGCCTTCACCAGGGAGGCAGGAACTTGCTGGAATTCCTGACCTTCCACCTGTTTTCGCCAGTCCTGGGCCTTGGACTCGGAGCCTAAGCACTGTCCTTGGCTTCTTTTTGCTCAAGGCTAGCACTCTGCCACTTGAGCCACAGTGCTACTTTAGGCTGTTTTCTGTATTCATGGTGCTGGGGAATCGAACCCAGGGCTTCATGTATAAGAGGCAAGCACTCTTGCCACTAGGCCATATCCCCAGCCCCACTTCCACCTGTTTTCTATCTTGTCTCCCTTGCCAGTGCTTGGAGCCCAGCTCGGCAATGGCACTGTTGGTGTATAGCTTGGCCTTGACTCTCGTCCTGCCTCCTTCAGTGTTTGCAGCAATTAAATAGTGTTGGAGGTGACAAGCAGGTGGAAAAGCAGTTGTTCTGTGATGAGGTAAAGGCCCAAGCTGGGCAAACAAATCCCGCCCCCCCTTCCAAACAGGTGCTTTGGGGGAGGGGCAGAAGGGGAAGGGAGAATATGGGAGGCACAGCACAGTGGCAAGGGCTGGGGCCAGCCAGGTCCTCTCCCTGCTTGCAATCCTAGCAGGCTCTTGTCTGGCCTCACAGACCGGCTCTCAGGCTACGTGCCTCTGGCCATGTCTCTATTCCTTTATGGATTCTGCAAGGGAGTAAGTGGTAGTTCTAGACTGCTCTGGAAAGGCTCAGAAAGACAGATAGAGGGGCCAGAGGGAAGTAAGGAGCGAGACTGGCCAGTAAGACTGGGCCTTGCTTGGTAGTAGGCAGTTTCTCTTTAGATAATAACTCTTTTTTAGGTGAAAGAGGGTTCTGGTACTGGAGTTTTACCTCAGGACCTGGGTGCTGTCCCTTAGCTTTTTGGGTAAAAGCTGGTGTACTACCACTCCAATTGAACCACAGTTCTGCTTCTGGATTTTTTTTCAGACTTGAGGACCAAACTCAGTAACTTGCCCCTGCCAGGCAATTGCTCTTCCACTGAGCTAAAATCCTAACCCCATACATGTAGCTTTTGGTGGTTAATTGGAGGGAAGAGCCTCATGGACTTTCCTGCCCAGGCTGGTTTCTAACCATGATCCTCAGGTCTCGGCCTCCTGAGTAGCTAGGATTACAGGCATGAGCCACCAACTCCTGGCATCCCTTAGCCTTCCTGAGCTCCTGTTTACTTGACACATGGGGATAGTTAAGATTCAAATAAGGCACCAGGTCTTTTGACCTATAGTAGGAAACCCTTTTTTCTGCCAAGGGCCATTTGGATATTTACAACGTCATTACAGTCCATACAAAACTATAACCATGGTGGCCAATAAGAAACCCAACAGGTCTGTTCCATTGTGTACCAAATAATTTTGCCCAAGGGCTAAATGTTCCCCTTCCCTGGACACTTAAAGAGTAAATGAAGTTCTTTCTGAGATCCTCAGAGCACATATCTAAGAAGGGGTAGGCAGCTTGGGCATTGTTCCAGGGCCTGAGAAGCAATTCTTCTTTATTGTGCTCACTCAGGCACAAGCTTGTTATTTTCATAGCTTTCCAGCCCAGTGCCCCAGCCTAGGAGGGGAAGTTTCAGGCCAAAGTCCTCCCATGCCAGGTGAAAGCAGATTGGCTCAGCTCCCATTTTCTTTGTCTTTTTTTTCCTTCAGTTATAGGGCTTGAACTCAGGGCCTGAGCACTGTCCCTGAGCTTTTTCAGTCAAGGTAAGCACTCTGCCACTTTGAGCCACAGCTCCACTTCTGCTTTTCTGGTGGTTACTTGGAGATAAGAGTCTCATGGACTTTCCTGCCTGGGCTGTCTGTGAACCTTGATCCTTAGATCTCAGCCTCCTGAATAGCTAGGATTACAGGTGTGAGCCATCAGTACCCAGCCCAGTTCCCATTTTCTTAGTGCTCTCTTGGCCATCATTCTTAGGTTTCTTCCCAGGTCTTGAACTCAGATACTTACCCACTTCCCTTTTGTCCTTCTGAGTCATGAGCCCTACAGATGTAGTTTAGGTAAACTGAGCCCCTCTCCAAAAACGTGCAGGGTCCAAAGCCGGGTGCCAGAGCACTAGCTTTGAGCTGAAGAGCTCAGGGACAGCTCCCACGGCTGACAAAAACAAAACAAAACAAAACAAAAAAATACCCAAAAAGATATACAGAATCCAAATGAAACATTTTAATTGGTTTATCAGTTCTGACCTACACATCCACCCTGTGAATCCCCTAAGTTTGAATATACCCAGGCTGTAAGGTGACTTTCTTTCTCCCAGTTATACTGGGATCATTAAGAGGCCCTTTTGGTCTAAGGAAGTGTCAAGGTTGAAGGAACAAACGAGGAGAATGGGCAGAAGACCTAACTGCCTAGAGGATCAGGAACAGGTGGGCCCCAGTCCCTCCACCAGAAGAAAAAGTTATGCAGCCCGAAACAGTTGGATCCTATTTGTCCCAAGTCTGGAGCAATAAAATCAGGGTCACTCCAGTCCAAGTGGCACTTAGATTTCATCCCTATTCTGCCTGGCTTTGCCAAGGCTCCTCTTCCCAATTCCAATGTGGCAGCAACAGTGGCAGAGGCAGAAGTTGATTTATTTCATATTGCAGTACAGATACATGGATACAATCATGGCAGCCAGCTGTGTGGAGGAGGAACAGGGAGAGATTAGAAGATGGGATTGGGACTGTCAAGGATTGGTCTGCCCATCCCCTGTCCCCACCCACAGCTGGCCTACATGAACCTCTATTAGAAGTTTATCTCCAGGGTTAGGAATGTAGCTTAGTGTAGAGTATGTCCTTATAATGCACCATGCCCTGGGTTTGATCCCTAATACTAAAAAGTATTTTTTGGGTGTGTGTGTGTGTATGTGTGTGTACGTGTGTGTACGTGTGTGTATGTGTGTATGCTAGCATGTGTGGGTACTGGAGCTTGAACTCTGCCTGAGCACTGCCCCTTAGTTTCTTTAAAGCTCAAGACTTGCACTCTGCCACTTGAGCCACAGTTCCATTTCCAGCATTTTGGTAGTTAATCGGAGATAAAGAGTCTCACAGACTTTTCTGTCCTAGCCAGCTTCAAACAGTGATTCTCCGATTTCAGCCTCCTGAGTAGTCAGGATGGCAGATGGGAGCCACTCTTGCTCAGCAAGAGAGGCCTTAAAGATAGCATCCCAGGTCTGCTGGAGATTGATACCCAATTCCCAATCTCTTTATTTATAAGGCTTACCTCCAGGCCTCCGATTCCAGCTGCCACAGCACCTACAGTGATTGCATTAGTTCGAATGTTATGCAAAAGCTGCTTGAAGCAACCCTGGGGGAAGGGAAAGGGCATTTGTTGCTGGAACCTAGTCTCCTTTCCCATTTGACATTAAAGCAATCCCCGCCCGCCCCCCCCCCCCCCCCCGCTTCCATTGCTAATCCATACCTGTACACTCAGGATTTGGGCCCTTTCCATAGTGCAAGGTTCCTCAAACGAGCCGTTGAAATGGTTATTAATACAACAAAATGGAGGAATTACTTGATTCTCTTTGAAATAGCGTGAACCCTCAAAATCGGTGTAGTTGTTGAAGCCACAGCACTTGAGCTAGAGACAAGGTGTGATGAGTGATCACTGGGGTCTTGCTTTCTTCTTTTTCCCCGAAAATCCACCTGGTCCACCTTACCCCTTCCATGGTAGAGTTCCACACTTGTGTGAAGTCATTCTGGTAACCATAGTCTTCCTTGATGGCAGGCACTACCAGCAAGGCCAGGAGTTGCTCAGCCTGGGTGGGGCAGGCCAGTGTTTAGAGGCTGGTAGGGAAGGTGGCCATTCACAGGCCACAGCCCACTTCCCAGGGGTTTGCCTAGCACCTCACCATGGTTGTGTACACCAGAGCAACCACAGCAGCTGCTACCTCAGCAATGAAAATGAGGAGGAGGATGAAAAAGAACTGAGGAGAACAGGAGAATGGGTTTTAGGGAGAGACAGGCCATCAGGCCCCTGTGCACTAACCCCACCCCACTCCACTGTCAAAATAAGACAGCCCATATGCTGAGACCCCTGGAGGCCAAGGTTAGGGTGTGGGAGGGTCCCCAGAACCTGGTGTCAAGAGCAAGGGAACCCTTGATAATGGGCCTGGGGAACTGGGTCTGACACACCATCATGAGAGCACACTTGTTCTCAGCCTGAGCACCGTAGCAGCCCAGGAAACCAAGAACAAAGAGCAGAGCACCAGCCGCGATGAGGAAGTAGCCCACGTTGACAAACTGCATGGCGCTGGACGACATTGGCCCAAAGATCTTCAGGAAGGATGGCCCATCGACCGACACCCAGATGCCCACAGCTAACAGGGCTGCACCACACAGCTGGGGACAGAGAAAGGAGACAGGCTTTGAAACAGTGTTGGCTAGATAATTCCCATGTGAGCAGAGATAACTTGTTCCTTGGTGAGAAAGACAGGAGCTGGGCCACTCCAAAGTAGCACCATGCTCTATACCTGAGCAGCTGAAAAATGAGATCAGGGGTTCAAGAACTATCTACAGAGTCAGGGATAGGACAAGACTACTGTTGCCAGGTACCTGCAGCCTAGCTGGGCAGGTGAGGGCCCAGTCCATTTCCTTTCTGGGATGTGAATGCCTAGAACACTTCTGTCCTCTGATAGGTGGAAACAGGGGTGGCAGTGTTAGCAGACTCAACAGTCACCATAGTAACAGAGGTGGGGCTGAGGTTACACCTGCTCCCTGACCTTGAAGAGGGCGGAGGTTGAGGTTTATATCCACCTTGAGGCCCCATTTGATTCCCTTCTGGGACTGGCTGCCTGCATTGCTCTTTATCCATCTACACTTCTTTACACCCAAGGGAAAACAAGGCATCAAAGAGGGAATAGGTCCACAGTTTCTCATAAAGATACTGCTCAAGCCTAGTACTAGTGCCTCATGCCTGTAATCCTAATTACTCGGAAGGTTCGCCGAGGATCATAGTTCAAATCCAGCAGAAAGGTCCATAAGACTTTTTTTTTTTTTTTTTTGTCAGTCATGAGGCTTGAATTCGGGGTTTGAGTGTTGTCCCTGAGCTTTTCTGCTCAAAGCTAATGTTCTACCACTTTGAGCCACAGCACCACTTCTGGCCTTTTCTGAGTAGTTTATTTCCTGACCTGGCTGGCTTCGAACTGTGATCTCCAGCCTCCACCGTAGCTAGGATAACAGGCATGAGCTACCAGCATCCAGCTCCATGAGACTCATCTCCAACTAACCACCAAAAATCCAGAAGTGTACCCATGGCTCAAGTAGTACAGCTTTGAACAAAAAAGCTCAAGAATAGCACCTGGGCCCTGACACACACACACACACACACACACACACACACCACACACACACACACACACACACACACACACACACACACACACACCCCGGCTTGTTCAGTCCTCAGAGAGGATCCTGAGGCTCTGACTGAGGCTGGACCTGTCAGAGTTCAACAGCTCCTAATAAAGCCTTGGTGACCCAGGGCTTCAGTGAATGAAACATCAACTTGTTGCCCAGGGCTTCAGTGAATGAAACATCAACTTGTTGCCCAACTCCTACTTTTTTTTTTTTTGGCCAGTCCTGGGGCTCCGACTCAGGGCCTGAGCACTGTCTCTGGCTTCCTTTTTGCTCAAGGCCAGCACTCTGCCACTTGAGCCACAGCGCCACTTCTGGCCGTTTTCTAGATATGTGGTGCTGGAGAATCGAACCCAGGGCTTCATGTATACAAGGCGAGCTCTCTTGCCACTAGGCCATATTCCCAGCCCAGCCCAGCCCAGCCCAGCTCCTACTTTCCAGTGAAGGAAACTGGTTAGGCTAGGGAGTGAAGGGGCAGACAGATTGTGGCTGGATCCCAGGCATGTTTGCCTAAGGACAGAACTGGGCTTTCAGCCTGCAGGGTCAAATTTCAAGGAGTTTGTAGCTTCCTTACCCTGTTTTGCCCAGCCTGGCAAGGCCTGGGCAATAGAGGCCAGAAACCAAATCAGATCTACCTTTAACTCTGTAGGCCAGAACCTCTCACTCTCCAAATCCCTGGATTCCTATTTCTCTCTCCAGATACATGAATAAAAGTGAGTTCCTAGCAATCAAAGGAAGTCCCAAGTAAAGACCATGTTGGGAGTCAGAGAGTTTATTCAACTCCCAGCTTAGTTTCTCCAAACCAGTCTACACTAAATATTGCCACTCTAACCCACTCTAGTGAGGCTCTGACATCATGTGCTAAATCCAATGACACCATAGAACCTCTTTGACCTCTCTGATATCTGGCTTGCTTTCTTTGCTTTCCTCCTATTGTTCCTATTATTCCTACCTAATAATCCAAATTTCCCAGAGGTCACTTTTGTTTTGAGTGCTCGCCCACACTCCAATGCCTTCCTTGGCCACTTAGGAGAACATGACTTTCAAATATCCCCAGATCTGAGCTGTGCCTCCCCTGGGGACACAGCAGGCTGGGAGATGGCCCCTTCCTACTACCTGCTTTGCATCATTTCTAAGGAGCCTTCTATCCTTCAATCGCTATCCTAGGGTTTTGTCCTTTGTTTACTTTGTCCATTTTCTCTTATCTCCATCCCCCTCTCCAGGGCTTATGCCTCAGCGCCTCATGGCTCAGCTTCTCAAACATGCTCTATACAATCTGTTCCTGGTTTTTCTAAACAATAGTAAGTTTCATTACCTCTGGGACTTTATATATGCTTCAACTAGCTTCCCCACCCAATGCAAATTCCCAGCTTCAACTACTTCCTCCAGGAAATAGTCTCCTATCAGACTAGGTTCAAGCCCCTCCCAGTGGGCTCTCTTAGCCCCTATGGTAAATCCAGACATTACTAATTCACAATTATCTGCCTATCTGATTTAACTGAACCTGAGTTGTTAGTCTCCTGGACTTTCCTGCCTGGGCTGGCTTTGAACCTGATCCCCAGATCTCAGCCTCCTGAGTAGCTAGGATTATAGGCATGGGCCACCGGCACTCAGCCTGGACCTCAGATTTTTGAGGACAGATCTTGCTTACTTGCTCCCCTGGCACCTAGCATAGTCTCAGTTGAGAGTATTCCTTGAATAAATAAAGGCTGTCTCTTGCTCTAAGGAGACACAGACACTCAATTCCTCCATTCATACAAATGCCAGGGAGTTGCCCTTTGAATTATATGAACTTAGTGAACCCCTTCCCCTCTCCAAACCCCAAATGCCTATACAAAAGGGAGAATGACAGCTGTTGGCCCATCCTGCGCTGCTGTAAACTCGGCCAAAGCTTCCTGAAAGGGAAGGGAAGGGATGCCCTAAAGCATCTCCCTGTCATCTTCACTCCCCGTCCCCTGTGTAGCTGCCTGGTTACTACTGGGACCAGGAACTGGTAAGGGAAAATGTACAGGGCAGAGTCAGAGCACAGCAGCCTCCCCTTCCCCGGCTCAGGCTCTGTAGGAGAGCCTCAGAAGACCCACGATCTTTATACTTACGAAGATGAGCATATTAAAGAGGATCATCATAGTCTTGACAAAGCCAAAGCACTGCATGGTGGCTCCTGGAAGGCAGACATAGTCTAGTTAGGGTCCTGAGCCCCTCACCAATCCTGGGCTGCCCCTCCCTTCTGGACCTTCACTCACCAGGCTCTAGCATCCTGGCTCCATGTCTCACCAAGCTTTCCCTCCACTTGCACTCTGACACCCGAGGACTTTATCAGTTTGTGTCCTGTTATCTGTACTCTCCAATACAGCTCACACCCTCACTGGCACTTAACTCAGATCATGACACCTGAGGTTCCTCCAGGGCCCCCCAAGTCTGTCTCCCACACAACCGATTACTCCACACCTTTCCCTAACACCTGTCTGTCCTGGGTTCCCTCTCTAGACTAACTCCACATCCCTCTTGTTGCCTAAACCTATTTCCAGATAGCTGTTTCTTCCTAAGATCATCTCTATCCGATGCCATCACCTGTTCAGTCAAGGCTCCTGGCAGAGAGTTCCGAGAAGAATCTGCTGAGGTTCCAGAAGGGACAAAAGCTGCTCCAGGAAGCTGCCACTCAATGGCCTGGCACAAGGGCAGGCTGGCTCTCACACACCACTGCTTACCCCCAGGTAGGGCAGGAGCTTTACAAACCAGCTTTGGTCCGCCTACCTGCTGGCCCCACCCATGGCCAATCAGCCTCCTCTGGCCCCTGCTGCCCTCTACTGCCTGGAGATAGGTACCCACCACCCACGAGCACAGCAGGCCTTGAGCTAGGTCTCTCCTGATCTCAAGAAGGAGAGAAGCGGGGCTGGGGATATGGCCTAGTGGCAAGAGCGCCTGAGGCCCTGGGTTCGGTTCCCCAGCACCACATATACAGAAAATGGCCAGAAGTGGCGCTGTGGCTCAAGTGGCAGAGTGCTAGCCTTGAGCAAAAAGAAGCCAGGAACAGTGCTCAGGCCCTGAGTCCAAGGCCCAGGACTGGCAAAAAAAAAAAAAAGAAGGAGAGAAGCACAGGGGTGGGGCAAGTACCCCCACCGAACTTCTGTGTGCCCTCTGCATGGTAGTGTACATTTGTATCTGACTCTATGCCTGCTAAACCTTCCTTCATATCCTGTGTGCTTGCTGGTATGGACATTTTCCCAGGCTGCCACCCATATATCACACATCAAATACACAATAATATCTACAAACATCTACTCTTGCTCCTAAATGTGTACATGCATGTGTGTGCATGTGCGTGTGTGCATACACACACAATCACACACTTTTGAGGAAATGACCAAGGTAAGCTTTAGCAGCTTCTGCTTCTCACCTCTGAATCACAAAGGATTCCTAGCTCACAACTTCCCCATTTTTAATCCTTTCTTCTTTCCTGCTCTCTTCTTTCCCCTTTCCACCTTTATTTTCCCCCTTAATGTCTCCTAACACTCTACACATTTTCCCCTGCTGCCAGCAGGTGTCACCATGGTCCTAACAAAGGAGTCATCCTGTCCCAAGGCTTTATAATCCCCCATCACCATCAATCCTGGTATGAGGGAGGGGGGCAGGGGGAAGAGGAGGGAGGAGGTGCTTGTTTAAGTAGGAAAGCTTCAACTTTCTAGTCTCTCAGCCCATATGCTCCATTCCTGGTTTCATCATTTCTCAGCTGTGAGGCCCTAGTGATATAGACTTGTTTCTACACCTTGGTTTGCTGGTCTGTACAACAGAACAGTTCTAGTTTTGCTTTTGTGTGTGTGTGTTTATTTTTGTTTGTTTTTTCGGGGCGGGGGGTGTTGTGAGGCTTGAACTGAGGCCCAGGCACTGTTCCTGAGCTTTTGTGCTAAAGGCTAGTACCACTTGAGCCACAGCTCCACTTCCAGCTTTTTGGGGGGTTAATTGGTGATAAGAGTCTCACAGACTTTCCTGCCTGAGCTGGTTTCAAACCACAATCCTCAGATCTCAGCCTCTGAGTAGCTAGGACTACAGGCATGAGTCACCAGCACCTGGTTATTATAGAGTATTCTGTTGAAAGTTTTTTTTTCTTCCCTATTTTGGAACATAAAGGATTGTGCTCAGAGCAAAGACAAAAGAGATAGAGCCATTTGCCAGAGGGGCTGTGGGATGTAGAAGTGGATTCTGGAGCCTGTATGTGTGTGCATGGTATGTGTGCTCACCTGTATTGTGCTGGGGGTGGAACCCTGGCCTACCACATGCTAGGTGAATGCTTTACCACGGAGCCCTCTGCCTAGAGGTAGTAGAGTGGTTTTGTTTTTGTTTTCATTGGTATTATCAAACTGATGTACAAAAGGGTTCCAGTTACATAATGAAGTAGATTTCTAAATGTGTAATTTTTGTGTGGCAGGAGACAGCTAAAGAGATAAGAAAGGGAAGATAGTATCACAGACCATAAGCTAGGTACCGGAGTCATGGCTATTGTGCCAGCTATCTGAAGGCTGAGCCAAGAGGATCACTTGAGTTCACAATTTCAAGACCAATCTGGGCCCCAGAGTGGGATGCCATCTAAAAAGAAAAAAGATTACAGACCATATTAATAGTACAGTGTGGGGCTTTTTTTAGTCTCGTGTGTGTGTGTGTGTGTGTGTCTGTGTGTGTCTGTGTGTGTGTGTGTGTGTCTGTGTAAGATAAGCGTTTCTAAGACTTCCCTGCCTGAGCTGGCTTCCAACTGTGATTCTCAGAGCTCAGCCTCCTGAGTAGCTAGGATTACAGGCGTGAGCCACCAGCACCCAGCCCAGGTGTTCTTTTGGTAGTTTATTTATGCCACATACTTCCCACATTCTTGTGTTTTTTATTGGTCTTTCTGGCTCCAATAGCCTGCAGGAGTAATGCTGAGGTAATGTGTTGTGTTCTTAAGCACAAGATGGCTCTGGTGTTGCTTTAAAGGAAATGCATGTAGTTTAGAGAACATGCCTTTGTTAGATAAACTTGCTTCAGGATACTGCTGGTCATGAGTCCAATGTAAATGACTCAACACTACATATTACACAAGATGTCTCCTCATATAATAAAACCACATTGTGTATTGATCAGTTGGCACAGTGTTGTGACTAGAATGTGACAGGAGCCTGGAGGGTTCCCCTAAAAGTAACAGTCTGTGTTTGTTTGTTTGTTTGTTTGTACTGGTACTGGGACTTGAACTTGGGGTCTAACACTCTCCTTTGGCACTTCCGCTTTCTGCTTGTTCACTGGAGATAAGAGCTTCATAGCCTTTTCTGCTCAGAGTTGGGTTAGAACTGGGATCCTCAGATCTCAGTCTCCCCAATAGCTAGGATTGTCTGCCTGAACAATCAATACCCAGCTGGTTCAATATTTTGTGCACATGTGCAGGTCTTGGGTCTTGAATTTAGGGCCTGAGTTTTTTTGTCCTTAAGTTTTTTTGCTCAAGGCTACCAGTTGAGCCATAGCACTACTTTGGGCTTTTTCTGTTTATGTAGAACTGGGGATTCAAACCCAGGTTTCATGCATTCAAGGCAAGCACTCTACCACTAAGCCACATTCCCAGCCCCCCAGCCAGTATTTTTTAATTAACATGCATTACCTGTACAAGGGGGATTTCATTGTGATATTCCATGTATGTGTACAATGTATTCCAGTAAATTTTCCCCCCTCTACCTCACTTCCTTCCTTGCTCAGTACTTTTAAATTTAACATCTGTAGTGATTTTATTTTTGCCAGTTCTGGGGTTTGAACTCAGGGCCTGAGCACTGTCCCTGAGTTTCTTTTGCTCAAGGCTAACACTCAACCACTTCAGCCATAGCACCATTTCCAGCCTTTTCTGTGTATGTGGTACTAAGGAATTGAACCTAGGGCTTCATTCATGCTAGGCAAGCATTCTACCATTAAGCCACATTCACAGTCCTCTGTAGTGATTTTATAGAACATAACTCCCAGGGACCATGAGAATTATATAAAGAGGGATAATGGTAGAATCTTCTTGTAGGGTTGTAGCAATATCAAATAAGATAACATGTGTAAAGTACTATGTACAGTGCCTAGTACATAGTAAGTGCTCAATAAATCTGTTAATCTTCAAAATAGATGAGTGGGAAAAGGGACTTCCCTTCCTAGGAGCCAAAGTTCCTTTCGCAAGGGGTCGAACTGAGATTGTGTGGCTCTTGGGCTCAACCCAAAGGGGAGCATTGTGAGGGATCTTGACCTGGGTGTGTCAGGGGAGGGCACCTGTAATAAGGGTCAGGCTCCTTATGTCATAGAGGCCTCAGCTGTCCTGACCAGTAGCATACCTCAAGCCCACTTCAGCAGCTGTCAACATTCATGGGGCCCTCTCGGCTTCTTCGTGCCCCCCGGCCCCGGGGCATGAGTTCCCCCTATCCCAGGCCGGGTATGGGCTGTCCTCGGCCTCGGGTCCCCAAGATGTTCAAGCGTAGCTACAGAACATACCATAAGAAACCCCAAGCTCCAGCCACCACCAGACGTGCCACCATGACCACAAACATCAGGAATACCCGCACTGCTTCCACTAGCGTGTGGATCCTCTCACCTCGAGGTCAGTGGAGGGGTAAAGGGCATGGAAAGTCCTGTGGCTCAAGGATCCAGGGGTGGGGAGCAGGGGGACTGTTGGTAAACAAGGCCACTGAAGTTTCTCCTATCCTGCTTAAGCCCTGTAAGGGGAGATTTGGGAAATATCACCCCAAAAGGCATAAGATTGTTGAAAGTAGGTATCCTCAAATGTTTCAGCTGTTGGTGGAGGATGGAGTGGCTAGAAGCTGAAGGCTTAGGGAGGTGAGTGAATCCAAGGGGTAGTAGAGTTTCCAGAAATGCTATTTCCTCACACCCTTCTCCTTTCTGTCCATAGTTCTCAGACACCTCTGTCAACCGGGGAGCTTTCTGATCCTCTAGAAATGCCCAGAAGCTTGGATTGCTTTGGACCTGCTGCTACAATGGGCCTTGAGTGGTAAACCACAAATACAATCATTCTGTTCAAGCTACCTTGCTCCATCCTGAGGGGTTTCCAGCCAACTGTGCAAGGGAGCGAGGGGTTGAATGGGTTGGGGGTTGAATGAGAGGAGCAGAGCCCATAGTCACTGGAAGGACAGACAAGGTCAGCTACACACATACTATCTTTGGCCTCAGTGTGTGTGTGTGTGCTGGTACTAGGGCCTGGGCACTGTCCCAGGCTTTTTTGTTCAAGGCTAGTTCTCTACTTGAATCACAGCTCCTCTTCCGGATTTTTGGTGATTAATTGGAGATAAGAGTCTCATCGACTTTCCTGCCTGTGCTGCCTTTGAACTGTGATCCCAAGATCTCAGCCTCCTGAATAGCTAGGATTACAGGCCTGAGTCATTGGCACTCAACTGGCCTCAGCTGTTTATTTCCCCCAGTGAGGTAGGGAGGGGGCTCTTCTGCCTTACATTCCCATGGTACCAAGAGAAAGCTCTCTATAGACATCTGGGGAGGTCTAGGGAGGCACAGAACAGAGGATAGGATTAAAAATACAACCTACAATCTCACGAAGCTGGGCACCAGGTGGCTCATGCCTATTATCCTAACTTCTCAGGAGGCTAAGACCTGAGGATCATAGTTCAAAGCCAGTCCCAGTAGGAAAATCTCAGAGATTTCCCCACCCCCATTACACCCCCACAAGTCATGGAGCTTAAACTCAGGGTCTGGCATTGTCCCTGAGCTTTTTCACTCAAGGCTAGTACTCAACTACTTTGAGCCACAGCTCCACTTCCCTTTTTCTGGTAGTTAATTGAAGATAAGAATCTCACCGACTTTCCTGCCCAGGCTGGCTTCAAACTGCAATTCTCACATCTTAGTCTCCTGAGTAACTAGGATTACGGGCATGAGCCACTGAGGCCCCAAGAGTTTCATCTCCAATTAACTACCAAAAAAGCCGAAAGTGGAGCTGTGTTGTCTTAAGTGGTAAAGCACTAGCCTTGAGCAAAGCAGCTCAGGCCAATGCCCAGTCCCTGAGTTCAAGACCCAGGACTGGCACAAAAACATAAACAAAACAAACCCTCATGAATGTCCCAGCATGAGGTGTGCCTCTGTCAGCAGGTGATGGTGAAGATGCGGGTGTGGCTGCTGGGGTGTATGTGTGTAAAAGGAGAATGGGGGATAGGCACATGTGACTGTGCTTCTGCCGCCCCACTGTGTGTGAGGGATTGCTTGGGAGGGCACCAGCACACCCTAGCTTCCACTCTGCCAAGAAGAATGAAGGTCGGGAGGGGGGGCAGGAGAAGCTCAGAGGAGGAGGCGGGGAGGACGGGGCACAGATGGATAATCTCCAAAGAGGCTATATTACCTTCACCACCACCACCCCCAGTCATCCTTTGAGGTCAGTGTTTTCCGGGACTGGCAGCTGAGCTGGGGCGGCTGGGGGTGGGGCAAGACTGAGTTTGAGCCTAGAAAGTGGGGAGGGCGTGAAGCTGTCTGACCTGGGGATTTTCCATTTGGATTTCTGAATGTGTGCCCGTGTGTGCCCGGGTGTAACTGGGTTACTGCGGAGTGTCTGCATGAGACTGGGACTTACTAGCTGGGAATGTTGTGAGGGTCTTTCTTTCACATGCTGCTTTGTTGCATGGGTTACTGTGGAGTGAACTCTGAGCCTTTGGGTGGTCTGGCCCCCTGGGGTTCAAGTTAATGTCCTGTGCAGGCTGTGAGAGAAAAATGAATAATGTTGAAGGGCAACCACTCCAAGGCTTAGCCCCGACGAGGACCTTGAAGGGAGGGGTGGGGCAGAGAATTCACCGAAACACCTGCCCCTGGACAATGCTGGGGTTGGATGAGGGTGGGGCTCCTTGGGGCAAGGGAAAGGGTGGTTCAACGTCAGCCAGAACCAGAAGGTGGCTGGGCCAGTGTGTGCCACTCACAGAGGGATCTACTTATACACAGTCCACAGAGACATGTAAATACAAGTGTGTTCACAGACATATAATGCAGCAAACACACACATGCAGGCAGGCACCTGATATAGACACCCCTTCCAGAATACATGTAACAATGCATATGCATGCCTTCAAATGAGCAGATACAGTCATGCACCAGACACAAGTATACCAGCATATAGACACACAGACATGCAATTACTCATGGGAACCCAGGTGCACACACACACACACACACACACACACACACACACACTCACCAGACTCGCCTGCCCCTGCAGCCCTGGGACTCAGAAGTCATGTGTGTGTTTCTGTGTGTGTGTTGTACATGTTCATGCTTGTGTCTGTGTGCATCTGTTTTGGAGCCAGTGTGTGTGTGTCTGTGTGTGTGTGTGTGTGTGTGCATGAGGGGGGTGCTAAGCTGTGGGAACTCGATGACATCATCCCTTCCAGCTATTTTTAGCTCCATCTGCAAAGATGGTTCCTCCACAATCCCTCCCCTTCCAGGTTCCCATTTCTCCTCTCCCTCCAGACTCAGAGACAGACAGCAGCAGTCAGAGGGGACTCACTGCCACAGTTTAAGATGACTGGACACACTCTTTCTCTCCCACCTTGTCAGAGTTCCCTGGAGCTGAGGACACAGGGTTCTGAAGCCAAAGGAGGCTGCTGGAGCCTTGAGGCTACCTGGAGCAGGAACCTATAATGCCTCTGCCTTTCAATCTGCAGCTTGCCTCACAAAGGTGCTAAATTCTGGAGATAAGATAGACTGGTGAGCCAGATGACTGGGAACTTTTCCTTTTGGAGCTTTCCAACTCAGAGGGAGACAGACGTTAAACAATCACACAGATAGTTTACTAAACTGTGGGCTCTGAACACTAGTAATTGAGTCTGGAGCATTAAGTCTGAGATGGTATTCTAACGAGGGAGGACGGACACTCTCCTTACCTGGCCCCTTCATCCTAGCACCATACCTCCAGATTTCTACCAGTACCCCTTCTTGTCCTCAGGCTGTGCTCCAGATACTACACCAACCCTCCATGCAAATGGTGGACCCCCCAGTCACCCATACTACTGTTTTCTTTGAACAGACACCGACCCCCCTCCCCGCCCCCACCCAGTCTATTCAAGGGAAGCAGGCTACTTCCTTCTACGGATGAGCAAACAGGCCTAGAGAGAAACACCACTGGGCCACACCTTATGGCATTGGGTGGGAGCAGGCCAGGGGAGATGGCAGGCCGGTGGAGAAGGAAGGGGCGGACTGCTGGAGCAGGTGCAGGAAGCACAAGCCAGGAGGCCGTGGAATCAGAAGGGGAGGAGGAGGAGGACAGTGGCTCCAGGGGTCCAATGCCAGGAAAGAGGGCTTCCGGCTTCAGCCAGCCATATGCAGACACTGGAAAATCGGGTTTGGCAGCTTCAGCCACAACTGCAAGGTTGGAGGAAGGGGTCTAGACTACTCCTGGGAGGTGGCCTGGAGCCAGTCAAATCTTCTACCATAAACTATATGGTTGGGTGGACATTTTATAATTCTGGGACTCTTCAGAATGTAAGAAAATCAGTTCTGGGTTAAAGTCTGGCAGGATTCTAGAGTTCCAGTCCCAGTTCTATCCCAACCCCCTGGTGTGATCTTTCGGGGAGGGGGGGTAATTCTAGCCCCTTTCTTGGTCTCAGTCCAGGAAGGGGCTCAGGTTCCACCCCCTGCAGCTCCTGCCCTCTAGTTTTTTTTGGTTTTTATTGTTTTTTTTCTTGGAGTCTGACTCAGAACAGACTGACTCTGAACTGACTGACTCTGAACACAGCCCCAGTCCCAGACCAGACAGTCCCTGGGGCGTCGGGCTGGAGGTCCCTTGTCACTAATAATGGGTCAATAACCGGAAGCCCAGCTCTAACTCTACAATGCAGTACCGGTCACCCCACCCTTACCAGTACCCTCACCCACACCCACACTTCCGGCCTCTGTTCCTTCCTCACCTCTGAAGGAGGCAACCACATTCCCTAGGGAATCTCCATGTCTCCTTCACTGGCTTCTTGCCCAGTGCTTAACCCTTCCTCCTGTGCTATGCCGCCATTCAGTCTACCAGTAAATTTTCTTTCCCTGGGTTCTGGGGTAGGCCAAGGAGGAAGGGCTGTAAAGGAGCTTGCTTTTTCTGCTACCTTCTGATCCTGAAGCTCAAATGGGGGGTTAGATACAGGTGGGCAGTCTGAATGCTGGGGCTAGTACTGGATTGCCCTATAGCCCCAGAAAAAGTGGGAACCCCTTTCCTACATGGCCATCCTCTGCCTCTCTGAACTCATAGAAGGATCAAGCTGAGGTGTGCAGCAAACACAAAAACTCAGGTCAAGTGAGTGCCATTGTCACTGTGTTAACTACAAAATTCATTAAACATAATTAAAAAAAAACAAACATGAAATTCTGGATTCAGAGAGTCCACAGTCACGGAATCTTGGTATCACAGAAAAATCTAGTCTGATGAAATCTGAGTTCCAGAAATTTAGGAATCCCAGATTGCAGAGTTATTCTCAAATTGGAAACTTTAAGAAGTCAAATAATGGAGCCCCTACCTTCGGGTAGATGACTAAAACCAGGTTTTCTACTGGGGATAAGTACAAAGGGATTCACCTGTGAACTCCATGGAGGAAGCAGAAACTGGAACATCTGAGTTTAAGGTAAGATAATAAATCTGAGTGAATTATAGACTGAGGACATACTTTGTCCATGAGATGCATTCCAGGTTCTTGAGGATGAGGCAGGGATGGCAGATAGAGATAGATTAAAACTATGAAACAAAACAACCTAAGAAAGAATCATAGCCAGGCATGGTTATGGACTTAGGTGGCTGAAGAAAAACGATCACTTGAGTTTGTGAGTTTATGACCAACTTGGGCAATATGAAGAAAGAAAAGAATCTTCAAGTAGCTTATAGACAAGCCCTACCTAACATCTGTAGCTTCTGATATTTGGGGTTAACATCAGCCAAGGACATTTCTGAAGATTGGTGGATTCCTTATTACATTGGAGAGCAAAGATCTAAGTCTGGCTATGTGTGTGTGTGATTGCCAGTCCTGGGGCTTGGACTCAGGGTCTGAGCACTGTCCCTGGTATCTTTTTTGTCAAGGCTAGCACTCTAGCTCTTGAGCCACTTCCAACTTTTTCTGTTTATATGGTGCTGAGGAATCGAACCTAGGGCTCCATGCATGCTAGGCAAGCACTCTACCACTAAGCCACATTCCTAGCCCCTTTTTTGTGTTCTTAGAAGAGACATGCCAAAATATCTTGAGGTGACCAAGAAGAAAAGACTTTCTTCAAAGATAAACTCTGCCAGGTGTTGGTGGCTCTTGCCTGTAATCCTAGCTACTCAGGAGGCTGAGATCTGAGGATCGAGCCAGCCTTGTAGGAAAGTCCATGAGACTCTTGTCTCTAATTAGCTCCCAGAAAACTGGAAATGGTGCTGGAGCTCCAAGTGGTAGAGTCCTAGCCTTGAGCACAAAAGCTGAGTTTAAGTCCCAAGACAGGGGTGTGTGCATGTGTGCGCGCACACACACTGCTGAGCCCTAAGTTTCATGGTATATACCAAAGTCATCCCAAACAGAGAAGTTCACAGCCCTCAAAAGACACTGAGGGAACCTTGTTGAGGGCACTTCTCTGGGGTGGTACCTGGAGGAACCTAATGGTATTTAAGGAGGAGCCAACTTGGGATTTGGGGTATCACTCAATGGTAGAACACCAGCTAGGGCCTTGAGTTCAATCCTCAGCACCACTACCAAAACCAAACCAAAACATTGAAGCAAAATGTGTATGGCAACCCTTGACTGGTTGATGGAGTTGGTTACTGGGAAAACAGTGGAGATGTTTACTTAGAGCTTCTGGGAAACTACTGCAAGTGCAGGAAAAGGAGTATTTCCAAAGAGAAGCAAATGCAAGGCCCTACTAGGCATGGGAAATAGGGCAATGTCAGCTGAAGGTTCCCTTGCTCAGCTGCCTATGGATCCAGCTCTACCTCAGTCCTAAATTCTTTTTTACTCCCTCCCTTCACTTGTCTGCTGTTGGATCTACTTATACCTGCTGTGTGACCTTTGGCAAACCCTGTCTCCTCTCTGGGCCTCAAACCTTCTTTGCTCTATTTTGAAGTCTATAATTGGGTCCTAAGGGCATCTTTTAGTATCTAGCTCTCTGGGTTTTGTTCAAGAAATTCTAGCTTCTCATATGTCTATACTTGGCTTTCTGAGAGTGTTAGGCAGCTTCTTTTTGAGCAGAGTAAAGGAAATAGAAATGTTCACTTTTGGCATTGTCAATGATAAGTATATTTATTTATTTATTTATTTATTGCCAGCCTTGGAGCTTGAACTCAGGGCCTGGGCACTGTCCCTGTGCCTCTTTGTGCTTAAGGGTAGCACTCTACCACTTGAACCACAGCGCCACTTCAGGCTTTTTCTATTTATGTGGTACTGAGGAATCGAACCCAGGGCTTCATGCATGCTAGGCAAGCACCTCTACCACTAGGCCACATTCCCAGCCCCAATAAATCTTTTTTCATAAATCTTTAAAAAAAATTATTTTTGTCAGTCATGGGGCTTGAATTTAGGGACTGGGCACTGATCTTGAACTCTTGCTCAAGACAAGCATGCTACCACTTTGAGCCACAGCACCACTTTTGATTTTCTGGGGGTTAATTGCAGATAAGAGTCTCATGGACTTTCCTTCCCTGGCTGGCTTTGAACCGGCAATCCTCAGATCTCAGCCTCCTGAGTAGCTAGGATTCCAGTGAGCCACCAGTGCCCAGCTTCAGTATTTTAAATTTAGTTTTTAGGGGCTGGGAATATGGCCTAGTGGTAAAGTGCTCGCCTTATATACATGAAGCCTTGCGGTCGATTCCTCAGCACCACATATATAGAAAAAATCGGAAGTAGCGCTGTGGCTCAAGAAGAATGCTAGCTTTGAGCAAAAAGAAGCCAGGGACAGTGCTTAGGCCCTGTGTCCACGCCCCAGGACTGGCAACCAAAACAAATAAATTTAGTTTTTATTATAAAGGTGATATACAAATGTGTTAGTTATACCAGTTAGGTAAAAAGTACATTTCTTTTTGGACAATGTCACTCTTTCCCTCTAGTTTTCCCCTCCCATTTTTTTCCTTCTTCTTTTTTTTTTTTTTTGGTGCCAGTCCTGGGCCTGGATGCTGTCCCTCAGTCACCCCCCCCACCGTTGGTCATGGAACTTGAACACAGGACCCAGACACTGTCCCTGTTCTTTTGTCCTCCAGGCTAGTTCTCTACCACTTGAGCCACAGTTCTACTTCTAGCGTTTTTGGTGCTTAATTGGAGACAAGAATCTCATAGACTTTCCTTCCCTGGGCTGGCTTCAAATTGTGGTCTTCAGATCTCAGCCTCCTGACTAAGGAGTTATATACATGAGTCACTGGAGCCTGTAAGTTTCACCAGAAAGGAAACCTGCTACATGGTTCAGGCAGAAAGGAGTTTATTGGGGGGAAAGCAAACTGCCAGCCCACACAAGATGGAGGTGTGGGGAGACAGAGGGGAAGGAAGAAGGGAAAAAGAAGAGTAAGAGAGAAAAGGAAAGAGAGCGGGGACTGTGTTGAGCCAGATTATACAGGAAAAGGTGAGAGATATGGCCAGGTGGATTGGATGTGACCTCAGAGGAGGGGGGAGGTAACTGCCTCCAGGTGTACCAGTTACCTAGGTAACTCAGGTACTGGGTGCAGACTTAAGTAGGTGGGGGGCTTCTGCATGGAGCCCTCCCGGGTGTGGACCTTACAGAGCCCAGCTAGTATTTTCATAAATCTTTTTTTTTCTTCAAATTTTTATTATCAAACTGATGTACAGAGAAGTTATAGTTTCATACGTTAGGCATTGGATACATTTCTTGTACTGTTACCTTGTCCCTCATACCCCCCCTCCTCCCACAGTATTTTCATAAATCTTATAACTACCACTACTCTCTGTGTATACATTATTATTTTATTGATTGACTGATGCTGGAGATTGAACCCAGGACTTCTCAAACATGCTAAGTGTGCATTTTGCCAAGGAGCTACACCCTTATTCCTCATGGCTCCCAGTTTATAAGTGAACTGAAGATCAGGAACTTGCCTAAGGTTATCCAGCTTAGAAGTAACAGAACTGGAATGGCAAGCAGGTCTGTCTATTTGAGGGTGGTTTCAGATTCCTATTATTCCATGTGGTTTTGTGGTAGCATAAATGTTAGCCCATGGATGTGAGTTTCTGCCTCAGGAATAAGTGGTTCACGTGGCAGACCCTGAGGGGTGGTGACTTCCATCCATTCCGGCAGTGTGCAATGGGCACTGGTAGCTCCTTGTATTGTGAAAACCAAACGAATAAACTGAACCGAGACCCCTCCTCCCGGGAACTGGGTAGTCTCAGTCCACAGGGATGCTCACTGGGCTGGGCTGGAGTCCTGAGGTGTGGACAGGCTGCCACCTCTGCCTGAGGACAGAGTGTCTGTCTGTTGGGAAGGGGTTCTCTCTTTCTTTCTGGGAGGGTTGGTTCCCTTTCACCCAGATAGTGCCTGTTGACAAGTCTCAGGTCTCAGGAGCCTGGGGGCAGCGGGACTTTCCCCTTGGGACAGCATCATGGTGTGCTGACCCTGGACACTGCTGCTTTCAGGTTCCCAGAAACTTTGCACAATTGCCTCTATTAACTGATCTAAAGGAGGTGGGAGGATTTCAAATGTATTCCAGAACCTTGCCCAAGGTTAGGTCACCAAAGGAGGAAGTTGCTGGCTCACAAGGTCAGGACTAGAGGTAGCCCTGGGGGGAATCATCTCATCCAGATCTTTTACTCCAAGGGTGAAGATTGGCCAAGATCACCCCACAGCCACTACTGTGTCCATATGTGCCATACCTTCCTTGGTACCAAGAAGAGAGTTGAATCTCCTGCTCTTTGTTCTGGAGAGCTTGAAATTTAACAGAGAAAAGACAGCAGATGTCAAAGGCTAAAAAATAGAACAGTTTGCAAGCTGGGGGTTTAGGGAGGCAGCATAGGTAGTTTTTAAACTAGGCTTTAAGAATTGACAAAATTTGGGGCTGGGGATATGGCCTAGTGTCAAGAGTGCTTGCCTCGTATACATGAGGCCCTGGGTTCAATTCCCCAGCACCACATATACAGAAAATGGCCAGAAGTGGCGCTGTGGCTCAAGTGGCAGAGTGTTAGCCTTGAGCGAGAAGCCAGGGACAGTGCTCAGGCCCCGAGCCCAAGGCCCAGGACTAGCCAAAAAAAAAAAAAAAAAGAATTGACAAAATTTTAGCTATTGGTAGCCTGGTTGGTACCTGTAATACTAGCTACTCAGGAGGCTCAAATCTGAGGATCATGGTTTGAAGCCAGCCTTGGCAGGAAAGTCCATGAGATTCTGTTTTCAATGAATCACTAAAAAGCAGGAAGTGGAGCTGTGGCTCAAGTGGTAGAGCACTAGCCTTGAACTAAAAAGCTGGTGGACTGGTGGACTGTGGTGTGCACAACACACACACACACACACACGCCAGGGGGGAAAGGACTTTTCTGACAGAAGCAGACAGAGTGGAGACCAGAGGCAGCACCCATTGACTCTGTGTGTGAATGAATTCCCCTCCCCCCCCACCCCCCCCCACCCCCCCCCCCGACAAAGCTGACCTATGGGGCTTCGAGTGGAAATCTGAAAAGCAATAGACCAGCCAGGGCCAGGATTTAAGGTCGGGCTGCCTCTGCTTTGAGAGCACAGGGTTCCACGCAGACTCGGGGATGTAAGGGGACTAGAGTAGCTGCCAAGGGGGACCGGCGAGGGGCACTGGTGGGGGTGGGGGGTGGGGGGGATTACAGCTGGATGACGCTGAACGGACTCACCATTTCCCAGGCTGGCAACTTGCTTTCATTCAAGACCCACAGACAGACACCCCGAAGCCTCCATTCCCAGATCTTTGGGAGGACTCAGGCCAACTTGAGATCTGGCCCAGACAAAGACAAGGAGGTTACTAGCTGCCATCCCAGTCCACGTTTCCAGGCCAGTGTCCCCTCCCCACCAGCAACCAACCCCCTCTCCCTCTCCCCCCTCCTGGGCTATCCAGCCTCCTTGGGGGGGGAGGAGGGTCCGGGGGTCCGAGAGCCATGGAGCAGCCTCGGAGCTTTGGCGTGGATCTGCTAGCCATTCCGGGCTTCTGTGATGCAGATCCGCTCGGGATCTTTCCGCAGAGCCAGGCGCGCCCAGCGCCCACGCGCGCGCCGGGCTGGAAGTGATTCTCCCGGCCCTGGCCTGAGCTCCCGGGCCCGGGGCGGGGTGATGCTAGGATGCTGCTGGGGATCCCGCGGCTGGCTGGCGTCAGGCTTCGGGGGTGGGGTTGAAGGTGGGAATCCCGAGATGGGGCGGTAATGAACCGTGAACGCGCCTGAGCCACGGAGACCGCCCCCCTCTTACTTAGGAGGGTGGATTTGGGAGGGGGGGACCTCGGCAGGCACCTCGATCAGGCAGCACCCTGGTTTTGAGGTCTGCGACTGAGGTTCTGGTAGAGAGATCTGAAGGCTTGGATGTGGGCGGCGGGTTGAGCGCTGACGAGGGGGGAGGGTGCCCGAATGCGTTGCTTCTTCGCTTGTCTTGGGTACCAGCGGTGGGAGGCACCAAGGCCTCCAGGTTCCAGGAAGCGAGCGCTTCACGGTGAAGAATGCGGCTGTGGACAGACGCCTAGCGCAGGCCAGAGCAGGCGCCACAGGCGCCAAAGGGAGTCCCAGCGCTCCGAAGAAGGCTAAAGCTGGGGGACTGCTTGAACCCAGGAGGTTGCCAGTTTAGGCAACAGTTAAAGCTTCTCTCCTTCCTCCCTCCTTCCCTTCCTTTTTTAGTTTCTCTCTCCCCTTTTCTCCCTCCCTCCCATCTCCCTTCCTTCCTTCCTTCCTTCCTTCCTTCCTTCCTTCCTTCCTTCCTTCCTTCCTTCCTTCCTTCCTTTCTTTTCTTTCTTTCTTTCTTTCTTTCTTTCTTTCTTTCTTTCTTTCTTTCTTTCTTTCTTTCTTTCTTTCTTTCTTTCTTTCTTTCTTTCTTTTCCTTCTTTTTCTTTCTTTCTTATTATTTTTTTGTATAAGTTGAAAGGATATGTCCCGGCTATCCCAGAGGACCATGCGGTGATAATCACAGACAAGAGAAGAAGGTTCATGAGGAGGTTTATTAGTGGGGCCATAGTTCCCACGGGAGAGGGAGCTACATGGCATCTGCACCTTATCCAGGTGGCAGCTTCTCTCTCTGGGGGTAAAGGGGAAGTAGGTAGGTAGTGAGTAGGAGTGGCTCATTAGATATGGGTGGATCTGGGGGCTAGTAGGAGGAGCTGAGGACCTGAGGCTAGGGAAATACCAACAATAAGGCCTCTGAGTTCTCCCTTAACTTTTCCACTCAAGGCTGGTGTTCTACCACTTGCCACATCTCCACTTGTGGTTTTTGTTGTTTATTGGATATTAGAGTCTCACTGACATTTCCGCCTGGACTGCCTTACAATGGCGTTTCTCAGATCTCAGCCTTCCCCTCCTGAATAGCTAGGGTTATGGTAGCAAGCCACTAGTGCCCAGCCATAAAACAATTAAAATAAAAGCTGAAAACATTAAATATCCCTGTCAGCCTTGCTGAGCCATAATTTGGCCTTGGGAAACTTCCTCTAGCCTCAATTTTTCTTATCTGTAAAAGAAAAAGAATAGGAATATCTAAGTATAGAATTTGTAGTCAAAATTGAACCAGTTAAGACATTTAATGGTGGCTGGGCACTGGTGGCTCACACCTGTAATCCAAGCTACTCAGGGTCACTAACGTCCCTTTCAAAGATATGCCTCCAACTAGGCCCCATGTCTGAGTTTCTACAACCTCCCAATAGTGGCATAGGCTGAGTGCTAAACTGGCAACATATGGGTGTCTGGGCTGGAAGGACATCCAAAAGCCAAGCTCCGGATGGAAGTATGGAGACGATATCCTTATTTCCAGCTTAGGTCCTCAGGTAGTGCTATTTGCTGAGCCAGGAAGCAGGAAGAGTAACACATTTAGGGAGGAGAGCTGAGTTCAGCTGGAGCATGCCTGTGACCACACCTGTAGACTGATCCTTAATAATTGGGGGTCCAAGCTGGCAGTTACTCTGTCTAAAGATGGAGAATTATCATTAGTCACTCTGAGCTGGCTGTTCCCTGGCTTTGGCTGTTTGGAGGGCTGGATAGGAAGGCTACTGCCACTGGGCAGGGCCTGATGTTTCTCCTTTTATTGTTCTGGGCAACCAGGAATTTCTTTGGCCATAGTCATGCTATCTGAGATTAAGGGATGTATTGTATGGCTAGATTGTTCCTAAAGGGAATCCTGGAGGCTTTGGCAGTGGGGAGGCAGATCTCTGTGTTGCTGAGATTACCTTTTCCAACTTCATATGTGTGTTGTAGAACTTGAGGCTCAAGAATTGAGTGCCACAGCCAAGGGATGGGCAATCTGTATGCGATGTAGTCTCCCAGTAGCAGCCTCTCAGTACCAACTCTACCTCATCAATGGTGATCTAAAAGGATGGGAAAAGTACCAAGATCAAAGCCACTTGGAGGAGCATGGCAGTCAGGAGGGGCAATCAGGGAAAGGAGACAGAGAAAGCTTCTTGGAGGTAGCCATTTTTGCTATCCTAGAAGTGTAATCCTGTGTTCTGTCTCCCTAGTCAGCAAGCATTGGCCATAGCTCTTGCCTGTGGTGAAGGAGACCTTGCAAAGGGATGCCTGTACGCAGCTCCCACAGGCTACAGTCTTTGGCATTGGTCAGTGCAGGCATCCCTTTGCACTGGCACTGTGTTACTAAGCTGGCAGTGGAAAGCTCAGTGCATAGTCATTTGCCAGAGTTCAGCACAAGTTCATGTCCTGTCCTCAGGTTTTGCTTTTTTAAAAAAAGTATCAGGTGATGAAGTGATAGATTCTGTCTAAAGAAGATCAGCAATGATAAGTAAAACTAATTTTTTTTGGTGGATTGGAAAAGTGTTATAAGGCATAAAGTATGTTGGGAATCTTAGACTGGCATGGTGGTGCCTGAAGTCCTAGCTACTATGGAAGGCTGAAGCAAGAGGATCATGAGTTCAAGGCCAGCCTGAATATATTAAAACCCTGTTTTAAAACAAAAATATCGCTAGCCTTCATCTGCCATCTCTCGGTGTTTTCCCCAGATCCTAATGGCTTAGATAGACTGATACAGAAAGGAAGTGATTCTATTCTTATTAAATAAGGATGACTTTATACTTTTCTGTCCAGGCTGGCTTCAAACCTTTATACTCCAGGTTTCAGCCTCTTGATTATCTAGGATCACAGATATGAGCCACCAGCTCCTGGCAAACTTAAACATACTTTAAAAAAGTTTAAGTGACTTATATGGTATTCCACTATATGTTTCACCAAGTTCTTATCATGAGACATACAAATTATCTCTATTTTTGCTATGATGAAGAGCTAGGCATGGCAGTATATGGCAGGCTAAGTCAGGAGGCCTAAGGCCTAGAGCCCAGGAAGTCCAGCGCCCAGGAGTTTGAAACCAGCCTTAGAAACATAGTTAAATCCATTAAAAAAAAATTGGTGCCAAAGACTCATGCTTGAAATACTAGATACTCAGGAGGCTGAGATCTGAGGACTATGATTTGAAGCCAGCCTAGTGGAGAAAGTCAGAGACTCTTATCTACAATTAACCACCAAAAAAAGCCAGAAGTGGAACTGCAGCTCAACTAGGAGAGCACCAGCCTTCAGTGAAAGAGCTAAAGGACAGTAGCCAGGCTCTCAGCTCAAGATCCAGAACTGGTGCTCATGTGTGCACAGCCACCTCTAAGAACCCCTATAACAATAACCTTTCCACACATATCTTTGCCCAGATTTTTTATTATTTCTTACAAAATTTTCTAGAAGTGAAATGACTGGATCAGAGAATTTTGATAATTATTGCCAAAATGCTTTCCAGAAAGGTTGTGCCAATTATACTCCACCACCGTGCTATAAATGTAACTATTTTATGGCATAGCACTGAGTATTCATGTTTTCAATTCTTGCTAATTTTGTATAGTGGTGGAAACAGAATCTCCTCTTTTCTGATGCTGAATAGTTTCTTGGAGATGCAAGAGACACGGTCCATCAGACTGATGATTTAGTCTAATTTGACTGTGAATTCCTCTATTGATAGACTGTCTCTTTCAAGCAATGAATGCAGTTTGGCTAGTGGGTTTTTTTTTTGTTTTTTTTTTTAACCTGCTTGGAAATCTCAGCTTGCTATACCCTTAATTCTCCTTTTAGGAACATCGTTTGGTTCAGGTGGTTCAAGAGGCCCCAACTACACCCTGGGAAGTGATATTCTGGTGTGGCCAGCCATTGCAGAGTTTAGTGCATTTCCCCAAGTGAGGTAATGAGAAGCCTTTTCATGAATAAATGGGACAGAGGTTCTGTTCTGATTAGGGTACTGGAGGTGGGGGGTGGGGAGAAGGTAGAGATTGTTGTCTGGTGCCAGCTGGTGGTGATCTTCACCACTTAGGGAAAGAACTACCCAAGACTGAAGTGAGGCCAGGTAGGTCGTCGACGGTTCATGCCTGTAATCCTAGCTATTTAGGAGGCTGAGATCTGAGGATCACAGTTCAAAGGCAGCACAGGCAGGAAAGTCCATGAAACTCTTATCTCCAATTAACCACCAGAAAACCGGATGTGGCACTGTGGCTCAAGTGGTAGAGCACTAGCCTTGAGTGAAGAGCTCAGGCCAAGTTCAAGACCCACACCTACCAAAAAAAAAAGACTGAAGTGAGCACTAGGTGAGTGGTGTCGAGAAATGAAAATAAATAGCTGGAGATTTTGTTTGAGCTCCTAGATTCAGTGGCTTGTTTGTCCCCCCCACCCCCATCCCACAGCTACATGAGCCATAAATCTCCCTCTTTTGTTTAATCCAGTTTGACCTAGGTCTCTTTACTGAAAGACTCCTATGATTTTGTGTGGTGTTCATAAAAGGCAAATGTACCTGATTCATTACAGAACCACTGGTTCTGAAGTTTTCAGGCTCTCCACCCTCTGCATACCCATGTTTTTTCCATAAACTTGTATTTTGGTCAGCTATCAGTCCCCTCCACTGCCCACCTAATTGCAAGAATGAGGTCCCATCCCACCATTGGAGAGTCAGTGGGATGGTGTTTTTCTCACAGGCTGGGGGAATGAAACTGCCTCCCAGGTGGGAGACTAAGACAAAGGATGGGAATAGCACCATCTGATGACCCGAATGCTTTGGTCAAATCCTTAGCTATACACAGAGGTTAAAGAGCTCAGCTTAGGGGTAAGACAGAACTCAGCACTTTGAATAAGTAAATGAGTGTTTCATTGATTTGTGTTTTGCTATTAAGAATTTATGAACCAGGGGCTGGGAATATGGCCTAGTGGTAGAGTGCTTGCCTTATATATGTGAAGCCCTGGGGTCGATTCCTCAGCACCACATATATAGAAAAAGCCGGAAGTGGCGCTCAAGTGGTAGAGTGCTAGCCTTGAGCAAAAAGAAGCCAGGGAGAGTGCTCAGGCCTGGAGTTAAGACTGGCAAAAAAATTAAAAAACAAAAGAATTTAGAAACCAGCAAGAGAAGGCTGGTGAGAAAGAAGAAAAAAAAAAGAGCCAAATAACATGGCATGGTAATAGAATGTCTAATACTCATTTGTGCAGTTTTTGTGACTACCCTAGTTCCATGAATCTTCAGTAAACTTTGATAACAAAGGCCTGTGGTAAAGGATTTGAAGGGTGTGTGTGTGTGTGTGTGTGTGTGTATGTGTGTATGTGTTGTGTGTGTGTGAGAGAGAGACAGAGACAGTGTGTGTGTATGTGTTTTTTGTGTGTGTGAGAGAGACAGAGACAGAGTGTGTGTGTGTGTTGTATGTGTATGTGTGAGAGAGACAGAGAGAGAGAGAGAGAGAGAGGCTGAAAAGTTTGAGGCCAGGAGCAGGACAGAACAATACATATGTGATGTGAAACAATGCATCAGCTAAATTCAAGCAGTGGAAGCAGAGACTCAGAGCCAGGAGTGATTATATGGTACTGAGGTTTTGAACACAGGAGCATGGAGTTGCTTGGCAGGTGCTCTACCTCTTGAGCTACACCTTGAGCCTCTTTTAAAGTCATTCTTTGAATAAAGTATCTACTTCTTGCCCATTCCAGTCTGGATTATGACCTCCTACTTATGCATCCTAAGTAGCGGAGATGACAGTGTTTGCATGATTTCTCAGAACTTTTTACCCAGGTTGGTCTAGAACCATGATTCTCTCAATCTCAGCTTCTTGAGTAGCTGTGATTACAGGTAGAAGCCACCACTCCTTATATAAGGTGGACAGGAGAGGTCTAGAGACCCATAGGAGGAGAGAATATAAGCCCTGCCTATTTTTCAGGAAGGATGTTTAGGCAGAGCAAAGGCTCTATGATGGTAGCATGGAGGATGTAGTAAAACAAAGAAGCTGGGTGTGGTGGCACATGCTTAGAATCGTAGCACTCAGGGAGGTTGAAGCAGAAGGATACCAAGTTCAAGGCCAGCCTGGGCAATATATATTGAGACATTGTTTGGACTTAGTCTGTCAGTGATGGAGAACCATAAAGTACTTTTTGGTGACTCAAGCCTGTAATTCTAGCTACTAAGAGGCTGAGATCTGAGGGTCACAGTTCAAAGCCATCCTGAGCAGGAAAGTCTGTGAGATTATCTCCAATTAACTACCAAAAAGCCTGAATGGCCCTGTGGCTCAAAGTGGTAGAGTAACTGCCTAACACAAAAGCTCAGGGATAATGCCCAGACTAGGAATTCAAGCTCCAGGAATGGCACCCCCCAAAAAAATAATTAAAAAAAAAGAGGAATGACAGAAGCACAGTGGTGTCTTAAAATGATTGCTTTGACTGCAGTGGAGGAGAACTGAGTTAGCAGGGATGGGAAGAGGTTGGAGTAGGGTGAATGATCTAGAAGGTTGTAAGAGCTGGCCTCTGACCTTAGGAATGGAAATGGGGAGGAAAGGATGACAGCAATGCAGGAAGAATCAGAAGATGCTCCAACTATTCCCTAAGGATTAGCAAGGAACACAGAGAAATTGCACAAATATGGCCACAAGGAGACTGTGCTGTGAAGCCTTCTGAAATTGTTCTTTGAGGTCAACGGTTCTCAATCCAACTTCATGGATATATATACCTTTTAGAGAGGAGAAATGAACAGGATGACATGTGTCCGCCTGAGATACCCTGTATTGGCATGTGACAGACTGCATGAAACTTCAGCACCTTTGGGCACTTTAGCCATTATCCTTCCCTTTGGGAATCAACTTTTAGAATGGTGATTTCTCAAGTGTTAGCCCATGGAATATAAGACTTAAGTCTCTATAAACTTGCTGCAGATAAGGCTGTGACAACTACATGATCATTACAAAAGGCTGTTTTGACTTTGCAAATGATCTAAGCACCCAAACAAAGAATCTCAGACCATCTAATATTTGATAATTTAGGGGAACCGGGATCTGTGAAGCCACCAGTTCCTTTCAAAGAAGAAAGCCAATCCAGACCTCCCCTTTCTGACCAAGCTTCAGGATTTATGAGTAGTTAGCTAAACCCATAGCACCTATACCAGGTGACCAGGAGGCCAAGGGGCTCCAGCTTTGAACACTGATGGCCATTCAGTCATTTTCTGTGTAGTTTTCTGATTGGCAGAAGGAGTCTCCTGGGTAGACTGTCAGTGAAGGGAGTTGTAGGGCGGTGGTGTAGTAGCCTATTATTATAATAGCCCAGCTGAGCATTTTTCAGCTTCAAGCATTTCCACCCACATTAGCTAATTAACTGACAGTTTGTTCAAGTGGAGATGAGGGATGGTAGAAGACAGCAAGCTCATGCCTGATCACGCTTCCAGGGTCTGGAGGGAACTGATAACGTGACTGCAGTACCAGGGCCAGAGTGTTTGTGTGTTTGGACAAGGACTAATGGACAGGAGCTAATTGACAGGCTCTTGGGGCCCAGTGCATGATGGTCAGCTGGTTTGTCCTTGCCAGTGAAATAAATGGCCCATTCAGTCATGGCTCAGAGAGACCCAGTCAGACCCTGTTACTGATCTGATGACAAGTGCGTGGGGTATTAACTGCTTCACCGCAGATGTCTCCTCTGGAGAGTGGGCTCTGTGGCTAGGACACAGAATGAGATTCTTCGTGTTCAGGAATGTGGCACATGATTTTTTTTAATATAGGAAATTATTGAAACTCAGCAATGAATTATTACTAGTCCCTCTTTTCTATAAGAAAAAACTCCCACAAAAGATATACATTTATAGACATCTACGAGTCAGTGTAGCTCATAGTAGTGTTTAAAGTTTGCTATTTTAAAATTTGCTTTTTATTCATGCACATTTTTTTTTGCCAATTCTGGGGCTTGTACTCAGGGCTTGAGCACTGTCCCTGGCTTCCTTTTGCTCAAGGCTAGAACTATACTACTTGACCCAGCGCGCTACTTCTGGCTTTTTCTGTTTATGTGGTGCTGAGGAATCAAATCCAGGGCTTCATGCATGCTAGGCAAGCACTCTACCACTAAGCCACATTTTCAGCCCTTCATGTACATTTTCATGGATAAATAATATCTTCTTGGAGCTGGGAATGTGGCTCAGTGGTAGAGTAGTTGCCTAGCATGCATGAAGCCCTGGGTTCAATTCCTCATTACCATATAAACAGAAAAAGCGGGAAATGGCACTGTGGCTCAAGTAGTAGAGTGCTAGCCTTGAGCAAAAGAAGCTCAGGGACAGTGCCCAGGCCATTTTATTTTTTTGTATCAGTCTTGAAACTTGACTCAGAGACTGGGAGCTGTCCCTGAGCTTTTTTGCACAAGGTTTGCACTCTACCACTTGAGCCACAGGTGGTTAAGTTGGAGATAAGAGTTTCATGGCCTTTCCTGCATGAGCTGGCTTTGAACCATGATCCTCAGAATTCATCCTCCTGAATAGCTAGGATTACAGGCCAGGATTAAAAAGTCCTAATCTTAACAGCAACAACAACAACAACAAAACTGGGTATGGTCATGTGTGACCCTTATTCCAGGTACATGGAGGCACAGTTAGGAAGACATGATCTGAAAAATAACCTGAGGCAAAATGGACTAGAGGCATGGTTCAAGTGGCAGAGCACTTTCCTTGAGCTCAAACCCCCTTACCACCACCCCCAAAAAAGGTTATTGAACAGTCTCATTGAATAGTTACAGGTTGAGAGTAGGTGGATTATATTTTAGTTTTTCTATCTTGGATTATTATGAAGGTGTGGAAGCTTATATTTGGGCCATGCACTTATCATCTATCTCTAGAAATAGAGCCAATCAATATTTAAGACAATGACCAAGATAATATGAGAAATTCTGCATATGGAGGTCAGAAACTTTTATGAGTTGTAGGATTCAACAAGAACTATGAAGAGGGCTGGGAATATGGCCTAGTGGCAAGAGTGCTTGCCTCGTATACATGAGGCCCTGGGTTCGATTCCTCAGCACCGCATATACAGAAAATGGCCAGAAGTGGCGCTGTGGCTCAAGTGGCAGAGTGCTAGGCTAGCCTTGAGCAAAAAAGAAGCCAGGGACAGTGCTCAGGCCCTGAGTTCACAGCCTAGGACTGGCCAAAAAAAAAAAAAAAAAAAAAAAAAAAAAGAACTATGAAGAAACATGGAACCAGAGACAGCAAATTTCTGTTATGTCAGAAGGTGGAGAAAAACTCAGCCTTATTCAAGGTTACTATGTGTAACAAACATGTTAACCAAAACCTGAGTTTGTGTTTTTGCTGCTGTTTTTGTTTTTTGCTGGTCCCAGGGCGGGCCTGGGCACTGTCCCTGAGCTTTTTGCTCAAGGCTAACACTCTACCACTTGAGCCACAGCACCAATTCTGGCTTTTTCTGAGTAGTTTATTGTAGATAAGAGTTCTCACAACTTCCTGCCCAAGCTGGCTTCAAACTTCCATCCTCAGATCTCAGCCTCCTGAGTGGCTAGAATTACAGGTGTAAGCCTGACAAGCCTGAGGTTTTAAATATGTTATGTTCTTGAATATATTCAGCATGCCCAATACACTCATTCTCTGAATGCCATTAATTGGCCTAGTTACTGGGAACAAGTAGAAGGAAAGACTAGTCAGTTAAGCTAGAGACTTAATAGGATATGAAAGCTGTGGGTATTGTGTAAAGAAGCCATTCAGAGCATAAAGAAAGAGTGCCCTTGGCTGGGCCTTCTACTAACATACTGTCAGTGGTGGGTCTCACATGTAGACAGGTGTTGGCAAAACTTCGTTGTGTTGAAGAGGAGTTTGAAGGTCTCACAGTTAGTTGGATAGCACTGGAATACTTTGATAAAGCTAGCTGAGAACTAGAGGATTATTCAGATGTTTTGCTCTGCTCAATCAGGAAGTGAAAGGCACCCACTTTTGTGGTAGGTCTAGAAACAATTTTAGAGAAGGCAAATGATGCAGGTGGCCAAATAGGAGGAATGAGATTCTCTGTAACAGGAGAGGACTAGATCTGTTCTAGGATGAGGTTTCTAGGATGTTCTAGGATGAAAATTTCAGCTGCCTGGGAGGATGATTTGGATTCTCCTAAGTGTTAAAACTAACATGAGAAAAGGAGATGGAAACAGGTCAAATCAGGAAGAAAAGAAAATACAGGGGCATGTGTCTGTAGTGCCAGCTACTCTGAAACTGAGGTAGAAGGATCACTTGAACTCAGGAGTTCAGAAATACTTTGGGCCACACAGTGAGGACCATCTCTTCAAAAAGAGGAAAAAGGAGGCAGGAAATGTTGCCTAGTGGTTCAGTGCTTGCCTAGCATGCATAAAGCCCTGGGTTTGATTCTCAGCACCACATAAACAGAAAAATCCAGAAGTGGCGCTATGGCTCAAGTGGTACAGTGATAGCCTTGAGCAAAAAGAAGCCAGGGACAGTGCTCAGGCCTTGAGTTCAAAAAAAAAAGAGGAAAAGCAAAAGCAAACTTAGTCAATTGAGATGACTGTGGATACCTGGCCAGGGCTCCCATGACCAGTTACAACTGCATGAGATCTTAGTGGGATAGATGGAACCTTTAATGGTGTGGCTCTGTAGGTTCTCAAAAAGAGATAAGAAAATGGATATATCTGATCCCGTCAAAGGTAGCACACCAAAGAAAGCTAGGAGTAAGGAGGCTCCTAGCCCAAAAGAAATTCAAGTTCTTAAGCTCCTGTCTTGAAAAACCATGCTCATGGTGGCACTTAAGTGTATAGTCAAAGTAGACCATTGAATTTGGAGTTGGAGCAATGAGTGATGGACAGGATGTGTGTGTGTGTGTGTGTGTGTGTGTCTGTGTGTCTGTGTGTGAGTGTGTGTTCCAGAGGACATACTAAAGGATTCCAAAAGGAAAGGATCAGAACCTCCTTCAAGTGAGACAAATTCAAGAGTTGATGGATGGGGTTATAGAAAACATTGGACATTTTGGCTGTCTAGCATTTGAATACTACTTCTATTTTGGAGGACTCTCATATCTAATGGGAGATAGGCTCCATAAATTCTGACATTATGCTGAGTATGATGCGAGAAATAAAGTGATATTTTAGAATCTGAGGCTACTTAGGCTCAAAATTACTAATTGGAGATATAACATACATATTATGTATGTATACATATACATACATACACACTTATAAAGTGGGAGAGAAAAGTCACAGTGATTGATAAAAATAATTTCTACTGATAGCATAGCTCATGAAAAAAGCTGTCTCCTTGCTTTTAGCATACATAATAGATATTAGGGCTCATGACCTAGCCTAGGATCATTCAGGTAGGGAATTCCAAGATTAAAAATACTGAGCATGGTCTACAAAAGTGAGGTGAGGGCTTGGGTTTAGTAAGTCCCTTTGACCCCATGGATTTCTCATCTTAAGAGGAAAGGTGGTGGTGGGCTAGGAATGTGGCTTAGTGGTAGAGTGCTTGTCTGGCATGCATGAAGCCCTGGGTTCGATTCCTCAGTACCACATAAACAGAAAAACCTGGAAGTGGAGTTAGAGTGCTAGCCTTGAGCAAAAGAAGCTCAGGGACAAGGCCCAGGCCCTGAGTTCAAAGCCCAGGACTGGTTAAAAAAAAAAAGAAAAAGAAAAAGGAAAGAAAAGAAGGTGGGCTCCACAAAGTCTAGGTCTGATGTTTTAGAAGGCAGAAGAGGATGCCACCCACAGGTCAGATCTGGAAGAAGGACATGCTTCCTTAGGGGAGAAGGAAAGGAAGCAAGGATTTGTACAAGTTTATAGGCTGTGAAGGGACAGAGGAGGTGCTGTGCCCGTTAGTGTCTGTGAAGTAAGAAGAGGGGTCACCTGGACTGACTGCCCTGACAGTGGAAGGTAACCATTAGAGAGGAGTGAAGGAGGTTTGGAATGCCAGAGCAAGCAGAACCAGGGTAGGCCAATGGAATTTCAATTATGGTCAGAGACCAGCCCAGAGCAAAAGTGGTTTTTCTTTAACTGAGCCCAGCTGCCTGGGTGTGAGGCAGGATATTATTGTTTGGGGCTCCAATATGGATTTGGCAGGGTATAGTTTTTGGAAGAATGGGGATGGATAGGGGTGGGGAGAGAAAGAGATTCTTTCTCCTTAAGAAAATGCTTAGGGGGGCTGGGGATATAGCCTAGTGGCAAGAGTGCCTGCCTCGGATACACGAGGCCCTAGGTTCGATTCCCCAGCACCACATATACAGAAAACGGCCAGAAGCGGCGCTGTGGCTCAAGTGGCAGAGTGCTAGCCTTGAGCGGGAAGAAGCCAGGGACAGTGCTCAGGCCCTGAGTCCAAGGCCCAGGACTGGCCAAAAAAAAAAAAACAAACAAAAAAAAAAACAAAATGCTTAGGGGGCTGGGGATATGGCCTAGTGGCAAGAGTGCTTGCCTCGTGTACATGAGGCCCTGGGTTCAATTCCCCAGCACCACATATACAGAAAATGGCCAGAAGTGGCGCTGTGGCTCAAGTGGCAGAGTGCTAGCCTTAAGCAAAAAGAAGCCAGGGACAGTCTCAGGCCCTGAGTCCAAGCCCCAGGACTGGCCAAAAAAAAAGAAAATGCTTAGGGGCTGGGAGTATGGTCTAGTGGTAAAGTGTTTGCCTCGTATACATGAAGCTCTGGGTTTGATTCCTCAGCACCACATATATAGATAGAAAAAGCTAGAAGTGGCGCTCTAGCTCAAGTGGTAGAGTGCTAGCCTTGAGCAAAAAGAAGCTCAGCCCCTGAGTTCAAGCCCCAGGAATAGCCTCCCCTCCCCCCCCAAAAAAATAAGAAAGAAAGAGAGAAAAAAAGAAAGAAAGAAAAATGCTTAAAAGGGGGCCAGGGATATGGTCTAGTGGCAAGAGTGCTTGCCTCCCACACATGAAGCCCTGGGTTCAATTCCCCAGTACCACATATACAGAAAATGGCCAGAAGTAGCACTGTGGCTCAAGTGGCAGAGTGCTTACCTTGAGCAAAAAGCCAGGGACAGTGCTCAGGCCCTGAGTCCAAGCCCCAGGACTGGTCAAAAAAAAAAAATGCTTAAAAGGAGTGATCTTGCGATTAAGTCTCCAGTTCTTAGGACTAACTAGAGCCATTCTGTGACAAAGTTTTATCAACTCAAGTTCTATATTTAGTTTAAAGTAACTGTAATAATTTCTTGGAAGGATTGTATTTTATTCTGAAATTACATCCTCTCTATAGATTGATATTAAAATGCACTTTTTTTTTCTCTTTGCAGTACTGGAGATTGAATCCAGAACTTTGCACATGTTAGGTAATCACTCTACTAACTCTAGCACAAAATGTCATTAAAAAATTAAATTATAATGATCATACTACTTTTGTAGGGTTACTGCAAGGGATTACCAAAACTAGATATCTTAAAGCAACAGAAAATTACTTTTATAATTTTGGAGGATAGAAGTCCAAAGTCAAGCTGTTGGCAGGATTAGTTCTAGAGATTGAGAGTGGGGGGGTCTGCTTTTCTCTCTGGTGATTACACATAATTCCTGGGGTTCCTTGGCTTAGAGATGCATTTTTCCCCAATGTCTGCCACTGTCTCTAAAGTCCCTTCCGTGTCTGTGTTTTTAATCTCTCTCTACATTTCTCAAATGACACCTGTTCATCCACAGCCTACCTTAAGTACAAAAAGATCTCATTTTAAGATCATTAGTTACAGTTTTCAATACCCCTTTTCTAAATAAGGTCACATTCAAAGTTTCTAATGTTTGTAGCTAGGTGCTGGTAGCTCGTGTTTCCTCCTACTTAGGAGGCTGAGATCTGAGGATTGAGGTTTGAAGCCAGTAGAAAAGTTCAAGAGATTCTATTTCCAATTAACTAGCCAAAAAGCCTGACTGGAGGTGTGGCTCCAGTGGTAGAGCACTGGCCATGAGTGAAAAAGCTTTGGGTCATCTGACCCAGGCCCTTAGTTCAAGCCCTGGTATCAGCACATGCGCGCGCTAATACGTTTCCAGGGCCTAAGATTTAGATACATTTTTCAGAATGATCTACTATTCAATTCACTAGAGAGGTACTGAGGGTGGAGGAGGGGAGATCATTTTTACCAGTATCTATGCCTGGACAAAAAAAAGGAAAAAAGGAAGGAGAAGTCTGATTAGTTTGCTACAGAGTTAAGATTTCCGAGATTGAGAAGTTAGTAAGTATGACAAGTATTATCTACTTCTTAGTTGCTGGGTGTTTGGAGAACTCAGCAGAAATACCAACTATTAGGTTCTGTATCAAGATAGGATACTGGACTCCATCCCTCCTTTGTCTTGGTAAAGAAGACAGGATCTGAGAGGTGAGTTTCAGTTGTGGTTAGGGAGCACAGCCCCAAGTCAGTGCTGCAAGAATAGAATCATGAGGTTAAGATTTATCAGCCAAGCAGGTCAGGAAGAAGCTGAGAGTCAGGCTTCAGGATAGGAGAGGACTGACAGGGGATGCTATCATGCCCTGATCTTAGGGCCTCAGGGAGAGTTCGTTTGAAAGCACAGGGTCAGGGAAACTGTTATTGCTGTTCACTTAAGAAGGTAGGCTCAGCCAGAGCAAATGGTGTCTTCTGAGTGCTTGGAAGAGCTACCTATGAAGGGAACTTAGTCGAACTGAATGGAACGTTGTCACTTTCAGCTGTTTTTCTCTCATCATTAACATCTAATAAATTCACTTTAAGTTGAATAATCATATTTCATATTTGATAGATGTGATGACCAATTACATCTGATCTCAATATGCAAACATACTTTGCATATTTAGGTTTTGCCAGATCTCTTAATTAAACATAGGCTAGCTAGTTGTTTTTTTTTTTTTTTTCTTTAAGGTACTGGAGTTTTGAACTCAGAGCCTCCTGATTGCTGAGCAAATACTTTCCTATCTAAGCCATGCTTTCAAACCTCCTACTTTTCTGAAAGAGGGTTTCGCTATGTATCTCAAGCTGTCCTTGAACTCACAATCCTGCCTTAGCCTCCTCAGTCCTGGGATTACAAGTGAATACCACCACTCCCAGCTCAATTTATTGCTATTGAACATATACTCCTCATATCCTAGTAGCCTTACCTCTAAAAATGGCACAATTTAGAAAGGTACACATTGGCACTGAAAGGAAAGAAGTGGGATTCTGAATGAAGTTTGGGAAAAACAGTGATGTTTAGTGAGTGTCTGTTTTACAAACAAGCAAAAGATGGATAAGTTTTTTTTTTTGTTTTTTGTTTTTTCTTGCCAGTCCTGGGCCTTGGACTCAGCTTAAGCACTGTCTCTGGCTTCTCTTTGCTCAAGACTCTGCCACTTGAGCCACAGCACCACTTCCAGCCATTTTCTATATATGTGGTGCTGGGGAATTGAACCCAGGGCTTCATGTATAGGAATCAAGCACTCTTGCCACTAGGCCATATTCCCAACCCCGATAAAGTCAAGTTTATCTCTATCCTTGAAAAAAAACAACAACAGGGGCTGGGGATATGGCCTAGTGGCAAGAATGCTTGCCTTGTATACATGAAGCCCTGGGTTCAATTCCCCAGCACCACATATACAGAAAACAGCCAGAAGTGGCGCTGTGGCTCAAGTGGCAGAGTGCTAGCCTTGAGCAAAAAGAAGCCAGGGACAGTGCTCAGGCTCTGAGTCCAAGGCCCAGGACTGGCAAAAAAAACCCCAGAGTATTAACACTTTTCAGTTAAATGCTTAGCCCTAAAGACATGAATGACTAGCCTTTTCAATTCCAGGCTTTTACTTTTTTTTTTTTTTTTTAAACTTAAATGGTCATCTTTCAGCCCTACAAGCTGCATCATTTTCCCAGATCTCAAGGATGATGCCTCTGCAGAGATATCTTGAGAGTCTAAGGCAGGAGGAATTTCAAAAAAGTAATATGTTTTATATAAGCCACTTCTAAAGGATACTTGAGATTTTATTAATTGCAAAGAAAGTCATTACTTTTTTTCATTTTCCAACCATAATTGTTCAGTAAGAGAACTGGTCTGATTTTTATCTTTTAACATTGAAACCTATAAAATAGATTTTAGATCTTAGACCTTTGGAACTATGGAGTGGTTATTTTACATTCTAGAAAGGAACATAAACTTCAAATTGCTCAGAACTATTGAAATAATGACCACAGGAAGTAAGCACACTTTAGAGCCCTATATGGTGTTACATTTCAGAAATGAGCCAGATGGGAAAATGAAACCAGTTTCTCTTGTAGCTCCTGAGTTTTTCCTGAATTTCCTACCAACTGCTTAGAATTCTGCAAACAATTCACAGCTGATAAAATACAAGGGCCATGCAACTGAGTTTCTGTGGTGGAGACCCTAGAGGCAGCCAGCAAGAGAGAAAGTCACTGCCCCTTCTGGTTCCTGTAACCATAGAACTGTACAGGTGTGTGTGTGTGTGTGTGTGTGTGTGTGTGTGTGTGTGTGTGTGTGTGTGTGTGTTCTTTTTGTCCTTTCAAATGAACTAGGAGTCAGCTGAGGATCTACAGAAGGGATTACTAGAGTAATCTGAATTCAGATTGCCCCAACACCCTCCTTGGAAAGTAACCTTTGCTTGTTCATTCAAAGTACATTCACTGGCCACTCACTGTATGCCAGGTCCTATGCTGGGCATGGAAGATCCAAGGACAAACTCTACTCATGAAAAACATTTAGAGTGGTGGGAGAGATAAATTTAGCAATAAACATGTAGATACCCAGGGTACTAAGGGCTGTGCAGAGACCCACAGAGGGGTGGTATGAGCCCATTCTGAGAGCATATGAAAAGAAGTAGTAGCTTGTCACTTCATTTTGTAGTGTGTTGTGTAGAAGAGAAATTTCCTTCTGTGTTGAGAACCATAAATACTTCAGTGTAGCTAGTTCCCAGGAGTGACAGGGCGAGCTGTTAGAAGAGACTGGAGAAGTAGACAAAGCCTTGAATGCCAGGCTGGGAGACTTAACCCTTATCCTAAGGAAAGGGAGTGGCAGGTTCAGAATTTTTTTTTTTTCCAGTTCTGGCAATGAACCTAGGACCTTGCACATGTTAGGCAAACCTTTTACTATTAAGGAGATTTTTTTTTTTTTTGTACAGCCATGAACTGGAGAAAGCCAGGCAAGATTAGTCCACATGAATGAAGGGGAGAGAAAATATGCAGGCACTGAACCTGAAGTGAAGACCTGGGGTCTGGTCTTGGCTTTGTTACTACGGAGCTGCATGACTTTGAACAAGTCCCTGCATTGCTCAATTTCCTCATCTGTAAAATTAGAATAAAAAAACAATCCTCCTCTTCAGGGTTATGGAGATTCAATGAAGTAAAAGAACTCACCAGCTGCTTACCCTGTTTGTGCCCTTTCTTCGTGAAACAGCCTGGACTATTGTTCCTGTCATTTGGATCTCATTTGCTCTCCTTGTGAGAGCCAAGCTGAAATCTGTTGCCTTGTTGGAAGGGAAGTTTGTGGCAGGTGGCCCCTGTGTGGCTAGAACAGACATCAAAAGAGGGCAGCATGTCAAGGAGACCTGCTTTTGTGATCCCTACAACTGGAGGACCCAAAGTGGGGAGAATGAGGCAGAAAGGTCCATATTGTGTGCTGATGTGGAAGGGTTCTACCAGAAAGCCCTTAAATATTGTCCTCTAACCCCAGGAATTTAGCAGCACCTAAAAATGCCACTTACATGAAACCCTCTCATTCTATCTCAGTGCTTTGGGACGATATACACTCTATCATAAGTATTTGAGGTTCTTTTGTGTGCATGTATATGTGCCTGTATGGGGATTGAACTCAGGGACTTGTGCTCTCTCTTGGCTTTTTTGCTCAAGGCTGGCCTTCTACCACTTGAGTCACATATCCACTTCTGGCTGGTTAATTGGAAATAAGAGTTTCATGGACTTTTCTGCCCAAGATGGCTTTGAACAGTGATCTCAGACTCTTGAGTAGCTAGGATTACAGACAGGAGCCATTTGTGCTTGGCTTTAGTATCTGAGTCTTAAGTAAGATAGGAGGTAAGCTGGGAATATGGCCTAGTGGAAGAGTGCTTGCCTCGTATACATGAAGCCCTGGGTTTAATTCCTCAGCACCACATATATAGAACAAGCCTCAAGTGGTAGAGTGCCTAGAGCAAAAAGAAGCCAGGGACAGTGCTCAGGCCCTGAGTTCAAGCCCCAGGACTGGCAAAAACAAAACAAAACAAAATAGAACAGAAAGATAGGAGGTAAAACACTGCATATGCCAAGGAAAGGGACTGTTGTTCAGGAAAATGATGAGTTTTTAGGCAGTTATCTCGAGATGAATATCACTTCCTCAGTAAAATGTCTTACCAGAAGATGTACTGACATCACCCTTTTTATACTATAAAGGCAAACTTTTCCATCAAAACTTGATGTATCTCTGATTCATAAGGCACATAGTTTGGGGGTTGCCCTGGATCTACAATAGATAATTTGTAGCTTTCTGGAATCCCATTTATTCAGTGAATTTATTTAACTGTGTTGACAAGTGGTCAGTGGAAGACAATGAGAGAGAAAAAGGAAAAAAAGGGCATGGGGGCCAGTAGAGTTCCTCCCCAAAGGTGAAAGTCAGTCCTGATGTTAAAACTAGGGACCTCAGAGAACAGAGTATGTTTCCATTTTGCAAGCCTAAAAAAAAATACTGTGTGCTCAGATGGCACCTTTAATCACGAAGAACTTTTGGATGAGTTCCAGGCTGATTCTGCTGGCACAGAGAACTCTGAGATCATACCCTATATTCAGAGCCCAGAAGACATATTTCATCCATCTCTGAAATAAAGAGGGGGAGATGGAGCATATTAAAACAGTTTCGTAACAAAACCATACCTGGGTGAAAAAAAAAAAGGCTAAGTTATCTATTTGGAATTATAGAAAAGTGCTACTCTAAATACTTAAATGACTTTTTTTTTTCATTCTCAGTGTTTTCACAATAAGCTAAGTTACTTGCATAAACCCAAAGGCCATCTCCTATTTCACAGATAGATAAATGAAGGCAGACAGATTATGTGATTTACCTAAGGCTAATTTAATAATAATAATAATAATAATAAAACCAGAGAAGACAAAGGAAAATAAGCACCTCTCAAAGTAGACGGTTGTGACCCAGAAGTCTGAGCATTTAGAGCTGAATTGAATCCACACATAGGGAAATGGCTCAGGACACCAGAGCTAATATTGCCCTCCTTTGCCAAAGAGCCTGAAACGCTTCGGGGACAAGTGGTCAGAATGTCACTTCTGTTTCTTTAAGTGAAAGTAAGGCCAGCATCGTCTGACAGGTACTTTCCACATGGCAGGGCATGGATTCAAGCCGATCTGAAGGAAGGGTGCTTTCCTTTGACTCATCATGGCCTTTTGCATCACTGTTATTCTTTGGAGGTTTCCTATTTAAAGACCTATGTGTAAGGTCTGCCCAGGGAGGGCTCCATGCAGATGCCCCCCACCTGGGTCTCCACCCAGTTACCTGGAGGCAGACCTGGAGGCAGTTACCTCCCCCTTCTCTGAGGTCACATCCTAATCACCTGGCCATACCCCCCTGCCCTTGCCCTAGATAAGGCAAGGCCGGGTGGGGGGCACCCCCCCTCTCCAGCCATGCTTCATCTCGGCCACAGGCCAGTAGTTCTGTAATAAACTTTTCTCTCCTGCCTGAATATGGCGTGGCATTCTCCTTTATCAGCTACCTACTTTAAAAACCCTAACACTGGGGCTGGGAATATGGCCTAGTGGCAAGAGTGCTTGTCTCATAAAAACCTAACACTGTGTAAGTCGGAGAGTCAGGTCATACAATTTTTAGGTGGTGAGGTTAAACCATAGCTTTATTCCATGTGTCGATCTTGAGTATTTGATTACATACTGTATTACTTTCTCACTTCATTTCCTAAAACCTTAGGTGTGGAAAAGGCCTGGGTATAGAAGACTCTGTATATTAAAAATGAAAACCCCACTAGCAACTGATGAAAAGTAGTCTAGGCAAAGCTGCTGTAGAAATCTGAAAGCCATTATCTTTTCTGCACTTTGTCTATTCACCCTCGTTTTGTTTGGGAATGTACAGGGACACCTATGAATAAAAATAAACCAATCTGCCCTTGACTGATTGTTCTGCCTTTTGAGTTATCAACTGTGAGTTCTTCTGGCTCCCAGATAGGGTGAAGTAAAGACTGCTGAGAAGCCAGCCACAAATTCCAGTTGACTTTCCAGGACCTTCTACCTGAACAGTTAAGGAATCTAAAATTAATGAGCCTTGCCCTAAGTTGATCCAGGTTTTGAGTTGGATTTGGGCTTTATAAATGTAAGAAAGCATTTCCAGAAATCTAAAGAAAAATATTTTCTTTTTTCTTTCCTAGCTTAATCTTGTTCATCCATACCTGTTTTTTCTTTTTCACTCCTTTTTATCCCACTTGCACACATTTTAACAGTTCCCAGGAAAGGTCTCAAGTCCAGTACCTTTAAGGAAGGCAGAACCACCAGTAGGAGGTAGAGAGTGAAATGTGGAGACTCTTCCAGAGGCAAATCAATTAGCAGAGCTGCTCAGGGTAGGTTTTGCTAGGGCTTAAATCAGGTTGTCAACTCAAACACAATGGGCTTTGTTACTCCTGTATAAAGAGGAAATGGAGCAATTTTTGGCCTCCTCAGATTGTATTGTAGGACAGGATAGCAATTCCAGGCACAAATCTGCTTTTCACTATTTAATGTTTCCCTGCAAGTTAATTAGCTGTTTTGAAATGCATGGAAATACTTCATATTTTCATCCAGAAGCAGGTGGCACAGCTTTAAGTCTGGGGTGGGGGAAAGGACTGAGAATGTGGAAAAGGGGGGTTGTCAGGGAAATAATTAGAGCCCTTTAGAGATTCCAACACCTGGAATTTATCTCAGAAATGACAAGACACACGCACTGTAATTCCAAGACTTTTTGTTTGTGTGTGTGTGTGTGTGGGGGGGGATTGAGTACTGAAATTGGGGGCCTGGCTGAGTGAGAGTTGTGATCTCAGTGTTCATTAGTCCTAGGGTGGGAAGGAGAAGGCCTCCTTAAGAAATGCTTCAAAACTGCTCCAGGGAAGATGCAGGTGGGGCTCAGGTAGTGGCTGGGAAGGGGTGTGTGTGTTGGGGGTGGGGGGCATGGGCACGGGGTTTCACAGGGCAGGATCTGTCCTGCCGGTGGGTTTGGCGACCTTTGCTGTATTTGATAACTTGTAGCGGGGGTGGGGAAGGGCAGACTCAGGGCACCCCTCCGGTGAGGAGGGGTGCAAGTAGGGACTCTGCCTGGATACCACGTAAAGACTAGGAGTGAGGGCCCAGCCGAGTGACAGCACGCGCTCTCCTTCCCCCTCCCACCCCGCCCCCGTGGCCAGTCTCCGGGCAGAGATGTCTTGCCGCCAGCCGGTCCCCCCTCCCCCCTCCCATCCCCCTGCCGTCCCCACTCCGCCGGGCAGACCGAGCCTCAGTGGGATCCTCGCCTGTCTCCGGGCAGCTTGAGCCCCCCGAGCGTTCGCCCAGCCTGTCAGTAACCGCCGCTTGCGCTCTTTCTTTCATTTCTTTTTTTTTTTTTTTTCTTTCCTTCCTCCTCTTCTTTCCCTCTTCTGCCTTTGTCCCGCTTAGTAACTAGGCTCTGACCAATCGCCGGCTCACCGGCCGGCGCCGGCTGTCTCCTGATTGGCTCGCAGCCGTCTCCCGCTCCTCTGGTGGAGCAAGGCAGACAAAAGACGCAGGCTCCCGGCTCCGGCAACCGGGAGCAGCCAATCACCGCCAGCTTGCCTCCAATTCGCCCCCCCCACCCCCGCCTTCACTCCACTCTTCCCTTCTACCCGTCCCCTCCTCCCCCCCCCCCCCCGCCCCGGCCAGGCTCACCAGCTCCAGGCACTGACTCCTGGCGAGCAGCCAGCGCCCTGACTGTACCATTCGGATGAGGTTAGAAAGGGGGGAGCGAGAATGGCTGACGGAAGAGCGGAGCTCGGCAGAACGGTAGGGAGAGCTAGAAGTCAAGGTGAAGGACAGCACCTTTTGTCGTTGTTCTGGAACCTGAGAGTTCCCGAACTCCGGGGCAGGCTCCGGTGGGAGGGACCGCGGCGGTGCTGCCCGCTCCCCCCGGCTCCGCAGTGATGGGTGGCGCCCCGGCGGGGAGGCGTGGGGTGTGTGTGTGTGTGTGTGTGTGTGTAGGGAGGGGGGGTCGGGGGGGGGAGGTCCCCTCCGCGCTGTTAAAATGAAACTCTAGTGACCGGAGCGGGGCAGAGCGTGCGGGGCGCCGGTGCTGGTGGGCTCTTCTCCCCGGCGTGCGCGCCCGACCGAGCCCCGCTCCCCGCGCTTCTCCGCGGGACTCCCCGTTCCGAGCTGCGGCCGCTTCGGTGCCGAGCCCCGCGGGAGCATTCCCAGAGTCCCAGCCCCGGAGGGAATCCCTCAGCACACCCGTGGGACCCCGAAACTTCAACGCAATTCCCAGCCCCCTCCCGTCTTTTTTCTTTTTCTTTTTTATGTCTTTCTTTGTCACTTCCCCAGCGTTCTCCCAGCGCAGTTTCCCCCCCTTTTTCTCCTTCCTATCCCCATATCCTTCTCCCTCTCCGAAGGACGTAAAAGTGGTTTCCGCGGAAAGATTGGAAGGCGCGGATCGCCGGTCTCTTTGGAGTGAGATTGTGTAGAAAGGATTTGGGGGTGGGGAGGGGGGAAGCTGCCTTTTTTTTTTTTTTTTTTTAAACACTTCTGGCCCTCTGCCTCCCAATCCTCTCTGTAACTCCTTGAGGATAAACCTTGAAGGTTTGGGGGTGCATTTTGGTTGGGTTCCGGGAGAGCAGTGACTGGGGAGGACCCCCCCCCGCCCCCCAGTCGTCGTCCTGATACTTGGCTGGACCGGTACCGGCCGTTGGAAAGCCAGAAGTCTATTTCCGTGTGGAACTTTTACAGCTATAGACATACATACATATATATATATATTTAGATTTTTTTTAGAATAACAGATTAAAAAAAAAAGATATATATGCTTTCTATGTATTTCCCGACGACCTGCCCCTGACAGCGCCATGTACAATACGGTGTGGAATATGGACCGCGATGACGCAGACTGGAGGGAGGTGATGATGCCCTATTCGACAGAACTGATATTTTATATTGAAATGGATCCTCCAGGTATTATTTTGGGGAGAGAGAGAAAAAAAAAAAGTCTTGCGATGGGTCTGATTTGTGCTTAACCGGACATTGGTGATGTATTCGGGGCGCAGTGTGGGGTGGGTGCGCTCGGGGCAGGCTTGCAGCTGGGCTTGCAGTAACCCGGCTTCTGGTTTACACGTTCAAAGTTTGCAGCTGGAACCTGGATTCCATTGTCCTGCGCGGGTGGGGGCGGGGTGGGGGTGGGGGTGGGGACGGGAGGGTGGGGGAGATACCTTTTTTTGGGTTTGTCTTTGCCCGTGGTTCGGGTTTTTGTTGGCCTTCCACTTTGCTTTCTTCATTTCCAAATGGAAGACTTCCCTACCTGCGAGGGGTGTTTTAGAATTCAGCTCCTGAAGTCAGTCTTTTTCCCTTTGAGGGGATTCTTTTAAAACCTCATTTCATACATTTGTCTGATTTGTTGGTTCGTTGTGTTTTACCTTGGTTACCTTAAGAAACGGAGTTGCCTATGTGTGATTCTTCTTCTTCTTTCTTCTTCTTTTTTTTTTTTTTTTGGACTCCGTTTTTCTCTTAAAGAAACCCAATGCCGGTTAGTGATTTGGCCTTAGCCTGAGGTTTCCTTTCTCCGAATATAGTCACTCAGATGTACATGCAATAGTATACTGCTCTTTAACTTACGGTGATTTAACTTAATTTATGGGATAGAGTTTGATTTAACTTCAGCTCTTAAAGAACCTTTCTCTGAGTGAGATCTGTACATGCATGTGATAGGTTCCCAAATGCATGTGCAGTATGCATACACTATTTTTATTTTAGAGCTTTGTCTGAGGCCATTACAGACATTTTGTATATCTTGTAGGAAAGGACCAGAAAGGAAAATGAAAAGTTCCTTGTTTTTCTTTTAAGTCTGCCTTATCTTATGGTTATTAGCTGTCAGGTTTTCAAACCCTCTTTACAATTACAGACAGTTCTTTATGTAATGCTTTTCAGTAAGTACAGGGCCTTTGTGATCCCTTGCTTTTTGTTGAAGATGAATTTATTAGCTCTTTAAAAAATGTATTATAGCTAAACCTACAGAATAAAATCATTGGAAAACCCTCACTTACTGTAAGACTATGTATTTTGGAAATGTTTGAAAGGAATGGAGCCCATGCAAGTGTAATGAGTATAAATGTCTTATAGGCAGTCAGAAATTATTTCCTGTGTCCTTGTGAGCAGTGAATTATACTTTTTTTTTTCCAAATTAATGATTGTGTTCAATGGTGTTCTGTTAAAAACTAATACCAATATTAAATGAACCATTTTGCCCTTAATGATCACTAAAGATTTTCCTTTTGCCTTTATTTTAGAGACTTCTTGATTTGCTTTTACGATTATGACTGCAATCTAGATGCAGCTTTTCAGTGTTTTGTAAAGTTTCTGAGATTTGCCACCCATCTATTGTGTGTGTTTCCCCCTTTGTTTCCCCCTAATGGTAAAGCATCATTTCTGTTAGATACATTTGTCATTCATATGTTCAAATTTTAGGATATCACCGGTAACCTTCCTGTAGAAAGTAAGGCTACTCATTCTACATTTCTGTAATATAAGAATTATATATTCAAACTGCTTTAGAATTATAACTGGATCATATGGTATCTTGCCTTGCAGACATACAAAGGGAATTTGTTGGGCGGGGAGGTGAGGAGGGAGGAGGGGAGAAAAAGAAGAAGGCACTAATGGTTGAAAAATACTGGCCTAGTAGAAAGAAAAAATATTGTCCAAGTTGAACTGAGTTGTCCAAAAATAATTTTAAGAAAAGTTGATTTAAATTATGTAAAGATGTGTGTCATATATGGTAGCATAGAAAATTCTAATCTAAACTTTATTTTCCATGGGGATAAACTTTTGAGTTTAAAATGTCATCCTTAAATGAAATTGTGTATATTGAATTTCTATTCAGAATACTGAAAATATGTATAAGCTATTTTTTATTATCTATTTTCTATCTTTACTATATAGAATATGGTTAGTTAACAGCTTTTCAAAAAGAGACCACACTTGAATATGCTGAAGCACTGCTTATGAGATGAATTTTTTAATGGAAATAATGTGAATGTCATCCTTTTCTTTGTGATAAATTAGTCCAAAACTATTAAAACAGTAAATTATCAGTGAAGTGGTTGTAGCATTTTTTTTATCTGATTATTTTCCCATCTCAAGCTTTTTATTGTCTTCTGCCTGGACTGGTGTAATAGTTCACTAAGTTTTCCCATTTCTTCTCTGTTCAGGCTACAGTAATGTTAAAGTAGCATTTGGTTATTTATCTTCCAATGGTAAATCTTATTTTTATTTTTTATTTTTTGCTAGTCTGGGGCTTGAACCCAGGGTACAGGCACTGTCCCTGAGCTTCTTTTGCTTAAGACTAGCACTCTACCACTTTGAGCCACAGTGCCACTTCTGGCCTTTTCTGTCTATATGGTATTGAGGAATCAAAATCCAGAGCTTCATACATGCTAGGCAAGCACTCTACCACTCAGCCACATTCCTAGGCCCCAATGGTAAATCTTCTAATGGCCTAAAAAATCTTTCAGTGGATTCTTTTGCATACCTAAAAGTCTGATTTCTTACCCTTTCATGTAAGTCCCTCTCTTTTTGGCTTCTGACCTAATTTTCACCTCCATTTTCTTCCTGGAGCAAATCATAACTTCTGAAGAAGCTATTTTATATTAGCTGTTCCTTGAATGTACAATTATACCCACTTATTTCTGGAATGCCTTTCAGTTCTGATGGCCACTGGGGATTTTTTTTTTTTTTTTTTTTGCCAGTCCTGTGGCTTGAACTCAAGGCCTGAGCACTGTCCCTGGCTTCTTTTTGCTCAAGGCTAGCACTCTGCCAACTTGAGCCACAGCGCCACTTCTGGCCTTTTCTATATATGTGGTGCTGAGGAATCGAACCAAGGGCTTCATGTATACGAGGCAATCACTCTTGCCACTAGGCCATATTCTCAGCCCCAGGGATTTTTATTATTAATTAATTAATTTTTGTGATACTACTGAGGCTCTTGCTTGGCTTTTTCTGCTAAGGCTGGCACTCTACCACTTCTCTGGCTTTTTGCTAGTTAACTGGAGATCAGAGTCTCTTGGATTTACCTTCCTGAGTTGGCCTCCAACTGAGATTCTCAGATCTCAGTCTCCTGAGTTGCTAGGATTACAGGCACAAGCCACAGGTTCCTATGTTTAGTACTCAGGGTAGATGCGTACTTTGCTAGAATATAGATTACCTGGTGATATTATGTAATCTCTCCTTCCTTTTTAATACTTTTTTTTTTTTTTTAGCACTTCTCAGGTAGATTTTTTTTTTTTTTTTGCCAGTCCTTGGACTCAAGGCCTGAGTACTGTCCCTGGCTTCTTCTTGCTCAAGGCTAGCACTATACCACTTGAGCCAGAGCTCCACTTCTGGCTTTTTCTGTTTATGTGGTGCTAAGAAATCGAACCCAGGGCTTCTTTGATTGCCTGTCCACCTGCCTCTGCCTTTCCTTCCTTCCTTCCTTCCTTCCTTCCTTCCTTCCTTCCTCTCTTCTTTTTTTCCTTTCTTTGCTGTTTGCTTTGAACTGAAGGTATTGCACTCTTGCTTATATTTCTTGCTCACAGCTTGTTTAGACATGCCTCTGGTCTAGCATTTTGCTGCTTAATTGGAGATGGAATCTTGCAGACTTTTCTGTTCCAGCTGGTTTCAAACCATGTTCCTCCAGGTCTCAGGCTCTTGAGTAGCTAAGATTATAGACATGGTCCTTGCATGACTTTTTTTTTTTGCCAGTCCTGGGCCTTGGACTCAGGGCCTGAGCACTGTCCCTGGCTTCTTTTTGCTCAAGGCTAGCACTCTGCCACTGGAGTCACAGTGCCACTTCTGGCCATTTTCTGTATATGTGGTGCTGGAGAATCGAACCCAGGGCTTCATGTATGTGAGGCAAGCGCTCTTGCCACTAGGCCATATCCCCAGCCCGGTCCTTGCATGACTTTTAAAAATATTCATAACATTTTTTTTGTTTTTTGTTTTTTGCCAGTCCTGGGGCTTGAACTCAGGACTTGAGCACTGTCCCTGGCTTCTTTTTGCTCAAGGCTAGCACTCTGCCACTTGAGCCATAGTGCTACTTCTGACTTTTTCTGTTTATGTGGTGCTGAGGATTTGAACCCAGAGCTTCATGTATATGAGGCAAGCACTCTTGCCACTAGGCCTTATTCCTAGCCCCAAAAGTTTTGGGGTTTTTTTCAGTAAAAACAAAACATATTATTTTAAGAGTGGCACTGTTTTATGTCTGCTCTTGCATTTAATCTATTGAGATACCACATATACAAACTCGACAGTTCTGGAAGAACGAGAATGAAAAAGGCACATAATGTCAGTAATGCAGTATTATGAAAATATTTTGAATCAGGTGTTGGTGGCTCATGCCTATAATCCTAGCTACTTAGGAGGCTGAGGTCTGAGGATCACAGTTCAAAGCCAGCTGGGGCAGGGAAGCCTGAGACTCTTTTTTTTTTTTTTTTTTTTGCCAGTCCTCGGCCTTGGACTCAGGGTCTGAGCACTGTCCCTGGCTTCATTTTGCTCAAGGCTAGCACTCTGCCACTTGAGTTACAGCGCCGCTTCTGGCCATTTTCTATATATGTGGTGCTGAGGAATCGAACCCACAGCTTCATGTTTGCGAGGCAAGCATTCCACCACTAGTCCATATTCTTAGCCCCTTTTGAGCTATTTTTATTGCATTATTTTCTTCATTCCCAACTTTTAAACTTTGGTCATTGCATTTTGTTGTTTTTTTTTTTTTTTTTGCCAGTCCTGGGCCTTGGTCTCAGGGCCTGAGCACTGTCCCTGGCTTCTTCCCGCTCAAGGCTAGCACTCTGCCACTTGAGCCACAGCGCCGCTTCTGGCCGTTTTCTGTATATGTGGTGCTGGGGAATTGAACCTAGGGCCTCGTGTATCCGAGGCAGGCACTCTTGCCACTAGGCCATATCCCCAGCCCCGCATTTTGTTTTTGTTAAGTGTTTTGTTTAGTGTTATAGGACTTTTCCTACTTAGATAATTTCATGAGTCTATGGAGGTACCATTCAAAGTTGTCTTTCCTTTTAAGCTATGTTGCTCTTATTTAGTTCTTTATTACCTCTCATTTGAAATGATTTGTAATGAAGGTAATAGTTGCTAACATTTGTTGAGTAATTATTACACACCAAACACTACGTTATGCTTTCATATGAACTATTTCTTTTAGCTGTACAACCATCTTATAAAGTAGACACTATTATCTCACTTTTTTTGCCAGTCCTGGGGCTTGGACTCAGAGGCCTGAGCACTGTCCCTGGCTTCTTTTTTGCTCAAGGCTAGCACTCTGCCTCTTGAGCCACAGTGCCACTTCTGGCTATTTTCTGTATATGTGGTGCTGGGGAATTGAACCCAGGGCTTCATGTATAGGAGGCAAGCACTCTTGTCACTAGGCCATATCCCCATCCCTATTATCTCACTTTTAACTGATGGCTCATGGCTAGCAAGTAGCAAAGTAGGGCTGGTTGCCTGATTCTAAAGCCCAGGCTTTTAGCCACTTCATGGCTTGCTGTGTTTCTGAGTTCTTTTTTTTCCTCTTCCCTATAGCTTGATCCTGAATTCTTCAGCCAAGCTAATACTACTACATTTTTTTTTTGTTTCACTGTGTTACTGCTCTACTAAAAATGGATTAATATCTCTCCATTTCTTTTTTGTTTGTTTGTTAGTTTTTTGCCTGTCCTGGGACTTTAAATCAGGCTTTAGGCACTATCTCTGAGCTTTTTTTGCTCAAGACTAGCACTCTACTATTTAAGCCACAGCTCTACCTCTGGCTTTTTTGCTGGTTAATTGGAGATGAGAGTCTTCATGGACTTTTCTGCCCTTGCTGGCTTTGAACAGAGATCCTCAGATCACAGCCTAGGATTACAGGTGTGAGCCACTGGTGCCTGGTCCTTCATTTCTTTTAAGCAGAGGACACACTTCTGAGACACCAAAACATACTCCTAAACTTGGTATACATGATCTTTGGCAAGAGGGCACCAACTTACACTAATAATCATTATTAATCTTCTATTCCTATTTCTCTTCGGGCCCAATTCCTTGTAGCCCAATATCCTGAACTTTGCTTTATTCTTCCTATCTCCAGGCTTTTGTTTTTATTGCTTCCTATGCAGAATATACTCAGCCTACTTATATATCTTCACATCAGGATCCTTTGCTGATCCCCTTTCCATTTCAAACCTTTTTCTAAAGATTCTAGTACTGTACCACTTTATTATTATTATTTTTTTTGGCCAGTCCTGGGGCTTGGACTCAGGGCCTGAGCACTGTCCCTGGCTTCTTTTTGCTCAAGGCTAGCACTCTGCCACTTGAGCCACAGCGCCACTTCTGGCCGTTTTCTGTATATATGTGGTGCTGAGGAATTGAACCCAGGGCCTCATGTATACGAGGCAAGCACTCTTGCCACTAGGCCATATCCCCAGCCCCATTGTACCACTTTATATATACAACTGTGCTTTATTATTTTCACATGAGATCATATTATAGTGTTTAATTATTTCATGAAAGTTATTTATCTCTCCAATAAGATAAACTTTTTGAGGCCTGGTCATCACATTTTTTTCTTTTTCTGGCAGTACTGGGGTTTGAACACTCAAGGCTTTATGCTTAGGAGGGAGGCAATCTGTCCCTTGAGCCATGTCCCTAACCCTTTTTTGTTACAGTTATTGTTCTGATAGGGTCTCTAGTTTTTGCCCTGGACTGAACTGGGACTATAATAGTCCTATCTGGGGGGTGGGAATATGGCCTAGTGGTAGAGTACTTGCCTTGCATACATGAAACCCTGGGTTTGATTCCTCTGAACTACATATATAGAAAAAGCCGGAAGTGGTGCTGTGGCTCAAGTGGTAGAGTGCTGGCCTGAAGAAAAAAGAAGCCAGGGACAGTGCTCAGGCCCTGAGTTCAAACCCCAGGACTGGCAAAAAAAAAAAAAAAGTCCTGTGCCTCCCATAGAGTTTTTTGTTTTTTGTTATTGTTGTTTTGTCTTGGGGCTTGGACTCAGGGCCTGAGCACTGTCCCTGGCTTCTTTTTGTTTAAGGCTAGCACTCTACCTCTTGAGCTACATTCCCAGCCCCTCCCATAGAGTTTTGAGCACACAGCACTACACTCAACTTAGCAGTTGAGGTGGGTTCTTGCTTTTTATTCTGGCTGGCTTGGAACTAATCTTCCAGGTTTTTGCTCCCTTACTTGGGATTACAAGAGTACACTACCATGTCCTATCACATTTTAAAAATTAGTTCTGCAGTGTTGAACTCAGAGCTTTGTGATGTTAGGCAGGTGCTCTGCCTCTGAGCCATGCCTCCAGCATTCACATTTACCCCCCTCTTTAAATATCCAATGCTAGATTATTTTGTTAAATTTTAGTCATATAGAACCAACCAGTTTCATTTTGTGACTTAAAATTTAAAATGTTGATACTAATTTTCATGTAAGTTTATAATTTTGTTTTATATAATTTTATTATAATTTATATAATTTTCATATGTTTACTGTATCTATTAAACTTATAAGGAGAATTGTGTTAATAAAGAAAATAATAGAAAAATGCAGTACTAAATAATGTTATTAGCAAGATTTTGTGGTGGAGTAGAGGATTTTGAAACTCTGAAGAATTAGAAATGAGTAGTGAATGAATGAATGTGTCTACCGTTCAAGTTTTTTAAAGTTTTAGTTTAGATTTACAAAGCACAAGTCAAATGGAAATGAAAGCTACCCAATGTGTTATTATACCATTTAACTTTAGAATAGCAAGAACTTGGTACGTGATAACAAAGTAAGGTCAGTTTAGTCTTTATTGAAGGTAAGTTTCCAAATTGCTTGCTCATATATGGTCTATTTGTTGTTCCATGTAAGTTCATATGAAATAATAATCTCTCTCTCTCTCTCTTTTTTTTTTTGGCCAGTCCTGGGCCTTGGACTCAGGGCCTGAGCACTGTCCCTGGCTTCTTTTTGCTCAAGTCTAGCATTCTACCACTTGAGCCACAGTGCCACTTCTGGCCATTTTCTATATATGTGGTGCTGGGGAATCGAACCCAGGGCTTCATGTATATGAGGCAACCACTCTTGCCACTAGGCCATATTCCCAGCCCAGCTTTTTGCTCTTTAAGTGGAGATAAAAGTGTCTCAGATTTCTCTGTCCTGGCTGGCTTTGAACTGTGATTCTCAGATCTCAGCTTCCTTAGTAGCTAGGATTACAGCACTTGGTGAGATCATACTGTTTTGTATGCACCATGCCAATGTGAATGCTAGCCAGTATCTGATAATGATGAGCTACCACCACAAAGCCAGAGTCAATGTTACCTACTATTATTTAGCCTTGGGTATCTTGTAGGATGTTTGTGTCCCAGGGGGCCTACTCTTATTATTTAGCCTTGGGTATCTTGTAGGATGTTTGTGTCCCAGGGGGCCTACTCTTCTTTGAGGGTACAGAGAAACAAGTTCAAAGAATGTAACTATGTAATCTTTTCTTTTTTTGCCAGTCCTGGGGCTTGAAGTCAGGGCCTGGGCACTATCCTCAAGCTTCTTTTGCTCAAGGCTAGCACTCTACCACTTGAACCACAGCACCACTTCTGGCCTTTTCTGTATATGTGGTACTGAGGAATCGAACCCAGGGTTTCATGCATGCTAGGCAAGCACTCTACCACTAAACCACATTCCTAGCCCTGTAATCTTAGTTATAATTTTTGTTTTTTTAAGGAAATGAGTGCAAGTGTAAAATCTGAATATACATAGTATTGAAAAAAGCTTTAGTGAAGGGAGTTATGCTAGAAATACGTTGCTTTAGAGTCTGTTCTTAGGTATTAGGCTTTCTGAATTAGCAGGGTCACTATAGCAGGTACCCATACTGGGGCTTGAACCCAGGTCCTCATGTTCTCACTTTTTTTTTTCTTAAAGCTGGTGCTCCACTTCCAGATTTTTCTGGTTATTTGGAGTTTCATGGATCTTTTTGCCCAGGCTGGTTTGAAACCATGGTTCTTATATCTCATCCTCCTGAATAGCTAGGATTATAGGCGTGAGCCACTGGTGCCCAGCTTATACTAAAGTTCTAATAAGCATTTATATAACCACAAACTTTTTTCTGTTATTAGTTCTTGGATATGTTTCATTAAAAAAGAAAAATAACCCTAGTTAATATGTTTTCAGCTGCAAACAGCAGCTGGCTTAGAAATAAGAATTAAAAAAATTTTCTCATATAATAGGTCTCAGGGTTGGTTGATTTCAGCGGTACAACAATATCAGTTAAAACTCATAAAAAAACAACAACGAGGTGAGTGCTGGTGGCTCATGCCTGTAATCCTAGCCACTCAGGAGGCTGAGATCTGAGTCTTAGGCTTTGAAGCCAGCCCAAGCAGGAAAGTCTGTAAGACTCTTATCTCCACTTTAATCACAGAAAAAGCCGGAAGTGGCTCTTTGGCTCTAGTGGCCAAGTACTAGCCTTGAGCAAAAGGAGCTCAGGGGACAAAAAAAAAAAAAAAAAAAAAAAAAAGTGGGACCCAGAGCCATTCCTCTGAAAAAATATATAAAAACTCAAAGTAAAAAACTTTAAATTCTAAAGTTCAGTAAGTTTAATAAACTTGAGACCTGTGGAATGATTTTTAATTTGAGTACTAGCCATAAATATTAGGATACTACAGTTTGGAGGTGTGGCTCCAGTGGTAAGAAAACCTGCCTAACAAGTTGAGGCCCAGAGTGCAAGCCCCAATACTGTCAAGAAATTTAGGATGATATAATAAAATAACCTACAGATTATATCTTTCAATTAAAACATATACCATACCTAAATATTTATCTTTATCTTACTGTGTTGGAAGAGTAGAGACTCAGTAATGGTGTGGTTAAGATTGGGAATTCTGGCTAGGCACCAGTGGCTCATGCAGGTAGTCCTAACTACTTAGGAAGCTAAGGGGTGAGAATCATAGTTGGGAGTCGGTTGGGGCAGGAAAGTCCATGAGACTCTTACCTCCAAATAACTGGCAAAAAGCCGGAAGTGGTAAAGTGCTGTAAATGAGCAAAAAAGCTGAGGGAGCATGTGGGTTTAATTTAGAGTCAGGAAGGGCTCTGGAGTCCAACTGCCTGAGTTCAGACTGTAGTTCAGACTGTATGTCTGTTACTTCCTTTTTTTTTTTTTTTTTTTTTTTTGGTCAGTTGTGGGGCTTGAACTCAGGACCTGGGTGCTCTTCCTGGGCTTCTCTGCTCAAGGGCAGCACTCTACCACTTTGAGCCACAGTTCCACCCCCGGTTTTCTGGTGGTTAATTGGAGATCAGAGTCTCATGAACTTTCCTGCCTGGGCTGGCTTTGAACTGTAATTCTCAGATCTCAGCCTCCTAAGTAGCTAGGATTATAGGTGTGAGCCACAAGCACCTGGTAGGGTACCACTTCTTAAGAGGTGTGTGTCAGTTTACTTAATCATTCCTGCAATGTGGTGCTTTACTTAAAAACGGAAGTTATAATGATCCTCAGTAGGGTTCTGAGTGAATAAAATCAGTAAAACAAAATTAATGTTTTGCTGCCAAACGCTGTTTTAGGTGTAGCAGTGAACCAAACAGTGAAGTCTCTGCCCTCATGGACTGTACATTTCTGTGTGAGTGAGGTGAGCAGAGAATATACAAGTTCATAAGTAAAATGCCTACTGATAATAATAAATGCTGTGAAGAAAAAGCAAGGACGGAGGGCTTGGCTCAAGTGGTAGAGGGTTTGTGTACCATGGAGGAGGACCTGGGTTCAGTTCACAGAACAAAAATGTGTACCACTCAGAGGGCTGACCTCTGAGGATCAAGATTCAAAGCCAGCCAGGGCAGGAAAGTCTGTGAGACTCTTATCTCAAGTTAACCACAAAAAGCTAGAAGCAGAGCTGTGGAACAAGAGGTAGAGCACTGGCCTTGAGCACAAAAGCTCAGGGACAGCATCTAGGCCCAGAATTCAAGTCCTAAGACTTGAACAACAACAACAAAAATTCTGAGTGGGACAGATGAATGTATCCCAAAAAATGTGGTACCTGTACACAATGGAATACTACATAGTGATCAGAAATGATAAAATAATGGCATTTGCAGGGAAATGGTCAGGTCTTGAACACATAATGTTGAGGTTGTTGGTGGGGGGAGGGAGAACAGAAGAGATCATGTTTGTAAAATAACAAACTAATTTTCAAAAGCTATTTCCACCTGTTTTGGTCAGTGACTTCACAGTATGTCTCTAAAACTAAACAACTACTAAACAAACATAAAAAGGTCTAGGATAGACCTATCAGAGGATCACAGTAGCTCAACAGCTTTGTACATATGATTATGTAAGATGAAGCTAAGCAAAATGAACTCCAAGAGATGGAAACAGGAGGATTTTATTGTTACCATTATGTTTAATGTACTAGGTGAATTTCCTTTGGTGCACCCCCCTGTGGTCACTGTATATGATTTTGGTACACTAGATATTGTATATATGCTTATCTGAACTCAGGAAGGGAAAGAAAAATGAGGGAGGATGTAACAAATAGAAGAAATGTACTCACTTTCTTATTATGTAATGGTACCCCCTATGTATATCACCTTGTCAATAAAATTTGATTAAAAAATGCAGAGTGGGGATTGCTATTTTAGATGGGTAGACAGGGAAGACTTGATCTAAAGGAAGTGCATGAATAAGCCATGTAGATGGAGAGTATGCTAGATAGCATATTTGATGACTTAACCTGAGGTTGGACTATTTTTGTGGTATATTTAGCTAGCAGTGTATGAGGCTAATGTGGCTTTGGTTGAAATAGGGAATGAGTAAGATATGAATACATATAAAGGTGTGGGTGGTGATAGCTTTTGTACCCTGTGGGCTGTTGTAATTCATTGGCTTTAAAACTTGGGTGAGATGAGAAGCCATCAAAATGCATCGAACAGGGTTGTACTATGACTCTTGGCTTGAAAGAATCCTGGCTACAGTTGGAAGTGGAAATGGTGGAAGTAGAGAAACTATTAGGCGGCTATTGTAACCAACAAGCTGAGGGCTGGTGATGACTTGGGCAAGGGTGCAAACTGTGAACCTGGTAAATAGTGGTTGGGTTATAATTTTTTCTTTTTGCCATAGAGCTTGAACTCTGGGCCTGGGCTCTGAGCTCTTTTTGCTCAAGGCTAGTTTTCTACCACTTGAGCCATAGGACCACTGGCTTTGAACTGTCATCCCCAGATCTCAGCCTCCTGAGTAGCTAGGATTACAAGTGTGAGCCGCTGGTGCCTGGTTTATGATTTATTTTTATAAAAAAAAAATGTAAAACCCAGACTGTATTATAATTATTTCAAAAGTAACTTTGAAAAGAAAAAAATTCTAAAGTTGTTAGTTTTGTTGGTGAGCCATGAGGGGAGAAGACATTAAAGAAGCTATGCCAGGTATATTTCACTTTATATGATAAAGTTGTTGACATTTTAGAAAAATTAATATAGATTTATGTTATTTTTTGTATATTTCTTGCAGTGTAATGCAAGTGCCTGAGTATAGATATTGGTATAAAATGGAGGTAGTATCTGTTATTCAGCGTTTAAGAATTTTAGATGTGTTGCTGAGGTTTTCAGTTCTATCACTGCCTTATTTCTAGTTTATGGCCTAGAATAGTTTCCTAAAGCTGTATATCAGGGATAAGAATATTAACTCACTTGTAGGCTTATTATGAAAATTATATGAATTGGCACATATACTATCAAATGGTACACTTAGGAAAATTATCTCTTAATACTGTTATTTTCATTATTTTTCAGCTGGGATACTTTGTGGCTCATATCCACAATGTTTCTTTAGGAGAAAGAACCAACTTGATATTCAGATTAGATTTTTTTTTTTTGGCCAGTCCTGGGCCTTGGACTCAGGGCCTGAGCACTGTCCCGGGCTTCCTTTTTGCTCAAGGCTAGCACTCTGCCACTTGAGCCACAGCGCCACTTCTGGCTGTTTTCTGTATATATGTGGTGCTGAGGAATTGAACCCAGGGCCTCATGTATATGAGGCAAACACTCTTGCCACTAGGCCATATTCCCAGCCCCTGCATTTTATTTCTTATCTTTGATCAGTATCTTTGCTTGATTAGTCCCAAACTTCATTCTCTCTCTTAAAACTTGCCAAATTCTCTCATAATAACTTAAGAGGTCATTATTTTTTGCTTCTTTTCTTTCTCAGCTGTTAGTTCCTTGTCCAGGAGCACCTGCCTTCCATTAAACTTTCTCTGATGCCTGTTTCATTACTCTGATCTCTACACTAAGAATCTGAACCAAGTCAGGTACCTGGATCTCAGGCATAAATCCTAGTATTCAGCAAGCTGAGATCTGAGGATCATGGTTCAAAGCCAGCCTGGGTAAGAAAGTCTTGTGAGACTCTCTTCTCCAATAACCTACCAGAAAAGCTGGAAGTAGCTCTGTGGCTCAAATGGTAGAGTTCTAGCCTTGAGCACAAAAGCTCAGGGACAGTACTCAGGCCCTGTGTTCAAGCCCCAAGACCAACACACACACACACACACACACACACACACACACACCCCTTTGGCTCCTGCTACATGTTTCTTTATTCTCTGAAGGAAAGGTGATACTTTCTGTAAATATAACACAAAAAAGTTTGACAGTAATTGAACCATATTTGTGTTCCAAAGGATCACTGTCTTAAATCTGGGTATCTTTCTCTGTCTAGATCAAAGACTCTTAAACCTGAGTATATATTAGAACTACTTCAAGGGTTTGTTAAAATGCAGATTACTAGGCCCTACCCCCAAAGTTTCTGATTAAGTGGATCTGGGGTTGAATCGCAAGGTTTTTTGGGGGTGGGGTGGGGAATTCAGTGTTGAGGGTATTGAATCTAGGGCCTTGTGCATGCTAGACAAGTACTTTACCATTGAGACACAGCTTAGTCTGGTTTTGCACTCAGTGTATGGCCAAGGCTGGCCTATGAGTGATTAGGGTAGTGATCTTTGTAGTATAGTTAGTGTACATTACTGTTTATTGACCTGACTTGAGTGATGACACAATCTTTATCTTCAAGGAACTCAGACTATAATTAAGGAAGACACACATGTAAACAACTTCATTTAGTACTTCTCTTTATAACTCCCTCCCTTTCTCCTGGCTATCACTTAATACACATTTTTATTATACTGTATACTCCATTACCTCCTTTATAATTCTTTATACTTGTCATTAGTTCAGCCTCCATCAGGATAAGGACTGAGTTCTTAATTAATTGCTGGATCTCTAGTACCTAGTCCTGTCTCTGGTATGTAGAAAGTACTTAGTAAATATTGGTTAAATGAATGTTCAGAGGATCATATAAACAGAAGAGGGAATAATTGGTTTACTTATGGTGTAATGAGAGTTGACTACCTTAGTAAATGCCTTTGGCTGAGGTACTTTGAGTAGGTGAGGTTGAATAGGTGAGGTTCAAATCATGAAAAGCTCTGAGTGCATTTAGGGGACTTTATCCCAATGGCAATAAGGTAGTGTTATCTAACAGGTTTGTTTATTTGTGTCCATAGTGGGGCCTGAATTGAGGGCCTCGTGATCTCACTTGTTTTTGTTTTTGTTTTTTTTTTTTGCTCAATACCGGCCCTCTACCTCTTGAGTCACATCTTAGCTCCTGGCTTTGCTGCTGGTTAATTGGAGATAAGAGTCTCACGTACTCTTCTTAGCAGTCTGGCTTTGAACTGATCTTCAGATCTCAACCTCCTGAGCCATGAGAATTACAGGCATGAGCCACCAGCGCCAGACCAGTCTAACAGGTTTTAAGTAGGGAAGAGAATATGTTGGCCACAAGGTGAAAAATATGTGGAGGATCATATGACTAAAAAAAGAAAACAAATTAGTTAGGAAGGTAAGTGTAGATAAAAGCTTAAAGTTAAGGTAGTAGGAGTGAGAATGAATAAAACAAATTATAAAAGGTAGTTGATGAGATTACTTGATGTTGATGGGACTCTGAATGATTTTCCTGAGGAAAATGAAGGAATCTAGAATGACTTGGTTTTCCTGTTTGTGGAGATAGAGGCAACTTAAAAGGAAGGACAAATTTGAATTAGGATGCCAAGGTGAAGTGGTTCAGGGTTTTTTTTTTTCCCATTTGGTAAGGTTCTTTTTCTCATAAGCTTTACTGGGAAGAGAGGGGAGTAGTTTCTACTGTGTAGACATTTGGGGCCTAGAATAAGTTGTAGTACTGAGTAATAAGTTGTAGTACTGAGTAATAAATTGTAGTACTGAGTTCCTGGGGATGGGGGCAACATTACAGTCTTAGTTGTTAGGGTTCTTTTTAGGTTTTATGCATTTAAACTTTCTTAGCTTTTTCAAAGAAAGTACAAATTATAAGAAAAATTAAAAGATTTATTAACTAGGTCTAGTACTGGTGATGTGAACAGCTGAATACATTTTGAAAAGCTTAACATTATCTACTAAAATTGCTTTTCAGGGAACCTGTAGAAAGTAAAGAACTAGCAGGCATATATAGGAGGTGTTTTTATTACTCTGTGTGTGTGTGTGTGTGTGTGTGTGTGTGTGTGTGTGTGTGTGTCCTGGGGCTTGAACTCAGGGCTACGAGCTGTTCCTGAGCTTCTTTTGCTCAAGGGTAGTGCTCTACCTCTTGAGCCACAGCTGTATGTCTGGCTTTTTAGTGATTAACTGGAGATAAAAGTCTCATAGACTTTCCTGCCCAGATTGGCTTTGAACTGCAATCCTCAGATCTTAGCCTCCTGAGTAGCTAGGATTACAGGTGTGAGCCACCAGTGCCTAGTTAGATCTCATTTTTATAATACATACAATAACTATTTCACAGGATTACATGAACATGGAGAAAGATGTATAGGTGTATTTTAATCCAGGTACTCTTTCAGTGTAATGTAATACTGAGCATAAATCTTTGCCTTATGTGGAAGGAAATTGGACAATACACACATTAAGAAGCAAATATATATCATCATAGGCAGAAATAAGTAATACAGAGAAAACTACTACTGGCCAAGGGAGATGGAGGGCAGAGAAGAGGTGCTACATTATTTTGAGTAGAGCAGGGCTCAATGATGTGGTGATTTAACTGTATTGAAAAATAGAACACACTAAAAGTATATAAAACAAATGTGTAGCTTACTCACTTCATGTAAAGAGAACAACCATATAACTACCACCTAGCTAAAGATGCAGAAGATAGTCTAGAAGCCCAAAAGCATACCCATTTCTAATTATATCTTCCTCATCACCAGAGGTAACTATTAACTTGATCTTTTGTGATAATTACTTTCTTGTTTTTCTTTATAGTTGCATCCCTAAGTGATACATATTATTTTTGCCTTCTTTTGAGTTTAACCTGTGGGAAATTATATAGTATATATTGTATTTTTCATTCAGCATTATATTATCTGTATTGATTCCATGTAGTGGTAGGGAATTTCTTCTCTCCTTTCCTCTTTCCTTCTCTCCCTGCCCCTCCCTCTTCTCTCTCTTTTCCTTCCTCTTCCTTTGTTTTTCTCCCTTCCTTCCTTTATTTTGATAAAGTCTTGCTATATAGTCTAGGCTGGCCTAGACTCTCAATCCTCCTGCCTCAGCCTCCTGAATGCTGACGTTAGAGATATATGGTAGCACACTAGCTCTTTTTTTTTTGCCAGTCCTGGGGCTGAACTTAGGGCTTGGGCACTGTCCCTGAGCTTCTTTTGCTCAAGGCTAGTACTCTACCACTTGAGCCACAACGCCACTCCTGGCTTTTTCGGTTTATGTGGTACTGAGGAACTGAACACAGGGCTTCATGCATGCTAGGCAAGCACTTTACCACCAAGCCACATTCCCAGGACCCCCCTACTCCCAGCTCTTTTTTGAGACAGGATCTAGCTATGTAGCTCAGGTTCGCTTGGAACTAGTGATCTTACTGCCTCAGCCTCCTTTGTGCTTAGATTTACAGACATTCACTACTATGCCCAGCCCATTTTAATAACTTTAATCACATATGCAAAGTCCTTTTTACTGTGTGATGCAACACATTTCCAGATTCCAGGGATTGGGGCATTTGTGAATAACAATTATGCTCTCTACCCAAGACACTAAATTTGAAAATAAAACTTCAACCATCTTGTTTCTTAGAGTGGGATGAAATGGAGAATTGAAAGTATAAATAGGGCTGGGAATATGGCCTAGTGGCAAGAGTGCTTGCCTCCTACACATGAAGCTCTTGGTTCGATTCCCCAGCACCACATATATGTAAAACGGCCAGAAGGGGCGCTGTGGCTCAGGTGGCAGAGTGCTAGCCTTGAGCGGGAAGAAGCCAGGGACAGTGCTCAGGCCCTGAGTCCAAGGCCCAGGACTGGCCAAATAAATAAATAAACAAATAAATGAAAGAAAGAAAGAAAGTATAAATAAAAGAATGTTTACTAGCAGAGAAATGTAACCAGGGACAGTGCTCAGGCCCTGAGTCCAAGGCCCAGGACTGGCTAAATAAATAGATAAATAAATAAATGAAAGTATAAATAAAAGAATGTTTACTAGCAGAGAAATGTAACCAGCAAGTATCAAACTTTTGAATGTTCTAGGATATCTGTCATAAAGGGCTACTTTAGGGTTAATGTGAGTAGTGCTTGAAAACTCATACCTTTGTGTATTTGCTACCTTGTAGCAATGTGACTGATCATTCTTTTTCTATGTTTTTTTTGGGGGAGTGGGGTGGAGTGGGTCCTTTGAGGGACTGGGCATTGTCTCTGAGCTTTTCTGCTCAAGGCAAAGGCTCTACCACTTGCAGCCACAGCTCTACTTCTGGTTTTCTAGTGGTTAATTGGAGTTAAGAGTCTCATTTTCCTGTCTGGACTGGCTTTGAACAGTGATCTTCAGATCTCAGCGTCCTGAGCAGCTAGGATTACATGTGTGAGCCATCAGTGCCCAGCTATATGGTTCATTTTAACTTTTTCTATGATGACTTTTTTTTTTTGGCCAGTCCCGGGCCTTGGACTCAGAGCCTGAGCACTGTCCCTGGCTTCTTCTTGCTCAAGGCTAGCATTCTGCCACTTGAGCCACAGCGCCACTTCTGGCCATTTTCTGTATATGTGGTGCTGGGGAATCGAACCCAGGGCCTCATGTATACGAGGCAAGCACTCTTGCCACTAGGCCATATCCCCAGCCCCTGATGACTTTTTTTTTGCCTTTGGCAAAATTCCACTGTTGTTCTTTCAACACAATTTTTCTTAAATCTTTGCTTTTTCTGTATGGTAAATTTAAATTCTGGTAGTTTCATGCAGTAATTCAGCAAATATTTTTGAGATGCTTTCTATCTGTGAGACACTTCAGGATTGGAGATAGAAAGCTAGGCAAGAAAATGTATACCCTCAGTAAGCTTCAGTCTTAGTACAAAGATAGGAGTTAACAGCTAACCTGTAATCAAAACTGAGAAAAGCTCTTGTGGAATCTAAGAGTAAATAGTACTTACTTAACAAGACCTGATGATATAAGACATTTCATGAAACAGACTGTATAACCTGAGTCTTGAAAAAGTAGCTGGAGGGGCTGGGGATATGGCCTAGTGGCAAGAGTGCTTGCCTCGTATACATGAGGCCCTGGGTTCAATACCCCAGCACCACATATACAGAAAATGGCCAGAAGTGGCACTGTGGCTCAAGTGGCAGAGTGCTAGCCTTGAGCAAAAAGAAGACAGGGACAGTGCTCAGGCCCTGAGTCCAAGCCCCAGGACTGGCCAAAAATAAATAAATAAATAAATAAATAAATAAATAAATAAATAAATAAATAAATAAATAAATAAAGTAGCTGGAAGCTGGGTACCTATGGCTCATGCCATAGCTACTCAGGAGACTGAGATCCAAGGATTGTGGTTCAAAGTCAGCCCAGGTAGGAAAGTCCATGAGACTCTTAGCTCCAGTTAACTACAAAAAGCCAGAAGTAGAACTGTGGCTGGAGTGGTAAAGTGCTAGCCTTGAGCACAAAAGTGCAGGAACAGTGTCCAGGCCCAGAGTTCAAGCCTCAGGAATGGAAAAAAAAAAAAAGAGAGCTAGGCACTATGGCTCATGCTTGTAATCCTAGCTACTCAAGAGGCTATGTACATACTAAGGCACAGAAAGCATTGTATGGTTAGATGAGCTGTTTTAGCGAATCTATGATGGAAAACTAGTTTGAAAGAGTGAGCAGAGACCAGGCCAGGTAAAACCTTACATGCTAAGCTAAGGAATTTAGACTTTAGATTATATATATAGTTTGAAATAGATTAGTTTTATGTTTTTTCTTTGCCAGTCCTGGGGCATGGACTCAGGGCCTGAGCACTGTCCCTGGCTTCTTTTTGCTCAAGGGTAGCACTCTGCCACTTGAGCCACAGTGCCACTTCTGGCTTTTTATATATATGTGGTGCTGAGGAAGCGAACCCAGGGCTTCATGTATACGAGGCAAGCAATCTTGGTCCTTATTTCCAGCCCCTGGGATGATTAGTTTTGAGACCCAAAAGAAGCAAGAGAACATAGGAAAAGAGATGGGGAGATGGATCTCTGGGAAGCCTAGAGAGGGATTTTCCAAAAAGAAAAAAAAAAAAAACTTGCTAAAATGATTATGTCAATACTGATAGTAAAGTGTCTACTGGTCTTTTCTATTGAGAGAAACTCAACAAGGTATGTAAATAATTGAGGTAGAAGTCAAATTATGGGCTGGGGATATAGCCTAGTGGCAAGAGTGCCTGCCTCGTATACACGAGGCCCTAGGTTCGATTCCCCAGCACCACATATACAGAAAACGGCCAGAAGCGGCGCTGTGGCTCAAGTGGCGGAGTGCTAGCCTTGAGCGGGAAGAAGCCAGGGACAGTGCTCAGGCCCGGAGTCCAAGGCCCAGGACTGGCCAAAAAAAAAAAAAAAAAAAAAAGAAGTCAAATTATAATAAATGGAAGAGTAAATATTAGATGAGAAGAGATAGCAGATATAAGACCACTTCTAGAAAACGTGCTGTGAAGTAGATGTGAGAGGTAGCTAAAGTTGAACATGTATTATATTTTAATAGAAATTATAAAGTCAAGATAGGATTGAATATATTTGATGGAACTTAGGGAGACTTGAAGGTGTGAAGTGATTTATTAGCTCAGGAAAATAGCATTTAAACCTTTGTCCGTGGCTGGAAGGAAGAACATGGTTTGAAGAAGAATATAGGCTGATAAATCAGGTGAGATCAGATTTCATTTTCTAGTAAAGGGCAATTGTAAGAGAAGTAGACAATAGTCCTAACCCATGCTTTTCATGGTTTTAGTTGCTTGTGATCAACTGTAGTCTCAAAATAATAAATAGGAGATTCCAGAAACAAACAGTTAATGTTTCCAGTTGCACTTGGTCTGAACAGTGTGATGAAATTTTATGCCATCCTGCTCTGCCCTGCCTGGAACACAAATCATTCTCTGACAAGCATAGGCCCTGTTAGTTTTTTAGTTGTTAGGGTAACTCTTGGGTTATTTCAGGGCTTGTGCTTAGTTAGGGCTTTTTTTGTGTGTGTGATGATGAGGTTTGAACTCAGAACCTCATGCTCGCTAGGCAAGCACTTTACCACTTGAGCCATGTTCTTAGGCCCTTTTGCTTTTTGTTTACTTTTCAGTTAGAGTCTTGGATTTGATCCTCCTACTTCCCCAAGAGACTCTTATCTCCAATTAACCATTCAAAAACCAGAAGTGAGGAGGAGGTAACAAACAGTACAAGAAATGTATCCAGTGCCTAATGTATGAAACCCCTTTGTACATCACTTTGACAATAAATAAGAAAAAAAACAACCCAGAAGTGGAGCTGTGGCTCAAAGTGGTAGACCATTAGCCTTGAGCAAAAGCGCTCAGGTACTGCAGCCAGGCCCTGAATTTAAGTCCCACAACTGACAAAAACAAACAAACACAATTACCTTTAGGTAGTTTTACAGAGGGGTCTAAGTTCAACACATTCATCTCTTTCAGCACATAATTCATAAAAAAACTTTATCTTAGGTAGAAAGTGAACCCTGTGTAGGAAGAGAACCCTATATATTAGTATTGGGTGCTATCCATGGTTTCCTAAGTCATGCCCTGCAGGTCTTGGAATATATCCCCTGTGGATAAGAAAAGACAACTTGTATGGAGTGTTGGGTCTGAGTGATGCAGGTCACAGTGTAGGGTAGAGAAGGTCACTGGTCAGAGACATATGGAGAAATTACAAACAGGATAGTAATTACAGTTTAGATTAGAAATTACAAAGATGTAATGGCAGGCATTCCCAAACTGTCGTGCTTTTCTCAGCGGGACTCGGCACTTGTGGTAGAATAGGGGAAGCAGATGGTCGAGTGATTCCCCATGGTTGAGCGATTTTCTGCACTGCTGTGGCAAATGAACAAAGAGCGTGGTAGATATTAGCAAGAGAGTGGTTGAGGTCCAAGACTGAGGGAATATTTAAGTTATTACACATTCATATAAACCCTTTTTGTGGCTTTAAGATTTATGTTTATCCGAGTTTATATAAGTGAGTACTATATATTTACAAAGGTAATTGACTTTCTTTGAGTATCATAAAAAGAGAACTATTATACTTATTGAATAGTACCTGGCATTTTCTCTTATGCAGCTTTCCCCCCCCCCCCCCCCCGCTTGTTCTGGGGCTTGAACTCAGGGCCTCAAGCTCAGATTGTTGACTCATCATGTCTGGCACTTGGGTTCCCCACAGTGGCATTTTGGCTAGCTAGTTGCGGATAGAGTCTCGGGGACTTTCCCACCTGGGCTGACTTTCATTTAATACAATCCTCAGATCTCAGCCTCCTGAGTAGCTGTGACTACAGGCTTGAGCCACTGGTGCCTGGCAAAATTTAGGAGTCTTTAACTCACATTTCCTGGGAGGGGAACAAGAAATGATTCTCTTTTCCTCTTACATTATTCTGTTATACTAAAATAAAAATATATCCTTGGGGGGCTGGGAGTATGGCCTGGTGATAGAGTGCTTGCCTCATATACATGAAGCCCTGGGTTCAATTCCTCAGCACCACATATGTAGAAAAAGCCGGAAGTAGCACTGTGGCTGAAGTTGTAGAACACAAAGTTGTTGAACACAAAGAAGCCAGGGACAGTGCTCAAGCCCTGAGTTCAAGCCCCAGGACTGGCAAAAACAAAACAAAAATACATCCTTGGTAAAATAAAAAATAATTTGTAGAATATTCAGTTAATGTTAGAAAGTAGTGGGGCAATAAAACATTAGTATAAATGAATTTTGAAAACATAATGCAGGGGCTGGGAATATGGCCTAGTGGCAAGAGCGCTTGCCTCGTATACATGAAGCCCTGGGTTTGATTCCCTAGCACCACATATATAGAAAATGGCCAGAAGTGGCGCTGTGGCTCAAGTGGCAGAGCACTAGCCTTGAGCAAAAAGAAGCCAGGGACAGTGCTTAGGCCCTGAGTCCAAGCCCAGAGACTGGCACAAAAAAAAAAAAGAAAAAAAAAAGAAAACATAATGCAGACTTGGGGAAGGAAAAACTGGGAGAAAGCGAGGGAAGGGATGACATTGTCCAAAAAGAAATGTATTCATTACCTGACTTATGTACCTGTAACCCCTCTCTATATCACCTTTATAATAACAATTTTAAAAATAACATAAAGGGGGGAAGGCAGGGGAAAATGAGGAAGGAGGTAACAGTTGGATAAGAAAGGTTCACACTGCCTTTCATATGAAACTGTAACCCCTCTGTACATCACTTTGACAATAAAGAAATAAATAAATTTTAAAAATAACAAAACAGTGACATGCTACAGGTGCTTCCTGTTATAGCATAATGGTCCTAACGATACAAAGTAGTTTCTGAGCCAGTGGCTCATGCCTATAATCCTGGGTACGCAGAGGCTGAGATCTGAGGGTTGTGGGTAGAAGCCTTTCTGAGCAGGAAAGTCCATGAGACTCTATCTTCAATTAACCACCAAAAAGTTCAAATGGCGGACCACTGTACTTGAGCAAAGAAAAGATCAGTGACAGCACCCAGGCCCTAAGTTAAAGCCCCAGGACTGGTGCACCCACACCCATACACACGTATGGTTAATGCTATTTTTTGTTTTGGTTATTACTTTTGAAAACATGTAAATAATTTGTAATATTCATAATTTAGCTTACCAGTTGGGAATATTATTCTTGGCATACTAGCAATATAATTAATGAAATTTATGTTATTCAAGTGAAATCTATGCTACTGTTGTCTTGATTAACTAAATTCAAAGGCCAAAAAAATTAGAGATGGGAGAGACTATGGAGATACTGTACAACCAAACAAAAAGTAGGTAAGTAGACAAGAGTTTAAGATGTGATTAGGGACTTAGGGATTTAGCTGAGCGGAAAGGCACTTGCCTGGCAAGGGCAAGGCCCTGAGTTTGGTCCTCAGCTCTGAAAAAAAAAAGTTTAAGTAGTGTACAAAGTTACATTTCTCGGTTATGGCTGAGATACAGGGGATTTTTGTTGTTGTTGGTCGTGGGGCTTGAACTCTGGGCCTAGGCTCTGTCTCTGAGCTTGTCAGCTCAAGGCTAGCACTCTACCACATGAGCCACAGCACCACTTGAGGTTTTCTGGTGGTCAATTGGAGATAAGAATCTCATGGGGGCTGGGGATATGGCCTAGTGGCAAGAGTGCCTGCCTCATATACATGAGGCCCTGGGTTCGATTCCCCAGCACCACATATACAGAAAATGGCCAGAAGTGGCACTGTGGCTCAAGTGGCAGAGTGCTAGCCTTGAGCAAAAAGAAGCCAGGGACAGTGCTCAGGCCCTGAGTCCAAGCCTCAGGACTGGCCAAAAAAAAAAAAGAATCTCATGGACTTTCCTGCCGGGGCTGGCTTTGAATTGCGATCCTCAGATCTCAGCCTCCTGAGTAGCTGGGATTACAGGTGTGAGCCACCAGTGCCCAATTCGGATTTTATTTTAACTAGCAATTTACTAATCAGTAATCTGGAAAAGGGTCTTTTAAAAAATGTTTCAGTTGCATCACAAGAGCAATGCTAAAAAGTAATGCTTTGTTTATTTGAATTGTGTCATGCTTAATCATTCTGTACTCTTACAGAAGTTATTTAGCATAATTATTAGCATGTAATTAATTTGTTCCTATCAGGAAGTTATCATTAGTATTGAGTCTCAAGGTAGTTAGCTTTAATGGGAGAAACCGTTTACACAAAGTATAATCCTATGAGTGGGAAAAAAAAGTACCAAATTAATTGAAATCTGATGAAAGAGGTACAAAAAGGAGCCACAAATCACATTAACATATCAACCTTAACCCTCCACCCCCACCTCTGGGCTTCTCTGTTGGGAATCAAACTCAGGGCCATTACACATGCTAGGCAAGTGCTCTTCCAATAAACTTTTTTTTTCTTTTTGCCAGTCCTTGGGCTTGGACTCGGACTCAGGACCTGAGCACTGTCCTTGGTTTCTTTTGCTCAAGGCTAGCACTCTACCACTTGAGCCATAACGCCACTTCTGTTTTTTCTATGTATGTGGTGCTGAGGAATCGAACTCAGGGCTTCATGCATGTATGCGAGGCAAGCAGTCTACCACTAGGCCATATTCCCAGCCCCTCCAATAAACTTTTAAGTCATAAAGTTGTTTTTTTTTTTAATTACAAAAGTCTTTTAGAAAAGCATATTTTCAAGGAAAAAAGCTGTATAACTTAAATAAAATATATATGTCTCCAAAGATACAATCATACTTGAATTCTGTCATGAGCCAAGAAGTTAATAAAGCCTACATGCTAGAAAACTGCAGTTTTCTCTCTGTCAGTAATATACCATCCAGATTCAAAGTAATTATTGGCTGTTGGTCTGTTTTCATTCAGAGACTAGTTTTGCCAACAACTTTTGATTGGGGATTGGGATTTCGCTCACAAAGCAGGTTGGTTTTGGGGGCATAGGAGAGGGTTAGTGTTACTAATGAGTACTCTACAGAGAAATCATTCCAGTGAGGCAGAATTGAATTTGTCCATGCATGAGCAAAATTGTTCTGTAATTCACTGTTGCATGCCAGCTAGTCAGTGAAGGCTGGGGTTTGAATGTGGCATTTCACTGCTGCTGAGGAGAAATGATTTAATCATTGCCTTTTTAAAAGAAGTTGGTTAAAGCTGTCCATTTTTTCCCTTCTTAAAATATTTCTAAAATATTTCCTTCCGTTTCTGCAATTTTAGTTTTAGGCTTTCAAAAAGTTGAAAATATAATTAAAATTACATTTCTTTTCTTTATCCTGAAATAGTTGTCTCATTGCCCTTTAGGTAGCTTGAGGAACAAGTTGGGGTTTTTTTGTTGTTGTTGTTTTGTGGGTTTTTGGTGTTTTTTTGCTTTTTTTTTTTGCCAGTCCTGGGACTTGAACTTAGGGCCTGAGCACTGTTCCTGGCTTCTTTTTGCTTAAGGCTAGCACTCTACCACTTGAGCCACAGTACCACTTCCAGCTTTTTTTTTTTATATATATATGTGTGGTGCTGAGGAATCGAACCCAGGGCTTTGTGCATGCAAAACAAGCACTATACCACTAAGCCATATTTCCAACCCCCAAAATTTATTCTTAATTTCTCTGAAGAATGGCACTGGAATTTTGGTGGGTATTGCATTGTGTCTGTAGATAGCTTTTGGTAGCATGGCCATTTTCCTAATTTTAATTCTGTCAATCCATGAGCAGGGAGTTGTTTCCATCTTCTAGTGTCTTCACTTTCTTTAAGGCTATATACTTTTCACTTATAGTTTCATTTACAATAAAAGTCTTTCATCTCTTGATTAAATTTATACTCTGGTATTTAATTTTTTTGCAACCTTTGTGAATGGAATTATTTTCTTGATTTCTTTCAGAGAATGTTCATTGTTAGTTTTGAAAAGCTACCAAATTTTGAGTACTAATTTTATTTCTTTTTATGTTACTGAAACTGGTTACAGATTTTTATTTTTGTAATCTTCAGCCTTTTGAGTATAAGATAATGTCATCTGCAATAGGGATTATTTTAATTCTTCCTTCTTCCTTTATATTCCTTTTCTTCTTCTTTTTTTTTCTGCCTTACTGCTCTGGCTAGGAATATATTGTACTACATTGAGTAAGAGTGAGGAGATTGTTCTTGTCTCATTCCTGACTTCAGAGAAGACAATTTCAGTTTTTCCCCTGTCAGTATAATGTTGGCTGTAGGTTTGTCATATATAGTCTTTATTATGCTGAGGTGTACATTCTTTCTATTCCTAGTTACTTCTAAGGTTTTATCATAAAAGTATATTGAATTTTGTCAATCCTTTTTGTACCAATTGAGATGATCATGTGACATTTGCCCTTGATTCTCTTCTTTCTTTCTTTCTTTCTTTTTTTTTTTTTGCTGTTCCTGGGGCTGAACTCTGGTCCTGGGTGCTGTCCCTGAGCCTCTTTGTGCTCAAGGCTAGTGCTCTACCACTAGAGCCACAGTTTCCTGAGTAGTTCATTAGAGATGAGAGTCTCATGGACTTTTCCACCTGGGCTGGCTTTGAACTGAGATCCTCAGATCTCAGCCTCCTGAGTAGCTAGGATTACAGGCCAGAGCTACTGGTGGCCAATTTATCGCTTGCTTTTTGTTGTTGTTGTTTGTTTTTGTGACAGTCTCAAATAGGCCAAGTTGATATTGCCTTCAGGATCCTCCCTTCCTCTCTTCTCTCTTCCTTTTATTCCGTTCCTCTCCTTTGCTTCCTTCCCTCCCTCTTTCCTTTCCTCTTTCTTGTCTTGCTGTGTAGCCTGGACTGACTTGGTACGCTGTCGAGCCTGAGCTGCCTGAGGGCTATGGTCACAGGTCTGTGTTACAAGGTCCAGCTCTGGTGATAGTCTCTCAATAAGGCTTGGCTTATTTTCATGAAAAATGTCTGCCAAAAAAATTTAATATGAACATAAATTTTTAGTTTTTTTAAGTAAGAATAGAATTCAATGAAGAGAGCAGCTTATAAGTTAGTTCTGGGGCACAGTGTTTCTTGTAGTGCCTTTTCCTTCTTTACTATTGGGGTTATGAACTCGGGAACTTGTGAGGCAAGCATTCCACCACTTGAACCATGCCTCCAGTCCTGCCTGGTGCTTCTTAAGATAGCCATTGCATTTCGTGATGCAGTAGAACTGCTTTATGAGTGCCTTTTCAGTTTGTCACATCGAATATTAAAAAAAAGATATATCCCCAATGGTCTATTAAAATTTCAATTTATTTAAGCTTTAGTAATATGGAAGCTAGAGATTAAGTAATTTTTAAAAAACTGTCTTATAATTGAACTCCTCCTACTCCCACCCAGGGACTAGAACTTAGGACCTGGGCTCTGTCCTTTTGACCTTTTTTGCTAAAGCCCTCAGTGCTCTACCACGTTAGCCTCAGCTCACTTCTGGCTTTCTTTTTTTAATAGTTAATTGGAGATAAGGGTCTCACAGGCTTTCCTACCTAGGCTGGCTTTGAACCGCTGTCCTTAGATCTTAGCTTCCTGAATAGCTAGGATTACAGGCGTGAGCCACTGGTGCCTGGCCCATATTTGATTTTAAAATGATACATATGGAGGATATTTTTAGAGTTTTTTCACCACCATTCTCCCTGCATGTCTCACTTTAAAATCAAATGTTAGAAATGATTAAATTTAGTGAAGAAGGCATGTCAAGAAAGCTGTGCTAGGCTAAAAATGAAGTTTCTTGTGTTAAGCACTTAGCCAAGTTGTGAATACAATGGAAAAATTGCTTTAGGAAATTAAAAGTCTTCTCCACTGAACACATGAATAAGAATGCAAAATAGCCTTAGTTTTGATACAAAGAAAATTTTTGTGGTCTGGATGGAAGATAAACTGGCCACACATTCCTGTACCCAATGCCTAATCCAGAGCAAGTTATGATCGCTTTCTCCAGTTCTCTGAAGGGTGAGAAGTGAGGGAAATACAGAAGGAAGGAATGTTGGTTCATGAGGCTTAAGAAAAGAAGCTATCTTCATTACTTAAAAGCTGAAGTGGCAAATGCTGATGAAGAAGCTGTAAGTTATGTAGATGAACTAGCTGATATAAACATATGGATGGACACACACACACACACATATATACTGAATATATACACATATATTCAGTAGTGATTTTCTAACATGCACAGAAGTTAGGGTTCAATCTAGGGAGCAATAATACTAGGGTTTAAACTGAGGGCCTCATCTTTGTTAAACATACTTCCAGTCCTTTTTCTGCATTTCTTATTTCTGAGACAGATTGCATTTCCTACCCGGGCATGTGGACCTTGATCCTTCTATTTTATACTTCCCACTGCAGTTGGGCTGACACGTGTATTACCATGCCTAGCTTTTAACATTGTGACTGAGTCTTATAGACTTTTCTGCTCAGAGTGGCCTGGAACCAAGATCATGCTGATCTCAGCCTCCCAGATAGGGAAAGGACTTCTTTTGAAAGGAAGATAATATGTGTTTTGCCGAATTAAAAGTCAGTATTCTGTGAGGAGCTAAAAAAAAATACTAGGTTTAAAAATGTTTGCATTTTTGGTGATTATTGGTAAAATTTTAAAGAATTCTTTTGGCTCACATTAAACCTAAAATAACAATTGATTGGGTTGGCAATTATTTGAATCTTAGTGTACACTGGTTAAGGAGCTGCTTCTAGCTAAGCAAATAAGTAAATGATAATTTACATATACAATGTAATGTTCATTTCTCTTCTAGCTCTTCCACCAAAGCCGCCTAAGCCAATGACTTCATCAGTTACAAATGGAATGAAAGACAGTTCCGTTTCTCTTCAAGATGCAGAATGGTACTGGGGGGATATTTCCAGGTAATTAACAACAATAACTGAATGCAATTAAAAGCATTTTTTGAGTAATAGTAGTTCATAAATTTTAATGCTGTACTACTTGGCACTTAAGATTACCACTTTGAAATTTGTGTGTGAATTGTGTGAATTCAAGTGTCCTTAATTCTTTTCTTCCTATGAGAAGAACTGTCATCTCCTGTCTACAAAGTTGCAAGAAAACCTTTAAGTTATCGGTATGATTATTACTTTTAATACTATATTAAAGGTGAATTTCAGCATATATGAAACTTATACATTTAAGATAGTTACATATGATCCAGACTGAAAGACACCTTTAGGTATTTAAATTTCCTTTAGCTGGGCTGGGGATATGGCCTAGTGGCAAGAGCACTTGCCTCGTATACTTGAAGCCCTGGGTTCAATTCCCCGGCATCACATATACAGAAAATGGCCAGAAGTGGCGCTGTGACTCAAGTGGCAGAGTGTTAGCCTTGAGCAAAGAGAAGCCAGGGACAGTGCTCAGGCCCTGAGTCCAAGGCCCAGGACTGGCCAAAAAAAAAAAAATTTCCTTTACCTTTCTCCTTCTAAGGTAACAGTTCCCAAATCTCTGTCTTATAAAGTCAGTTTAGGTATAGCTCAGTAATCTACCTTTAACAACCTCCCTACAATATTTTTGTTTGCTTGAGACAGAATCTTGCTATGTAGCCAAGGCTGACCTGGAACTAACTTGTAGCCCAGGTTGGCCTCAAACTTGAGATCTTCCTGCCTTAGCCTCCTGTGTGCTAGGATTATAGCCATGTGCCACTATAACTAGCCCTATATGATTAAAATTTCTTTTCTTCCTTTCTTTATTGTCAAAGTGATGTACAGAAGGGTTACAGTTTCATATGTAAGGCAATGCATACATTTCTTATCCATCTTGTTACCTCCTCTCTCCTTTTTCCCCTATATGATTTTGATGCATTCTTTACACATCATTTGGAGAAACAGAACTCTAGGGTATAATTTGTTTTTGTGAGGGGGATGGTAAAAGGTAGTTTTGAAACTAGAGATGTAGAAATAGAATTTATGTATGTACATTTTAAATTCATTTGAATGTATTTTTTCTTATTAAACTTTAATGAGTTTGTAATTTTTCATAGTTGGGTTTTTTTTGAGACAGAGTCTTGATATGTAGCTTAGGCTGGCATGAACTTGCTCTACTGGGCTGGCCTTGAACTCATAAGCCTCTTGCCTCAACCTTCAAATGCTGGGATTACAGCATGCTGTGTCACCATACCTGATATCTAATGTATTTGCCTTTCAGAAAATTTCTGTTGAAGGTAGGTATACCAATGACTCATATCTGTAAGCCTAGTTACTCAGGAGGCTGAGATCCAGTGCATCTGGGCTAGAAGCCAGGTTCTAGGTTGATGCTGAGTTCAATACATTTGTTCTTCCCTGTCTTGTTTGTGTTTTTTCCCATTCCTAAAGTAGTATTCATTTCAATTTTTTAAAAAACTTGTATTGTTTTAGCCATATGTGTACCGTTCATTGGAATTAAGTACATTCACACTGCTATGCAACCATCACTACCATTAATCTTCAGAACTTTTTAATCTGCTCTAACTGAAACTGTACCTATTGAAGCAGGAGCTCCGGTCTCTCCTCCCTCAGCCGCTATCAACCAACCCTCTACTTTCTGTTTCTATGAATTCAATATTCTAGGTACTCTGTATAAATGGAGCCATATAATATTTTTTGTTTGTGACTGGAATATTTCACTTACTTCAGTCTTCAAGGATTATTCATGTTATCACATATGTCAGAACTTCACTCTTCTTCAAGGGTGGATAATATCCCATTATATGAATTTATCACATTTTTGTTTGTCCATTTGTATGAATTTGTGGATTTGATGGATATTTGGGTTGTTTTAGCTTTGGCTATTGTGAATAATGCTAATAATGAACATTGGTTTAAAAATGTGGGAGTCTACTGGGCACCAATGGCTCACACCTGTAATCCTAGCTACTCAGGAGGCTGAGATCTGAGGATCGTGGTTCAAAGCCAGCCCAGGCCCAGAAGGCTATGAGACTCTTATTTCCAATTAACCACAGAAAAAGCCAGAAGTGGCACTGTGGCTCAAGTGATAGAGCACTAGCCTTGAGCCAAAGGAGCTCAGGGATAGTGCTCAGGCTCAGTGTTCAAGCCCCAGGACTAGAAAAAAAAAAAAAAAAAAAGAAAGAAAGAAAAGAGAAGAAAGAAAAGAAAAGAAAAAGGCTGAGTCCTTGCTTTAGAATATTTTGGACATATATGCAGAAGTGAAATTGTTGGGTCATTTGTTTATTCTGTGTTTAACTTTTGAAGAGGTTTTAGCATATTTTACATTAAAAGTGACATTAAAAGGCGGGGCCCTAGTGGCTCACACCTGTAATCTTAGCTACTCAGGTGAGGATCAGTTCAAAACCAGCCCAGGCAGGAAAGTCTCTTGAGACTCTTATTTCCAGTTAACCACTCAAAGACCAGAAGTGGTGCTGTGGCTCAATTGGTAGAGCACCAGCCTAGAGCACAGAAAGACTCAGGTACAGCGCCCAGGCCCTGAGTTCAAGCCTCACAGCTGACAAAAAAAAGTGACTAGAATATGTTATTGTCTGATAAAATGGTCCTTTAAAATTAAATTTATATCCTAAGATCATGTGCTTCTTACTGTAATTCAAGGCTGTGTGTGTTTGTGTGTGTGCATGTCAGTCCTGGGACTTGAACTCAGGTCTGTCCCTAGACTTTTGTGCTCTACTTAAGCTACACCTCCACTTCTGGTTTTGTTTTTTGGTGATTAAAGATAAGAGTCAGTGCTTTGCAGGCTGGCTTCATGATCCTCAGATCTCAGCCTCCTGATTAGCTAGGATTACAGCCGCAATCCATTGGTGCCCAGCTCAAGGATCTTTTTGTTTTGTTTTGTTTTCCAGTCCTGGGGCTTGAACTTGGGGCCTGAGCACTGTCCCTGGCTTCTTTTTGCTCAAGGCTAGCACTCTACCACTTGGGCCACAGCACCACTTCTGGCCTTTTCTATATATGTGGTACTTAGGAATCGAACGCAGGGCTTCATGTATATGAGGCAAGCACTCTTGCCCACTAGGCCATATTCCCAGCCCTCCTTTTAGTGTTATAAATGTTGTCCCTTAAATTGTGAAACCAACTCTGAAGAATAAAATTGTTGTTAGTATAAATTCAAATTAATGAGTATCTATTGAAGGTTGTGAATGTAAGTGAGTTTTACTCTTTCTGTTCAGCAACAGCTGTCACTGTTGCTTAAATATAAGCTTCTTTCTAAACACCTGCTAGGTTTTTCTGAAACTAGTTTTCTTGCAAGTTCAGACCTGCCTAAGAAAGCCCTAAAGGCTTAATAGAAACATTACCTTCTTCAGTCACTTGGAATCTGGATGAGTTTAGAAATCAAATAATCTTTCCTTAGATTACATAACACTAAAAATCAAAATAGAAAGAGAAGGAGGAACTAAATGACCTCTGAGAGCCTCCATGACTTATAAACATGCCCTTTCTAATCATCTTAGCAATAGCATGTAAAGACAACCATGCTTAAGCTTTTTCATGCTTTCTGTGTTTTTCAGAGAGGAGGTAAATGACAAGTTACGGGACATGCCAGATGGCACCTTCTTGGTCCGAGATGCCTCAACAAAAATGCAGGGAGATTATACTTTGACTTTGAGGTGAGTACTCTTTGCCCTTTGACTCTTGCCCCCTTACCATTATTTAGGTTCTAAGTATATTGGGGGTTCGGTATTTTATTTACATCTTTTTTTTTTTTTTTTTGCCAGTCCTGGGCCTTGAACTCAGGGCTGGAGCACTGTCTCTGGCTTCTTTTTGCTCAAGGCTAGCACTCTACCACTTGAGCCATAGTGCCACTTCTGGCTTTTTCTATATATGTGGTGCTGAGGAATCGAATCCAGGGCTTATATACGAGGCAAGCACTCTACCACTAGGCCATATTCCCAGCCCATATTTAAATCTTTATATACATTTTTTTCATATTTCTACCTGTTAGATACATAATTTTCAGTTTGGGTAACTTAAAAAAATTTTCCACACAGTAAATTGTTAAACATCTGATAAAAATGGCAACTGTTTTTTTTTTTATGCAGAAATAAAATGCAAAGGCTACAATCATTAAGTGTAAGGGAATAAGAAGTATACATTTTATTTGGCCCAATCAATGAAGTAGAAGTCAAGGGCATATCTTTTTTATTAGTTTGTTCCTGGTCATGGGGCTTGAACTCAGGGCCTGAGCACTGTCCCTGAGCTTTTTCACACAAGGCTAGCACTCTACCACTCTGAGCCACAGCTCCACTTTCCTCAGTTTCCTGGTGGTTAATTGGTCATAAGAGTCTCACAGACTTTCTTGCTTGGTCTGGCTTTGAACCATGATCCTCAGATCTCAGCCTCTTGAGTAGCTAGGATTATAAGCGTGAGTGATGGACACCCAGCTTCAAGGGCATATCTTCAGGTTACTAATGAATCTATCCCTCCAAAAACTATATTATTTTCCTTAACACAGATTTCAAGAAGTAGAACTCAACATAATTTTGGCTGATGAGAATATGTAGAAGATAAAGCAGTTCTCAGCCTATGCCGGAATTATTTTACTATTTCCTAAGTGGTAGATGTACAATTTTTTATACTTATAAAAAGTTGACAGTTAAAAATAGGTTTATATTAACTGCATTATGTATTTCCACATATAATTTTAATGATTAAAGTTACTCAGTTATGGAAAGGTTTTTCATCTGTTTATATAATATCATTTTATTAATTTGCTTACTTTGGGGTGGTGAGGGTTGAACCCAGGACCTTGTATATGCTAAGCAAGAGCTCTACCACTGAGCTATACTTCCAGTTTCTCTTCCTTCTTGATGTTTTTGTTTCATTGTTGAGGTGAGGTCTTTCTTTATTGCCCAGGTTGGCCTCTGTAATTCCTGGGCTAAAGCAATGCTCTTGCCTCAGCTCAGCCTCTCGAGTAGCTGGGCACACACCTTCATGCTGAGGTTTTGAAAATTACTTTAATCCCACACTAAGATGCTATTTTATAACTGGAATCTTTTTATAACTGGGTCCTGGGCCTTGAACTCTGGGCCTACGCTCTGTCCTTGAGGGTTTTTTGTTTTGTTTTGTTTTTTTGCCAGTCCTGGGGCTTGGGACTCAGGGCCTAAGCACTGTCCCTGGCTTCTTTTTGCTCAAGGCTAGCACTCTACCACTTGAGCCACAGCGCCACTTCTGGCCATTTTCTGTATATGTGATGCTGGGGAATTGAACCCAGGGCTTCATGTATAAGAGGCAAGCACTCTTGCCACTAGGCCATATCCCTAGCCACTGTCTGAGGGTTATGCTCAAGGATAGTACTCTACCACTTGCGCCATGTCTCCATTTCTAACTTTATTTTTTTGGTAGTTAATTGGAGATAAGAGTTTCACAGGCTTTCCTGCCTGGGCTAGCTTTGACCCATGATCCCCAGAAATTAGCCTCCTGAGTAGCTAGGATTACAGGCGTGAGCCACTAGTGCCCAGTTAATAACTTGATTTTTTTTTTTTTTGGCCAGTCTTGGGGCTTGCACTCAGGGCCTGGGCACTGTTTCTGAGCTTCTTTTGCTCAAGCCACAGTGCCACTCCTGGCCTTTTCTATGTATAGTACTGAGGAATGGAACCCAGGGCCTCATGCATGCTAAGCAAGCACTCTACCACTAGGCCATATTCCCAGCCCTATAACTTGATTCTTAATTGCACATAACTAAATGGAGCAATTATTTTATCTTATGGATGATAGGACTAGGCTGTTCGTTTTGTAACAGCTGAAGTTGCAATATACTTAAGGAACAAAGATAAACAAGCGGTCTCCTGTGCTGCTTCCTAGTCTTGGGCTACCTTTAGACTTTTTTTTTTTTTTTTGCCAGTCCTGAGGATTAGACTCAGGGCCTGAGCACTGTCCCAGGTTTATTTACTGCTTGAGGCTAGCACTCTACCACTTGAGCCACAACACCATTTCTGGCCTTTTCTGTTTATGTGATGCTGAGGACTCAAACCCAGGGCTTCATGCATGCTAGGCAACCACTTTACCGCTGAGCCACATTCCCAGCCCAACCTTTAGATTTTGATATTAGAGTCCTACAACTGGAAAGGATATAATTTCTTGGTTCAGCTGGGTTTCTCTAGGTGGAGAAATTCCATGAATAGTATTTTTTAAAAGGCCTATGTGATCTGGACATAGGCAGCTGGCCTCTTCCTTTTGATGTAGTCTGTTTTGTTACAGAAAACATGTAAAATTAGCGAATGTCTCTTCATGTAAGTACTGTAATAGGATTGGAAATATGGATATGCATAAGACATAGTTTTACTCTTAAAAGTTTATAACCCAAAAATGTATATGCTGAAATAGGAAACACACATATTATACCTTAATGAACTGCCATGTCTCATTAGCATTCTCCCAACATCTCCTTTCTAACTCTGGGTAATCATTTGTCTTTATAAATTTCACTATCCTAGGTACTTCATGTAAATAGAATCATATAGAATTTATCCTGGCTTATGTTTTTAGCATAATATCTTTAGCATTCATTTGTGTTGCATCAGATGTCAGAATTTCATTTCTTTGAATGATATATATGTTGTATGATATATATGTTGAATAATATATATGTGTATATATGATACAATTTATTTTTTTATTCATTGGCTGCTAGACATTGGTAAGAATGTTTTCAGATGGTTGTCTTTCTAGCATAAGATCTGACATATATAGTATGTGTTCAGTAAGTATTTGAATGAAGGATGGATTGTAAGAGAAAGACAAAGAGCATTACTCAGGAAATGACAGTTGAACTGACCTTGATTTTGTAGAGATGTGATATTAATTCAGTTTAATAAATGCTTGTAACCCAGTGTTAGTTACTCTGAAGGGCAGCTAACAATGAGTTAAAACTTTATCTGAAAGACTGAATACAAAAATTGCTAAGAGTAAGAGTCAATATAAGGAGAGAGGCTCAAACAATGTGCTCTGGAGGCTGAAAGGAGGAAAGGAGATACGTTGTCAGGTGGATATATAAGGATGACTTTCATGGAAGAAACTAGGCTAGCACGCTACCACTTGAGCCACATTCCCAGCCCCAGTCCCTGAGCTTTTGTGCTAAGGCTAGCACTCTATCATTTGAGCTACTTCCAGCTTTTTGGTGATTATTTGGAGGTAAGAGTCTCAAAGACTTTCATGCCTGAGCTAGCTTTGAATTGTGATCCTCAAAATTCAGCCACCTGAATAGTTCAGATTATAGGTGTGAGCTACCAGTGACCAGCATGACAAGTTATTCTATTATTTATTCTGTGTGTGCTGGTCCTGAGGCTGGAACTCAGGGCCTGGGGGCTGTCCCTGAGCTTTTGTGCTCAAGGCTGACTGCTCTACCATTTGAGCCACAGCTCTACTTCTGGATTCTCTACATGGGGCTGGCCTTGAACTGTGATTCTCAGATCTCAGCCTCTGAGTATCTAGGATTGCAGGTGTGAGTCACTGGCACCTGGCTGACAAGTTACTTTTTTAAGTGATTTTTTTTTGCTTATACAGATGTGCTTACCTTTAATAAGATATGCTTACCTTTAATAACCAAGTTATTTTATGGACAAAAGATAAAAATGATTTTATATGTACTTTCACACACAAGTATATATATATATATTTGCCATTCCTAGTCCTAGTAGCATAATAAAACTTATTTATTATGTTAATAAGCTGTCATGTCACCATATAAAACAAATACTTTTAAGCAGATTTTTTTTTTGGGAAAAACTACAGTTGTTTTGTTTTTCACAGGAAAGGAGGCAATAATAAGTTAATAAAGATCTATCATCGGGATGGTAAATATGGCTTTTCTGATCCTTTGACATTTAATTCTGTGGTGGAGCTCATTAACCACTATCATCATGAATCTCTTGCTCAGTACAATCCCAAACTTGATGTGAAGCTGATGTATCCAGTGTCCAGATATCAACAGGTATGGCCACAGAAGTTCTTCATAGCTGTTGAGCAAGTCACAGTTTATCATAATAAATAAGGCCCATCAGTTGAAAAGAAATGTAGTCATTTTGAATTTTCTTAAAACTTTAAATCTTTCAACGATTTCCTTGAAACTTACATATACTATTTTATAACAGCTTATTCTGTGTATTTATTAACTCTACACAAACAACTTGTGTTTATGCACCCACTTACACTGTAATCTTCTCTCCTCTGTCCTTACCTATCTTTTCCTCTCATTTCCAACAGGGTCTTATTCTGTAGCCAAGGCTGGCCTTGAATTCTTGATGTTTCTGCCTCAGCTTCCTGAGTGCTGGAATTATAGGCATGCATCACCATTCTTTGCTTTCATTTCACTTCTTTTTTTCCAGTCCTGGAGCTTGAACTTAGGGCCTGGGCACTGTCCCTGAGCTTCTTTTGCTCAAGGCTAGTTTTCTACAACTTGAACCATAGCACCACTTCTGGCTTTTTGTTCATGTGGTACTGAGGAATCAAACCCAGGACTTCATACATGCTAACCAAGCACTCTACCACTAAGCCACATTCCCAGGCTGCTTCATTTCTTTCTTTCTTTCTTTTTTTTTTTGCCAGTCTTGGGGCTTGGATTCAGAGCCTGAGCACTGTCCTGGCTTCTTTTTTTTGCTCAATGCTAGCACTCTGCCACTTGAGCCACAGCACCACTTCTGGCCATTTTTCTGTATATGTGGTGCTGGGGAATTGAACCCAGGGCTTCATGTATACAAGGCAAGCACTCTTGCCACTAGGCCATATCCCCACCCCCATTTCTTAAAATATTAATTTTTATATGATTTAAAGATCAGTATTCGTTTTTGGTTTGTTTTTTTTTTTTGCCAATCCTGGGGTTTGGACTCAGGGCCTGAGCACTGTCCCTGGCTTCTTTTTGCTCAAGGCTAGCACTCTGCCACTTGAGCCACAGTGCCATCTCTGACCTTTTCTATATATGAGGAGTCAAACCCAGGGCTTCATGTATAAGAGGCAAGCACTCTTGCCACTAGGCCATATTCCCAGCCTCTCAGTATTAGCTCTAACACAAGGGATTTAATGCTTTTGCATCAATACAGTGGCTTGAACTTAAAAATTTGAAATATAATTTAAAAATGGACATGGAAAAACTTGTCAGAATTACTAACATTTACTACTTCTTTTGTTGCCTGTACAGGATCAGTTGGTAAAAGAAGATAATATTGATGCAGTAGGTAAAAAACTTCAAGAATATCACTCTCAGTATCAAGAAAAGAGTAAAGAATATGACAGGCTATATGAAGAATATACTAGAACATCCCAGGTCAGTATATTTTTGTGTTTGGTCTAATAAGTATTCAATGGTATCAGATTTTCTATAATTCCTTTGATGATCTTCAGTTGCCTTAATATCTTTTTTTTTTTTTTTTTTTTTTGCCAGTCCTTGGGCTTGAACTCAAGGCCTGAGCAGTGTCCCTAGCTTCTTTTTGCTCAAGGCTAGCACTCTACCACTTGAGCCACAGTGCCACATCTGGCCTTTTCTGTATATATGGTGCTGAGGAATGGAACCCAGGGCTTCATGCATGCTAGGCAAGCACTCTACCACTAAGCAACATTCCCAGCCCAGTTTTGAGACTTTGATGATAGAAATCCCCCCATTTACAAATTCAGAAATTACTTTAATTTTTTTTTTTTCTGGTCCAGGGCTTGTACTCAGGGTATGGGTGCTGTCCTGGAGCTCTTTTGCTCAAGGCTAGCACTCTACCACTTTGAGCCATTGCACCCCTTCTGTTTTTTGAGTGGGTAATTGGAGATAAGAGTCTTAGACTGGGGCTGGGAATATGGTTTAGTGGTAGAGTGCTTGCTTAGCATGCATGAAGCCCTGGATTCGATTCCTCAGTACCACATACACAGAAAAAACTGGAAGTGCCTTGCTGTGGCTCAAGTGGTAGAGTGCTAGCCTTGAGCAAAAGAAGCTGATGAACAGTGCCTAGGTTCTGAGTTCAAGCCCCAAGGTTGGCAAAAAAAAAAAAAGAGTCTCAGGCTTTCTTGCCTTGGCTTGCTTTAAACTGCAATCCTCAGCTCTCAGCCTCCTAAGTAGCTAGGATTAACAGGTGTGAGCCACTGGCACCTGGCTAAGATTTTTTATTTTTTACATTTAGAAAAAAATAGTGACCCTAGTATTTGTGACATCTTAGCTTGTTGCTTGTTGTTTGTTGCTGTGTTAAATTTTAGAAATTTTAAAATGTATCTGGTTATTAATGCTTTATCAGATATTTGACTTGTAGGGTTTTTTTCTTTCTATTCTTTAGGATGTCTGAGAGCCCTTGGGAAGAGTTCTTTCTTGCCTTTTTTGTTTTTTCCTAGTAGTTGCTTGTGGTCCTTGGCATTCTTTGGCTTACCAATGGGTAATCCAATCTATGCCTCATCATTAATGGAATTTGCCATGTCTCTGTTTTCTGTCTTTATAAGGACACTAGTCACTGGATTAGGGGTCACTAACTCAATATGACCTCATCTTAATCTACCAAATACATCTGTAAAGATTCTATTTCTTTTCTTTTCTTTTTGTCAGTCATGGGGCTTGAACTCTGGGCCTGGGTGCTCTCCTTGAGCTCTTCAGCTCAAGGCTAGTACTCTACCACTTTGAGCCACAGTGCCACTTTTGGTTTTCTGGTAGTTAATTGTAGATAAGAGTATCACGGACTTTCTTGCCCAAGCTGGCTTTGAACTGTGATCCTCAGATCTCAGCCTCCTGAGTAGCCTGGATTACAGGCATGAGCCACTGGTGCCCTGTGATTCTATTTCTTTTCTTTTTTTTTTGGCCAGTCCTGGGCCTTGGACTCAGGGCCTGAGCACCGTCCCTGGCTTCTTCCCGCTCAAGGCTAGCACTCTGCCACCTGAGCCACAGCGCCCCTTCTGGCCGTTTTCCATATATGTGGTGCTGGGGAATCGAACCGAGAGCTTCATGTGTAGGAGGCAAGCGCTCTTGCCACGTGATTCTATTTCTTAATATTCTATTTCTTAATAAGGTCATATTCTAAGTTTTCAGGGGTTGGGACTTGGGAATACCACAGTCTTCACATGGCCTTTATCATGTTAAGGTGTTCCTTGCTTACTAGATTTTTTTTTGTGTGTGTCCCAGTCCCGGAGCTTGAACTCAGGGCCTGGCCAGTGTTCCAGAGCAGTTTTGGTCAAGGCTAGCACTCCTACTACTTGAGCTACAGTTGTACTTCCAGATTTTTGGGTGCTTAATTGGAGATAAGAATGTCACAATTTCCTGTCCTGGCTGGCATGCAAGGCAAGCACTCTACTACTAAGCCACATTCCCAGTCCCCTTTATGCATTTTTACCACATCCCTAAAAAGTAAATTAAGCAAAAATTTAGCTTTTTTGAAGATTTTAGAGGACTTAGACTTTAGAGGATTTTAGATTTTAGAGGTTAACAACATTCAGATGTTAACGTCTACTGATATTCTCAGAGCTCACTGAAATATGTAGGATTATTTAGTTTAATGTTGATGGACTAACTCTTTTGGAGTTAAGTCTGTTTTGTGGAATTTTTAGTTTTGGGGTTTTTTTTTTTTTTGCCAGTCCTGGGACTTGGACTCAGGGCCTGAGCACTGTTCCTGGCTTCTTTTGCTCAAGACTAGCACTCTACCACTTGAGCCACAGCACCACTTCTGGCTTTTTTCTATATAAGTGGTGCTGAGGAATCAAACCCAGGGCTTCATGTATCTGAGGCAAGCACTCTACCATTAGGTCATATTCCCAGCCCTGAGTTTTTAGTTTTTTATTTGTTTTGCTTTGTTGTGTTTGTTTTTGGTGCTGGGCCTGGGGCTTGTGTTCTGGGGCTTGAGCTACAGTGCTACTTCCAGCTTTTCCTGAGTAGTTTGTTGGATAGAAGAGTCTCATGGACTTTTTTCCCTGGGCTGGCTTTGAATCCTGATCCTCAGATTTTACCCTCCTGAGTAGGTAGCTAGGATTATAGGTGTGAACCACCAGCACCTGGTGTTATTTAAAAAATTCTTAGTATATCTGACTAGCAGGCTTTTCTCTCTCATTTTAATTTCTCACTTCTAATCACATTGATCTACTGATGAATTGGTTGTGAAAACAGCATGTATTGTAAAAATGAAATTAAGGATAAATGGACTCTACAGGACTGTTTTGGGAATAAGACTTTGCCCTTTAGCTCTATCTTATCTACTTTTTCATTCCTTCTGGGGGTCAGTCCTGTGATCCTTATTATCAGTGTGTTCAGGGTCAGCCTTTCTTGGCTGCTCAGTGGCTTTTCTGTGGTAGAGTAGAGGTTAAGTCTTCTTTAGGTCCTATTCTCTGTCTCTTTCTCTCCTTTTCCCTCCTTTGTCTCTGGCAGCTCCCCCCGCCCCACCCCCCAATTGAACCTAGGGCCTTGCATGTACCAGGAAAGGTCTCTACAATCTAGCCACATCTCCAGTCCAATTAATTGGTTTTTTAACTAGAATTAAAATTTTGTTTTAGGATCAAGTTTACAAAAAACAAAGTAATGAAGTATACATTGTTACTTTCCCATCTCCTTTAGGAAATACAAATGAAGAGGACTGCAATAGAAGCTTTTAATGAAACAATTAAAATATTTGAGGAGCAATGTCACACACAAGAACAATATAGCAAAGAATATATTGAGCGATTTCGTAGAGAAGGAAATGAAAAGGAAATTGAGCGGTAAGTCTACTTAATACTACCAAGTAAATTAGTTAGATAAGACTTCTTTTGTTTTAATTTTTATTTTTTGCCAGTCCTGGGCCTTGGACTCAGGGCCTGAGCACTGTCCCTGGCTTCCTTTTGCTCAAGGCTAGCACTCTACCACTTGAGCCACAGCGCCACTTCTGGCCATTTTTTGTATATGTGATGCTGGGGAATTGAACCCAGGGTTGTGGTTGTTGGTATTGGGGCTTGAACTTAGTTCCTGGGCACTGTCCCTGAGCTTCTCAGGTTCAAGGCTAGTTACCATTTGAGCCACAGTGTCACTTCTGAGTAGTTTATTGGAAATAAGAGGCTCACAGACTTCCTGCTTAGGCTGGCTTTGAACTATGATCCTCAGATCTCAGCCTCTTCAGTAGCTAGGATTACAGGCATGGGCTACTGGTGTCCAGTTTATTTTGTTTGTTTTTGTTTTTGGCCAATCCTGGGGTCTGAACTCAGGGCCTGGGCATTGTCCCAGCTGCTTTTTGCTCAAGGCTAGCACTCTACCACTTGAGCCACAGCACTTCCAGCTTTTTCTGTGTATGTGGTACTGAGAAATTGAACTCAGGGCTTCATGCATGCTAGGCCAGCACTCTGCCACTAAGCTCCATTCCCGGCCCTTGTTTTATCTCCTCAGATTGCATGGTTCTGCACTGTGGAATCACTTGCTGTTTATACTAATGCACCACACAGACCCTTCTTTCATCTGTGTTCTTTTTCTGTCCCAACCTTAGTTGTTTCTAAATTTTGCTTGTCCTTTACCACTCAAGTTATACATATCTTTTTCTAAAAGAAGAAAAATCTTCCCTGATCCCCCAAAACATTTTCAAGGCTTTGTGACCCTACAGTGTTTGGTCATGATCCCTGAATGCCCTGCCACTCAACTGCAAACGCATTGCAAGTAGGAATGGTGGCTCATTTTCCTTGATGCTTCCCAGCACCCAGATGGTGCCCTGGCAGCACACAGTGGGTACGTGCTGAATATTCTTTGAACTGAAAGATAACTTTGGCAGCCATCTAACAGAAGATTAGAGTAGACCAAGGCAGGGACACTAATTTGTCAACTAGTCTAACTGTTGCCATTGACCACAACATGGTTGTTATCAGTTTAAAGGTGGTGTGGGCCTAAATTAGAGAAATGTTAGAAAACAAAAGTTAAAAGAAGCGGGGTGCTGGTGGCTCATGTTTATAACCCTAGCTATTCAGGAGGCTGAGATCTGAGGATCCTGGTTCAAAGCTAGCCCAGGCAAGAAAGTCTGTGAGACTCATACCTCCATTAGACTACCAAAAAGCTGGAAGTAGAGCTGTGTCATTTACTTAGAGCAAAAGAAGCTCAGGGACAGTGCTCAGGCCCTGAGTTCAAGCCCCAGGACAGAATTAAAAAAGAAAAAAAGCCAAAAGAAATGCTGATTCTTGACCAGATACAGCAGGTATGAAAGAAGTCAAAGATTTTCCCTACATTTCTAGTGTATTTATTTATTCATTATGATAGGGGGTACATGAGAAGCATCCAAAAATGGAAGTTACAAGTTTGGTGCTCCCATGAGAACACAAATGGAACTGTCTGAAGGCAGATGGCAGCTGGATATTTAGATACGGAATTCAGCATGCAGAAGGGATTTGGAAGGCATGAATATGTAGATGATGATGATAGATAGATAGATAGATAGATAGATACTAAAATATGTACGGTGTTTAGAGTAACATGGGGTAGGGCATACCTGCAATCCCAGGCCTATGTCCAAGGCAAGAAGACTGAAGTTCAAGGCCAGCATGGCTACATAGCAAGGCAGGAAGGTTGAAAGTTCAAGGCCAGGATGGCTACATAGCAAGGAAGACCCCGTCTCAAAAAAGTAAAAAAGCTGGGCTGGGAATATGGCCTAGTGTAGAGTGCTTGCCTCTACACATGAAGCCCTGGGTTCGATTCCTCAGCATGACATATATAGAAAAGGCCAGAAGTGGCGCTGTGGCTCAAGTGTAGAGCGCTAGCTTTTAGCAAAAAGAGGCCCAGGACAGTGCTCAGGTTCTGAGGCTCAGGACTGGCCAAAAAAAAAAAAAAAAAAGTCAAAAAGCAGAGAGACAAATAGACACATAGACAGACCTGGAACAAAAAAGCCGTATATAGTTGTACTTGTTCACTCATGGCTGGAATTAGAACCAAAAGGCCAATGGGATTCTTTCTCACTTTGCTTTTGGGGTCAGTTTTTCTTTGAGCTAGCCTTATCCCAAAGCAGGTTTATGTGTGAGGTCACATCATCATTTCTAGCAATCCCAGAATCTCATATTCATGCAACCCCAGTGGAAAGAGAGATTTTTTTTTAATAATAGTTCTAGCAAAGGCCATAGAATTGTGCCTTACTGGGTGATTTGGGGTCTTATTCTCATTACTGAACCAGTCACTATATCCTGATGGTAAGAAGGAGATGAAATAGAATACTCTTATTGGCCAGTCTAGGCTGGGTGTATACCTCTGGATTTGTGATGGAGGCAGAAAACTCAACCTATAGGGAACATCTGGGTACTGTTATCAGAATAGGAATGGAATCAGAGTAGGAGTATGTCTATCCCTGTTATGATATTAGAACCCAAGGCAGGTACAGTGGTTTGTCCTCATTTCCTCAGAAGGCTGAATCAGGAGGATTGCTTGAGCCCAGGAGTTCAATGTCTATACCACATAGTAAGACCCTACCTCAAAAGAACAAGATACTCAGAATACATTCATACTTTAGCATCCTTCTACTTTTTTTTTTTTTTTTTTGGCCAGTCCTGGGCCTTAAACTCAGGGCCTGAGCACTGTCCCTGGCTTCTTTTTGCTCAAGGCTAGCACTATGCCACTTGAGCCACAGCGCCACTTCTGGCCGTTTTCTGTATATGTGGTGCTGGGGAATCGAACCCAGGGCCTCATGTATACAAGGCAAGCACTCTTGCCACTAGGCCATATCCCCAGCCCCCCTTCTACTTTTTGTTTGTTTGTTTGTTTTTTGGCCAGCCCTGGGCCTTGGACTCAGGGCCTGAGCACTGTCCCTGGCTTCCTTTTGCTCAAGGCTAGCACTCTGCCACTTGAGCCACAGCGCCACTTCTGGCCGTTTTCTGTATATGTGGTGCTGGGGAATTGAACCCAGGGCCTCATGTATACGAGGCAAGCTCTCTTGCCACTAGGCCATATCCCCAGCCCCCCCCCCCTTCTACTTTTTAAAAAAATATTTTAGCCTTAACCTTATCAATCATTTTTACAGAATTATGATGAATTTTGACAAATTGAAATCACGTCTTGGTGAGATTCATGATAGCAAAATGCGTCTGGAACAGGATTTGAAGAAACAAGCTTTGGACAACCGGGAAATAGATAAAAAAATGAACAGTATCAAACCTGACCTGATCCAGCTGCGCAAGATCCGAGATCAGCATCTTGTGTAAGGAGTCTGGGAGTGTGTTGGGGTTTGAAACAATGCCATCAAGCTACTACTGGAGCTAGAGATATTGCAGGTGGAATAGATTAGTAACTGAGTGCTGGCCAAAGAGACTGTAGGAATTAGCTCTATCAATAGTAGGAGGTCCCAGCATGGGGCAAACAAAAATGTAGGCCTCTCTGTCATACAAATAAATTCCTGGGAAATGTCAGAGGGAGGCTGTAGAAAGAGCAAAGTGATACATATTAAGAAATACAGAGGGCTGGGGATATGGCCTAGTGGCAAGAGTGCTTGCCTCGTATACATGAGGCCCTGGGTTTGATTCCCCAGCACCACATATACAGAAAACGGCCAGAAGTGGCGCTGTGGCTCAAGTGGCAGAGTGCTAGCCTTGAGCAAAAAGAAGCCAGGGACAGTGCTCAAGCCCTGAGTTCAAGGCCCAGGACTGGCCAAAAAAAAAAAAAAAAAAGAAATACAGAGGGGCCTGGGCATATGACCTAGTGGTAGAGTGCTTGCCTCATAAAAAATACAGATTCGTGTTTGCCTAAAATGCAAAAATTGGAATATTTGGTTACTAAGAAGAACCACAGAAATAGGAATTATCCCTTAAAGGTACTAACACTTGAAGCTTACAAGACCTTAATAACAACAATATAATAGTATAAAGTATACATATTAAATGATTTTTTTTTTTTGCCAGTCCTGGGGCTTGGACTCAGGGCCTGAGCACTGTCCCTGGCTTCTTTTTGCTCAAGGCTAACACTCTAACTCTTGAGCCACAGTGCCACTTCTGGCCTTTTCTGTTTATGTCATGCTGAGGAATTGAACCCAGGGCAAGCACTCTACCGCTAAGCTACATTCCCAGCCCTTAATTATTTTTATACTTAGGAAATAAAATTCTAAGTTAGACACCAGGGCCACATACCTATAATTCTGGCTACTTGGGAGGCTTAGGTTGTTGTTGGTATTGCAGTTTGAGGCCAACTCAGATCATGTAGAGAAAAGTTCATGACACCTCTTCTCCAATGATCTGCTGAGCTTGATAGTAAATGCCTGTCATCCTAGATACCAGGAAGACTTATGGATGGCATGGCACATGTGTGCCCAGATAGAACATGACCCCAATCTCAAAGATAATAAGAAAAAAATCAGGACTCGGAGGGAGGTGTGACTTGGCTGTGTACTTAGCAAATGTGAGGCCTTGAATTTAAAAACCCATCACTGGAAAAAAAATTCTTTATTTAGATAAAAGAAATAATCTAGAGCAGATACTTGAGATAATTTGAGCAGTGAAATTCAACTCTTTGGTTTTCTTTTGTTTTTGTTCGTGGTGCTTGAACTCAAGGTCCTGGGCACTGTCCCTGAGCTTTTCTGCTCAATGCTAGCACTCTACCAGTTTGAGAAAGTCTGTGAGACTCTTACCTACAATTAACCACCAAAAAACCAAAAGTGGTGCTGTGGTTCAAGTGGTAGAGCGCTAGCCTTGAGCTGAAGAGCTCAGGGACAGTGCCCAGGCCCAGAGTTCAAGCCCCAGGACTGGCAAAAAAAAAAAAAAAAGTTTAGTCTGGACATATATATTTACTTTGTTCAGGCAGTTTGCTTAGATTCTGATATGGTGTCTTCCCTCTTGGCAGGTGGCTCAATCACAAAGGAGTAAGACAGAAGCGCCTGAATACTTGGCTGGGAATAAAAAATGAGGATGCTGATGAGTAAGTTCTCTCTAAGCCCTTCTGTCAGTGAGCTTTGTTCTGTCTTTATGCATGCTGAAACTTGGTTCTCATTGTCACTAGAAGGCATTGAATCTTGAACTCTGCATCTGTTTATTTGAATTGCCTTAAGAATATAGATACTTGAGCTCAGAAACCTGCTCAGCCACATGAATCTGTATATTACTATTAACACATTCATAGTCTAGTTTATTCAGTGAGACACATGAATTCTGTGATTTTTGTAACATAGTAGGTCCTGAAGTTGTTTTACAAACAAAAACTTGCAATTAGTTCTAATTTTAATGGTTAAAAGGAATAAGATTTCATTAATTTTTAGCTTTTAGATGTAAGTAAACTATCAAAATAATGTTTTAAATTTTTAAATTTTAGGACCTATTATATCAATGAGGAAGATGAAAACCTGCCACATTATGATGAGAAGACCTGGTTTGTTGAGGATATCAATCGAGTACAAGCAGAGGACCTGCTTTACGGGAAGCCTGATGGCGCATTCTTAATCCGTGAGAGCAGCAAGAAAGGATGCTATGCTTGTTCTGTGGTGTAAGTCTTCTCTAGGGTCATGGCCTTTTGCTTATATATTAATAGAAAATTAGTCCCTGATAAAATTAAAGTACAGCAGTGAGGATCTGTGGCTTACTTAGACCATTACTATTTGTACAAGAAAGCAGTTTTAAGATATACTAGCTGGGGGCTGGGGATATAGCCTAGTGGCAAGAGTGCCTGCCTCATATACACGAGGCCCTAGGTTCGATTCCCCAGCACCACATATACAGAAAACGGCCAGAAGCGGCGCTGTGGCTCAAGTGGCAGAGTGCTAGCCTTGAGCGGGAAGAAGCCAGGGACAGTGCTCAGGCCCTGAGTCCAAGGCCCAGGACTGGCCAAAAAAAAAAAAAAAAAAAAGATATACTAGCTGGGCACCAGTGGCTCACACCTGTAATCCTAGTTACTCAGGAGGTTGAGGTCTGAGGATAGAGGTTTGAAGCCAGCCCAGGTAGAAAAATGTGTGAGACTGAGTTCAAGCCCCAGGACCAGCAATTGACACTATTGACACTCCCCTCACCCCCCCCCCCAAAAAAAAAAAAAAGATATACTAGGTTTAAATCTTGGCTTTACTGCTTATCAACTGTGAAAATTACTTAAACATTCTTTGCCCAGTTTCTCATATAAAAAATAAAGTGAGGTCAGTGTTACTTATGAATATTGTTATGATGATAATGCTACTGACATGGCAGACATGCCCGTGATTATGCCCTTGAAAACGGCAAGGTAGAGGGAAGATATAAGGCATGCATATGCAGAACACTCAGTTCCTTATCAGATCACCTTGCTTTCAGTAGTCTATTTGTCTTGGAGTCAGAGTTTGAATCCAAGTTTATTAGGTTTCAAAACCCACATTTTTTTTTTTTAGTTGCACCAGGCTTTATTTCCTAAGACATCTAAGATAAACAAGAGTCACTGCTAAATAGGCATTGTTAGCGGGTTGTGTTCATGTGCAGAATTGTTCATTTTTGTTGTTGTTGTTGTTGTTTGTTTGTTTGTTTGTTTTTGCCAGTCCTGGGCCTTGGACTCAGGGCCTGAGCACTGTCCCTGGCTTCTTTTTGCTCAAGGCTAGCACTCTGCCACTTGAGCCACAGTGCCACTTCTGGCCATTTTCTATATATGTGGTGCTGGGGAATCCCCAGCCCCAGAACTGTTTATTTTGATGGGGGAAAAGAGAGTTGGGAGGTTTTGTGCAACAGGCATTAGAACTAGACCTTTAAAGGACAAATGGAGTCTTTGGTCAGAAAATGGGGGAAAAGTTGAAAAATGAATCATATTGCTGTCATCTAAAGATAGAACTACCTGCCTATAGTGATCTCACATTTTACTTTGAACATTTGCTGAAGGGAGGTTCTGAATAAGTTGTTTTTAAGAGTAGCCTTGGAGGGCTGGGGATATGGCCTAGTGGCAAGAGTGCTTGCCTCGTATACATGAAGCCCTGGGTTCAATTCCCCAGCACCACATATATAGAAAACGGCCAGAAGGGGTGCTGTGGCGCTGTGGTTCAAGTGTGGCAGAGTGCTAGCCTTGAGCAAAAAGAAGCCTGGGACAGTGCTCAGGCCCTGAGTCCAAGGCCCAGGACTGGGCCCCCCCCCCAAAAAAAAAAAAAGAAGAGTCTTGGAGTTAATCACTATGGTTCATGCCTATAATCCTAGCTATTTGGAAGGCTGAGATGAGGAGGACTGTGGTTCCAGGTCAGCCCAAGCAAAAAATATCCATGAGACTTCCCCCATCTCAACCAATAAAGAGCTGTGCACAGTGGGTCATGCCTATCATCCCAGCACCAAGGGGAGCATAAGCAGGAGAAATGTGGTCCAGTCTGGCTACACAAAAAGTGAAAAATAACCACCAGAAAAGAATGGGACTGTGGCTCAAGTGATTGAGCATTTGCCAACAAGTCCAAACCCCGGTACTGAATTCAAATCTCTGTAATGTGAAAAAAGAATACACACAAAAGAAACTTGGAACAGTAAAGAATTTCTGCTACCTAATAAGAAGCATAAATGAAAAACCCACAGCTAGTGTCATATGTAATAATGGAAGACTGAATGCCTTTCCCTTAATCAGAAAGAGAGACAAGATTTATACTCCAAATGACCTCTGGTGTTCATCATTATGCAGGAGGTTCTAGCCAGGGAAATTAGGCAAGAAAAAGAAACAAAAGCTATCAAGATTGAAAAGTAAAAAATAAAAAATGGGTTTATGAAGGCTGCAGAGTAACATGACACAAAGATATATTTCTATACACAGCAATGACTAATCCAAAGCTAAATGCCATAAAAAATCGTGGAAGATTTTAACCTGTTTATTAATAATACTTAAGATGGCAATACTTTGCAAGTTGATCTACTCATTCAGCATAATCTTATCATATCCCCGGTGGGTATTTGCAGATATTGACAAGATGCTCCTTTGATTGATTGATTGATATGAAAATGGAAGGGACCCATAAAAGCCAAAACAGTCTTGAAAAAAAATAAAAACAAATTTTGATTCAAAAATTTACTTAAGCTATAGTAATCAATACTTCAAGGAGATGACGACATAGGGATAAATATAGATCTGTGTGTGTGTGTGTGTGTGTGTGTGTGTGTGTGTGTGTGTTGTAAGGAAACTCAGTTGTGAGAAACAGAGAAGCCGCCACTTAAGAGGCCAAATTTGAGTCTTTACTGGAGAGTGGGAGAACTGCTGGCGGACTCCTGTCTCAAAGACCAGTAGCCCCAAATGCAGCCAGCACAAAGCTTACAGGAGCCAAAACCACACGAGGAGCAAAGCAGACCAGATGATGACACTTGCACCTAATAGAAAGCAAAGTAGATGAGGACACTTACACCTAGTAGAAAGCAAAGCATCTAGGGAAACAATCAGGGGAACTCAAGGGCTAGTTATCCAGGAGAAGCAAAGACCCAGTCTCCTTCATTTCCCACTGGTTTTATGCACATGAAATAGAATAATTGATTTTGGGGGGGCCTAGGCTGCATTGTGAGGCCTTAGAATCCCATTCATGTAAGTGTATGAATGGAATTCAGAATTAAGAAATAAAGTCTATGGTTTGGGAATGTGGCTTAGTGGTAGAGTACTTGCCTGGCTTGCATGAAGCCCTGGATTTGATTCCTCATTGCCACATAAACAGAAAAGGCCAGAAGTGGCGCTGTGGCTCAAGTGGTTTGGTAGAGTGTTAGCTTTGAGCAAAAGCAGCTCAGAGACAGTACCCAGGCCATGAGTTCAAGCTCAGGACTGGCAAAAAAAAAAGTCTATGTTCATGGTTGCTTTTATGTATTTATATCTGTGGCCCAATCTCTAAGATGATAGAAGACACCATAGTTTTACAACTTTGTCTGACCGACAGACATTTCTGTATAACAGTTGATCTAGGGTAATGGCTTTTTTTTTTTTTTTTTGGTTAGTCCTTCAACTCAGGGCCTAGGTGCTGTCCCTGAGATTATTTTTGCTCAAGGCTAGTTCTACCACTTGGAGACACTGCTTTACATCCGGTTTTGGGGTGGTTAATTGGAGCTAAGAGTTTCATGGACTTTTTTGCCCGGGCTGTCTTTGAACCATGATCCTCAGATCTCTGCCTCCTGAGTAGCTAGGATTAGAGCTGTGAGCCACCAGTGCCTGGCTAGACTAATGCCCATTTAATTGTCCCTAATCTCTGTTGTTATATGCCTTAGCATTTTTCCTGTGGTGTATCTTTGCAGTGCCGATGGGGAAGTGAAACACTGTGTGATCTACAGCACAGCACGAGGATATGGCTTTGCAGAGCCCTACAACCTGTATGGCTCACTGAAGGAGCTGGTGCTCCACTACCAGCAGACATCCCTGGTTCAGCACAACGACTCCCTCAATGTCCGGCTTGCCTACCCTGTCCATGCACAGATGCCTTCGTTCTGCAGATAAAGAGGGAGTGGGAAGAGAGGTGGCTCTCCAGCATTTTTTTCTACAGTTTTTATTAGACTATGATGAGGGCATTCTTTCTACGTAGACTGCTTGTTTTGCACAAGAAGTGATTCTGTGAATGTGAAGTGGAGAGGCCTAGCCGGCCAGGATGGGGGAATAAATAAGGGGCCTGGGGGGTCTCTGGGACTCAGCTGTACTGCTGCACTGATAAAGTAAGCAGATGTTGTTTTTGGAAAGTCTGTTTTGTTGGGGTTTTTGTTTTTGTTTAGCCAGGCACCCTCAGCAGAACACATTAGGCTGATGGAGGCAGGCGGTGGGGCGTAGTATGGGAGCCTCTGAAGAGTCCATGTTCTCTTTTGGTCTTCAGCTCTGAGAATGTAACAGGGGCTTCGGTCTGTTGGGAGTTATTTTGCTCCTATAATATCTTCACTCCAAAAGTAAACACTTTGTTTTTGTTCTGTGGTAGAATGGGATTTGTTTTTTGGGTAACAGGAAAAAAAAAGACAACCAAAGGATAATCGGGAGGCTTGAGGTTTCAGTTAAAGAATCTAAGCCAAGAGGGTACAAAAGAACCTTCAATGGGTGGCACTTTGCTTACCAATGTAATTTAGGCTTCAGCATATCTCTTCCTTCTTAAGAAGCATTGTGTTCAGAAACCAGTAAAATGATGTTTGTTGTTCCACTAAAGTCTAAGAGGAAGAAAGTGACATTAGTAGCTGAACACACATTTTTGTACCCAAAGTGGAAAATAAGAAAACTAGAAATGTGAGTTTTTGCAAACAAATTGGTCAATGTATTTCTTTTTGCCCTGCCCGTTTCTCAGAGATGAGGAATAGCATTCTTTTTGTGGGGATAGTGAGATTTGAATCATACAATGAAGTTGGTGCTTTTGTGGTGTTTCCTTAGCCTAAAGAATGATCTGTTGTTGAAACTTTTGTAACTTGTTTGTATGAGAAAAGAAAAGGTGCAATCCAGTGCTTTTAGATGGCTTGATATACCAAATAATGATAGAACAACATTGTTACATGTGCTTCCCCAAGTTTAAAAGGACCCTGCAAAAACATTATATATGGTTTACTTTGCTGTCATCTCCCCCCTTTTTTGCTGGGTAGGGTTTAGGGAGTCATAAGTGGCTAAGGAGGGAATCAGATTGTGGTCAGAGGCCTAAGAAATTGGACTCAGGGCCCCTGGTGTCCAGGGTGAGGGTCATACCACATTGTAACATGCTTTTCACACAATGGTTTCTAAAGCTTTTGCAAGGAGAGAAGATGGCTTGGAGTTTAGACTTAATAGAAATCATCTGGAAGCTTTTCTCTGCCTTTTTATTTATTTTTTATTGTTTAGCCTGCCATTAAAGCAATGTGCAGCCTGCCTTCATGCTTCAGTGGCTGTGGTTTTATGCCAGGAATCTTCTGCCCCATGTAGTTTAAACCTTCCAGCTGAGTGAAGCCAGGCAAATGGAGTAGAGGGAAGGCCATCTACTCCTGCCTTCATTATGCTCCACAGCCATCAGTCAACACTCATTTGACAAATAGTCCAGCTGCCTCCAAGCCAATCCCGGAACTATAATAGGCCGAGTGTGACTCAGCTGTTTGAGCCCAGAGATGTGCAGTCAGGCATCCTAGCTGAGCTAGAGGAGCAGCCAGTATCTGGGTCTTGGTTCATAAAGTTTATAGCTAGGAAAACTAGTTTGGGGGGATGAAGGCAAAACAGCACTTTCCCTGAAGGCTTACTTAAGTGACAGTGTCTAAAATGGACCACGATGTAGACATGGATATAGATTAAATAAAATAAAAAAAACATAACTTCCCAAGTTACTTCCTATCCAAGAGGATAGGAAGAGAAAGGCATCTTTGGCTTTTGTTTATGCTGGTTTAATTGGGTGAGAAGAGACAAATGAGCCCCTTCCCCTGCCGTGTTTGCGATTTAAGCCCCTTAAAGATCGCCAGCACAGGCTTTCCCCAAGCTGTTAGATCGAAGCCTTGCTAAACGTCTTACTGAGTTATGCTAGTCTGATTACTGTCTGGTACACAGAAGTAGCTTTATCTGGTGTTGAACCTGTTGAAGCAGTTGGATGCAAGGAATCCCTTCTATCTGGTACTAAAATTTTATTGAGTCCCGAAAGTTAAAAAAAAATTAAGCTAAGATGAAATATGATACACACCTGTAGTGTTTAACAAGTGTCAGACTAGGAGGAATGTGTAGAGGGAGAGCAAGTACCATCTAACCTATACTTGGGCTAGCTTGTGGAGAAGGGATGTTATTGTTTTATATTCCTTTTCTTTCCTTTTGCCTGTGGGCTCTTAAGATTAGAGATCATTTGATAGAGAGTATTTTCTGTTCAGTTACCACATGAGTTACTTGATCCTGAATCAGTGGAAGTGACATAGGCAGCAGTCAACTAACCACTGCATCTGGTATGTGTGGAGGGGCAGTATACTGCTTGCTCCCTTATGGTTTGTGAGGTCCAAGTCTCCTTCGTGAGTCTAGCCCTGTGTTCTATCCCATAATTTGGGCTCTGGGACTATCTCTTAACGTCTTAACTGTTTCTCAGAGAAGCAGAGGATCAAGAGAGAAATCTGACTAGAGGGACAGATTCTCCTGGCTAGATAAGTCAGCGATGAACACGAAAGCAGCTTGGAAGACACACAAATCCTAGGCCCATTTTTTCCAAGGGGAGCACTCATCACAATGCCATTTGCACCCAGCTGTAGATGTCAAACCTTGACTTTGGTACAGGCATGGCTAGGTATCCTATGTTCTTATTACTGATCTGGGTCAAAACAGGAAATCCTAATACCTCTCCAAGCCTTGGTGAGACCCCTCCTTTACTTTAGACCTCATGTACCTGGAAGTTTTTGAGAACCAATGTGGTGTCTTCCTTGGGTCTCATCTTGCTCCATGCATTCTCTTGAGCTAAGAAATGTATCTGGGCAACTCCTGGTTCCTAGGATGAGCCCTGTTGACAGTTAAGACCCAGAATGGGTCACTGCGAGGTTTCCATCGTCCTAGAAACCAGAGGGGCCCTGTGGGGGACCCGTGTGCACCTTCTGCTGCCAACTGCTCAGCCTTGCTAAATTTAACTCCAGCCACTTGCTACAACCAACCTTGTTTCCTTACAAATTCCAGCATGTGACTTTGGTGCCCTGTTGTTACTTGTGAAAAACCTATTCTGTTGTCTTTGATGTAGTCAAAAAAAATTCTGTAGTTTATGTAAAAATCTGATTCACAAGGAAGTCAACTGTACGTCTTGTGTTGGGACAATTCATAATGTAGTTCCTAGACCAATTTTGCAAATTGTTATTGTCACCAGATGTGTTCAGACATTGCTGTGCAGTTGTGGGGAAGGGTGGAGGGAAGGTAAGGGAGACACTTTTCTGTTTTTTACCTTCCCCAAGTGGGGATAGTCTGGCCAACTCGCTCCAGTAATGCAATAAAGACATTGCAATAAAACCCCTTTGTCTTCATGGTATGGAGGGCTGGGCTTTGGACAGGGTGGGGAGGAAGCAAGGAGAGGGGACTGGGCTTTGTATCTCTTGGACCTCTCCAATGAACACCAGGAAACCACTCAGCCCTAGGGCTGATGAGCTGGAGCCACACTGGAAGCTCTTGGCCTCCCGTGAAGGGGAGATAAAACCTAACAGACCTGATATGAGTCCTATCCACCCCAAGGAGAAACTCAGATGTTGAGAAAACTCTGAGAGCCACTTTCTCTCCACTTTGTCACTTCCTAAGCAGCAGTTTACTGGTTCTCATGACATTCTTTCTGCCTTGAAATAAGAGTATCCATTTTCTATGCTGGAGGCAGGGAAATGGGCTTGCAGTCTCACCTGTTGCTTCAGGCCCTTACCACATTTCTCCAAGGCACATTGTTGAGAACATAAACAGCAGACAACCTTCTTAACATTGTAGCTCTTACATCTCAGACTTTGCCTACTTGTACTGACTTACAAAAACTTCATTAGGGGGCTGGGGATATAGCCTAGTGGCAAGATTGCCTGCCTCGGATACACGAAGAAGCCAGGGACAGTGCTCAGGCCCTGAGTCCAAGGCCCAGGACTGGCCAAAAAAACCAAAAAACAAAAAACAAAAAAAACTTCACTAGGCAAGGAAATGGCCTCTTATTCTAAATAATGTTGCCTATATCTCCCCCCACTATACATTAGCTACTCAAGCACCCACAAGACTATAGGTGATGTTACTCAATATCAAGATGCTCCTACTTCTGGGCTTGGGATACACAAAATTCCTTTCTTCTGTCCTGCTTTCTTGAGCAACACAGGCTGGCTTGACATTTCCAGACATGTGTGGGGCCCACAGGCACTTCAAACTTCATTTCACACAGTAAGTACATGGTGGACTAACAATTTCCAGCCATGGTTATAGTTGACCCTGAAACTTGCCAATATCCTCATAATTCCTCTCCTTCCCACTCATTCTCTCCATCTAAAGCCAGTTCTTCCAAACGTATTTTGGATTCTTTGCGCTTCAATTTCTCAGCAATCTCAGACCAATTGTGACTTTTTCTCATTTCATATCAACTGGATCATGACCATTGGCATTAAACACGGTTGGCAATCTTCTTTATCCTTTACTTATTAATTACTGGAGTTTGAACCCAGGGCCTCAAAATTGCTCAGCTAGCATTGTACTTTTTTTTTTTTTTTTTAAAGTAAGGGTCTTACTTTATAGCTCAGGCTGGCCTTGAACTTGTCTCCTTACTGCTGGAATTAGAGATAAATGTGCCTTATCATCCTGTCTGTCCTCACTTTACCTCCCCATTTTCTACTTATTCCCATATACTTGCTCCTCTTTTGTCCCCCTTCACAACTAAGCCTTTTTAAACAGTGGTCTAAGTATTTCCTGAAGAATTTTATTTAGTACAAATTCCATCATTACCACAACGCTTGCTTCAGTTATCAGCTGTTGACCATACTCTCCATGAAACTGTTCTATTACAACTTATTCACCTAATTTTCCAACATCCCTGTTCCTTTTTGTCTCTTTTTTTTTATTTTTTTATTTTTTTTTAGTACTTAATTTATTTTATTTTATTTTTTTTCAAATTTTTATTATCAAACTGACGTACAGAGAGGTTACAGTATCATACGTTGGGCATTGGATAGATTTCTTGTACTGTTTGTTGCCTTGTCCCTTTTTGTCTCTTGGACTTATCGAAGAGCCTTATCATTTAGACATTTTTGCCCATATCCTTGAATCCATCTATCATTTCTAGGCCTATTACATATTTATTGTACATATTTCTTCTGCCTAAACGTCTATTGTAAGATATCTCATATTCAGCACACTGAATGTATCTCTGAATGCAGGGCCACTTACCTGGCCCTGATTCTTCTCCATTGTTTTATATTTTTCTGAATGGAAATAGAATTCATCTAGTTGTGTAAGTTAGAAATGTAGTCATTATCCTTAATACCTAAACCATTCACTAACCCATATTAACCTTCCAAATACCAATTAAAATACTTCTCTAATTTTGCAGCTTTACTACCATGTCTGATACTAGGCTTTCCTTCCATTTCTGCATGCCCTCCCCCCACATCCATTCTTATTATTGCAACCAGTTATCTTTTCAAAATACAAACCCAAACCTGTTAAACATTAACTTTTAATTGCTCTTAGGTTAAGTCTATTTCTTTTCTTTTTTTAACTTAAAGAGACAAGGTCTTAGCCGAGTGCTAGTGGCTCCCACTTATAGTCCTAGCTACTAGGAAGGCTGAGATTTGAGGATGACGGTTCAATGTAAGCTCAGGCAGGAAAGTTCATGAGACTAATTCTAATTAACTAGCAAAAAGCCAGAGTGGTGGCTCAAGTAGTAGAGTGAAAGCCTTGAGAGGAAAAAGCTCAGGGACAATGCCTAGAACCTGAGTTCAAGCCCCTAGATCAGCATACCCCTCCACCCAACAAAGGACTTATTTAGGCTGTGCTGTCTATACTGACCCTGAACTCCTGGGCTAAAGTGAGCCTCCTGCCTTGATCTCCTAAGTACACTACAGGTAGGCATCACAGTAACTAAAGTACAAAATTCTTAAAATGGTCTGTCTTCTTCCTGAGGGCCTCATTTCCTACCTTCTCTTTTTACTGGCTCTGACCAGTAATTCCAGTGTCTTTGGTCTTTTTTTTTTTTTTTTCTCGTTCTGCACATTTCTAGGCAGTCCTTATATTGCTTTAGTTGCGATTTCCTAGTGGCTCTCAAGTCTGTATTCAGCTTCCACCTGTCATTATCTCTTCACTCTGGACTGGTTCCTGCATTATTCTCTCTGGCCTGTGTGCCCCACTGCAGCCTTTCTACATCATCCAGAACGATCTTCCTCAAACATAAGCCTGATATCACTTCTCTAAAGTTCCTGTATTGAGATACAGCAGTGTTGCCCAAGAGGAGCAGTGGTGGTACTTGGGGAAGATACCCTGTGCATCTTCTGCATTGCAGGATGCTGGCATCTCTATGCTCCTTCCTGTTCTTACTTCACACTCATAGGTAGTTGCCATAAAACTGCAAGATCTGCTTGCAGGTTCTCTTTTCCGTGGAACTTTTTGCCTAAATCCTGATAGTACACATGGGACACTCCAACCATTAGCCAAATGCTCCCCCCCCCCCCCCCCCCCGCCGCATCCTCTAGGAAACAACTTGTCTTTCCAGTGCAGGCAGCTCAAGTCTGCTGTCAATGAATAACTGAGGGAAGGAGGAAGTGAAATCAAGAGTACTGGAAGACTGCAGGATCAACTGTTCCCATAGTGGGCTCTGCCATCACGGGCAACACACGCCCTCTGGTGGCCACTGCATTCAGTCCAGGATGACAAAGATTCAAGAACCACTCTACTGGAGGTACTTACTTCCCATTTTCCAGGTCTCCTGGCATTTCTTCTTCAAACCTAGGACTTGGGTTATAGGGAGAATAGTACTGCAATTAGGGGCTGGGACCATGGCCTAGTGGTAAGAGTGCTTGCCTCATATACATGAAGCCCTGGGTTTGATTCCCCAGCACCACATATATAGAAAATGGCCAGAGGTGGCGCTGTGGCTCAAGTGGCAGAGTGCTAGCCTTGAGCAAAAAGAAGCCAGGGACAGCACTGAAGCCCTGAGTCCAAGGCCCAGGACTGGCCAAAAAAAAAGTACTGCAATTAGTTTAACAGTTTTGTAAGTCTGGCCTAGCTATAGAGGCACTCCTGTGCATATGATCTAGACTTCTACACCTTGGTCCTAGGTGCATCCTCCTCTTTCCATGCTACCCAGCAGTTCCACTCACAGAGAAACACAGTAATGCCCATATCTAAAGGATTCACTGACTACAAACACCAAGGACATAATACTACTAAATAATTTTCTGTTTTCATCTCACCAGATCTTCCAACGTTTTCCAAGTAACTATTTCTTCCATTTTGAAGCCCTTTCTCTCTCTGAATTTGATTCTCTTCTTGCTGCAGCTGCTTTTTATGTAATGCGAAGGACTGAACCAAGCGCCTTATGTATATTACACTAGGCAATTGTTCCACCACTAAACTATGCTCCTGGCTCTGGCAATTGTTTGACTGTTCACGAGTGTGTTGATACACTGTTAGCTCTTTCTGCCAAGTCAAGATTTCCATACCCATGGATCCAATTACCTTATGGATGTCCCACAAAACAGCTCCAATTATATATATCCAAAGTTGGTCTCCTCACTTCCTTGTATCTTTCATCCCCATTTAGTGGCTAAGAGATGAATGTTGGTTCTAAAGACAAGAAACCTAGGTTCTAATGCCAGGTTGTTATCCCAGGCAGAAAAGTTCAAGATTCCTTATTTATTATTAGTCACTCTATGGTCTTTTGTTTCTCCATTAAATCTATGAAGTCTAAACTCCTGAAGGACCATTAGATATGACACTTGTTTTAACTTGCAAACCTATTTCTACTCTGAATTATTTTTAATTCCTTGAACATAACAGGTACACTGTATATGCTGTACTTTTGAAGAACATTCTTTTTCCTAAGCTAAACTCCATTCTTCCATACCCAGCAAAATGCTTGCTGCCTTGTGTCTATATTTCATGCTTGAGCTCACACATCTCCCGGTCTTTGAGAAGGGAAGCTGAATTAGGTGTCCCTTCCCTGAGGGTAGAACCTGTCTTGGTCACTACTATATTCCCAGTGGCAACATATGATCTGGACGTAGACTTTGTGATGATTGAAAGAAAGAAACAAGCAAAGACAAAAGATGGTTTCCAGGAGGGTATATTACACAGGTCTGAGTGCAAGAAATGGTAAACTGCTATGTTTGCTTTAAAAACTCATCTGATGCCAATGACAAGTCCTGATGCTTTTGATGGACCCCCGGGTCCTGGCCCCTCCAAAGCAGGCCGGGCCCAGTTTCTTGGGTGAGGGGGAAGGCTCTGCAAGGAACATCATGCCTCCTGTCACCCGAGGCATCAGGCACTTTGGTAATGCTCAGCTCTGCTTTTTCTCCTGGTGCACGTTCAGTCGCCCATAGCCAGCTTTGGCTGGGGACATCACAAAGTGGATGATGGGCCAGCCCGAGTGCACTGGGTGGCTGTGGCTGTCTCTCTGGCCCAGAAGATAGGTTTTTAGGGTGGGCTGTGGCTGTGGCTTCCAAATCCTGGGGATTGGCTTGTCCACCTGTCATTGCTGTCTTTCTGCTTGGGGATGCCATGTCTGGGCCCTCAATAAGGAATTTCCAGGACCATGCGCCTTGCTTCCCAGCGGTGGAGAAAGCAGTGGAGTAACTGGTGGGGACAAGTCCTGAAGAGCTGGGACAAAGTGCCGATAGTGCCTGGGTGTGGTGCTGGGCCTTCCAGCAGCCTTCCGGGGGGAGGGAGTCAGTGGGTCTAGACCCACCCAGGGAGGAGACCGGCAAGCACGAGCTGGCACCCTCCTCAAAGGCTTGTGAGCTTCCAAGCCTCCTCTGAGGGACATCAGAACCTTCTATTTTGGGAGGCGTCAGTATGACCCCTGTCAGCAGGACCGGGACCACTGGATCCTGGTTCCTCAGGTCCCGGGGCAACAAGGAGTCCTCTTCTTCACGCTCTCCTGCTGCTCCAGGAGTCTGGCCCACTTCTGAACGCGATGCCAATCCTGCCTCCTGTCCACCTCGGCCGTTCTCAGACTCCTCATCAGTATCATCCTCTGAGGAGTCTACCTCACGGATAGCTTCTTGCTTTTGCAGCGATTCTCGTCGTTCAGCCCGGTCTTGCCGGAGGGTGCCTAAGGCTCGTGAAGGCGCGGGCTGCAGCACGCCCTTGCCAGGCATTGCTCCTTTTCCAGACAGCATTGCCCTGGTCCCAGCTATGTCCAGAGGACTGGCCTCCCTGGGTGGCAACTCCTTCTTGAGCTCACAGTGGGGCAGGTCAAGACTATGCTTTCGAGAAGGGGCTAACTTCTTCTCAGAAGCAGCCAGTGCAGCTGCAAGTTTCTCAGCGGACTGAACCCTCTTAAGTAATGGGGAGCGGGGTGGTTCTGCACTCTTGGGCCGAGAGAGTTGCCTGCCTAGTGGAGGAGACAAGTGAAGTTTTGTGGGAAAGGCCTGGGCACCATGACCAGACAGGGGTGATGGAGACCGCTGAGGTGAAACTGCTTGTGGAGGTGGAGAAGGGGTGTGGGCCAGTGGTGACAGAGGTATGCTGCCTGCTGACTTGCGCCGTGGAGAGCGGTACTGGCGTTGAAGCTTGGGTGCCAGACCATGTAGTGAGCTGGGCCGCGTGTGCCCAGAGCCAGCTGGGGAACCAGGGACGCTGGAGCTGGGGGAGCTGCTCTGTGATGAATTCCCTCCCACTTTTGACAGACAGACACACACAGACAGACAGAGGCAGAGCTGTGTTAGCTATTAGAAATGACTGAAGGGCAAAACAGGGCTTAGTCTGGGAATGTCCCAGGACTGTCAGTATTACCCCACCACTGGGCCAGAGACCAGGTTATACAAACAATAAAATAAACCACTCTTCCTATCAGTTCCTCCCGGGATTGCTGATCATTCTGGAGTGGGTTCGAATTGATTAAGAGAGTAGGACCTGAAGAAAGCCCGGGCACTTTCCTACTTCCCAGGGAATGGTCTCAGATCCTACAGGGGCCCGCCATACCTGAGTGCACAGCGTCGGGGGTTACCCGATACCCCTGAGTGGGAGATCGAGGAGAAAGACTGTGGCCATGTGTGGGAGAGCCCGGCCCACTCTCTCCTGATGACAAGGAGCGGTTGAGGGAAGAAAGGCTGCGGCTGGTGTGCAGCAGGGAGGCTTGTTTGGTGATCTTCCGGAACAGGGAGCTTTTTTTCCTGATGCAGAGGTAAGGTGTAAGGTAGAGTTGAGGTACAGGAAACAGCACAATCTAGGTACAGGACTCACAAGCACATGCAAGCACCCCGTTCCTCAGAAGATCTTTGTATCAAGCTCAGCTCACCTTTCTTGTCCCTCCTTGCCCCGGCTCCGCTTGCTCCTTCTGGCCATCTTGGCCTTGTAGCTGCCTTTCCGTGCTGGCCCCACTTTAATTGAGGTGTTCTCCAGGGGAGTTGTTGAAATAGACACCTTGTTTCCACTCTGGAGTAGAGCAAAGCAGAGTATGAGGCTGGACTAAGGTGATGGCTATATTCTTCCCCTGCCTCTACCCTTTGGTATGGCTGCACCCTAGGCAGATTCTGCCTGTGCACCAGCATGTCTGAACAAGACCTATCTTCTCTCTCCTGTGAGAGAGAAATGGCTCTTGTTCACAATGGTTTAGTAGTACAAAGACATTGTTCTCCAGGCCTATCTGCAGCTCAGCAGGTGTGGTGCTGTCTTTTGAAGAAAATCTTCTGACGTGCTATGCCTGAGTTTTGCATGTCCCTGTATCTGCCTTCAGTGTTACATAGGTCTTATTCTCCCACTCCCCATAGCAGGCAACGATCCCAGCACTAACCTTAAGAATCAGCTCTACAACCTCTGTGTGTACCAGCCCATGTACAGGCTCCCCGTTGACATGGGTGATAAGGTCACCCTGACGAAGCCCTGCCTCGCTGGCTGGACCGCCATCTTCCACATGCTATTCCAGGAAGAGAAAAGTTTTTAATCTGGAGCTTAACAAGGAAGGGAAGGGGACGGTTCTGTTCATTAAGTTGAGAGCCTCCTCACTACCACCCTTGACCCCTATGAAGTATGGGCAGTCAGGCTACAGTAAGGGGAAGGTCAAAGAGTGACAGAACTAAGACACAACAACTCTTGCTGGTCAAACATACCCACACCATGTGGTGCACAGTGTAGACATCTGAGTCACCCATGTAGACACGAATGGCTCTCAGGGTAAAGCCATACTTCTTGCCAGCTCGGTGGATGATGATGGGAGGCCTCAAGCTGCCAAGGACCGGCAAGAAGTCCCTGCTTGGAGAAGAATCTCTAGATGATGGATTTGATGACTGGGAGTGCGGGGACATGGGGCTGGCCAATGGAGAACAGGTATGGTGTTCTGGAGGAGGAGAAACCAGGACTTAGTGGATCACAAGCCTTGGCCTGGCAATGCTCTCAGCCTGCTGATCTCAGCACAACTGTAGTCACACACAGAGCCAGAGCTAAGGTACATCTTCCTCACAGCCCCTGACTGCCACACCCTCATCTACTTAGAACATCTCAGGCCTCAGATGGGGGCACTGGTGATAGGGAATGGTAGCTACCATTTATGTATATACAGGCACTATATAAGCTCTTTGTATACATTCAAACATCATGATTATACTAGGAGCTAGCTACTATTGAGTTACTATTAATAGGCACTATTAAAAGATCAAGAGCTTTTAGTGATAGAGATTAGGTATTAGCACTTTGCCTCAAAGTCTGCACTTGTTATACCACACTGCCCTCCCTTCTGGTTATCTCTCCTCTCTCCCCTCTCCTCTCACCCACTCCACACAACACTATACATCTCCAGAGACTCCACTTTCATAATGAAGGGACACACATCTCTCAGACACCTGCTCTTCAACAGGTCTGTTGGGGATACTACACATAGATCCTTGGGCCTGCTCCACAGATTCCCACTATTCTTCCTATGAGTTTTATCCTGGCTCCCATGGCCTTACCTGCAGGAATGAGGAGGGAAAGGGCTGTTGCTGAGGCAGACTTGATCACTTTGTTGACAGGGCGAGTAGTACGCTTCTCTATAGAGTCTCCAGAGAGTAGCCGGTGGCGGGCCCTACGCACAGCCAGGTCACTGATGGCCTTGGCTGTGGTTCCCTCAGCCAGTGGGCTCCCATGACTTCGAGTCTCCACAGCTGTGGGCCCAAGTAAACAGTGCAATGTAACTGGGCCTTCCTCTCTGTAGTAACCTCCAGCCTGGACTGTTGGCCACCCATTAGTTCATACCTGGATTGGAACCTCTGCTCTGGCCAACAAGGTCCTCATCCAGCTTCAGCCGCCGTTCTACTGGCCGTTCAGGGACAGGCCCAGATGCCCCCTCTCCAGATGAGGGTGTCAAAAGCCATATACCCTCCTGCTGCTGCCTCCTGGGAGTGCTGCTGGCTTCCTCAGGGCCCTCAGGGAAGCGAGGCACATCTAGGAGGCCTGAGCAACGGTGTCGGACTGTCATCGGAGGGCTTGAGTCACTCTCTGTGTGAGATGACTCAGACATTGATAGCCGCTTTCGCAATCTGTGAGACAAGGCCCAGGGATGGGGTGGTGAGATAGCCTAGAGTTCCTTAGAGGCACAAAGGAACTGTCCTCCTCAGACATTCCTTCTGGGCTGCCCTTAAAAATGCCACACCACTGCCACCTCCCCAGCATTTCAATTTCTCTCTTATCTGTGACAAGTAATGGCTGTGCTGCCCACCCTGGCGAGCCCTGCATGCTCACATCTCAGGGGAGCCAATCACCCAGCTCCGGTCCCGGCCCTTCAGCCCTGCCAGGCCATCTGAGCGGTCCTCCTTCTCCTCACTTAGGCTGCGCTTGGTCGGGGGTGGTGTTTGACGTTCCTCAAGCAGTGAGAGCCGCTCCATGCTACTGTACACCTGTGGGCAAGGGAGACACATGTGGGAGAGCTGTGACAGACCTGCTTCTCAGGGGACAGAGGTATCTTCTTGCTACCTGAAACCCAGGGATTTAGACGAATCTTTTCCTTTAATTACTACCAGTACCCCCCAGGAAGCAACAGCAGGAGGATAGATTGGTCCTGACACCCCCATCTGGAAAGAATGCACCTGGGCCTATCCCACCTGAATATCTGGAACAGTTAGTTTGCTGGTGGTCTGATTGACCTGGCCTAACCCTAGGCATCTCTTATGTCAGAGATTGGAATGGTTCTAGAAGCATCTGTTGTATGCAGCCCAGTCCTCTCCTCTCCTTCTTCTAGAAGTGGTCCTGTCACCATCATCACCATCTGAACCTGCCCCAGGTGTGTCCTTGTTAGGTCTTCCCCAACCCTCCAGCCTGGGCCTCCTCAGTCGCACCTTGCTAAATCTTGGAGAACAAGAAGAGAATTGGCGGATCTCAAGGCAGCCATCTTCACTCACTTCCTCTTCATCCTCTGAGTCCACATGATGATATCGCTCTGAACGGGCTGGGTAGACACACAGAACAGTTCCTTTCAGAGCCCCTGTTGGTGGCATCCTTGGGATCCTATCAGACCTCAGAAGGTCTGAGAAGTTGCTCCCAATACCAGTATGCACAGGCATTACTGGGCACCAGAAATACTCCACTGTGGCCTTACTGTCAAAGTAGCTGGTATCATCCTCTGACTCCAATTGAGGAATAAATTCAGCCTTCTGGCGAAGAAGTCCTGTCCAGTCCAGACCCGTGAAAAACGGGTGCTGCTTCACCTCATAGGCACCACCTGTGGGCAGGGAGGGCAGAGTAAGAATAAGCTGTGGGGAATGCAGTTTCAGCAAGTCAAGTGATTAGCCAGCCTTTGAGATACTAGGCCTGGAAGCCTTAGCCAAGCACTTCCTTTTGGGCCATAAGGAGCTGGGGCAGCATTTCCTGATCCAGAGGGACTATCAGGATGAATGAAGTCTGCCCTTGTCCTCCTTTTTCAAGTCATGAGAAAGAGGAGCGGGATGGGACTTACCTGTTCCCAGTCTCTCCAGAGGGTTCTGGTGGAGCAGTTTGGAGGTAAGGTCCTGGGCATCTGGGGGCAGTGCATCGTCACCCTCAGGCCACACAATCTCATCTGAGGACATTGTGGGTGAGAAGCAGAAATTGTTGGTAGAGCTAGGAGAAGGTCCCAGGATAGTAAAAGGAAGGGAGCCCAGAATCCCAGCCTTGCCTGGGACCCCAATTCTTTGCACTCCATAGGGAAACCTCTTTCTTCCTAGACCATGGCTTTCTCTTTCATCCATAGTAGGCATTGCACAACAGTGATTTCCTCTGCCCTGAAGCTCCAGCTCACCTGTCTTTATGTTCTAGACACAGGTAGAACTCAAATCCACATGATAGGTAAGTACATATAAAACAAAGGACTGAGAGCCAGAGGTGTGGCTCAAGTGGTAGAGCACTTGCCTACCACATGCAGAGCCTTTAGTTAACACCCCGAGAATTACAAAAAAAAAAAAAAAAAAAAAGACAAACATAGGAATGCATCTACACATAGGACATGAATACAAACAGAACAAGCTCCAAGGGGATGTAGTATATACGTGCATACATACACACAATCCCTATACCCCACAAGAAGCAAGCATACCAAACACATGCAAATTCAGAACAAGAGCTCAAGGCTCTTATAAAGGTGCATGTATCTTATTTGTGGATACAGCTCTTGGCTCCAAAGTAGCCCATGGTTTGGTACCTACCACTGATCACTTGCCCAAAGAGCTCCTCCGGAGTGTCTCCGAAGAAAGGGACACATCCCACCAGGAACTCATACAGGATTATGCCCATGGCCCACCAGTCCACTGGCTTCCCATAGCCCTGACGGAGGATCACCTCAGGTGCTATGTACTCCGGAGTCCCGCACACCTGGGCAGAGAAGTCAGGCAAGCTCAGCATCCTGAGGCAGTTCACTGGCAAAATGGCTGGAGGATAGGAATATACCTATCCCTAGAGCAGAAAAGTCTCTGAATGAACTTACTTCAATTAATAAATAAGATTAACAGGAATCCCAGGGAGCCAGAAGTGGAACTTTTAGAGTGGTAGGTTAGTATATTTCCTAATTAACCAAAGTGTCTAATATTCTCTCTCTGTCAGTCTTGGGGACCTTGAACTCAGGGCCTGAGCACTGTCTCTGGCTTCTTTTTGCTCAAGGCTAACACTCTACTATTTGAACCACAGTGTCACTTCTGGATTTTTCTGTTTATGTGGTACTGAGGAATTGATCCCAGGGCTTCATGAACGCTAGGCAAGCACTCTACCACTAAACCACATTCCCAGCTCCCAAATTAACCTGGAACTACTCTTCCTTGAGTTCTCAACACCCATTTCTGGCATGTGATCCCACAATTAGCTTCCCAATAGCATCCTAAAGAACAGAAACTACCAGTCACAAGACTACCATAAGGACTTTTTTTTTTTTTTTGCCAGTCCTGGGGCTTGGACTCAGGGCCTGAGCACTCTCCCTGGCTTCTTTTTGCTCAAGTCTAGCACTCTACCACTGGAGCCACAGCACCACTTCCAGCTTTTTCTATATATGTGGTGCTGAGGAATGGAACCCAGGGCTTCATGTACATGAGGCAAGCACTCTTGCCACTAGGCCATAGTCCCAGACCCCACAAGGACTTTTTGAGCATCATAACCTGAAATGTCTAATCAGGGAACATCCAGAGGCTACTCAGGAAACTGGGTCATAGCTCAATGGAAATTTGAAAGTAGGTTCCAAGAACAATAGGCCCTAAAACTTTGCCCTTGGCTCAGGCTGGAGGTTCAAGACTGATCTCATATGAAACTCTGCATCAACAGTTATATGACTTATTTTCTCCAAACACTGAAAAAGATAACTTTATATCCATGATTCCTGTGTCTATCATTTTCCAAATGTGCTATTTCAATGAAATTATATTAACACGCAGTCATAGTTATGCATGTGGTTCAAGACCTTATTCTCAGGCCTAGAGTTCAACTTCCCAGGTCTGACCTATCTTTCCTTACCTGTTTATCTAGGAATTCCCGAGCATCTTTTTCAATGTGACCCTCATACAAGTTGGTTGTTAGACTCATGAGGCCAATTTTAGAAAGTCCAAAGTCAGTGAGTTTGATGTGCCCCATAGATGTGATCAGAAGGCTGAGAAATAATAGAGACAAAATGATTCAGTTATTTCATGGTTTCCCACAGTGTTTAGTACTTTCTAAAATCTCCCAGGCCTCTACAGGGTTCTGTGGGACATAAGCAGGAAGAAAAGCAACTATGAAAATAAATAAAAAGCTTTGGCCTTGTATTACCTTCTACCCTTTGTCATAACTCTACTTCTCTGTTGCCCCACCTGAATTCTACACAGGGGGTGGGGGGGGGGTTCCTGTCAGTCAGTGGATGAGAAGACTTTCTTCTATAGAGATCAGCTTGGCCTAAGGCTGTTGCTTTGGCCATCCCTGGTCCCCTCTCCTTAATTTGGGTGGCTCACAATACTCCTACTTGAAAGGAGAAATGGATGCAAAATCTTGTCCCATGTACATTGCTGTCTTAAAAAAAAAGATTTGTTGGGGAAAACTAAAAATCAGATTCCTTTGTATATTCTGCCTGAGCCATTTCATTTTGTGCCAAAGGTTCCATTTTGCTACTCCTTTATTCTAATGATTCCCAAGTCATTGTCACTGGTTTGGACTCGTTCATAAGTTGCATACCTATACAACTGCCACACACTATAAACTCAATCTGTCTAAAACAGTCATGCTTTCCAAGTGGTTCCTCTTCTCAGAACAAAACAATGCTTCTGTCTTCTACTGGGCTCTGTAATGTATGCTTTAAAAATAATCTGGGGGAAATATGCCCTAGTAGCAGAATGCTTGCCGTGTATGCATGAAGCCCTGGGTTTGATTCCTCAGCACCACATATATAGAAAAAGCCAGAAGTGGTGCTGTGCCTCAAGTGGTAGAGTGCTAGCCTTGAGAAAGAAGCCAGGGAGGCCCTGGCCGGGTCAGCCTGCTTTGTACAGTTGCGGTTCCAGCTCCCGAGTCTGGGCAGTGACCCTGGCCAGTCAGTATACTTTTTACTTCCCCAATAAATCCATCTTTTTACTTGAAAAAAAAAAAGAAAAAAGAAAAAAGAAAAAAGAAAGAAGCCAAGGACAGTGCCCAGGCCCTCAGTTCAAGCCTCAGGACTGACAAAAAAAAAAAAAATCTGGGCCCTGGGGTCTAGCATGTGTGAGGCCCTAGGTTCAATCCCTAGAACATATACACACAAAAAGTCTGGCTCCTAAAGATTTTCTATAGTAACATAGCAAACACAGGTATTCTTGCTTTAGAGTACAGAGTAGGAGAACATGACTCTCATTCATATATATATATATATATATGGCAAAAAAGGTCCTATGTTTATTAATCTTGAATATAAAAACAAGCCGAAAGCAAAATTTTTTTTAAAAGCTGTCCTTGAAAGGTCTCTAGAATAGCTAACATAGCAAATGTAAGGAGTATTATCTCATTTAAGAAAGGAGAAACATTGACAAAGCAGTAAAGAATGCTTATGTTCTTCCCAGCTCCCCCATCTTTTCTCTAGCCTATACAGATGCAGGTCTGGAGCAGGAATTGTCTTTTTTTTTTTTTTTTGGTTGGTCTTAGGGCTTGAATGCTTGGCCTGGGCGCTGTCCCTGAACACTTAAACTCAAGGCTAGCACTCTACCACTTACTTGTTTGTTGTTGTTTTTTCCCCAGTCCTGGGGCTTGGACTCAGGGCCTGAGCACTGTCCCTGGCTTCTTTTTGCTCAAGGCTAGCACTCTACCACTTGAGTCACAGAGCCACTACTGGCCATTTTCTATATATGTGGTGCTGGGGAATCGAACCCAGGGCTTCATGTATACAACAAGGCAAGCACTCTTGCCACTAGGCCATATTCCCAGCCCCACCACTTTTTTTTTTTTTTTTTGCCAGTCCTAAAGCTGAACTCAGGTTATGGCAATGGTCTTTGCATATGGAGTGGTCACAGAGATACACACACAATGAGCATTGGCTCCTACCCACCATTCTGGGATAGACACAAATATTCTGTGCTTTCCTCATGCCTGTAATCGTAGCTACTCAGGAGGCTGAGATGTGATGATAATTGTTCAAAGCCAGCCTGTGCAGGAAAAATCCTGAGACTCTTATCTCCAATTAACCCCAGAAAACCGGAAGTGGTGTTGTGGCTCAAAGTGGTAGAAAGCTAGCCTTGAGCAAAAGAGCTCAGGGACAGAGGTCAGGCCCTGAGTTCAAGCCCCACAACCAAGAAACAACAACAACAAACAGGGAGAACTAGACAGTGAATCCTGATTATAAGCATACTTATCAGGTTTGAGGTCACGGTGCACAATGCCGTAGTTGTGTAGGTATTCCAGGGCCAGAACAGTTTCGGCAAAGTATAGACGCACCATGTCCACAGGAAGGGCCCCGATGTTTTTCAGCAGAGTAGCACAGTCTCCTCCTACAACAAGTCCAGACTATCATGAGGGAGAGATTAATTTTTCTGCTCTAGCTAGGTTAGTCCTCAGTCCCTGAGGAGGTAGCTGCTAGATAACACTGTTAACTCTTAGCATATATCCATTGAATGGTAGTTTTGTTTTGCTTCAACTTAAGCCTTAGAGGGAAAAAAAGGTAGTCTTTGGGAGCTACATACAACAGTGAGAAGGTAAGAGAAGGGCCACTGCAAAATCTGCTGCTCCTTAGTAGAGCTCTGCCCAGAGCTGTTCTTCTATTCCATTCCCGGAGCTGTTCTTCTATTCCATTCCCATAACATTTTGAGTGGCTTTAAGGGATGTTCCCTTCTTAAGCCATCAATCAGAGCAATTGCTTCCCTTTCTTCTCAGGCCAAGATACAATCTGCCATGTACCCCAACTTGAGCTTTTGTGGCTTAGCTTCCTAACCTTTTGTTCCTGTCTGATTGCCAAGGGTAGAGGGAATGTAGGCTTTCTATAGCTGCTGGGATGCTATATCCTGTCCCAGAGTGATTCTCATTACATCATGGTAAAGCAAGGAACTTACCATGGCCAAATAATCTGAGATCCTGAAAATCAATGCCAAAGAGGGCTGGGATCTGAAACTTAACTCCTGTTTAGGCCTAAGTCTTGGGATTGCACCATGTCCCCCACACAAGGTCACCTTTTCCCCAATACTTCAGTACCTTCAACATACTCCATCACCATGCACAAGTGACGTTTAGTCTCAAAGGAGCAGAACATGCTGACCACAAAGGGGTTCTCAGCGAAAGTCAGTATGTCACGCTCCACAAAGGCCTGCTGAATCTGGTTTCGTAGGATCAGGTTCTGTTTGTTGATCTTCTTCATGGCAAAGCGCTGCCGAGTAGACTTGTGGCGCACCAGGAATACAGCCCTGGGAAATATAGCCCAGACTAGTCCCCCATAGATTCTCAGCACCTGTGCTGTGCTTTTCCATCACCCACCTACCTCCTCATACCTTTGAAGTCACCTTGTAAGTCCACAGAACAAGGGTACAGAGGGATATATACATTAAAGAGAGGATCTAGGCCCCCTGGCTCACACAAGTCTTAAATTTTCTGACTGAAAATTTCTTGAGGATCCAGTTCAGTGCTTTCAGAACTCAGAGAGCTGAAGAATACTACCAAGAGGGGTAAGAATCTTGCCTTGGAAAAAGAACAATGTTCAGATGTCATAAGAAACTGAACTGTTGCTTCTCCAGGAGACTTTAGAGAGGGATAGGGTCTATGCTGAGGTATCTGCTGCCTAGGATTGGGCAGTAGATCTACTCCCAGAAGAAAGAAACCAAATGCTGACTCAGCTCCAGTCCTGGCTACACTCTGACCCGCCTTTACCCATAGGCGCCATTGCTGATGAGCTTTATGGTTTCAAAGTCCTCTTCAGAGGGTGTCTTTTTAGATGTTAGGGATGCTCCACGGCCCTAAAAGATAAGGGAAAAGGAAGGAAACAGGCTTGCTTCTCAAGAGTTCATATGCTTAGTGAAGCAGTGGTCCTAGCAACTAGCTCAGCTCTCAGTCTTGCTACAGCTCCCCTTCTTTCCCGTTCTTTCATGAATCATATGACTCCAGTGTCTGCAGTCACTAATTCCCCCATCTCTACTTCAGACATATTTTTTTTTGGTGTGTGTGTGGTGTGCAGGTCTTGGGGTTTGAACTCATGGCCTGGGTGCCGTCCCTGAGATTTTTAGCTCAAGGCTAGCACTGTACCACTTTGAGCCACAGCTCCATTTCTTTTCAGCTTTTTGGTGGTTAACTGGAGATAAGAATCTCATGGACTTTCCTACCCAGGCTGGCTACGAACCTCAGTCCTCAGATCTCAGTCTCCTGAGTAGCTATGATTATAGGCATGAGCCACTGGTGCCAGCGCCAGCATCCAGATGTGGGTTTTTTTTTTTTCTTCCCCTTCTTTATTGTCAAAGTTAAGTACCAGATGTATTCTTAAAGTGAACTCAGAGCCTTTGCTTCACAGGTATCAGGCTCCAGGACAGGGGCAGGAACTCGAGACTTTTACCTCAACCGAATCATCTGTCTCTGGAGTGTCTGGGCTGTCATAACTGCTCAGCTGGGCCATTTCTAGAAAATGCCAAGGACACAAGAAAAAAGTATGTGCAGCAATGTAAAGCATATCAGCATTAGTCTCAGGCCATGCAATAGGTACACGCGTGATAGGCGTTCTTTCTGAATCAGCCTGGGATGCAAATCTAGTTCTGTGGCTCTATTCTCAGTGTAGTCACAGATCAGGAAATAAGCCAAATGTTACAATACCACTTCTATAAGTCCAGGCTTAGCACAGTCTAGCTTTCTTAAATTTGGGACACTTTCTGGACAACAGGGCCTAAGGCAAGGCTACCAGTATTGATCTGCTGCTCAATACTGCTTTACTGGATGGGGTGGGTATGCAGAGATATAGAAACAGGACAACTATAGACCAGGAAGCCCATGGTTCAGGCTATGGCTCAGCAAGAAGCCCAGAAGAATGGAGATAATCTCTGAAGCACTAAGGGGACCATCAGGAGAGGCAAATATGTAAAGGAGGTGACCATTTTTGAAATGTGATTATAGTCCTTTGTTGTTGACTTCATTTGAACTGAATCTCTAAATCAAACTCAACTGGGCCCAAGATAACCCCAAAGGGGAGCCCCTGTTGCCAAGTTCTGTCCACGTGCAGATGAGATCTCTTCTTTGCAGCTACCAGGCAGTATGCTCACCTTCTAGGGGATCCCTTGTGAGGCCCAGCTGGCTGATGATGTAGCGGGGAATGTCACATTTAATTCCATGTCCCTCTTTGGCATGGCCCTCAGCTGCTTCTAAAAGGTGGTAGAATTCTTCAGGGTCAAACTCCTGTACCAGAGAGAGGTAATGAGTGGTGAGAGATGTAAGTGAAAGCTGCTGGTCTCTGGTTTTATAGCATATAGCAGATGCAGGAATGAAGAAGACTTGTCCTTGTGAAAGAGCACCTCAACCCAACACATAAAAACATAATTTAGGAATTAAAAAAATAGGGACAGAGCTGTTTTTTTTGCCAGTCCTGGGGCTTGAACTCAGGGCCTGGGCACTGTCCCTGAGCTTCTTTTTGCTCAAAGCTAGCACTCTACCACTTGAGCCATAGTGCCACTTCTGGCTTTTCTTCATATGTAGTGCTAAGGAACTAAACTCAGGGCTTCATATATGTGAAGCAAGCATTCTACCACTAGGCCATATTCCCAGCCAACAGAGCTGTTTTACAGGTCATCTCTGGTGACATCCTAAGTCTATGCTTAGGATGCAACAAGGACAAGGGCTTTTGGTTTCAAGTGAGCCTAGCCTATTCACCGGGCCCCAAGTCTTTCTTCAACCAGATGCAAGTGTCAGATGTGTTCAGGTAATCAGTCCAGACCAGTCCTAGCATACACTCAGTCCAGTTCCCAAGAGTTTCAGTTCACAGCCCTAGAGCTGTGTGTATACCTTTAAATATTTACTGACCACCTTCTGTATGCAAGGGCCTGGGGCTCTACTGCTGGCAGAACACAGTCCTTAACTACACAAAATAATGAGCGTCTCACTTATCTGGGCTGCACACAGCAAACAACTTCTATTTGTTAAATTATGTTTAAATAGTTTTATGAGTTTCAATGCAGCAAATCAGATAAGTACAATGCATTTTGTACTTTGTGACTTCAGTGCAGAAATCAAGGCCCAAAGGGATGCATTGACCTGTGAGATATGAGAGGAAGAAATGGAAAATGAGTGCACAAACCTGGCTCCAAGCCCCTGCTTTGAACCACAGTCTTTATGTTCTTGAGGAAGAGATACATCTCTAGTCTCTGCTTTGTCCCTGGCTCTTAGACCTCTGGTCCCAATTGTGGAGAACAATACTACTACCTATGCAGATATTATAAGCCAGACCTTAAAGTCCTTTTGTTTTTTCTCTCAGTTCCCATCTGGTCAGAATGTTTACCTCAAAAATACCTTCACAGCCAGGCGACAGTGGTTCATGCCTATAATCCTCACTCTTCAAGAAGCTGAGATCTGAGGATCACAGTTTGAAGCCAGTCTTGCCAGGCAAGCTAGCAAAGTCAAAGAGAGACTTATCTCCAACTAAACATCAAAAAGCCAGAAGTGGAGCTGTGGCTTAAAGGGTAGAATGCTAGCCTTGAGCAAAGAGCTTGGGGAGGGGAGGGAATTGGGAAAGAGGGAAGGAAGGTGGGAGAAAAAACGAGGGAGGAAGTAACAAGTTTGACAAGAAATGTACTCACTGCCTTTGTAACTGTGACTCCTCTGTATATCACCTTGACAATAAAATTTTAAAAAATTTAAGCAAAAACTTAAAAAAAAATCTCAGGAACAGCACCAAGACCCTGAGTTCAAGTCTTAGGACTAGCACCAAAAGCAAGCAAACAAAAAGTACCTCCACAATTATCTTTGCCATTCCATTTCACAGACATGGCTTTAGGTATCTCTGTGCTGATTTCTCTAGTTTATTTGCCATCCATGTAGAGACCAAAGTAATCTTTCTTAGAACTAAATCTCATGGAGTATTTATTCAGAAATAAGTAGAAACCACATACTAACACATGCAACATACATAAACCACAAAAAAAAACCCACTATGCTGAGTGAAAACTCAAGAGCATTACCAGATGGTTTCAGTACATGAAACTGTACAAAAGCAAATGTATTAATGGTAAAAATCAAAACAAAATAGGTAGGTGATTCCTGGGGGAAGAACTGACTACAGAGACCTTTTAAAGGAACTTTTAAGGATATAGAAACATTTTAAAACTTCAACTATAGAAGTGAATACATAAATATATATTTGGTAAAATTAAATGAACTATTGTATGTTTCAAAGGAATGTATTTTTTTCTTTTTTCTGCCAGTACTAGGGCTTGTACCCAGGGGCACTGTCCCTGAGTATTTTCATTCAAGCCTAACACAGCTCCACTTCAGGCTTCTTGCTGGTTACTTGGAGATAAAAGTCTCACAGACACTCCTGTTTTGGCTGGCTTTGAACCAAGATCCTCAGATCTCAGCCTCTTGAGTACCTAGAATTATAAAAATTTATAAGCATGAGCCATTAGTGCCCAGCTATATGTGAATTATTCTAAATAAAGGAGATTAAGAAAGGAGTATACTTGGGCTGGGAATATGGCCTAGTGGCAAGAGCACTTGCCTCGTATACATGAAGCCCTACGTTCAATTCCCCAGTACCACATATATAGAAAATGGCCAGAAGTGGTGCTGTGGCTCAAGTGGCAGAGTGCTAGCCTTGAGCAAAAAGAAGCCAGGGACAGTACTCAGGCCCTGAGTCCAAGGCCCAGGACTGGCAAAAAAAAAGAAAGGAGTATACTTGGGCTGGGAATATGTGACTTAGTGGTAAGAGTGCTTGCCTAGCATGCATGAAGTCCTGGGTTCAATTCCTCAGTACCACATAAACAGAAAAGGCCAGAAGTGGCGCTGTGGCTTAAGTGGTATAGTGCTACCCTTGAGCAAAAGAAGCTCAGGGACAGTGCCCAGGCCCTGAGTTCAAGCCCCAGGATTGGAAAAAAAAAAAAAGGAAAAAGAACAAAAAGAGTATACCTAACCATGTCACATTCTAGCCTAGAATGTGACAGAAGATCCAACTGGTCTAAGTGTGTATGTGTGCACATGCAGGCCTTAGGGCTTCAACTCAGGGCCTGAAAGTTATCACTGAGCTTTGTTACTCAAAGCTAGTGCTCTACCACTTGAGCCACAGCTCCATTTCTGGCTTTTTTTAATGGTTAATTGGAGGCAAGATTCTCATGGACTTGCCTGCCTGAGCTGGATTTGAATCATGATCCTCAGATCTCAGTCTCCTGAGTAATTAGGATTACAGACATGAGCCACAGATATCTGGCCCCTGGCCTAAGTCTTAATGCAAATTTCGGAGATGAGAATCCAATCTTTCATGATCTTACATACTATGTCTTCCAGCTTCATCCATTGCCACTTCTACTTTATTTGCTTAAATTAGTTATACGAAGGAGTGTTAAAACTTCCACATGTTTAGGAAATAGCACTGTGGCTCAAAGTGGTAGAGGGCTAGCCTTGAGTGGAAGAGCTCAAGGACAGTGCCCTGGCCCTGAGTTCAAGCCCCACAAAAAACAGAAAAAAAATTTCCATATGTTTAGAATATATCTCAATCAATCTCATCCCTCTTTCCCTCCCTCTTCCTCCCTTCCCCAAGCAATTTCATCTTTTGTTTAGTTTTTTTGCCAGTCCTGGGGCTTGAACTCAGGGCCTCAGCACTGTCCCTGGTTTCTTTTTGCTCAAGGCTAGCACTCTACCACTTGAGCCTCAGCGCCACTTCCGGCCTTTTCTCTATATGTGGTGCTGAGGAACTTCTGAACCCAGGGCTTCATGTATATGAGCCAAGCACTTTACCACTAGGCCATATTCCCAGCCCTCCCCAAGCAATTTCACTAGGTTTCATTCTATTTTCATCAATGCAATGCATCGATGGACAGGTGTATAGACCATCTTCTTTTATCTTTTTCCTTTCTTAATCCTTAGTCTAAACTCCTCCTACTAGCAGAGCCTGTTTCACTTTCGGTACCACTTCTTTAGATACAATCTGGGGTAACATTGATCAAGATGCATTGTATTCATAAATTGCTTTGTTATATGTCACCTCTTTTGTATAACTACTTGAAGATTTTTTTAAAAAGAAAGAAAACCTGTGTTGGGGAGTGGCACTGTGGCTCAAGTGGCAGAATGCTTTCCTGAGCAAAAGCTCAGGGGCAGCACCCAGGCCCCAGGATAAGTAAAATAAATAAATAAATAAATAAATAAATAAATAAATAAATAAATAAAACCTGTGTTCCACTGAGTGCTCTAGTTCCATGCCCCTTACCTGGCAAACTTTTATTCATCCTTGAGGTCACTGAATAAGCCTCATGCTCCCCACTCCCTACCACCACCTCCCAGGCCTTTCATTGCATTTTCATTCCAAAGAGGATTAAAATCATTCCCTTCACCAGGTTCCCATCCCATTGTAACCAGTACAGCTAACTGTGACTCCTGTAATATAGTAATTGCCATTTACACATATACATACCTTACACTTGCAAACACCACAGGAGATATGTTGAAATAAGTGACTTTGCTTTACTCATACGTATACCTCTAATGTCTAAGATGAAGTAGGTATTCAGTAACATACCTGAATGGTTAAATGAAGTACTCGACTTATACAAACTAAACTGGCCTATGTTAACCTGATGCTCTTGATTCCAAAGTCCCCACTGATCTAGGACTGGCTCAGCATGTTAGACTAATTATCTATCTACCTACCTACCTACAGTTTTTTGCAAATCATATTTAAATATGGAGCTCAGCAACAAAAATGGAAATGGTGAGGTCCTTTTTTTTGTTGTTGTTGTTGTTGTTGTTGGCAGCAAGATACTTCCCCTGATGCTATCATTCGCTACCTCCCCATCCAACCTTCCCAGAGTTCACTCACCAGGCATTCCAGGAGACGAGCTGGGCGGGCAATGACAATCATCAGCTTTCTTACCAGCTGTATTACAAAGGCTACTTCAGAGCTCTCTGAGCGCTCATGAGCCTACAGAGAACACAAAGGTTGCTTAAACAATTTGATTTTAGACAAAGCAGATAGTGGAAAAGCTAAGTTCAGTTTGGGAGTTGAACAATTTAGGGACTTATACAGATGCTCTATTGGTATCTACTATTACGCCCCCTCCTCCTCCTTGCTGCCCAGGAGCCTCTCTCTTTTTTTTCCTGAAACCCACTCAGGCTTCCAGGAGTCACCATTATTTTGTATGGCTGCACCTTCCTTCCCACTCTAATAACCCACCAGTTTGAACTGCTTTCCTAAGAATTTTTAGGTGGACAGAAAGACAAATATTAGCTGGGCACTGGTGGCTCACACCTGTAATCTTAGCTACTCAGGAGGCTGAGATTTTTGAGTGTCAAGGTTCAAAGCCAGCCTAGGCAAGAAAGTCTGTGGACTCTTATCTTCAATTAACCACCAGAAAACTGGAAGTAGTGCTGTGGCTCAATTTGGCAGCGCATTAGACTTGCATGAAAAATTTCAGAGCTAGCACATAGGCCGAGTTCAAGCCCCATGACCAACACCAACAACAAAGGGAGGGCTGGAGGGAAGGAGGAAGGGAGGGAGGGAAAGACAAATATTAATATAGTATAGAAAACTATATAAGCTATACTTGGGTGAGACAGGATGGTCACAGCTACCCTAAAGACAGAGAAAAAGAAACTAGAGAAAAACAGAGATGATAAAAGGAGACCTAGTTACTTCCCGAAACTTTGTTTCTGGTTGCTAGTTCTGCACTCTTAAGAAAGACCTGGTACATTCCCATCTTCAATTCTCTAAGATCTACTCTCTTTATTCTTGTAATTATTTACCTTTTATTGATAAAAGTACTCTATGTTAGATTTCTATTACTTAAAATCAAAGAACATAAACCAAGACCAGGAAGTCAAAGTGGAGGAATACAGTTAAGTGGCTGATTTACTGATCAGGAGCTTAGGAGAACAGCTAGTGTGGGGTCCTCAGTGTATGGCCAAGAGCAGGACCTAGGAGTAGAGGGCTCACCAGCACACGGGAAAAAGAAAGATTTGACAGTACCCTGTGAAACATCAGCATTCAAGAGATAGGCAGAGAAGGAACCTGTGAAGGGGCAGCAAGACTAGAGACAACAGTGAGTTGACAACTAGGAAAACAGAGATTCAAGAGGCAAAGCAAGGGGCTGGGGATATGGCCTAGTGGCAAGAGTGCTTGCCTCTTATACATGAGGCCCTGGGTTCAATTCCCCAGCACCACATATATAGAAAATGGCCAGAAGTGGCGCTGTGGCTCAAGTGGTAGAGTGCTAGCCTTGAGCAAAAAGAAGCCAGGGACAGTGCTCAGGCCCTGAGTCCAAGCCCCAGGACTGCCCCCCCCCCCAAAAAAAAAACAAAAAAACAAGAGGCAAAGCAAGATGAAGATTTTCAGAGGCCACAGGATTTGGCAACTGGACATTTAGTTCCTTAGTGACTTTGACCTCAACAATATTAGTGGAATTGAAGGGAAACTACAAGAGTATGGAATAGGTTATGAGGAAAGAAAAATAGCAAATGAGGACTTTAAAATTTTTATATTAGTTACCCCATGAGCCTGGGAAGTTGGTGAAATCTTGCTTATTCTCAAAAGAGCAAAACATCAACTCTGGGAGGTCTTAAGTTCCTCTCTTTCCCCCAAAACAAACATATATATGCACAATAACAAGCTGTTTTCCTAGCTGTTTTCTTGTAGCACCTGGACTAGCTACTGATTTTATGACTTATCTGTCTCTAAAGCTACTGTAGGGCCTCATGGGTAAAGAGTCTATGGCTCTTTTTAATTTTCTCACATGTTAAGTGGCAAAGTGCCTCTTGTATAGTATAATCAGAAGTCATAAAAAGTAAATGTTGGGCTGGGAATATGGCCTAATGGCAAGAGCACTTGCCTCCTACACATGAAGCTCTAGGTTCGATTCACCAGCACCACATATATGGAAAACGGCCAGAAGGGGCGCTGTGGCTCAGATGGCAGAGTGCTAGCCTTGAGCAAGAAGAAGCCAGGGACGGTGCTCAGGCCCTGAGTCCAAGGCCCAGGACTGGCCAAAAAAAAAAAAAAAAGTAAATGTTTACTCTGAGTTTGAACTGGATGAGGTGAGGCTCTAGAGTTCAGATTCTAGCCCTGCTAATAAGGAAATGACTTTAGTTGTTGCATCTTTATTTTTAATGTTAATATTATTTTATGCCAGTACTGTATACTGAAGTCAGGGCCTAGGTATTGTGTCTTAGCTCTTTTGTTCAAGGCTGGTACTCTACCACTTCAACCACAGCTCTATTTTCAGCTTTTTGATGGTTACGCTTTTTGGGACTAGGAATGTGGCTTAGTGGTAGAGTGCTTGTCTAGCAGGCATGAAGCCCTGGGTTCGCTTCCTCCATACCACACAAACAGAAAAAGCCATCAGTGGCACTGTGGTTCAAGTGGTACAGTGCTGGCCTTGAGCAAAAAGAAGGCAGGGATAGTGCTCAGACTCTGAGCTCAAGTCCCAGGACTACAAAAAGAAAAAAAAAGACTCAAGACTTTTCTGCCTAGGTTGGCTCCAAATATCCTCAGATCTTAGCTGTCAGAGTAGCTAGAATACAGATATAAGCCCCCAGTACCTGGTGAAACTGAGTAGCTTTGACAGAGATGTCTGGGGAAATAGGAACATCCCCTCTCCCCAGATGGTATTAATTATATAACCTGGGCAACTGTGATCTAAATGGAAAGTCACCAAACAACCTGATCTGAGAGGCCTATAGCAAAGTGAGATCAGAATATGAGGTAATGGTTAAGAACTCAGAATATGTTTTGGCCTGGATTACTTCACCTTTAGCCTTCCAGAGATTATTCACACACTGGGAAGGACCACATCTCTAAAAATGAATTAAGAAAACTACTCAGCATGTCAATGGAGCTGGATAAACCTAGAGGTAAGCTCTGATCCTGCTTCCTCTGAGTTAAGGACAAACAATGGGAAGGCTCTATTTAAGCCAATTATTTCTGGTAGATGAGAGTCTACCACATCTACTGAGGCTACTTTTTCCCTTTGGTAACAAGTCAAATACTTAAGAATGTTATCTATGTTGGTACTTCAGACAGAGTAATATAGCTTTGGATTAGGAAAAGAACTCAGAGAACCAAGTTTTTCTGATACCAAGCAGACTACTCCTAGGGATACAGAAGACCGGGAAGGGATCTAAGTTCATCGGCACCACATTTGAAAGTGGATCCCGAACACTGGCGAGACTCATTCCTGATGCAGGCCTGAGACTACCACGTAAAAATTCTGGCACCAAGGACACTCACATCTTGCAAAAGCTTCTCCAAATTCTCTTGAAGTTCATAGAAGTAGTGTGATGTAATAAGGCCACTCCGAGATTTATCCAGGCAGTCTCGGGCCATCTCAATCACTTGATGATGAATGAAGCTCAGGGCTCCATCTGCCAAGGGCAACACACTATCTGGTGTATTGGAAGAAATGAATTCTGCTAGTCGCTCTTCCATTTGCGCAGTGGCCTGTGAATAAAAGCAAGAAAAGTTGACACTTCAAGTCTCAGTTTGCTATAGCTAAGCCTGATAGACTTAGCAAATAGCCTGAAATATGGGCTCATTCTGTACTGTGCATCTGGGAAATCTGATAATGGAAAATATGAAGAGATCACATTCAAATCACAATGCCCAGAACTGTATTCAAGGGTGTCTCTTGCCTGACTTTCCCTGTGTTCCATAACTCCTTGAATCACAAACTCTTTTATTCTGAGGACATGATGGTTTGCTGTGTTCCTTTACCATGTGTTATTTCAGTCTTCTGTTTAAGCTGCTCCATAAGTGTGGTCTTCTCACCCTTCCAGCTCTTCCTTGGAAGATCCTGTTACAATTCCTTTTCATCTCCCTCAAACATCACCTTTTTCACTCCCTAACAAGCCAGTTCTGTTGTGCTTCCAGTGGCCTCCCTACTGCATATACTAAGTGTACAGAAATGGCTGGTTTCCAAGCCTTTTTCTGTCCTAGGAAGTTATACAAATCAGACTTTTATCACCGCAGAGTTCTCTTACTTAAACCTATAGATTTGCTTACCAGAGGTTCTACTGAACACAGCTAAACAAGCTCTCAACATTTACTAAAGGTATGAATTTCCTTGGCTGGGATAGGAGACTGTGAATGGGAACATGACTAGATTCCTAGCAAGGCAGGGAAGGCACCTAGAGCAGTACACCAAATACACATCAGTGAACAAGTTTTTAGCTGCCTTTCCAGTGGTCTGACCTTTTCTCTTTGCTACTAGATGATGAATTCTGGTACCTTGTAATAAACTTATACATGCACATACACACAGGGAAAGGGAGAATAGGAGTTGTAGGTGGGAGGATCTAGGTCCAAGACTGGCCTAGGGAAAAACAAGCCAAGACAAAAAGACCTTATCCAAAAGCAAAAAAGGGCTAGAAGTGTGGCTCAGGTGGTAGAGCACCTGCCTAGCAAGAACAAACCTTAAGTTAAAAAACAGGAAGGGGGAGGGGGGAGGGGCTGGGAATATGGCCTAGTGGCAAGAGTGCTCGCCACCTATAAATGAAGCCCTGGGTTCGATTCCCCAGCACCACATATATAGAAAACGGCCAGAAGTGGCGCTGTGGCTCAAGTGGCAGAGTGCTAGCCTTGAGCAAAAAGAAGCAAGGGACAGTGCTCAGGCCCTGAGTTCAAGGCCCAGGAGTGGCAAAAAAACAAAAACAAAAACAAAACAGGAGGAGGTTGAGCATCTTAGGCTCCCTTAGGCTCCTGTAGTCATGGACATTGGTCCACTGGTCTATATCAAGATGGTGCTGGCTTCTTTCTTTCTTCAGGAACAAGGCCTGTCCTCACAAGTTCAGGTCAGAATGCACAGTATGTGGCACTTAATCAGAATGCAAATGCAAAGCAAGACCCAGGAAGTTTATAGCAGAAGTATATATACTATTTCTCAGCTATGTTAGGTAGCAATCCACTTTTCCACTTCAGCATTTTCCTGTTTGGAAATGCAAATACATATGTTAGTAAGCAACTCCTGAGACATATTTGTCTCTCTCCCTACTGTCCAATCTAGCCTCTTCATGCCAGCTCAGCATACCTCTGACTGTGCACTCTCTGGAGGCATTTTTATTTGTACCAAATAAAGGTATGCTCTGTGATCTGAGGGCAAATTCTGCCATGGGGGAAACCTACAGACATGGATTCTGATGTTCACAGTGACGAGATGGGATGCCACTACAAAGTCACCTCTCCCTCTGGGGAGTGGAGAAACAGAGGCTTTACAAACTCATAGGCCCTGTAGCTGCTTCTGCTTCCAGCTTCTCCTGCAATTTGGAAAGTCCTCTTCCTCCTCCTCTGGGTGCCTTTCTGTGCTTCCTTTTTGGTTACCTCTTGAGGCAGCATTTTACACCCCCACTCCAGTCTTCCAACTGGGCTACATGAACAGCCATTTTCACACCATTTCCTTTAAAATAGATGCTTACCTTGGGGAATCTTTCTTTGTACACATGATTCATCATTATTATTTCACTGTCAAATGAAACTGGGGACCGTCCAGGACTGAATAAGAAAGAAATAATTGTGTCAGTCTGGTGCTATGAAACTACTATCAGAAAGGTAGCTTCACCACTGTCTTCAGTACCCCATATACTCTGGCCTTCATGAGAGCTAAAGTTCTAGGGCCTTCCTTATTCTGAGATTCCCCCAGAATGCCTTGTTCGTTTCAAAATGTGGCCATCTAGAGCTATCTTCCTGTAAGGAGCCTAGTCACTGTCACAGTCTGAAAAGGCTGAGAAAGGAGAGCCAATTGTGGCTTTCCTAGGATGATCACCACTGATATAGGACTCTGTTCTTATAGCTTTGCCCAGTGGGTATATATCACCATGGTGGTATATATCACCATGTTGTAGGAAAACAATCAAACAACCCTCCAATAGCCAAAGAAACACTATACACCCATTTATTTTTCTAAACAAGCTATAGCCAAGGGGGCTCACCTGGTTCTTGTGAAAGAACCAGGAAAGGAATAGTATGTTTAGGCCTTAATTTATTATCCTCCTTTGGAACTTGAATCTCTCCTTCTAGCCAAAGGTTTTATCTCCTTAAACATTTCAAATTTTAGCCAGGTGCTGTGGCTCACGCCTGTAATCCTAGCTACTCAGGAGGCTGAGATCTGAGGAGCGTGGTTCAAAACCATCAGGGGCAGAAAGTCCCCATGAGACTTATCTCCAATTAATCACTCAAACACCAGAAGTGACACTGTGGCTCAAGTGGCAGAACACTAGCCTTGATCCCAAAGAGGCTCAGGACAGTGCCCAGGCCCTGAGTTCAACCTCCACAACCAACAAAAAACCAAAACAACATTTCAAAATTTGAGCCACACAGTTGAATGGATATTTGGGTTCTGCCACACGTGGCATCAACTAGGCTAGGTTTACAATTGTTTCCTCTCTGCCTTTCTTTAGGAATGGTCTCTGTTTCATCCAAGGACTTCCTCAAGCATTACTACAGACCTCTCAATTTCAACTTGCCTAAAAGCTGCTTTTTTTTTCTTCTTGTTTTTTGATTTGGTGCTCATGGGGCTTGAACTCTGGGCCCAGGTACTGTCCCTGCGCTCTTCAGCTCAAGGCTAGTGCTCTACCACTTTGAGCCACAGTGCCTCTTCCACCTTTCTGGTGGTTAATTGGAGATAAGAGTCTCATGGACTTTCCTGCCCGGGCTGGCTTTGAACCGCAATCCTTACATCTCAGCCTCCTGAGTAGCTAGGATTACAGGCATAAGCCACCAGCACCTGGCTAAAAGCTACTCTTTATATGAGTTTCTGAAACCAAAAATATTCAGGTGTTTCTCTGTGAGAAAGGCACTAGGATCTATATTCATTATTGTATTCTTGATCCTTTGCACTTCAGCTTCTGTCATTATCTTCATCAATCTATCACTAAATCAGTCTTCCTGTCCTGGCCCAGCTCACTCTGTCATTATCTGATCAACATTATCTCAGGGGATTCTTCGTGGGAGACACTAATGTCCCAGAATCCTGCCCTTCACATTAGCCAATGAATTACTTCCCAGGAACTCTGGAAAGCTAAATTCAGTCATTAAAGCCATGCTCATTTTCATCTCTATCATTTTCCTTAGACTGAAATGTTGACATGGATTTACCAGCTAATGTCAAAGAGAAAGAACATTTAATCAAAGGAATCTGGCTAGCCATATTAGCGGCAGAGTACATTGCAGACCATGGGTTTGATTTTCAGCCCCCAACTGAAAAAATAAACAAGAACTCAGAGAAATTCACAGATGAATCAACTATTAAGACTTGTTTGGTTTGATGAAGGTGGGCCCAGGTGGTTCAAAGAAATGAGATGAATCCAGGTTTTTAATTCTGCTTTTCCCATTCCACACTTTTTTTTTTAAAGTTAGCATTAATTAGCTGCACAAGCAGGTTTCATTTTGATATAACCCATATATGCAAACAAATGTTCCTTAATTAGATTTACTCTTTGTGTTAATTCTGTTTTGGAATTGGACTTCTTTTCCAAGTCATCTACCTGAGACTTATTCAGCTGGTTTAACTCAAGTGCCCTGGATGCACAGTTGCACAGCTAGGTAACCATAGAGCTGATAGCATCACTGCTTTCTTTAACTGAATGGAATTGAAAGGAAAGAGAGAGATCACTTGATAGCATCAGCAGATAGTTGTTGGGATGATGAGATGATTGGGATGATGAGATGAACTGAACCTAAAGCCAAAAAGAGCTTAAGCACCACTGTAGTTGACTTGCTCAAGTTGGTCAATGTGCTTATTATTAGCCCAACTATTCGCAAACTATGGTCTGCAGATCAGATCTGAATAGACACCTTTTCTTGTGTGTGTGTGTGAAGATTCTAAATTACCTGTAGATACTTTTATACTATGATGGCAAGAGTTAAACATGTGACAGATGAATGGCATGAAAAGCCTAAGGTATTGATCATCTTGGCCCTTTATAGAATACATGTACTGACCCCTGTACTGTGCAAACAAGCTGAAGCCCAAAGGTACTGGGACAGTGGATAAAAGCATCACTCACCTGAGGCTGCGAGAGCGGGGCCGCATGGCTGGGGACTGCCGTCCCTCCTCATCTGGCACACTCTCTGTGCTGAAGTGTTTTGTCAGAAAGTGCAGCTCATCAGCTGTGGGCTGGAAAGGCAACTGATGTAGCTTTTCTTGTGAGGAACATGATGACTAGAGGGAAAAACATTAATACCAGCATTAAAGACAGGTACAAAGGCATTCAGGCATGGAAAAGACAATGTGCTCATATATTTCCTGGTTAACATAAACCCAAAGTAGGCCTTCTTTCCCAGCTCCCTCTAGTCTGAACTATCCATGATCTTGTTCACTGAAAGCTCTCACAGCCCTCAGCCCTGAGGAAGCCAAGACACAAAGTCCACAAGTGGGAGCTGAACCCACACCTTCATGAGATCTAAGAACTGCAAAACACCTAGTTGGTGCCTCAGGTGGCAAACAGCAGATATTTCTGCCTGGACCTTTTGTCTTCAATAATGCTTCTAACTCACTGGAATGGTGAGGTAATTAATTAATTAATGTTTTCTGGCTTGGAAAACATTCCAGATATTATCACATGCAACCAGCAACTCCCTGTTTTCTCTTTTACCACTTGAGAGTACCAACTACCCCAGGGACCACTCAGCAATGTTTCCTTTTGGGTATAAAGCTAGAGAGCTGGCTTTGCTGAGATTAAGACGGCTGTAACTAGATGCTAGGGCTGCCATGTGGCAAGAAAATTCAGCAGAGAAGAAAATTACTTTTCACTCTAGAGCACAATTTAGACTTGATCTATAAACAATCATGAATTTTAAATATGGCTCAATACCTGAGAATTTCTGACAAGAGCCCACTACTCATAGAAGGACTTTTGAGGGAGCAAGCACCACTGCAGGAATCTGCAGCTGCATCTGCAGCTGTGGTAACCCAAATGGCTCCAGGAACAGGGAACAACCCCCTTTCCTGTTAAGATAGACAGCAGGCAAAACAAACAAACAAACAAAAAACCCACTTGTTTGGGGCTGGAAATGTGGCCCAGTGGCAGAGTGCTTGCCTAGCATGCATGAAGCCCTGGGTTCAATTCCTCAGCACCACATATACAGAAAGTCTGGGAATAGCACTGTTGCTCAAGTGGTAGAGTGTTAGCCTTGAGCAACAAGAAGCTAGGAACAGTGCTCAGGCAAAGTTCAAGCCCCAGGACTGGCCAAAAAAACAAAAACCAACCAAACCAAAATAACCCCACTTGTTTGAATAAGGGACTATGGGAAAAAGGGTTTTTATCTGGAAAAGACATTAAAATTTGCTACCAAAGACCAATGAGACCTTTGGATTGATTTAAAAGCAGTATCTATGTCAAAGGAGAAAATGGTACTATTTTTCCTTGTTTGGGATTCATGTCTATAGACAAACTAAGCAGGAATGGCTGACTGAAAGAGTGGTGGAAGAAATGGGGACAGGGTCATTAAGTTTATGGCCTGAAAATTCTAAAACAACAATGTGGCTGGCTTTTCACAGGAAAAGTTTGCTGCCCCTGCCATCCTGGCTTTAATAAAATGTTGCTTAGAGGAAGATTTCCTTTAGGGCCAAATGTGCATAGCAGCAATTAGCACATTTGTTGTGTTTCAGGTTAAACCATCTCTGAAAGAAATATAAATTTTAGAGATAGGCCCAGCCTTTTATTGACACACATCAAATGTAGACAGACACCAAATAACAATCATTCTCTTCCTTTTTGAAGGAAGGTTAAAAAGTGAGGGTCTACCAGGTCTTTGGGATGAGAGGGATGATTTTCTGTTCTAGAAATAGAGTTGATGGGAGGGGGGAAGGAAAGGAACCTGCTTGGTCCCATGCTTGGTTTTACAGGCAGAGGGAAAGTCTATCCTCAAGTCCTCCAACTTCATTAGGAAGATTGATTCCAAGGGGGATTTCTGGTTAATTATTCTGAAGGTTACTTATAGATCTGGCTGAAGGACCACTAACCCTATTACTCACTTAGCCCATCACTGAGTTTGGAGAAAAAGTCTCCAGAGAACCATTTTGCAGTCTGAATGGAAAGCAATAATCCATAAGAAGTACTTCCTTGGGGTGAAGGACAAATGGCCAGAGTTGGCTACTTACTGAGACAGTGGAGCTAGGAGTGTTGGTTCCATAGCCTGAAGAAGGCAAAGAAGCCAAAGACCAGCGTCGTCCATCAGTCCTATGAAGAAAAAGAAATTCAGGCGTTTCTCCAGGTTCCTACCCTGCCTGTCTGCATCCATCAGCATCTGTTTTGCAGGTGATTCTTTGGAGGTTTCTCTTTGTCTCTCTCTCTCTCTCTCTCTTTCCAATCCGGAGGCTTGGACACAACGCCTGAGCACTGTCTCTGGCTTCTTTATTTTTTTTAAATTTAATTAATTTATTAATTGAACACAAATTTTTTGGACAGGGTGTTGTGCAAAAAGGGTACAGTTACATAGTTAGGGAAGTGTGTACATTTCTTGTGATATCTTACGCCCTGTTTTTCTTTCCCTTCTCTAGGTCAGGTAGACATATATACAATATACAATGTATCAAGAACATATACAGTAGCCACGTGGCCGCACCCAAGAAAATTCGCCTAGGGCTTTAAATGCAATGTCGATATTAGACAATATGTCGACAGTAGTCTTATATGAACATACATACATAGATTTTGAGCTACTGTATTCCACTGTGAGGTCAATTTTTGACCTTTATGTGTTGAGTAATTGTTTGGTTTTAGTTACATACTGTTGGGTCGCTTCTGGCTTCTTTATTTTTGCTCAAGACTAGCACTCTACCACTTGAGCCACAGCACTACTTCTGGCTTTTTCCATATATGTGGTGCTGAGGAATTGGCTTCATGTATGCGAGGCAAGCACTCTACCACTAGGCCATATTCCCAGCCCCTCTCTTTGTCTCTTAACAGTAGTGCTCCATCCAGATGCGCTCTAATGTCTCTTCTACCTGGGGCCTCTTGCTGTGTGATTTCCACTGCAGAGACAGACCTCACTGACTACAGAGTCCATTACTTTGAATAAGAACCAAGTTATATAATATTGTAGTTCTAGAATAAATATTTCAATACTTCCAACTTTTTTACTTTCAGAGAAGCAATGACAGGGCTCTTAGCTATAGGCATCAGTACAAAAGCAGAACTTCCACTGAAATGCAGCTGTTTCCTTTGGTGTTTTTTGTGTGTGTGGGAGGGGGTGTCTTATTATGTTGTCTAAGATGGCCTTGAAGTTTTGAGTTCAAGTGAGTTCCTGTCTTAGTCTCCTAAGTGCTAGAATTACAGGTGCGTACCTCCACGCCCAGCCTTTTAGTTCATTTTTGTTACTGGAACTAGGGCTTGAACTCCTGCTCAGTTTTTGCTGTTTTGTTTTCGCTCAAGTTTGTTACTCTACTACTTGAACCATGCCTCCATTTACAGCATTTTACTGGTTAATTAGAGATAAGAGTCTCAGATTTGTCTGGCAGGCTTTGAACCAGGATACTTAGTTCGATCTTAGCCTCTGGGGTAACTAGGATTACAAGTGTGAGCCACCAGTTTCTGGCTTATTTCCTTTCTGAAGGCTCTGTGTGAATGGCTCTTTGCTCTTCCTCAGGCTGCTGGGTTCACAATCTCAAAGAAGTAAACCACCATCTGGGTCTAGACTGAACATCAATTGATGGCAAATAATTAAAGATTGCCTAGAGCCCATTAGGATCCATGAAGCTAGGCTTTGAGATGTTTGCCAGAGTGACAGTAACCTTTTGCAAGACGAAGGAGGTGACATATCTCTGAGTAGATATGAGACTTTGCAGGTTGCTTCCTTCTGCTTTCAAAAGGATGTTCTCCAATGCTCTTATTGCAAATAGCCACAATTATGTGGAGGAGATTAAGCAGGTATCTAATTTGAAGCTTTTATAATATGGACATACAATTCTCTGCCTAGACTGTGGAATATGGAATAAAATATTCTTTCTCTTCAAACTTGGTAGTATAGCTAGCTCAGATTGAAGGTGGATAAAAAGAAGCATCTTAGCACTTCAGCAATGGAGGATCTTTAAACATTAAGTTCTAGGGCTGGGAATGTGGTTTCATGGTAGAGTGCTTGCCTAGCTAGCAGGCATGAAGCCCTGGGTTCCATTCCTCGGTACCACATAAACAGAAAAAGCAGGAAGCAGTACTGTGGCTCAAGTGGTAGAACGCTAGCCTTGAGCACAGAGAGGCTCAAGGACAGCACCCAGGCCCTGAGTTCAAGCTCCAAGACCGGTTTTTAAAAAAGAAAGTTAAGTTCTTATCACAATTCACGGAGAAAATTTCAAGATGCAGAGATTTAGATGATTTTTTCAAGGCTTCACAGTTATGATAGGGGCAGGAAGGAGTATGAAAGGAAGGAAATCTTGGTAGGCGTCTCCTTTTGAAACATTCCTTCCCACCCTCACCAGTGCTGAATGGCTTTTCTACTGTATTCTGTAAGGAAAGAACTGGGGATTCCATGCCACATGCACATGACTTAAACTTCATGCCACTGACAGCACATGTAACTTACAACTCTGCTGGAACCAGTCTCAGAGAAATGGGCTCAGTAGAGTGCTAAAACATGATGTCTTGTCTGATCTCTTTTCTGAATCCCAGAACTCTATACAAGAAAAGCACTAATAATTCTAGGAAAGAAGAGCCAGCTAAGACGAGCTCTGGGATAGAGCTCCTAAGCTTTTGTCAAATCCATTTTTTTCAAATGTTATTTTTCATCTTTTTAGTTAAATATGGAAGCCAACTGCAGCACCATCATTTATCCACATACACTGAAGATCAAAGGCCACCAGAGTCAGTATGAAATGCTACCATAAACTGTAGTGGCCACTTCACTGAAAGACTGAGGCAAGTTTTAGGAATGAAGGCAACATATCCATAGGCTCAGAAGCTTAGAATTATTCAGCAAATCCTGGATCCAAACTCATAAGCTCTGAGCCTCGGTTCCAGCAAGTGTAGCAGGACATCACTTTGATAGATATGAAAGGCCCAATGTTCATAACCCACAATCAGAAAAGAATCATTAGAAAAGAATTGTCACAACCAGTTCTCTCATCAAGCACAAAACCGTGAGGCATACTGTCTGGCCATGCATAGCAGTGGTCCAGCCCCTCCCCACATTACATCCACTATTACCTGTCTGCTCTGTGGCCATGGCTGTAGTGAAAAGACATATGTTATCATGAGAACCAAGGGAACCATAAAGAATGACTCATTTGTTTTACTCCCAGCATTTGGCCTAGTTTGGCAGAGGCAACCTTTCTTATTTAGAAAGGTATGACAACTTGAAGTGAAATTGTATGACTGGGTCTATCCTTGGCTTTTAATTAAATCTACCTTTTGTATGATATTCCAAACCAATATGATCCTACTGGGTTCCAAGCCTGACCTCAGTGACACAGAAATCAACAATTCCTTCAGCAACAACTAGCAGTTTTTCCTACTATATATAAAATAATAACCCAGAGATGCATGCTCCATGCATATGACTCAAATGTTATGCCTCCAAGCAGAGACTTGTTTGTGTTTCATTGGCAATTCCCCAAACCTCTTAGTTGTTCTTACTCCTGAAACCTAAGTAAAGTGAATCAAAGGGCATCAATGGACTCCATATTTACTTCTGGCCAGAACAGTTTCCCTGCTTGTATTCTCACACCCAACACAGAAGCTGCTTCTCATCCTTCAGGGTCTTATAGGACCACTCAGGCTCTCAGACCCACTCCCTTCCTACTCTTTTTCTTTTGCCAGTTCTGAGGCTTGGGACTTGGGGCCTGGGCACTGTCCCTGGCTTCTTTTTGCTCAAGGCTAGCACTCTACCTCTTGAGCCACAGTGCCACTTCTGGCTTTTTCTGTTTATGTGGTGCTGAGGAATTGAACCCAAGGCTTCATACATTCTAGGCAAGCATACTATCACTAAGGCACATTCCCAGCCACTCCCTTCCTATTCTTTTATGCATCATAATGTTCTTTCTCCTTATGTTTTCATCACAGTTTTATGACTATGTTAGTTTGTTCCCTATAATGCTCATTTGCTCAATAAGCACTGAGTACTTATTATATACCAGGAGATAATTTTCAACAGACTAAGGTGTCTATTAAAAGTGGTTTATGATCGAGGTGACACAAAAAATGTGTAGATAAGAGAGAAACAGATATTAGAAAGCACTACTTAAAAAAATGAACAAGGCTGGAGCTGTGATTATGGTAAGTGCCAGCCTCAGATACTGAGTTCGAGCCCTGTGTCACACACACACACACACACACACATGCACGCACATGCACACACACAACTGTATTATTTGATAGAGAATGAACTGTATGGGTAGGGAAGCTTTCTCTAAGGAGGCAATGTGAGATGAGATTTGAATGAAAAGAACGTATTAACAAAATGAAAATATGAGGAAACAGATTTCCTTACGAAGAACACTCCAAATTTCAAGAAAGTAGGGGCTGTGTCTGTTTTGTTAGCAGTAGGTAAGAAAGTATCCAGCATAGTACCTGGCTGAAAGTTTGATTCTAAGTAAATATTTATTTATCCAGTAAATATTCTTCTTTTTCTTTTTGTGATTCTGTCATTTGAACTTGGGACCCCATACTTGCTAAGCAATTGCTCTATCCCTTGAGCCAGCCCTTTTTGCTTTAGCATTTTTTCAGTCAGGGTCTTGCATTTTTACCCTAGCTAGCCTGAATTCCAATACACCTACTTATACCACTCACATAGGTAGGTTACTTACCACTATATCCTGCTTTTTGATTGAGATGAGGTCTCTAACTTTTTGCCCAGGCTAGCCTCAAACCACAATCTTCCCAATCTCCACCTCCTAAATAGCTGGGATGACAGATGTGGGCCAATATAGGCCTGGCCAATCCAGCATATTCTTATACTGTAAGTAATCCAACTTGAACCCTCAGTTGACTAATTAGAAGTTTCACAACAGAGGAATACATGGAGCAAACCTGGATGAGATTTCTTATGAGTAAGGCAACTGGGTTAGGAGGGGCACCATACCTGTATGCTTTTTCTGCTACATAGAATCTACAGAGAAATGGGATGTATTTATTCTGGGTTGTAACTAGAATAGTGAGTAAATACTATTTCTAGGAGTCTGTTCTTTTCTGTTGTCCTTTTTTTTTTTTTTTGGTGCTTGAACTCAGGGGCCTGGGTACTGTCCTTGAGCATTTTTTTTTCTTTTTTATCAAGGCTAGTACTCTACTGTTGCAAACCATTGTAAGAGCCTTGTCCCGCTGCAACCGAGAGCAAGGCTGGGAGCAACATAATGATGGAGACCGGATGGTGGAATTAGATTTTGGGGTACCAGGGGACCTGCTGCCTCTCTCCAGCAACAGATGCCAAGGGTTCCATGGACAGGGCTTTTATTTATTATCAAACAAGAGTACATGCAGGAAGATACATCAAAGAGACTACTTTAATAAGGGCAGAAAGGTGGCTACATCAAAGAGACTATTTCAAAGACATAAGTGTGTCAGTTGCGGGGGGGGGGGGGGGGGGGGACAATTCTAGGATTGGTAATTTCCTGTAAACAAGAAAACAACCAATTTGCATAGGCCACCTGCTAACAGGAGGGAGGAAACTGTGGCCATTGTAATGTTAAGCACAGTAGGTCTTGACAGGGCTGCCCACAGCATTCAAGGGACAGAGAATGGCATGGCCTTCCAATTCTCTAAGGCCAACCTTATGGCTCTGCATTTACTGTTTCCCACACTCTACCACGTTGAGCCACAGCACTGCTTCCAATTTTCTGGTAATGAATTGGAAATTAGAGTCTCATAGACTTTCTTGGCTTGAGCTGGCTTTCCACTGCAATTCTTAGATCCTCAGCCTCCTGAGTAGCTAGTATTACAGGTGTGAGCCCCCAGCACCTGGCTACCCTGAGTCCCCCCACCCCCTCTCCCCAGCTCAGGACTAGCACCCAACCATTTTGAGTAACAGTTCCACTTCCAGATTTTTGGTGGTTAATTGGAGATAAGAGTCCCACAGACTTTCCTGCCCAGGCTGGCTTTGATCTGTGATCCTCTGATCTCGTCCTCTGGGTTGCTAGGATTATAGGCATGAGCCACCGCACCCAGTTTACTGTGTCTTTCTTTTTTTAATAAGTATACATTACATATACATGACTGGGGAAGAAATTTCATTGTGACATTTTCACAATATATTCCAATCAATCTCTATGGTGTATTTTTAAAAAGTAGTCTGTGCCAGGCACCTCTAAATTGAGTAGAAAATAACTGAACACCTGGTAGATTTTCTATACCTATGCTTGAGTAAAGCTGATGAGAAGAGTGTATGTCTTCTAGCCTTTGCAACTAGATGGATTAAAAGCATCATTTTGGAAACTGCTGGGAGGAAAGATAATTTTTTCTTTGGTCACCATAAGATAGCTCCTATTTGAGATATAGTGCCTTGGAATGTACTCTTAGGACACCAAGGACTTGTGCTTAGTATTATAAAAACACTTATTTGTGTTTACTTTTACATTCAAGCACTCAATTTAGGAAGCAAAATTTCAATAAAGTGATTATTATCTGGGAGAAGAAAGCAGGGAAGGAGTTGTTGGTTTTTTTTTTTTTGTGTTTTGTTGTTGTTTTTTGCCAGTCCTGGGGCTTGAACTCAGGGTCTGAGCACTGTCCCTGGCTTCTTTTTGCTCAAGGCTAGCACACTACCACTTGAGCCACAGCGCCATTTCCGGCTTTTTCTGTGTATGTGGTACTGAGGAATTGAACCCAGGGCTTCATGCATGTAATAAGGCAAGCACTCTACCACTAAGCCACATTCCCAGCCCAGGGAAGGAGTTTTATGACTAGCAGACCAAGGCAACCCAACCCACTTGAAAGAACACTGACTTGAAGGATGAATTTGTCATTCAACTAACATTCATGCAAGTGCCACATATATTAGTCACAGAAGAAAATTTCTGGCAACTTACCTACGGGCAGGAACAAAGGAAAAGTGAGCAGGTGCATTTGGAGAGAAATTCCGGGGGCTATCCAAAGGACTATTACCTGTGATAGGGAAAAGAAAGAAACTCTGTGAGATCTGATTCTGAGGAGGGCTGATGGGACTTATAGGCAAGGCACTTCCTATAGCATTGACATAGTATACTTGTTTATTTTCTCAGGCCCATTATTGTTTAAACTTTCTCTTTGTAAAAGTTTAGTAGTCTATAAGTTTTCTCCCATTCCCATGGTGCCTAAAACACATTAAACCTCTCAGATATCCAATCTCGATCTATCAGGAAGACACTTGGTTCCTGCCCTCCATTCTGTCTTGTAAGGTCAACTCAACTTTCCAAGGCTTAAAGAATTCTCCAAAGATGACTAGCTCAAATGTTCCTTGCACATCTTTCTCTGCAAACTGCATTCAACAGACTAAGCCAGAAATGTGTGTACTTTAAGGGGAAACAGAAGTTCTCAGATGAGGGCTCAGGATAGCAGGGTACATTAAAGTAGTTCTGTTATGCCCATGTCGCGAGGAGACCACCAAGAAGACCACCGAGAGCCAGACATTCCGAAATGCAAAAGCAAGGCTTTATTCAGGTGAGCTGCAACTCGGGCCTCATCCTACCCACCGACACAGCGGAGGTTAGGAGGAAGGCCATGAACAGAGTTTTACATGGGTATTTAAAGGAAAAAAATCACAAAGTTACATAAACCAGGTGCAGGCAGGATTGGGGTGTGAGGACAATCTGATTGACTCGGGGCTAGGGGTTCTCTAAAAATTGGTCTGATGACATTCCAGGGTGGTCAAAGTATCTGGAACGTTCCCGAACCGGTTGGGCCATCCGGGAAATGGGTTTTTATAGCCAGTTGGTTTCGGGAAATGGGCTTTTAAGGCCGGTTAGTTTATTCTTAGCTTAACACAAACAACAAGATGGTTGCAGTTTCAAGATGGAGTCGTCCTAGTCTTTCAGTTCATACTCAGGGCCCCCAAGAATATAAAACATATCCAGTCTCACAGTATAGGAATTACTGCCACCTCTTAATTAGTTTTCATGTGTTCCCTGTAGCTTATAAGTTTAAGCTCAGAAGCTTTGAATAAAACAGTGAGCAAACATTTACATTAGTCATATCAGTTCTTGAACCTAACCCTGCCATACTTCTCTGGTGCTATCTTCTGGCTGAGGCTGGTACTTAGGAGTCCCTACTTAGCAGAAATTGTCAATCTGTCTCTACCCAAAAGGCCATCTGGAAATATTCCATGTTGTGCTGACACTCCCCAAACCCTTGCCCATCTCTTCCCACTTCTAGGCGAACCTCTGTGAACCAACATCAACTATAAGGAGTCTAAATACCCTGAAGCCTGGTAGTTCAGTGTACCCTCGTTTTTTTGTGGACAGTCTGTTTCCTTCAGGGGTATGTATATTCCAGGGGGCTATGAAGGTGCCCTATTGTTGCCCATTATTTCAATCTAACGTAGCCTGGATAACACTTCTGTGTTTGATGGTAATATAAAGACATTCCCTTTAGTTGAACTAATTAGGAAGAGGCATTCTCAGCTTCCTCTCAACTCCAGGTCTTATCTAGTAGATCTGCTCTCAACTCTACTAATTCTAGGTTTTCTATGTTCTGTGTCTAAACTGTTCTTTGTGGTTTATTTCCATCTAATAGCTACACTAACAGGCCAAGTAGGATACAAGAGAAGTGATCAAATGTCAAAACTTTGATGGTACTGGGACCTTCCAGATAGGCTCTTTGTTACTTGAGTCACAATCCTAGCCCTTTTGGCTCTGCTCACTTTTTGAATGGGGTCTTGCTTTTGCCCAGGCTGGCCTGTACTACAATCCTCCAATTTATGCTTCCTGCACAGCTGGGATTACAGGTGTGCCCCATCACACCTAGCTTTTGTTTTTAATTCACTGAGATGGAGTCTCATGAACCTTCTGCCTGGGCTAGCCTTTCATTATGATCCTCTCAATCTCTCTGCCTCTTGAGTAGGTTGAATTACAGGCTTGTGTTGCATATGGCTAGGCTCCTCTCCCTCTTTTAAAATTCTATTCTCAAGCCAGTCATGGTGGTTTGTGCATATAATCTCAGCACTCAGGATGCTAAAGCATAAAGATTTTGAATTCATGGCTAATGTGTTCAGCCAAGACAAAGGGTTTTTGAGACTCCATTTCAAACAATAAAAAAACATGTTTGTGTGTGTCTGTCATCCCAGCTATGGGAAGCATAAGTAGGAGGAGTGTGATCAAGGCTAGAGTGGGAATAAATGTGAGACCTTACTTGAAAAATAACTATAAAGTAAAAAGAGGAGAGGTAACTCAAATGGTAGAATACATGCCTAACAACAAGCACAAGGCCTGAATTCAAATGTCAATATTCCTCCCATGAAAAAAGATATTTTAATGTTTCTCATCTAGCTAAATGGACAATCTTCACAGAACCATTTTTGGAAAATGCTATCGACAAGTTCTAATAGTGGAATGACAGGAAGAAAGCAATACATTAGAAAAAATACAATGGATTGGACATAGGTGAAAAAATGGAGGAGGTTTCTTCAATAACCTAAATGAAAAGTGGTTAGGGGGACTGGGAGTAAGCCTATCCTATCTACTTAGGAGGCTGAGATCTGAGGACTGGTTCAAAGCCAGCCCAAGTAGGAAAGTCCATGAGACGCTTATCTCCAATTAACCAGCAGAAAACTGGAAGTAGAGCTGTGACTCAAAGGGCTAGAGTACTAGCCTTGAGCAAAAGAGTTAAGGGACAGGCTGGGAATGTGTTTTTCTGGTGGAATGCTTGCCTAGCATGCATGAAGCTCTGGGTTCACTTCCTTAGTGCCACATAAACAGAAAAGGCCAGATGTGGTGCTGTGGCTCACGTGGTAGAGTGCTAGCCTTGAGCAAAAAGAAGCTTTTTAAAAAAAGAGAGAGAGCGAAGGGACAGTGCCAAGGCCGTTAAGTTCAAGCCCCACAACCAACCAAAAATAAATAAATAAATAAATAAAAGTGATTGGGGGCTCTATTAGAACATGTCCACCTAGAGTTAGTTTATAACAACATTTGTATCAGTGGCTTTTTCTCAATCTTACATTGAATCTCCAATGACACCTACCAGAACTAAAGGCAATGCACCATGTAGCTTCATTTCAGTGTCAATAAGTACTTACCAATTTATCAATAAATAGATTTAAAGATTTGCTTGCTAGAATTTTTAGGGCTTGCTACAATTTAACATTTTATATACCAAAGGTACCTAAATTTGAAGAAAAGAAATGGCTTGTAAGTTATGAAGTTGGGGGCTGGGAATATGGCCTAGTGGTAAAGTGCTCACCTTGTATACATGAAGCCCTGGGTTCGGTTCCTCAGCACCACATATATAGAAAAAAGCCGGAAGTGGCACTGTGGCTCAAGTGGTAGAGTGCTAGCCTTGAGCAAAAAGAAGCCAGGGACAGTGCTCAGGCCCTGAGTCCATGCCCCAGGACTGGCAACAAAAACAAAACAAAACAAAAAATAAGTTACGAAGTTGTTGCCAGGACAGAGACAAAACAAACCACTTTATTTGTCACTGAAATCATAGAGGCAAAAAGCCTCTGTGAGCGGGAAATAATGATGAATTCCTGCCACTTAGCAGTTGAGGTGGTAATAAAGGAATATTCCCTCCCATAGGCCAGGATCCAATAGCCTTTCTAGGAGAAGCTATACTGATACCAAGCACAGGGTCCTAGCACAGAACCACAGGGTAAGAGTGAAGTCTTTAACAAGACAGCTATACTTTTCACGTCAGCTTTAAGTCTTGGGGTTGACTCAGACTACTTATGTTTCTAATTGGGTATAAATTTGGGAGCTCTCATAGTTCTCCAAGGTTCAATAATGCACTAGAACTCAGGAAACTCAGGAAAGCAATCTCTCTCTCTCTCTCTCTCTCTCTCTCTCTCTCTCTCTCTCTCTCTCTCCATATATATGTAATTACATACACATATCTATCCATAAATCAATCTATCTATATTTTTTAGACAGTTTTGGGGCTTGAACTCAGGACCTAGGTGCTATACCTGAGCTTTTTTGCTCAAGGCTAGTGCTCTACCACTTGACCCACATCTCCACTTCCAGCTTTTTGACAGCTGATTGGAGGTGTTTCATGAACTTTCCTGCCCTAGCTGTTTCCAAACCACAATTCTCAGATCTCAGCCTCCAGAGTAGCTAGGATTATAGGTATGAGACAATGTCATCTGCCAGAAGGCACTATATTTATTCCAGTTCTTTTTGAAAGTCCCCTTTCAGAACAAAGAGTTTTCTATTATTCCAGTTTTAATATAAAAGAAGTATACACCTAGGAAGTGTGTGTTTTTTACAAAGCCCTTATGACCCTAGACCCAGAGACAGTGTATATATATACTTCTAGCTCTTCATTTAAATTTCTAGGCACTCTCTCTCTCTCCTTTCTCCATAAAAGCACCTAGGACTGAAGTCATGCTATTTCCTCATTTTAAAAAGTCCAACCTTCCTCTCCTTCCCTTCCTTCCTTCCTTTCTTTCCTGGTCCTGGGGCTTGAACTCAGTGTCTTTGCACTGTCCCTGAGCTTCTTAACTTACCATTCCCTACCATTCCATTGTCAACATTGATGTGACTCCCATATCCAAATGGCAATTCCCAGACTTCATTTTACTTTATCTGTACATGGCTCTTGGCAGAGGGGATAATTCTCTATTCGCTGAAATGCTCTTTTTTTAATGTGTGCTCCAGAACACCAATGTTCTAACTTTTCTTCTTTCCTTTTTCCTCTTTCTCTATTCCCCTAACCTCTAAAAATTGGAGCATCCCGAGAGTAAATTCTTGTACTTTAGCCCTTTTTGTTTATGCTTTATGTTCACTCCCTAGGTGATCTCTAGACACACAGCTTTAAACATTTTTTATATGCTGAAAGTCCACTGCTTCTGGCTCCTGCCCTTACTTCCTTGAAATAGACAAATATATTGAGTTACTCACACAAATGTACAGAAGACATCTCAGTAGTGCTAAAGATTCAAAGGATCAAAAGTCTTAGGATCAAATTGCTGTTTTTGCAGGGTGGAGTTTCTAGATGACAAGGGCTAGAAAGCCTGGAGGTACAGCCAAGGAAGCAGGAAGAAGGGAACTGAAATTATGGAGACAAGTGTAAATAATAGGTCTAGGGTGTAAGTGTTGAAGTAGCATGGAGGACAAGCTCACTGCAAGTAAGGAGTTCCAAGGAACCAGAAAGGCCTAGGAACTAGAAAAATCATCTACGAATATACTTAAATCACTGATAATAACAGAGGAATGGAACTGAAATAACTATGAGGCAGGAGCTAATTCCTTCTTTTATTTTTTTTATTTTATTATTATTATTTTTTTTGACCAGTCCTGGGGCTTGGACTCAGGGCCTGAGCACTGTCCCTGGCTTCTTTTTGCTCAAGGCTAGCACTCTGCCACTTGAGCCACAGCACCACTTCTGGCCGTTTTCTGTATATGTGGTGCTGGGGAATCGAACCCAGGGCTTCATGTATACGGGGCAAGTACTCTTGCCACTAGGCCATATCCCCAGCCCTAATTCCTTCTTTTAACAAACTAAAAAATAAACTTCATAGACATAAAAGAGAAATGAGGTAAAAGGACAAACCACTGTCCCCCAAACCATAGAGATAGTTACAGAAAATCAGAATTTATAAATTATTATTCACAAGCAGAAGCCTCTACAGGAACCAGTGCCAGTGTACTACAGTCTAAAACTACAACTATATTGCTGGAGGATCAGTGTAAACTATGCTAAGAGTTAAAAACGTAGGGAACTTGGCTGGAGGAGTCCTTCGCTTTTTGTGAGGGTTTTGTCCATAAAAACCTTATCAGCAAATACTTTCACAGTGAATATTATGGGGAAATTCTCTCTTGATTCCACCAGGGGGAGAAAAAGTCATTCTAAAAGAACCAGAATATTCTGTTCTCAGTCCTCAGAGAAACTATTTAATTGGAGGGGCTGGGAATATGGCCTAGTGGCAAGAGTGCTTGACTCGTATACATGAAGCCCTGGGTTCGATTCCCCAGCACCACATATATAGAAAATGGGCAGAAGTGGCACTATGGCTCAAGTGGTACAGTGCTAGCCTTGAGCAAAAAGAAGCCAGGGACAGTGCTCAGGCCGAGAGTCCAAGGCCCAGGACTGGCAAAAACAAACAAACAAACAAAAAAAAAACCCCAACTATTTAATTAGAGGTTAATCTGCTGGGAAAGGAAATAACCAATTCCAGATGCTTGTAGACCTCCTATCCCAAATAAAAGAAAGCAAGCAGAGTAATAAAACTGTGCAAACTAGTTCACAATCCAGAATTAGGCCTACCGAATCACAACTGTAACACTAATTATTTCTCTTCCCACATATTACCAATATATTACTAAAGACTTATTTACTGTGGTTAAGTAATGCACTACATGGTATCCACAAAAAATCATAAGGCACACTAAAGACAAAAATAGAATTTCATGAAATAAAAACAAGCATCAGGACCAGAATCATATGTAGTAGAAAGGTTGGAATTATTAATTAGAATTCTTAAAATTATATGAGTAATATTCTAAGAGTATAAACAAAAAATGTAGACATCTTACAAGAAGATGAATAATGAAGAGGTCAGGTGGAAATTCTAAGATGAAAGGACATCAAAAGGAAATGCTTAGGGCTGGGAATATGGCTTAGTGGTAAAGTGGTCACCTCATATATATGAAACCCTGGGTTCTATTCCTCAGCACCACATATACAGAAAAAAGCCGGAAGTGTCGCTGTGGCTCAAGAGGTAAAGTGAGCAAAAAGAAGCCAGGGACAGTGCTCAGGCCCTGAGTCCATGCCACACACAAAAACACAACACAACAAAACAAAAAAGGAAATGCCTAAGATAAAAAAAATGCTACAGTAGCTTGGCAGTAATGGCTCATGTCTATAATCCTAGCTACTCAAGAGGCTGACTTCTGAGTATTGTGGTTCAAAGCCAGCATGAGCAGAAAAATCCGTGAAACTCTTATTTCCAATTAACCAGACAAAAGCCAAAAGTGGAGCTTTGGTTCAAGTGGCAGATTGCCAGCTTTGAGGAAAAGAAAAAGCTCAGGGGTAGTGCCAAGGCCCTGAATTCAAGACCGAGGATTGGCTGGCATGCTTGTACATGCATGCAAGTGCACCAACACATACATATGCTGGAACAGAACTGAAGAATGGGCTTATTAGCATGGGCATGTCTAAAGGAAACATCTCTATGCTTGAGGATATGACAACAGAAATTTCTAAAAGTGAAAAGCAAAGAAAGTAAGGAGTGTGATGCAGAATCAGCCATGGAACAGTACAAAAGGTGCAAAATATATGTGATGGGAACATAAGGAAACAGGAACAGAAGAATATTTGAAACAACAATGACTAAAAACTAAAGCAAATTCACGACACACAAGAAGTCACAGATACAGGGAGTTCAGAAAGCACCAAGCAGAATAAACTCTGAAAAACTATACATAAGCATATCATTTATAAACTATAGACAAAAAAAATACTGAAGAGGGGCTGGTAGAGTGCTTGCCTCTTATACATGAAGCCCTGAGATTGATTACTCAGTACCACATGTATAGAAAAAGCCAGAAGTGGCTCTGTGGTTCAAGTGGTAGAGTGCTAGCCATGAGCAAAAAGAAGCCAGGGACAGTGTTCAGGCCCTGAGTTCAAGCCCCAGGACTGGTAAATGAAAACAACAGGGAAAACAAATCTTACCTACAGAACAGCACAAAAAATAATTACATGTGTCCTAGGCTCCAATGGTTCATGCCTGTACTCTTAGCTATTCAGAAGTCTGAAATCTACAGGATTGTGGCTCAAAGCCAGTCTGGAAGAAAAGCCCAAGAGATTCCATCTTCAAAATAACCAGCAAAGAACTGGTCTAGAGGTGTGGCTCAACTGGTAGAGGTGACAGCCTAAGTAAGTAAGCAACCAAGGCAAGTACAAGGGACTGAGCTCAAATCCTAGTTCTGGCTAGCAAATAAACAAATCTTGTTCAAAATCTAGATAAGCAGGTCAGACACAGGTGGCTATGCCTGTAATCCTAGCTAATCAGGAGGTTGAAATCTGAGGATCCCATTTCAAAGACAGCCTGGGCAGGAAAGTCCATGAGACTCTTATCTCCATTAACCACCAGAAAACCGGAAGTGGTGCTGTGGCTCAAAGTGGTAGAGCATTAGCCTTGAGCATCCAGAAAAGCATCCAACCCTGATTATACTTATGTATAAGTGAAATGAGTAACCAAAATGATATAGAGGACCAGAGGATTACATATATTAAGCTGAAGTGGTAGTAGCCCAGCCTCTGGTGACTCCTGCCTATAATCCTAGCTAGCTACTCAGGAGGCTGAGATCTGAGGATCATGGTTCAAAGCCAGCCCAGGCAGGAAAGTCTGTGAGACTCTCCAATTAGCAACCAGAAAACGGGAAGTGGAGCTGTAGTTTAAGGGGAAGAATGAAGACACACAAAAAAGGGCGGGGGCAGTGGGGGAATACAGTGGTAGCTGAAAAACAGATTTAGACTATTTGTAAATTTATGAAAAAAAAAAACAAATTCTAGGTCTCTCTTCTTTTTTCCCCCCTATGTATGCACGCGTGCGCGCACACACACACACACACATACACACACACACACAGAGTAACAAATGTACTATGCTGGCAAAAATTGTGATAATGAGGCCAAGAAGGTCTCAGTGTATCTGTTCCTCCTTAAGTCTTTTTTTGGTCAGTCATGGGGCTTGAACTCAGGGCCTGGTTGCTATCCTTGAGCTTGTTCTGCTCAAGGCTAACACTCTACCACTTTAAGTCACAGTGCCACTTCCAGTTTTCAGGTGGTTAATTGGAGATAAAGAGTCTCACCAACTCCTGAGTAGCTAGGATTACAGATGTGAACCACTGGAGCCCAGCCCTCCTTCAGTTCTGCTGTTATTTTATTTATTTATTTTTTTTGGCCAGTCCTGGGCCTTGGACTCAGAGCCTGAGCACTGTCCCTGGCTTCTTTTTTCTCAAGGCTAGCACTCTGCCACTTGAGCCACAGCACCGCTTCTGGCCGTTTTCTGTATATGTGGTGCTGGGGAATCGAACCTAGGGCCTCGTGTATCCGAGGCAGGCACTCTTGCCACTAGGCTATATCCCCAGCCCTACAGTTCTGCTGTTAAACTAAGACTCATCTTAAAAATATATATATATGGCGGCTGGGGATATGGCCTAGTGGCAAGAGAGCTTGCCTCCCATACATGAAGCCCTAGGTTCGATTCCCCAGCACCACGTATACAGAAAACGGCCAGAAGGGGCGCTGTGGCTCAAGTGGCAGAGTGCTAGCCTTGAGCAAAAAGAAGCCAGGGACTGGCAAAAAAAAAAAAAAGAGTGCTTGCCTGTAATACAGGAAGCCCTGGGTTTGATTCCCTAGCACCACATATATAGAAAACGGCCAGAAGTGGCTCTGTGGTTCAAGTGGCAGAGTGATAGCCTTGAGCAAAAAGAAGCCAGGGACAGTGAGTCCAAGGTCCAGGATTGGCAAAAAACAAACAAACAAAAACCATATATATGGGGCTGGGAATGTGGCTTAGTGGTTGAGTGCTTGCCTAGCATGCATGAAGCCCTAGGTTCGATTCCTCAGAACCACACAAACAGAAAAAGCTGGAAGTGGTGCTGTGACTCAAGTGGCAGAATGCTAGCCTTGAGCAAAAAAGAAGCTAGGGACAGTGCTCAGGCCCTGAGTTCAAGCCTCAGGACTGTGTGCGCACACACATGCTAAGGACCTGAGCTCTGTCCCTGGCTTCTTTTTGCTCAAGGCAAACACTCCACCACTTGAGCCACAGCACCACTTCTGTTTTTTTCTGTTTATGTGGTGCTGAGAAATGGGTACGCAAGCACTCTACTGCTAAGCCATATTTCCAGCCCTACGTAGATATTTAATAGTCCTTTAAATAAATCAACCTACTTTCAAATTCTTAAACCTTACATTATTCAACAGATTCAATGCTTAAAACTGAAGCTAACAGGTCTTTAAAAACTACATATGAACACAAATTTCAGAAGGCATGAGATTTAAAAATGTAATATCTATATGGGATTAGTGTTGCTTTTCTCATCAGTTGAAGAATTGTCTAGAGCAAAAGATATGTGAATTCTTCCCAGTTGGATTTTCTGCAGTGATTTGCTGATAGATGATGATGATGATGATAATATTTATGAAGTACAAACTATGCCACACATATTAACTCAAAAAGTTAAAGTCCAGAGAGCTAGACAGGCTTAAAAGGCCAGGTGGTATTCTCAATCAAAGCCACTTTAGTCCTAAGCTCTGCCAAGAATCTAGAGAGATAATCATCTGACTTAGAAGCAGCCAGTAGTAATTACTGCCCAGTGCTCACATTACAGTTGTGAAACTATATACAAAGTCTAAACAAGCTAAATTTATTTCTATATTATGAAAATCCAGGGTTAGACCTATGCTAATCTTACCAAATGGCAGTATCAGTGTTTGAATTCAGGGCATCAAGCTTGCTAAGAAGGTGCTCTATTGCTGAGCCATACCTCAATCCCTTTTTGGCCTGGATTAGGTTCAAACAGGGTCTTTATGCCTCAGTATGTCCCTAAACCCTAATCTGCCTAATTTATGCTTCCCTCTGCAGCATGGATAACAAGTGCATACCATAGTACCTGGCCATTGATTGAAGAGGGGTCTTATGAACTATTTTTTTTTGGGGGGGGGGTTAGTCGTGGGGCTTGAACTCTGGGCCTGGGCATTGTTCCTGAGCTCTTCAGCTCAAGGCTAGTACTCTACCACTTTGAGTGACAGTGCCACTTCTGGTTTTCTGGTGGTTAATTCAAATGAGTCTCACAGACTTTCCTGCTTGAGCTGGCTTTGCACTACAATTCTCAGATCTCAACCTCCTGAATAGCTATGATTACTGTCATGAGCTACTATACCTGGCTACTGTATCTGGCTCTTAGAATTTTTAGGGTAGGAGGAGCTATCTGAACTAAGTCAGAATCCCAGCCAACTTTTTAGAGGAAAGTATGTAAGCATGCAAGAGCTTTGCTTTAATGGCAAAACATGACTGATTCCCTGGATTCCCTGTGTTATTGGTGAGATTCTCTTAATTTGTCCTTTTTCCCCCCCTTTCAATACTGGGGATTGAATGCAGGGTAACACACTTGCCAGGCAAGCATTCTACCACTTGAGGTATGCCCACAGACCCTGGGGATAGCTCCTAACATGACAGCTAGTATCTGAGATAAAACTTTTCTCCCAAGACAATTAAGTTTGTCTCTAGACTCTCAGGGTCATGAAAAAATCCACATGACCTTAACTCCATTCTTTCAAAGCAAAAAGACAAACCCAAGAAGGCCAAACGTATCATTTTTTTTTTTTTTTTTGCCAGTCCTGGGCCTTGGACTCAGGGCCTGAGCACTGTCCCTGGCTTCTTCCCGCTCAAGGCTAGCACTCTGCCACTTGAGCCACAGCGCCGCTTCTGGCCGTTTCCTGTATATGTGGTGCTTGGGGAATCGAACCTAGGGCCTCGTGTATCCGAGGCAGGCACTCTTGCCACTAGGCTATATCCCCAGCCCCCAAACGTATCTTAATCATCTTGAAGCATACCTGTTTCATTGCTTTTATAGCCCCAAAACAAATAAACAAGATCTAGGCTTACGTATCTATGCACTATAGTACCTATGGATTACCAATCCCAAGCAACAAACTCTGAAAGGCTTCTTCATTTCCTTTAGACCTAGGTTTAGAATTCCTGCTGTGTACACACACTGTAGCAATGAAGAGTATGGTAGTAGCAGTCCTTCAATAAAGCTGAGTCTGGCTTCCATGAAACAAAAGAATATGTGTCTAAGCTAAAATACATGCTAACTCAAATGAGAACTGTATTCCTCCTTTGGGAAGTAGTACCTACCCGGATCAATGTGAATCCCATAATTTCTATATGTTCCCATCAGAAACAAACATTTCAGTTCTTATACTGTCTGAGTCTGACTTCATGAAGTCATGAGCTTCAATTCCAGTATTTGAAATCAATGTTCATATAAAACAATGATTCCACTTATTTTTGTTTCCAGGAGTCTTGTGAGATAGAAAATTCTCTCTGTGAGCCCTGATCCTTAGACATGGTAAGACAAAATATGTCATATGGCCCAAGAAGATGTGAGCTAGAACACCCTAGGATAGAGGCCATGGACTAGGATATATAGCTGACCCCAAGCTATATACAATATTAAAAGGAATGTTGACAGGACAAGGGAACAAATAACTAAGAGTCAAAAGTATGCTGAACACAATCTCCTATAGAAAGCAAGAAAACCCAATGTATGCTTCAGTTAGCCAAGTGATAAGACGATATACTGAATCGACATAAAGTGAGAAAGAGCAAAGGAATTTGGGTTCTATGTACACTCTTTCATTCAACTTTAATTGGCAAGTACTCACCTGTGTGGCCATGGAGTGGGGAGTGTGGTCGTGGTAGTGTAGGTGATGTATTAGAGGTCATAATCAAGCTCTTGCGGTTACTTGTCCGACAACTGCAATAAAAACATCAATTATAAATAAGAGCATCACATCATAGGTTCAGAGACATTGACTAGGGGTTGGGGATATAGCCTAGTGGCAAGAGTGCCTGCCTCGGATACACGAGGCCCTAGGTTCGATTCCCCAGCACCACATATACAGAAAACGGCCAGAAGTGGCGCTGTGGCTCAAGTGGCAGAGTGCTAGCCTTGAGCGGGAAGAAGCCAGGGACAGTGCTCAGGCCCTGAGTCCAAGGCCCAGGACTGGCCAAAAAAAAAAAAAAAAAAAAAAAAACAGAGACATTGACTAGTTATGGAAGAACATAGGGATATTACTCTTTGGGCTAAGTAGTATAAGCTTAATTGGGCCACCAATTACTGTTTGCATCAGTTAGATTCCACAATTTAGGTTTTTTTGTTTTTGTTTTTTGTTTTTTGCCAGTCCTCAGGGCCTGAACACTGTCCCTGGCTTCTTTTTGCTTAAGCCACTTGAGCCACAGCGCCACTTCTGGCCACTTTCTGTATATGTGGTGCTGGGGAATTGAACCCAGGGCCTCATGGAGACAAGGCAAGCACTCTTGCCACTAGGCCACATCCCCAGCCCGATTCCACAATTTAGTGTATTCTACTTTGGAATAACTTTTTTAAGCTGCCTTGACATTTGTATGTCATTACATGTTTCCAATTGTTCAGGTTTAATTTCTAAGAAAAAATAACAATCCTTGCTTGTCACCATGCACCAACATCAATTCAAAGTGGATCAAAGACCTCAATGTCAGACCCAAAACTCTGAAACTACACAGCAAGAGAGAGTAGAAGAGACATCAGAACTTGTAGGTACAAGGAGAAACTTCCTGAATAGAGTCTCAGGGGCACAACAGATAGGAGAGACTCAACAAGTGGGACTGCATTAAAATAAAAAGTTTCTGCACAGCTAAGGACACAGTTACTAAACTAGAAAGAGAGTCAACCAATTGGGAAAAGTTCTTTACCAGCAATATATCAGACAAAGGCCCAATATACAATATATACAAGGATTTCAAGAAACTAACCGCTCCCAAACTTAATACACCAATTACTAAATGGGCAAGGGAGCTAAAAAGAGACTTCTCAGAAGAACAGGTAAGAATGGCAAAGAAACACATGAGGTAAATGCTTAACATCCCTGGCAATAAAGGAAATGCAATCCAAATGACCCTGACATACCATCTTACCCCAGTTGGCCAACATTTTCAATTCTAACAACAAATGTTGGTGGGGTTATGGGGAAAAAGGAACCCTACTGTACTAGCGGTAGGAATGTAAACTAGAACAACCAATATGGAAAGTGTCTGGAGGTTCCTCAAAAAAACTTAACACAGACCTTTTCTACAACCCAGCCATACGACTCCTTGGCATCTACCCTGAGCATCATGAGCCAGGATATGATAAGGACACCGTTCATTGTCACATTATTCACAATAGCCAAGATATGGAAACAACCCAAACGGCCCACAAAAGATGAGTGGATCCAAAAATGTGGTATCTATATACAATGGAATTTTATACAGCTATTAGAAGGAATAAAATAATGTCACTTATAGGGAAATGGATGGAACTAGAACAAATCATGTTAAGTGAGGTAAGCCAAGATTAAAGAGACAAATGATGTATGTTCTCTCTTATATGTGGAAGTTAGATCTAAAAGGCACTGGAATATGACAAATTACACAGAATTCTAGATGCTCACATACAGTAGACCAAAAGAGGATAGTCTTAGAGAATCACAAAGGTGCAATGCCCAAGTCCCTCCTCATATGTATGTAAAGTAACATACATACTGAAACAGGGGCTGGGGATATAGCCTAGTGGCAAGAGTGTCTGCCTCGGATACACGAGGCCCTAGGTTCGATTCCCCAGCACCACATATACAGAAAACGGCCAGAAGCGGCGCTGTGGCTCAAGTGGCAGAGTGCTAGCCTTGAGCGGGAAGAAGCCAGGGACAGTGCTCAGGCTCTGAGTCCAAGGCCCAGGACTGGCCAAAAAAAAACCAAAAAACAAAAAACAAAACATACTGAAACAAACTCCAAAGATACGGAAACAAAGGACTTCTTTCTTAATTTGCTTTTTCTTTTTTTGATGACTCTGTATTCTTTACCTTATATTCACATCTGTGGAAGGATGGGGGAGGGTACAGAGGTAAAAGGTTGAAAAGTGCAGCAGTGGAGTGTACTGGCTGCGCTAAACAATGATGAAAGTGAACTATGCAACTCGTGGGTGAAGATGGGAGCGAAGGAATGAGAGAGAATGAGGGAAGAGATGACACTATGTGAAAGGAAATGTACTTATTACTTGATGTATTCGAAGGTAACCCATATATCACCTCTGAAACAACAATCTATCACCTCTAAAACAACAATCAAGTAAACTGGGGAAGAGGGGGGACAAAAATAAGGAGCCAGATGTGTTGTTGGTCTATGACTATAATCCCAGCTACTCTGAAGTAGAAGCAGAAGGATCTGAGGCAAGCACAGCAAAGTTAGCATATCCGTCTCAAAAATGAAATAAAAAGGAAGTTGCTGATGACTTACCCCATAATCCTACGTACTCAAGAAGCTAAAATCTGAAGAACAAAATTTGACACTAGCCAGGGCCTGAAAGTCTGAGATTCTTATGTCCAATTAACTGCCAAAAGCTACAAATGGAGCTATGGCTCAAGTGGCATAAGGCCAGCCTTGAACAAAGAAAGCTCAGGGACAGCCCCCAAGCCCTGAGACCAAGCTCCAGGATCAGCAAAATAATATAAATGAAATAAAAATCTCTTAACTAGCTAGGGCTGTAGCATAACAATTGAGCCTAAAATATACAAGGCCCTGAATTCCATCTCCAGAACTGAAAACAGAAATTTATTTTATCTCATAAAACTTTATGATAAGATGAAACTATTAGGGCTGGGGATATGGCCTAGTGGCAAGAGTGCTTGCCTCGTATACATGAGGCCCTGGGTTCAATTCTCCAGCACCACATATACAGAAAATGGCCAGAAGTGGCGCTGTGGCTCAAGTGGCAGAGTGCTAGCCTTGAGCAAAAAGAAGCCAGGGACAGTGCTCAGGCCCTGAGTACAAGCCCCAGGACTGACCAAAAAAAAAAAGATGAAACTATTAATGTGCAAAGTTACATTTGGAACTGTTTAATGAATGAATTGAAGGTAATATCCCCATTTCACCATAAATTTCAAGAAGGAAATTTCAGGAAAGAAGGGAGGGAAGGAGAAAGGGAAGGAAGACTGACCTTACAAATAAGTCAAAAGTACCAGCAGAGAAGAATGATAGAAAAAAAGAAACCACGGGGTAGGTCATGGCCAGGTGCTTTATTTTCTATAGCAGAATATTTTAATGTCTTTTTTTTTTTTTTTTTTTTTTTGGCCAGTCCTGGAGCTTGGACTCAGGGCCTGAGCTCTGTCCCTGGCTTCTTTTTGCTCAAGGCTAGCACTCTACCACCTGAGCCACAGCGCCACTTCTGGCCAATTTCTGTACATGTGGTGCTGGGGAATTGAACCCAGGGCTTCATGTATATGAGGCAAGCACTCTTGCCACTAGGCCATATCCCCAGCCCTTTAAATATGATCTTAATAAATGCTCTCACTACAACCATTCTTTGGCCCAACTTACAATTCAATTACACCATTAAGAGTTGGTAAACTATCACAAGAAAATATTGGAAATGTCATACCTACCCACACACCTGCAAAAAGTCTACTCACTAGAAGGCCTGAGGTAAATCTGAAGAAAGATTATGATTACAAATGGGAACTGGATATGACTCAAGTAGTAGAGTGCTCGCCTAGGAAGCATGAGATGGATTTAAATCCTCAGCACCAAAAGCCAAACAAAAAGTGGAAATGATAACTTTCCTTCCCCTAAGAACCCATAGGAAGAATCTACATCCCTAATTGCCTCATTCATCATCAAAGGTCCAAGCCTCCCACTCTAACTTCATAGTCCGCCACTATTCTTGTGCCTCCCGGAACTGTGTCACCAAATAAACCCTAATTTCCACAATTTCCTTTAGGTCTCTGAATGTCATTTTGAATTAAGTGAAATCTTGCTATCTTCCAAGGACACAATACCAAGGGTGATTCTGTTTGTTGTTGGTTTTCTCTTTTTCATTTTCTTTTTTGTTGGTCGTGGGGTCCCTGAGCTCTTTTTGCTTAAAGCTAGTGCTCTACCACTTTAAGCCACAGCACCACTTCCAATTTTCAGGTGGTTAACTGGAAATAAGAGTCTCACCCATTTTACTGCTGGGGCTGGCTTTGAACCGCAATCCTAAGATTTCAGCCTCCTAAGTAGCTTGGCAAGAGCCACTGGCATATGGCATTGGTTTTCATATAAAAGCAACTATACACTTAAGTGCCTTATGAAATTCCAACTCATTACAACCCAACTTTCCAGGTCTTAGGGGTACAGTTCAGTGGAAGAAAGCTTGCATCATACTCTTCATTGCCCGGGTTCAATTTGTTGCACTGCAAAAATTTAACTTTCTATTTAATTCACAACTGTACCTAAGGACTGAGAGTGACTGAAGAAAAAAATAACATAGGCTCCTGTCTCTATATTTACAGTGACAAACATTAAGTCCTTGTTACTGCTTGCCCACCTTGCCAACCCACATTTACCAAAGTAATGTGCTCATATCCTCTCCAGGAAAACTAATTCATATCTTCTCAAACTACCAATATGCTTTCCCAAATCTCATTTTGCTAGCCACCTCTGCTTTTTTATTTAATCCAGACATAGATGATAAGGGACAAAAAGTACAAAAAAAAGTACTATATATACTCCAAGTCCACCTGACTTTGTATTTCCATACTTTCCCACCTGAAATAATAGCAGCAAAGATCATGTACCTATTCAAATGTACTCTTCTGACTCTCCTATTCAAGTGCCCACTCTTTAAACTTCAGATTGTAGACTTTCTACTACTGCACCATCCTCATCATCATAAAGATACGATGTATCTTCCATTAAAGAAGAAAGCAGGGGGACTTTCATGAATAACTCCTACAAATTTAACCATTTCTTTGTCCTCTAGTTAAGGAAATCCCATGCAGGGGGTCTGTGTCTGCTGTCTTCATTCCCTCATTTTCCACTTTCTCTTTATCCTACTCTAAATAAATATCCTCATTTTGTCATCAAAACCACTGCCATCCAGGTTAATCCTAACAACAGTCAATTATCACATACGATCTTATGTAAGCAACATCACTTGATAGTTATAACTCCTCCTTTAAAAAAAAAGTGAAAGCCCGGAACCGAAAGCTCTCACCTATAATCCTAGCTACCTACTCAGGAGGTTGAGATCTGAGGATTGTGGTTCGAAGCCAGCCATGACCTTCAGACTCTAATCTCTAATTAACTACCTAAAAACCAGAAGTGGGGCTGTGGTTCAAAGTGGTAGAGCGCTGGCCTCGAAAAGGAAAGCTCAGGGACAGAGTCCAGGCACTGAGTTCAAGCCCCATGACTGAGCCCCCCCAAAAAAAGTCAAAACATAGTATGATGATACGCACCTGTAATGCCATCATTTGGGAGGCTGAAGCAAGATTACAAGTTTGAGGCTAGTCTAGGTGACAAAGTAATATAAAAAGTAAAACTTATAAAAAGTAAACTTAAATCTGGATGAATATAAACTAAAGAAGCATTAGACATGATAAAGACATTAAACATAAATATCCTATTTTTATTCTTTCTTTCCTTTTTCTTTCTTTTATTGATGCCAGTCTTGAAGCTTAGACTCAAGACCTGGGTGCTGTCTCTGGTTTTTTTTCCCCTTCAAGAACAGTGCCTAAGCCTAGAATACACCCTAGAGTTCAACCCTAGAATCCACACCAGAACAAAACACAAAAACACTTTTTTTTTTTTTTTTGACAGTCCTGGGCCTTGGACTCAGGGCCTGAGCACTGTCCCTGGCTTCTTCCCGCTCAAGGCTAGCACTCTGCCACTTGAGCCACAGCGCCGCTTCTGGCCGTTTTCTGTATATGTGGTGCTGGGGAATCGAACCTAGGGCCTCGTGTATCTGAGGCAGGCACTCTTGCCGCTAGGCTATATCCCTAGCCCCACAAAAACACTTTTTAATGATAAAATCATTTTACAAAATCCGTATATGATCAGACATACCTGTATTCCTACCACTCAGTAGGCTGACATAGGAAGAAATGTGTGAGTTTAAGGCCAGCCTGGGCTACAAAGCAAGGTTCTATCTCAAAAAGAAAAGCACACCAACAAAAAGTCTCTTATGGGGGCTGGGGATATGGCCTAGTGGCAAGAGTGCTTGCCTCCTATACATGAAGCCCTGGGTTCAATTCCCCAGCACCACATATACAGAAAACGGCCAGAGGTGACGCTGTGGCTCAAGTGGCAGAGTGCTAGCCTTGAGCAAAAAGAAGCCAGGGACAGTGCTCAGGCCCTGAGTCCAAGGCCCAGAACTGGCCAAAAAAAAAAGTCTCTTATGGGCTGGGAATGTGGCTTAGTGGTAGAGTGCTTGCCTAGCATGCATGATGCGCTGGGTTCGATTCCTCAGTACCACATACACAGGAAAAGCTGCAAGTGGCATTGTGGCTCAAGTGGTAGAGTACTAGCCTTGAGCAAAAGAAGTTCAGGGACAGTGCCCAGGCCCTGAGTTTAAGGCCCAGGCCTGGCAAAAAAGAAAAAAAGAGCTTAGGGATAGAACCCAGGTCCCAAGTTCATGTCAGAACTGTCAGAAACAAACCAAAACAAAGTAATTTTATATTACATTAAATGTGACATGATATAACATTACTTGAAGGTAAACTGTGACAAGTTAAAATTTTATTGTACTACAAACTTAAGCAACTTTATAGGACTATTGCTGAGCCCTGTGAATTAACTGAAAGTCCCCCAACTTTGAATCTGTGCCCTTTGATCTGCGCTATTCTCTGCTGCAGTAAACTTCACAATAATCATGGGCTCCAAGAAAGACTGGAGTCCCAGATAAGCAATCTTGTGTGGAAGGAAAACTGTTGGCTCAAACAAGCAATGTCTTCTTATCAACTTAAAGCAAACAGCCAAAAAACCCACAAGACCATCTTGTTCCTGTTCTGTTCTATTAATAAAGTGATAACTTCTCTGGAGTGGGCTAATGGTCAATCAGGCCATCTAATGAGTTGGGAACATTTTAACTATGCCTATCTTTCTCACCCATCATGGCCTCAATTCTCCCTATTTGACCTGAAGCCAATGTCTGTTCCTCTGAAGACAGCTGAAGATGTACTGAAGTGCTATCTTCCCTTGGTTACCTTTGAGTCTCCTTCACCATGTCTCTTTATTTGACATACAGGGGCAAGTGGCTGAACCTAACTTAGGACTACTAGTTGACTTTGGACCTGGGATCTAGAAACTGGATTTCATTAGTATATGGTTGGGATCTCTATCACCTCTCCAGCCATACTGGTCCCAGCTTTTCTTAGCATAAGCCAAGCAGAATGTCACACTGCCTGACCATCCTACTTAAAACTAACCCACTTGTAGACTATCTTCTTTCCTATCCTCTTTCCACACTACTTACTATCATCTAACATGCTAAATATTTTACACATCTTTTTTTTTTTGGTCTCTTTTTATCATTAGGATTTATCCTAAGAGGGGTTAAGATTCTAAAATGGCTTTTTTCTTTTTCTTTGTCAGTTGTGGGGCTTGAACTCAGGGCCTGGGCGCTGTCCTTGAGGTTCTTTCTTTGTGCTCAAGGCTAGCATTCTACCACTTGAGCCACAGTGCCACTTGCTTTGTCTGCTTTGTTTACTCTTGCATTCCACAAAATCTAGAATACAGCCAAGTTCTCAATAAATATTTATCTAAAAAAATGAATGGATGCGTATGATTAGCTACAAGGACATATGTATGTGTGCCATATGTAAGGTATACCAAACTATTAAGCCTACATTTATTGTGTATGAGTGAAAATTCCTTGAAATATCAGAGACAGATGAACTTATCTTAAACTTTATTTGAAATTTCATTTGCCATGATCTCACTTAAAATTTAAAACAAAATACAAAACTCTAAAGATCCTATTTCTAGGCCACATGATTTTTCTACAAAGGTACACATAATCTCACTTGGCAATCTATAGCAGCTGCCAGGAGGAGATAAAAGGTCAGACACTCTGGTGCAGTGACTCAGCTGAGGTTCAAAACAAGGAACTGGCTAGTTTTCCCCTTTCAACAGGCTCCAGTCATTTCCCCAGAATCTAACTGTGTATATGCATGTTTATGTGTATTTTTTTGTACTAGCATTTGAACTCAGTTTTACACTTGCTACTCAGGTACTCTTGACACTCAGTCACACTTTCAGCCCTCTAACATCTTTTCTTTGGTTTTTTTTTTGTTTTTTTTTTTGCCAATCCTGGGGCTTGAACTCAGGGCCTGACCACTGTCCCTGGTTTCTTTTTACTCAAGGCTAGCACTCTGCCTCTTGAGCCATAGCGCCACTTCTGGCTTTTTCTATGTATGTGGTGCTTAGGAATCAAACCCAGGGCTTCATGTATATGAGGCAGGCACTCTTGTCACTAGGCCATATCCTCTCCCGCCCCCCACCTTAACATCTTAATTCTTTCATTTATTTGATTTGAAAGTATTGAGTGTCTACAGAGTCAGGTATACTAACTCAGCTTATAGGAAGTAAAATGTGATCCCAACTTGATGGTCTACAGTCAATTGCCAAGACTGTCAGTCAGAGTGAAATCAGGCATTTCCTTCTACATGCCTAACTGTGGCCATATTTGAAGAACGTTGTTTCTCAGTCTTCAAAAATTTCTTTCTCCAGTAACTAACAGGCACTCAGAGAATCTAATCCCTTTAAGAAGTGCCTTAAATTTATTTAGGAAGCTTGTTTTCCAGTTTGAAACAGGGTCTGACTGCAGATCCCTTAAGCCTTTCCAATTTCCCAGTGCCAATGGACCAACTGCTCATCCTACTCTGAGCCTTTGGTGATTGGCTAGCACTTGGCAACTTCCTTTTATAATTTAAAATGAGCAAGAGGCCACTTCTGTCTCATTAAGTATAAACAAAATAAGAGAATCTGGTACAAGTTAAGGGTCAAGCATTTCCAAATATTATTTCAAATAAATAACCAAGATGATTTCTGTGTTAAGACCAAGAGGTGAGGAGTTTGGTTCACATTTGAAATCCTAACTACTTGGGAGGCTGAGATTGAAGAGATTGCAGATCAAAGTCAGCCCAGGCAAAAAGTTATTGATACCCTCATCTCAACCAATAAGCTAGGTTTGGTGGCATGTACCTATAGTTTCAGCTATTGCAGGAAGCATATGCAGAAGGTTATCAGGTGTAAAGATGGCACTAGGCAAAAACCTGAGACGCTATCAAAACAGTAGCCAAAGCAAAACATGGCTTGGAGAATAGCTCAAGTGGTGGAGCACCTTCAAAGTACGTAGAAGGTACTGAGTTCAAACCTCAGTAATAGAAAAAGGAAAAAGAAAGAGGAGGAAGGGCTGGGGATATGGCCTAGTGGCAAGAGTGCCTACCTCATATACATGAGGCCCTGGGTTCGATTCCCCAGCACCACATATACAGAAAATGGCCAGAAGTGGCGCTGTGGCTCAAGTGGCAGAGTGCTAGCCTTGAGCGGGAAGAAGCCAGGGACAGTGCTCAGGCCCTGAGTCCAAGGCCCAGGACTGGCCAAAAAAAAAAAAAAAAAGAGGAGGTATTAATATAGGAGAAAATACACATTTCTTTGCCAAAAAGAAGACATTATCAGATATTATGACATATGTTATATTTATTAATGTATTGTTTCTTGCCTGAATTATTAAAATGTAGTTCTAACTTTTCTCTCTAGTTCATTCTGGTCTACTAACCCTTCCTAATGGTCTCCTAACAATTCCTCTGCTTCAAACCTTCCAATAGCTGCTAATTGCATAGACACTATTCAGACCTCTGTGTTACTTGTTCCCTTTAACCAATAGAATAGTTTAGCTTAGAAGACCCAGAAATAAATCTACAAACCTGAAGCTAGTTGATTTCTGACAAAGGAGCCCAAAGTATATATTGAAAAAAAGATAGCCTCTTCAACAAGAAACAGTCCAGATGCCCTAAAACTGACTAATGAATCAAGAAAATATTATATATTTGTGTACAGAAAATATAGTATTATATATTTGCTCCTCTCCTAGTCACCCTCATGCTACACCACTATTTCAGAGTAGCACTTACAGTCTTTGGACATACTATATAAAATGAATTTAAATTAATGCACTTATGACTGATGAATGTTTCTTCTCCTCCAGAGTAAACTCCATAATGAGTATTCCAATCATCCAGAAATAGTATCTGTAGCACAGTAGGTTCTCTTACTTCCCTACAAGCAGGTAGCCAGAATCTCCCTGGGAGAACCAGACATCAAGAGGTACTAGGGAAAAGTCTTTGCTATACAACAAAGCTCTGGAGTTTTTTTAAATTTCTTCTCCTCCAGAACTGGTAGCAGTTCTCTCTGAATTAAGCATTTTTTAACCTCCATCACACTGGCTTGGAAATTATATATTGTTCCCTATCCCATAATGGTTATTTGTAGGAAAGCTTAACACTCTTGTCTTAATAGTCTACCAAAGGTTAACTTAGCATCTCCATCCTTCTTGTGAGCAAAATAAACAAAAGTTTTACTCTAATCTTAGCACTCCCTTTCAACTTACATATTATTGTGATCTAGTATTTCAGGCCTATCTTATGTTTATATTGTCAAATTATCACAGCATTGTTTATATAACTACTTGCTTATATTTACTTATATACTTTCCAACATCTTTAACACTTCCTCTTGAATCTCACTTCTTTCTATACCCTAAAGCAATTGTTTAAGAAAGGAACTTGTGGTTTTATCTAAAATGTCTTAGTTTTATCTAAAAAGTCTCTATTTTGTTCGCTCATTTCCAAAGCTAAATGTCTTGTACAGAGTAATTTTTTCAATGATTTAAAGGTATCCTACTATTTTTCAGCTTCTGCTACCACTGTTGAGATTACTCTCAGTATGACTTGCTTCTGTAATTTTTTTTCTCTCTCTGGCGGATTATTTTGGAGGGGATTGGTAGTGGGGTTTGAACTTGTGCTTTTGAGGCAGGCACTTTACCACTTTAGCCACCTCCAGCACTCTGTGCTTTGTTAATTTTTGAATAGGGTCTTGCTTTTTGCCCTGGGCTGACATCCTCCTATTTAGCTTTCCACATAGCTGGGACAACAGGCATATACCAGCACAGCCTGCTTTTTATTGATTGAGATGAGGTTTTAAGAGCTTTTAGCCCAAGCTGGCCTCAAATCTCAATCCTCCTGATCTCAGTCTTCTACAACTACTGGCATAAGCCATAGCGCCCAGTTTGTTTCTTTTAAAAATCACTATTGGGGGCTGGGAATATGGCCTAGTGGCAAGAGTGCTTGCCTCCTACACATGAAGCTCTTGGTTTGATTCCCCAGCACCACATATATGGAAAACGGCCAGAAGGGGCGCTGTGGCTCAGATGGCAGAGTGCTAGCCTTGAGCAAGAAGAAGCCAGGGACGGTGCTCAGGCCCTGAGCTCAAGTCCAGGATTGGCAAAAAACAAGAACAACAAACCACTTGCTCTGTCTATGGATTTACCTGCTCTAGGTATTTCACAGAAATATAATCATACATTATGTGACTTTTTATGTCTGTTCTTTTTCATTTAATATAGGTTTTCAAGTTTAATACAAATTACAGCACATATCAGCATTTCATCCCTCTCAACGGCCAAATAATTCCATTATATGAATATACTGTCTTTGGTTATTCATTCATAAGTTGTTTAAACATCTTGACCACTACTTCATCTTAGTTATTATAGATATTGCTTCTATGAACATTGTATACTACATTGGACTCTCTATCCAGTACAATAAGAAAAAGAAAATAAAGCCATCTGGATAAGAAATAAAAAGTAAAATTGTTATTAACAGGCGCAATGATCTCAAATTAGAAAGTTGCAAGAAATATTTTTAAACTAGTAATAAAGTAGATAAATCGGGCTTTGCACGATCATCAAATTCATGTCTATACAAAAATCAATTTGTGAGGTAAACAGTGATACTGTCTAAAAAGAAATGTGCTCTTTACCTAACTCATATAACTGTAATCCCTCTATGTATCACCTTTATAACAATAAAAATTTTAAAGCAATCTATTTCTACATGCCAGGAATAGACAACTAAAAAATGAGATAAAGCTAGGTGCCAGTGGCTTATGCCTGTAATCCCAGCTACTCAGGACAATCCCAGAATCACAGTTCAAAGCCAGCCTAGACAGTAAAGTCCATGAGATATTTATCTCCTATTAACCACCAGAAGAGGAGCTGTGGCTCAAGTGGTAGAGGAATAGGGTTGAGAGGAAGAAGAAAAAGAAAAAAGCTCAGGGACAACAGCCAGGCTCTAAGTTCAAGTGCCAGGATCAGTGAAGAAATGAATGAATGAATTTAATCTCAGGAAAAAGTATGGTGGCTTGTATCAATAATATTAGATATTTCAGAAGAGATGGCAGGGTAGTAGTTCAAGGCTAGCCCAGGAAGCATTTAAGAAACAAAACAAAAAACAGGCTGGGAATGTAACTTAGCAGTAGAGGGCTAGCCTAGCATTCATAAAGCCCTGGGTTCGATTCCTCAGCATCACATAAACAGAAAAGGCTGGAAGTGGGGCTGTGGTTCAAGTGGTAGAGTGCTAGCTTTGAGCAAAAAGGAACCCAGGGACAATGCTCAGGCCTTAAATCCAAGCCCCAGGACTGGCAAAAAAAAAAAAAAAAAAAAAAAAAAAAAAAAAAGCTAAGCACAGTGGCTCAAGCCTACAACTATTTGGGGGGCGAAGACTAAATCGATCAGTTTAAGGCCACACACACACACACAAAAATGCATGAGACTCCATCTCAACCAATGGCTTAGTGGCATGCACTTGTCATCTCAAGTACAGGATAAGCATGATGGCTGGGCATGGCGGTGCATGTCTGTCATCCCAGCTATCCAAGGAAACACAAATAGGATGGTGGTAAAGGCTGGCCCAGACATAGAGTAAAATCTTATCTCAAAAACTAACCAGTGCAAAAAGGGTTGGCAACGTATTTCACACAAACATGAGACTTTAACTTCAAACTCCAGGATTGTAAAATAAATTTTAAAAAGCAGTGTAAAATTAGCCCAAGGATAGAAATAAGATTAACTGAAGAGAAGTGAGAATCCAGGAAAACAAACAAACAAACAAAAAAAAAAAACACCAATGCTTAAGGTCAACTGATTTGAACAGAGGTACCAAAATGACAAAATAGTAAAAGGCTAATTATATTAACCAATTGAACACATCATACACAAACACACAAATGCACACACACAACTTTCAACACTCACCTCACACCATGTACAAAAATGTATTCAGGGGCTGGGAATATGGCCTAGTGGCAAGAGTGCTTGCCTCCTACACATGAAGCTCTCGGTTAGATTCCCCAGCACCACATATATGGAAAACGGCCAGAAGGAGCGCTGTGGCTCAGGTAGCAGAGTGCTAGCCTTGAGCGGGAAGAAGCCAAGGACAGTGCTCAGGCCCTGACTGAGTCCAAGGCCCGGGACTGGCCAAAAAATAAAAAGATTTAAAAAAAAATGTATTCAGATGTACACAGACCTAAATTTAAGAGCAAAATATATGACATTTCTAGAAGAAAACCTTCATAATCTTGGATGAAGCAAATGGTTTTTAGGTAAGATACCACATGTATGATCTTTAAAGGATAAAATTCAAAACTTGTACCTCAAAGACATCATCAAAAACATAGACAAACATAACCCACGGAGAATAAATGAGGAAGCTTTCTAAGACCTCAGTTTTAAACCAACTAATTTCATTCATGTCAGTTTCATCTTGTAACCAATCACTTTTCTAAGGCCATTTTTATTTTTTTTGGTTGGTTGTGGGGCTTGAACCCCATGCCTGGGCACTGTCCCTGAGCTTTTTTTCACTCAAGGTGAGCGCTCTACAACTTTGACCCACAGCTCCACTTTTGGTTTTCTGGTGGTTAATTGGAGATAAGAATCTTACGGACTTTCTTGCTCAGGCTGGCTTTGAACCACCTCCCCAGATCTCAACCTCCTGAGTAGCTAGGATTATAGGTGTGATCCACTAGCCATGGCTATCCACCTTATCAGAATATTGTGAAATTTAAATAATAGTTATAAACCACTTAGAAAATGTGTGGAGCCAGGCACTGGTGGATTATGCCTACAACACTAGCTACTAGGGAGGCTAGAAGTGGAGTATTGTGGTTCAAAGTTAGTAGAGCAAAAACATCTGTGCAACTCCATCTCCAAAGTAGCCAGCAGTTAGGCTGGCAGTTTGGCTCAAGTCAGGGTACAGGTTGATCAAGCAAGCTGAGCAAGCACAGGCCCTGAGTTCAAACTTCACTACTGGCAAAAGAAGAAGAAAATGAAGGAGGAGGAAGAAAAAAATTCTTGGTATACAGTAAATGCTCAGCAAATGTTACCTATTTTATTCTTTATTTCATTTCTAAAACTAAGTATTCCTTATTTTGTTGTGTTCCACTAGGTTTATCTAACATGTTAATCAGCCAACTGATTATCTCTGAGAACAGAAAAATGAGCTCAAATATTAGGGATAGTGGACTCCTCTACTCCCCATCATGATAGAGAAACAGAGGCCAGATTTACTCTTATGCCAACAAAAGTCAGCCTGGAGTGGTATGTGACTATAGTTCCAGTTATTTGGGAGGCTGAGACAGAAGGACCATTTGATCCTAGGAGTTTGAATTCCACCTAGGAAACACAGCAAGATGTAATTTTAAAATAATTAGGCCCTGCTGGGTACTGGTATCTCATACCTGTAATCTTAGCTACTCAGGAAGACTGAAGTTTAAAGCCAGCCCAGGCTGACAAATCTGAGAGACTCTCTTTCTTTGTCTCATTTTTCTTTCTTCCTCTTTTTCTTTCTTTTTTATTGTTATTATAAGGTGACATACAAATGGGTTACAGTTACATAAGTCAGGTAAAAAATACATTTCTTTTTGAACAGTTGTCATCCCTTCCCTCACACTCTCTGAGAGACTCTCATCTCCAATTAACTAGCAAAAAGGTGGATGGATGTGGAGGTATGGCTCCAATGGCAGAACACCAGCCTTGAGTGAAAAAGCCAAATAAGAGCACAAGGCCCTGAGTTCAAGCCCCAATACTAACATTAAAAAAAAAAAAAGAGGGGCTGGGGATATGGCCTAGTGGCAAGAGTGCTTGCCTCGTATACATGAGGCCCTGGGTTCGATTCCCCAGCACCACATATACAGAAAAACGGCCAGAAGTGGCGCTGTGGCTCAAGTTGCAGAGTGCTAGCCTTGAGCGGGAAGAAGCCAGGGACAGTGCTCAGGCCCTGAGTCCAAGGCCCAGGACTGGCAAAAAAAAAAAAAAAAGAGTTGGAGCATGCACACAGCAAGGCCCCAAGCACAAAACCTAGGATAAAAAACGTTTAGGAATAAAAAACAGGAAACAGATTTTAGAAAAGAAACATAAAATAAGCCCCTAAGAGCCCATCACAGCCTCAGTTGAGGGGACAAAATGGAGAATTTGAGGCTAAGGTGGCTAAAATTTGCAAGGGAGAGCACCAGAGAAAAGAAAGCTATACAGGATGAAATCTGGATAATCCCAGGGATTCCTCTTAGTACCAATCATTACATGTGAATAAGCCAACTGTCAAAGCAAGCAAGTGGTACACTCTCCAGAGTTCACAGAGTGCCAGAACAGTTCATTTCCCCAACAACCTGAGTGGAAAAAACAAAACAAAACAAAACATAGGAATCAAGAAGGGTACTGAAAAGTACTGCCTCAGTAAAAAGGCCAGACATAGGCTACAACTAATCCTCAAGGATCAAACCATTTCAAAATACTTGCCTCTCATAACATTAAGACTCTTTAAAGGATATGAAAATATTCTGCCAACAGGCTACTACTAAACTGGTATTTTGACAGTGATAAAGAAAAGAGTGAGGGCTGGGAATACGGCCTAGTGGCAAGAGTGCTTACCTCTCATACATGAAGCCCTGGGTTCAATTCCCCAGCACCACATATATAGAAAATGGCCAGAAGTGGCGCTGTGGCTCAAGTGGCAGAGTGCTAGCCTTGAACAAAAGAAGCCAGGGACAGTGCTCAGGCCCTGAGTCCAAGCCCCAGGAATGACAAAAAAAAAAAAAAAAAAAAAGGAGTGAAACATTAACAAATATGTGAAATACAGAAAAGGAAATAAAAATATAAAATTTAACAAGTTTCCATGCTGGATGCTACAAGACATTGCTCCAGGTTTTATGTTCTAAATGAAAGACATAAAGAGATACTACTGCTTCAAGCCATGTACCAAAGCTGGACTGTGTGTGATACTCAATTTACTACTTTTCTCAGCCTCTTACACCAAGGCTGATACTTCTGGAAGGGAGTTATCAGGGAGCAGTTAGGCCCTGACATTTTCCTAAGCTGATCTAATATTGTCTCAAGCTACCTGTAGAATCTGAGCTACCACATCAAATTATGTCACTTAAATCTGAATAATACATTGTGTTTCTATAAGAGGTAACTTGAAAGATGCTTTTGAGTAGGGTGGTGATGGCTCAAGCCTGTAATCCTATCTACTCACAAGGCTAAAATCTAAGGATCACAATTCGAAGCCAGCATGGGCAAGAAAGCCTATGAGATTCGTATGTCCAATAAACTACCAAAAAAAGCAGGAAGTGGGTCTGTGGCTCAGGTGGTAGAGCACTAGCCTTGCTCAAGAAAAGCTCTAGGACAGTGTCCAGATCCTGAGCTCAAGCCCCATGACTAGAAAAGAAGAAAAAAGAAAAGAAAGGTACTTTTGTTGGTCCTATGAATTAAGTAGAAACTAGAAATGCCCCCAATTAGCATTTGTGTTCTTTAATCTGTCTTTGTTTTTGTTTTGACCTGTTTTGAACTCTGGGCCTGAGCACTGTCCCTGAGCTCTTCAGCTCAAGGTTAGCACTCTACCACTTTAGCCACTTCTGGCTTTTCCTGTTTATGTGGTACTGAACCCAGGGCTTCATGCATGCTAACTAAGCCACATTCCCAGCCCCACACCTTCTTTTTCTAAAAAAATTTTTTTTCAATTGGATTCTGAGATATAAGTTTCGGTTCTACCTGAACAACTGCTCAGTCTCATCTCTGCTTGTTAGCTCCTTCATTATCTCCTCAACCTCTGAAAATTGGGTTGTCTCAGAACTCAATTCTTTGATACGTCTTCCCTTCTATCGATAGTCACTCGTTGTATGAACACATAAATTTCTATCATTTATATGATTTCAACTCCTAATTATATATCTGTAACCTAGACATGTATGTATCTCACTCCATGGATAGCTGTCTCTTGCAATTTTCCCATCTCTGTTATGGTTACTCAAATTTTCTAGCTGTCCATCCACAACCTTTAGCCATCTTTAATCTTATTCTCAAATCCTGTATCTAATTCACCAACACATCCTATCAACTCTACCTTCAAAAACACATCCCCAAACCCAATCACTTCTTAGGCTTGTACAATCAGAGGTTCAAACAATCATTGTCTCCAACCTAGATTAAGTTCTACTTAATCTATCTCTACACAAACTTTTCAGACATCATTTCCTACCACTCACCATCTAACTTACTACACCAGTTTCAGAGAACTTTGCAGTTGTACAAACCATACCTGAAATGAAATCCTACATCATCGGACAGACCCTTGGCACTCAAATGATGCCTCCACTTGGAACATTCTTTCTCCAAATATTTCTGTAACGGCCTTCAAGTACTTTCAAATTTCTTAACATATCACTGAGGACTTCTCTGGCTACCTTGTATGAAATGTCAACTCCTGGCCCTCGCGCTTACTTCCCCTACTTGCCCTTTGGTATTTTTCTCAGTAGAACTTCTGGCCATCTGTTCTATTTTTGTTCATTTTCTTGTTTGTCTCCCTCCACTAAAACCTAAATTCTATGAGGAAAAGACTTTATCACTTTGTGGTCCCTACTTGTCTTCCACCCCTAAAACCATGCATAGAACATAGTATGTATACAAACAATGTTGAATATCTGAAAAGGAAAGCACAAAAAAAGAGGAACTATTTAATCAATTGAAACAAATCATTTAGGCCTGCTTGGATTCAAGTTTGCTTCTATAAAATTTGGGGTCCAAACTTAATTAACCTCTATAGATATTTAGCACTCTGTCACACCATGAGTGGTCACAGGTCATAGGATTGTCTAGTAGTTAGGATGGGCACACAATTATCTTAGTATTAGTATGCTACTGTACGTGCTCCTGAAATTTTGAATAAAGCAGAGATCTATGAATTTTATATGCTCTTCTCTGTGACAGGACTAACTCCTACTTATTTCTCTCCATTATTAAAAACTTGAGATATAAGTTTTATTTATGAAGCCAGAAACAATGGTTGACACATTCATTTCCTATCAGGATTCCTTACCTCCACTGTAGTGTACGGCTGGAACACGGACTGCCAGGACTGCTGTGGGCTTGTGGGTTCAAGAAAAAGACAAGAGGAGAGGTGGCCAGAACACAATCAGCACTAAATGGGACTTTAGTGAAGGAGAGAGCTGGAGATGATGAAGGTAAGAACATGTGCTGGTTTACGTCGGCTCCTCGGCAAAGAGCAGAGATTCTGACGAGGTACCACAGTAGGAAAGAAATAGGGTCAGTGATAATTTCTCAACCCCAAAGAAACATTTAAAGTGGGTTTAGGCAAGAAGCTCAAGAAATATCAAATGGTCAAAAACCATTCAGTATTTTAATATTCAACATTCCACATTAGTAACATTGTTGGTGAAGAATAAGCATAGAGATAAAACTACCCACACAATTAAAAAAAATTTTTTAATTAAGCTTTGGCTTGTCAAAGTAATTAGAACTGGCTCTGAGGCAAACTAAAAATTATAAGTTTATTTCAACAGTAATATTATTAATATAGAAAATAACAAGTAATATTTCATGTTTGATAAATAAAACTGCCTGAAGAAAAACATGAGGCTACAAAAGGCCAAATGTCCTCAAACATTTGCAAATTATGTTATCAACAATGACTAATATATTTAGTTTACTTTTCCCTAATGAGTATGTCAAACAATGTCATTTAATTCTGTATGGTAAATTTTGTTTTGTTTTATGTTTTTATTTTTGAGACAGGTTCTCACTAAATTGCAAAGGCTAGCTTCAACTTGTGATTTTCTAACTACCTCAGCTTACTGAGTAGCTGGGACTAAATGTCAGGAACACAACATTAAACTTGCCAGACTTAAATTTTAACACATAAGGTTTAGCCATTTTGAGATATATATTATTGGGACTATAAAAGTCTGTAAAAACCAAATCTTACCTTTCTATTCCTAATTACCACTGGGAAAACTAGTTATGCAATGGGTTATAGTCTAAAAAGCATTCTTTGAAAAACAAAAGGTGATTAATAAACTCCCTACAAGTGTCTCATGGGTATTTTCGAAATTCAGTCACTAAAACAGACACAAGGTTTTTCAATGTAGTATACTAACTAACATTCAAAGAATATAGTAGTTGACCACTTAGATTTTCTCTTTCCCCCCCCCTCACCACCCCCCGCCCCGGGGCTTGGGATCAGGGCCTGAGCACTGTCCCTGGCTTTTTTTTCTCAAGGCTAGCACTCTACCTCTTGAGCCACAGCGCCACTTCTGACTTTTTCTGTTTATATGGTGCTGAGGAATTGAACCCAGTGCTTCATGCATGCTAGGTAAGCACTCTACTGCTAAAGCCAACCATGTTCCCAGCCCTAAAGTATTTTTTATAGTTTGTATTAAAGGGTTTCATTTCAACATGTCAATTTATGTGTATAAAGATCTTGATCCAACTTTGCTAACAAGTCATCTTTAATGATTACTTCTGTTAATAAGCCTTCTTTTTCATGGCCTTTTACCCTTTTTGTTTGGGAATAAATAAAAATGTTTTTTAAGTATGGCAATAGGCCATTTATATTTCAAGCAAGTACTGTTTTTCAAAGCCGGGTAGAATTAGTAATCCAATCAATGAGAATCTACAGATCCTGAAGGGTATCAACCCAAGGGAAGCCACTGTTTATGTTTGATAGGCCCTGATGTCTGGGTAAGCACTGAAAACCAGGGAAAAATATCTAAAGTGCACTTCTTATTGCCTGGGTAGTTAAGGAAAGGCAGTTCAATACAGATAATGAGGTAGCAGGGATTCTAGGACTTTTCTTTCTCTGCTCTCTAATTTTCTGATCAGTTCTCTCAGTACTTCTTCATTAAATAAGTCTGAGCAGTTCTTGGAAGAGCCACCCTGAGGGAAGCTTTCTCTTATTCTCTGGCTTTGAAATCCGTACCTAATAAAGCATGTTTGTTCTAGAAACAACATTTTTTACAGAAACAAAATTCAAGGTGCACACCCTAAACAACCCCAGCTTGGAACTGCAAGGGAGGTCTGAGGTTCAGAGCAGAAATGCAGTACCTTCTCCCATCAAAGGAGAGGGTATTTTTCATTCCCATCTCTTTCTCACATTCCGGGCTTCTATCTGCAGCTTTGACACTAACTTTAAAATTTGCTTTCAAGGCAAGGGAAAAACTATCTTCATTGTCAACCCAGTATCCCAAGCACCTAGGGATTCCTAAAATTACATCCAACTCAGTTTCCAGAATTGGAAACCACAAGTCCCTGGCAGGGATCACTGCTGTGACCTTGAATTACTAAAGTAAGCTCAGTCTTCTTCCTGCCAGGCAACTCAAGACACTGAGTCCAAGCAAACAAAGTTGTTAATTGGCATTAGTTTGTTTCCTAACATCTGCTATTTTCAAGTCAGAGACCCCAGCCTCCTTACTGAATCCGCAGGCACGGTGCTCCCAGTCTCTCTCTCCTTCGTTTCATCATTCTGGCTATTCAAGTCTGCCCTCTCACACTGTAGTCTTGCCAAGAACTCTCTCACACAAGGGACATCTAAGCCAAAAGAAATTTACAAAAGCTCCCCAAACTTATGGGGGAACATTAAGGAACTTTTTTCAAAAAACATGATATTCAGAATCCCACCCCCCCAGAAGAACTAAGAGACCTAGAGGCAGCAGTGAGGACAGTGAGAAGTTCCAGATCCCACATGAATCAGCTGTCCTCTTGAGCTGCCTGACATCATTCACACTCAGCCTGCAACAAATCAGAGGCCCAGAGAGCACCTTGTTCCCTCATCAGTGACAAGCACCAAACTCCCTCCCCCACAAATCAGTTGCAACCTCCCACTCAGAGACTTGGCAGGCAGTGAAGGCTCTGGCAGAAAATGAACATACCAACTTGAAAACTCACACTGTGTCAGAAATACTATGAACCCAGGAGAAATGGGCTAGGCTTCAGCAGCTGTTTCAGTAAGCAGAGGATTGGAAGAAAGCCTCCTACAGATCCCAAATTGGGAAATTAATGAGCTAAGAATAAGTGGGTATTTCTACATTACTCATTTTCAGACCTAGGCTTAGTGGGACATAACAGGACTTTATTTAGTCACAGTTCAAAGCATGTCCTTATTGAAATTCTGAATATGATCAGTTTAAGTAATCCTCAAAGTTGCTATCACTGTGATTCAATTTCTATTAGTCAATGATTGAAATCACTTCAATAGTCAATAATCACTCAATAACCTCATGGGAGAAAAGTCATAAAAAGAAAACTAAGAAAACAAGCCCCAAACTAGGTTTAATATTGACCAATAATCATTAAAAATCAACTTATATAGCATACTTCATATGACTTTAAAATGGAAGAACTTCATTGAAGTAAGATTACTTGTGTATGTTTTGGTGGTGATACGCTGTGAACACAGAAAAGTACCAAGGCGAGGAAATAGCACTATGAAACTGTTACTACTATTATAGGTCTTGTCCTCTGAGCACTATCTCCCAAACTAAGAAAATCATCTGAGAAAAATCAGCCTGGCCTGGAGAAAGCCAAGTGATCAAAGTAAAGTGTGAGCTAAACACCAGGAGCCAAGGGAAGCAAAACGTAAGCAGAAGTCTCATCCATGCTACAAAACAACAGCCAACTCTGTTGGGCTCTTCTCATTCATCTAGATGGCAAAGTATGATGAACAGTTTCAGGGTAATATCAAATAACATACTCATATTTCAACAAGCTCTGATTCAACTACAGAAAGTCCTAAAATCAATTTAGGAAGTGCCGGTCCTTGGGCTCAAACTGAGAGCTTGAGCAATGTCCCTGAGCTTTTTTATCCAAGGCTTGTGCTCTACCACTTAAGCCACTTCACTTTTGGCTTTTTGGTGGGTAAATGAAGATAGGAGTCTCATGGACTTCCCTACGTGGACTAGCTTCTAACTGTGATCCTCGGGTCTCAGCCTCTAGAGTAGCTCAGATTACAGGCATGAGCCACTGGTGCCTGGTGAGGATCAACATTTTTATTTTGTTGTTGTTGTTGTTGTTGTTGTTTTTTGCCAGTCCTGGGCCTTGGACTCAGGGCCTGGGCACTGTCCCTGGCTTCTTTTTTGCTCAAGGCTAGCCCTCTGCCACTTGAGCCACAGCGCCACTTCTGGTCATTTTCTATACATGTGGTGCTGGGGAATCGAAACCAGGGCTTCACGAATACGAGGCAAGCACTCTTGCCACTAGGCCATATTCCCAGCCCAGGATCAACATTTTTAAAAAAGAGAAAATAGTATAGAAAAAGATATTTCAGCATACTTCATACCATATTAAAAGGTAAACAAGCAGTGTTTTGTTAAACTTGTGGATTTTTAACAACAATTACTGAAATATATATAAATATGCATGTATAAACATGTGTAACGTGTTGCAAAGTAGTCTATTTATTATTTAGGACCAAAGTCTAAAATGTTCAAAAGCCATTGTTTTGGTTTAGTTACCCAAACCAATCTATCCCATCTAGACAATCACTTTTCCTCCCCATATATTTTCTAGTACCTCTTAACAAGTACCAGGCTCCACTTTGGAAAGCCTTAAGATGATACCAGGATCAGTCACAAAAATCTCAGCTGAGGCTTGCAGGTGGGACAAGCCCTTAGGTTTCTACTCAATGTTCTCCAATCCTCTAAAACCTCCAAGTAGGCTACTAAATAATAAATAATAATAATGATACAACAATCAACCTTTATGAAGTGCTTAATACTTGCTGGGTTCTCTTTTTAAGTACTTTAAAGGTAATACATATGTATTCCTCATCACAGTTTTGTGACTAATTCCATTACTTGGAAAATAAAAGACTAAACTAAGAGAGAAAAAAACCATACCACTGGTAACTGGGAAAGCCTTCTCTCCTCAATGCTTGCACACAGTTGACCCACATACAATTTTTTTTTTTTTTTTTTTGGCCAGTCCTGGGCCTTGGACTCAGGGCCTGAGCACTGTCCCTGGCTTTTTCCCGCTCAAGGCTAGCACTCTGCCACTTGAGCCACAGCGCCGCTTCTGGCCGTTTTCTGTATATGTGGTGCTGGGGAATCGAACCTAGGGCCTCGTGTATCCGAGGCAGGCACTCTTGCCACTAGGCTATATCCCCAGCCCCCACATACAATTTTTAATTGCCCAAAGTATTCCTGCTTTCATTCAAGTTGATGACAGCCAAGGTGATGAAGAAGCCTTCTCTAGAACCAACTCAGAAACCACTGGGCTATCTATATCATTTAGTAAAAGATTCTGACAATAGTAAATGGATTTCTCTAGCAAGCTATGCAATAGTACGTTAAGGGAAGAAGAACATAGAGCTTCTTAAACAATAGTGAAATCAAAAAATGTTTGTTCAGTTTTTAGAGAATATTGAGTCCTATGCCCTTTATCTAGCCAAAGACAATGTTACTTTTATTTCCAGAGCTTAACACTTCCTTATCTAGCCAAAGACAATGTTACTTTTACTTCCAGGGCTTAACACTTCCCTGCATATTTTCTTTACATGTGCTAGTATTAGAATTCATTTGGGGGGGCTGGGGATATGGCCTAGTGGCAAGAGTGCTTGCCTCCCATACATGAAGCCCTGGGTTCAATTCCCCAGCACCACGTACACAGAAAATGGCCAGATGTGGTGCTGTGGCTCAAGAGGCAGAGTGCTAACCTTGAGCAAAAAAAGCCAGGGACAGTGCTCAGGCCCTGAGTCCAAGCCCCAGGACTGCCCCCCCCCCCCAAAAAGAATCCATTTGGGCCAAGACTCCTGTGGCTTTGCCATCAATGGGAAGACCTAACCTTTCCCTGTTCTGGTGACAGAGTACTATAATCTGTAATATGGCAAATGAAATCCCTATCTTGTCTTATTCATTCATACAATTATTTGCTGATTATACAATCACCCTTAGAGCCAAAAGGAAAAGGTCTCTACCATGGACTAGTCACTTTAGAGATCCTGCAAAAAAAACAGCACAACAACAATATAATACTGCTTCTCTGTCGTGAGAACTAGCATAAATTACTGGCAAAATGGAATCCTAAAAATGCATTAAAAATTTACTATTCTGACTCCAGGAGGAAAAACCTGATTGCACCTTTCTTTCTATATCCTTAAACAAAGGGGCGGGGAACACAACTATGTCAAAAGGCCTTTTGTAAGATGCAAAACTACAAGCTTAAGAGAGAAATCCAGGCTGGAAATGTGGCTTAGGGGTTAAGGGCTTGTCTAGTATGCATGAAGCCCTGGGTTCCATTCCTCAGTACTACATTAACAGAAAAAGCTGGAAGTGGCACTGTGGCTTAAGTGGTAGCCTTGAGCAAATGAAGCTCAAGGACAGTGCCCAAGCCCTGAGTTCAAGCCCCAGGACTGGCAAAAAAGAGAGAGACAGAGCCAGAGAGAGAATTCTACCTGAGCAAAAAAATAAAAAGAACAGCAGTCTTCTAAGTAAACAGAAGAAAATTTAATCTCTCAAATCCTTCCTCAAATAGCATGGATATAATAATTTCTTGCATAAGAAAATTATTATCTCCTAGGAATAAACAGAAGAGGGGAGGAAGAAAAGGAGTGTACTGAAGCATGTATGTGAACACACACACATTCATACATACATATACATGTATATATATATATATATATATATGTATAATGAAGCCCACTACATACTGCTTGAAAAAGAGGAGGAGAAATAAAGGAATATGATAGAAGGAGTGAACTAGTTCAAAATATACTATATACATCTGTGGAATTATCACGAGACCCTCTCATACTATTACTGTATGATAATTTAACAAAAAGGTTATCTCATAGCAGTCAAACTTCTTTCTGTACCAACTCATGGTTCTAAAGGTACTAAAGGTCAGTATTCGAAGCATTTTGCAGAATTAAGCAGTTCATTGTACTAAAATAAGTGCTCACGTGCTACACATAACAGGTAAAAACCCAGTTGTTTTTTGTTTGTTTGTTTGTTTTGTGTTTTGTTTTTGTTTTTTTTGTTTTTTGGCCAGTCCTGGGCCTTGAACTCAGGGCCTGAGCACTGTCCCAGTTTTCTGTATATGTGGTGCTGGGGAATCGAACCCAGGGCCTCGTGTATCCGAGGCAGGCACTCTTGCCACTAGGCCATATACCCAGCCCTGTTTTGTGGTTTTTTTTTTTGCTAGTCCTGGGCCTTGGACTCAGGGCCTGAGCACTGTCCCTGGCTTCTTCTTGCTCAAGGCTAGCACTCTGCCACTTGAGTCACAGCGCCACTTCTGGCCATTTTCTGTATATGTGGTGCTGGGGAATCGAACCCAGGGCTTCATGTATACGAGGCAAGCACTCTTGCCACTAGGCTATATCCCCAGCCCAAAAGCCACTATTTTATACTGGTGAACAGTTAAACTGTTAATGTTATATAGAATTTAACTCACTTTAGAATTAAAAATTATGTTAAATTATATTAGAATTTTAAAAATTACAAAAATTTCAATTCAACTTACTTAAATAATTTTGAACGTGACCCATTAATCACAAAGAGCAGTATCATCTATCCAATATTTAGCAGCCAAATACAAAGATCCCTTCCAAATTCCGGTACCATGATTTAAAAGTTAAAATAATCATAGAAAATAATGAAAATTATAGATTTAATGTAAATGATTTTTAAATTTGATATTTAATGGCTGACTCACTGTACAGGATAAAAAACCTTTGTATGAAATGATTAACTGGCAATAAAAAAGAAAATTATGGCATTTATACAGATTATAGTAGGGACAAAAGTCATACTAAACAACAAATTGTATATATTGTTGTTACCTTAATATGAAAATAATAAGAGTATAAATGAAAATAATAAGAGTACAAATGAAAGAACTTCACTAGCTTTATATTGATGGCATACAGGTTTTGACTTAAAGAAAAAAAACAACACTTGGAAACAACTCCCGGGCCCTGAGTTCAAGCTCTGGGATCAGCACACCCCTTCACCCCCATACAGACAAGTCCAAAAAGTGTAAGGTAGTTTAACTTATGCTTTTTGTGTGTGTGTGTGCCAGTTCTGAGGCTTGAAGTCAAGGCCTGGATGCTGTCCTGAGCTTTTTTCCTCAAGGCTAGTGTTCTACCACTTGAGCCATAGCTCCAATTCTGGCTCTTTGGTGGTTAACTGGAAGTAAGAGTTTCTCAGGGGCTGGGGATATGGCCTAGTGGCAAAAGTGCTTGCCTCATATACATGAGGCCCTGGGTTCAATTCCCCAGCACTACATACACAGAAAACGGCCAGAAGTGGCGCTGTGGCTCAAGTGGCAGAGTGCTACCCTTGAGCAAAAAGAAGCCAGGGACAGTGCTCAGGCCCTGAGTCCGAGACCCAGGACTAGCAAAAAAAAAAGAGTTTCTCAGTTTTATCTGCCTGAGCTGGCTTCAAACCATCATCCTCGGATCTCAGCCTCCTGATTAACTAGGATTGCAGGTGTGAGCCACTAGCACCTGCCAACTTCATTGTTCTTATTATAGATTTTTGTCAGACTTCCACATTTGAAAATTATCAGTAAAATTAACAATTATTTTATGTCTCTATCATCTTGTGCATGCTCTATGCTGATGCTTGTTTTAAGCCTCTATAATAAACTAGTAGCCAGCGTGTGTTTTTACCAAGAGACTGTCTCAGAGTTCCACAGAAAAGGACTTCAGTGGGTATTTAAAACTATTGACATCTCAAAGAATAGATTCTTGCATAATGTTCCCAATGGCATTGCTTAGATAAGTGGAGAGCTTCCAGACCATTCCAGTGGACTGAGTCAGAATTTCCAGAGCTCTTTTTGATCAAGAAGCGAACTGTGAACTTACAATCTAGTGAAGTAAAAATTAATGTAGAGGAATACTGAATGAACCAAGGAGGAATTATCTGTTTGAAATACTGCTTTAACACATATTCCCAAGATATATCAGGAAATATGTTCTCTGTCTTAATCTATTTATAACTTTTAAGTTGGCAGCACTCCTCTTGTAAAACAAAACACAGATAATCATATCTGGGCCAGGTGTCAGAAGCCCACTCCTATAATCCTAGCAACTCAGGCGGCTGAGAAAGTTCACTAGGTTGCAGCTCCAAAGTAATTAGCAAAGGCAGACCTGGAAGTGTGGCTCAAGTGCACCAGCTTATTTGCAAGCATTAGGTTCCAGGTTCAAACCTTATGCACTGCCTCCCCCCCCCAAAAAAAAAAATCACATCTGATTGTCACTGATTCTCCTCCAACCCAGAAAAGGGAGGGATGGAGGGAATGGGGGGGGGGGAGATTAACTCACTGTACAGCTCAGGCTGGCCTCAAACTCATGACCCTCATGCCTGCACCTTCTCAAATCATGGGACTATATATATATGCGCCACCACACTCAGTTAAGAATCCACTAATTTTTACCAGAATGTAATTTTTAAGCCCGTTATGCAACCAAGAATTGTCTCAAATTTTTTACTGATTTTTTTCCTTTATTGTCAAAGTGAAGTACAGAGGGGTTACAGTTTCATATGTAAGACAGTGAGTACATTTCATGTTCAACTTGCTACCTTCTCCCTTTTTATTATTAATAATATTTAACATGTGTCTTTTTAGCTGTGGTGTGTGTGTGTGTGTGTGTGTGTGTGTGTGTGTGTGTGTGTGTGTGATTGAGGACTGAAAACTCAGGGCCTTGCATTTGTTAAGCTACTGCTCTTCCATTAAGCCAAACTCCCAACCCCTTAACATGTATCTCTTCAAAAAAAAAATAGCCTTTTGTTTTAAGTTTGTTATTATGGAACTATATTTCTAGAAGTATCTGGAACATGTTTTATTTTACCATTTGTTAAGTCCAATTTAAAACTTTTATTTTTTTCTGACTTTCCACATTTATTTATATTCTCAAGGGCATATATTATATAATTCAATATACAGATAAATTAAAACAAAATTATCATAGCATTTTAGAACAAATATTTTTCAATGTCATCAGTAATAGCTTTAGAGATACTATTATTATTAGTTGAACTTACTGTCTACCTAACTTTGTGAGTCATTGATCTTTTTTTTTTTTTTAATTTTCAAACTGATGTACAGAGAGGTTACAATTTCATACATTAGGCATTGGATACATTTCTTTTACTGTTTGTTACCTCCTCCCTCATACCCCCCTCCCCCAATTTAAAACATTTAACATTTATAATTCTATGTTCTTTTCTCATACTACAGCAATTTTAGATACAGGTATAGATTGCCTACTATTTGTTAAGCATTAAGTACCAGAGTATGGCATTAAGTGCCATACTACCACCATCTTGAGATCATAGAATATACCATCTTTGGAATAAATTGTACCTCCCATAAAATTCATATTTTGAAGAACTAATCACCAAAGTAACCATTTTTAATGTGAGTCTTTAGGAAGTAATTACAGTTAAATGAGTTTGTGAGAGCGGGGTTCTGTTTGTTTGGGTTTTTTTTTTTGTTGTTGTTGTTGTTGTTTTGGTCTGCAGTGGGGCTTGAACTCTGGGCCTGGGCTCTGTCCCCAAGGTCTTCCACTCAAGGATAGCATTCTACTACTTAAGCCACAGCACCACTCCCTGAGAGCGGGGTTCTGATCCTATAAGACTAGTGACTTTATAAGAAGACAGCTGGGAATATGGCTTAGTGGTAGCGTGCTTGCCTAGCATACACAAAGCCCTGGGTTTGATTCCTCAACACCACATAAACAGAAAAGGCCGGAAGTGGCGCTGTGGCTCAAGAGGTAAGGTGCCAGCTTTGAGCAAAAAGAAGCCAGGGACAGTGCTTAGGCCCTGAGTCCAAGCCCCAGGACTGGTAAAAAAATAACAAAAAAAGAATATTCCCTCATTTTCTCAGGCTGTTTCTTTAGAATGTTGATTATTTCTTTTGCTGTACAAATGACAACCTGAGACACCCACACAGATTAGTGAACAGCTGTAAGATCTAGAGATAATAAATGTGGGAATATGAGCATAACAATAGCTACTCAACAGTAACAACAAAGAGCTCTCAAGGATTTACAGGTTTTGTGTCCACATATTTACAGTTCACTGACAACCATGCTTATTTTCTACCAAAATGGTTCTAGAAAGGAAAGGAAATTTAGTAATGACTGTTTCAACATTCCTACCAACTTCTAACAATTCCTGTCTTCTCACCACATAGGTAGAGAAACAACATAAAATCATTTACTATAGAACACCAATTCTATAGACACACTCTTACATGTAACACAAAGCTATCACCCTAAGTTCACAGTGCTTAAAGACACCAAAAATGTCCTAATTTTCAAAGTCCCACAAAAAAAACAAAAAACTAAAACCTTTGGCAGGTACCAGTGACATCTCACACACACACACACAAAAGTTATGTGGTATATGTAGCATGTACTCTTTTTAGTACATAATCCAGAGCAATTTAGATATCAAATTGCAATAGAGTGGGAAGGTACATGGCAATGAATGTGTTTCACGGGGACAAATTCTGTCACCTTGCATCCCTGAGCCCAGGATCACTTCCTTTCTCCCTCTCTATCAATGTAGAGATTATGCTTGCTTTCGTCCAATATCTGTGTCCTAGATCACTGCTCAAATGAGTGGGTAAAAGGATAACTATTCTCCAGGCTCTTAGAAGACAGAGTCAGTAACACACAAACACACCCACAAACACAAAATCACAAACACATGCATACATACAATGATGGATACTTTCTTTTCACTGTTAAAGACTTTTTTTTTTTTTTTTTGCCAGTCCTGGGCCTTGGACTCAGGGCCTGAGCAATGTCCCTGGCTTCTTCCCGCTCAAGGCTAGCACTCTGTCACCTGAGCCACAGCGCCCCTTCTAGCCGTTTTCCATATATGTGGTGCTGGGAAATCGAACCAAGAGCTTCATGTGTAGGAGGCAAGCACTCTTGCCACTAGGCCATATTCCCAGCCCCTGTTAAAGACTTCTTAACCACTACTGAGTGCAGATTTTTTTCTTTTTTGGCCAGTCCTGGGCCTTGAACTCAGGGCCTGAGCACTGTCCCTGGCTTCCTTTTTGCTCAAGGCTAGCACTCTGCCACTTGAGCCACAGCGCCACTCCTGGCCGTTTTCTGTATATGTGGTGCTGGGGAATCGAACCCAGGGCCTCATGTATACGAGGCAAGCTCTCTTGCCACTAGGCCATATCCCCAGCCCCTGAGTGCAGATTATCTATAAAGATGTTTCATATAATCAGAGAAACAATTACTTTAATGTGCAAAGAGTACTAAAATAGCTTAACTTTCCGGATATCCATCTGCACAACAGTCACGGACAAAGCCTCCGGGACCAGCCCATGCTGGCACACCCACAAATACAAATACTTGGTGAATATAATGCAGATAAGCTACTCTCTCAGTTGCACATAACTATTAGTATACTACTCCCCTACACATCCTATCAGAAACCTTGCCTCGCCTGGCTTATAGAAGACTCAAGACTTTTCCCCCAGTCCTGGGGCTTGAACTCAGGGCCTGGGCACTGTCCCTGAGCTTCTTTTGCTCAAGGCTAGCGCTCTACGACTAGAGCCACAGAGCCGCTTCTGGCTTTTTCTGTTTATGTGGTGCTGAGAAATCGAACCCAGGGCTTCATAAATGGTAGGCAAGCACTCTACCACTAGGCCATATTTCCAGTGCCACTCAAGACATTTCTGAAGCTAGAAATTGAATATAAAGAAACACAACTTTTAAATAATAGAAGTTATCCAAATTTAATCCACTATATTTATAGTTTTAAAAATATTTAAAGCAAAACTGCAAGTAATGAAGTATTACTGCATATTAAATGATTCCTCTAACAGTTTTAATAAAAAGAAAAAAAACAAACCAAGCCACTGGTGGCTTAATAATAGCACCTATAATCCTAGCTGGTTGGGTGGCTCTAAACAAAGACTGAGGTTCCAGAAAGCAGAAGTGGTTGCAAGATCCCTTCTCAATCCATCGCTGAGTGTGGTGTTACATGCCAATCATCCTAGCTGAGAAAACGATTGTGATTCCAGGCAGACCCAGGCAAAAAAAAAAAAAAAAATCTGCTAAATTCACTTCAATGGAAACAGTTGGGTGTGGTGGTATATGCTAGACATTTTGCTATGACAGGAAGCCAAAAATAGACAGAATGAAGTTCAGGTACACATCAGGGCAGGAAGTAGTACTATCTCAAAATAATGATTACAAAAAAAGAAAGGCAGGGGGCTGGGAATATGGCTTAGTGGTAGTGTGCTCGCCTTGCATGCATGAAGCCCTGGGTTCGATTCCTCAGCACCACATAAACAAAAAAAGCAGGAAGTGGCACTGTGGCTCAAGTGGTAGAGTGCTAGCTTTGAGCAAAAAGGAAGCCAGGGACCTCAGGCCCTGAGTCCAAGCCCCACAACTGGCAAAAAAAAAAAAAAAAAAAAAAAAGGCAGGGGCTGGGAATATGGCCTAGTGGCAAGAGTGCTTGCCTCATATACATGAAGCCCTGGGTTTGACTCCCCAGCACCACATATATAGAAGATGGCCAGAAGTGACGCTGTGGCTCAGTTGGCAGAGTGCTAGCCTTGAGCAAAAAGAAGCCAGGGACAGTGCTCAGGCCCTGAGTCCAAGGCTCAGGATTGGCCAAAAAAGAAAGGCAGGGACTGGGAATGTTGCTTAGTAGTAAAGTGCTTGCCTAGCATGCATACAGCCCTGGGTTTGATTCCTCAGCACCACATAAATAGAAAAGGTCAAAAGTGGCACTGTGGCTCAAGTGGCAGAGTGCTACCCTTGAGCAAAAAGAAGCCAGGGACAGTGCTCAAGCCCCAGAACTGGCAATAAAAAGGGGGGGAGGGGCAAGATCTTAGGATGACTATTCAAAGCTATCCTGGGCAGAAAAATCCAAGAGACTCTTATTTCCAATTAATCACCAAAAAGCTGCAAGTGGAGCTGTGGCTCAAGAGGTAAGAGCACTAGCCTTGAGCAAAAACAGTGCAGGGACAGCACCCAGGTCAAGTAGAAAAAAAAAAGGGAGGGAGGCTGATGGTGTAGCTTGGTGGTAGAGCATCTGTGAACTCCAGGACAACCAAAAAAACTAAAAACAGTGTAAGAAAACAATCATTAGGGTATTTCTGCAAAACATGTAGACGTATTACATGTATGATATGTACACAAAATATATATAATAAATATAAATAGAATTATGTCCTCCTCTGAAATTATGTTTCATGTTTCCTTAAGGAAAATGTTCAAGCCAATTGCTTTATTATCGTTTTATTTCCTTAAGTACCTCCAAAATTTATCCTATAATAAATCATGACAGGTTTGAGTCTGAGTGTGAATGCGGTATAAGTATATGAAATACAGTCTTAGAACCTTATCATGGGAATTTTAATTTAATAAGTACAAATTCTATTTCCCACATCCCCATTTCCACAATTCCTTAATTCTGCTTTTAAACATTCCAGATGATTCTAATTAGCCAAATGAGCAATGCTAATTCAAAGAAATTTTTTTTATTATAAACTTTTTGTCCAAGACTGGGGCTTGAACTTGGTAGTTGAGGCCTTTGCTTATTGGCTCTACCAACTGAGCTATGCCTCCAACTCCTCAAAAGGATTCTTAAAGAGAAAAAAGTATCCCAAGAAAATATAAGAAGTTAAAATGCAGAAAAATACCAGAATAAAACAATGCCAGAATAAAACTTCCCTATTCTTGCCCCAACTTATCAAAAAAATATGGTCTTTCTCTAGTATCCACATTATAGGACAGAAACAGAAACAGTTTCAATTTGTTTTTAGCTTCAGCCTACTAAAATTCAGTGCATGCCAAAACACAAGAATAAGATTGTGATGAATATTTAAATGGCAGCTCTTTCAATACCAGGCAAAAATTGAGGCAGAGAAAGAGATTTGGGTGGGGAGGGACAGGATAAAGAGGAGACTCTGACCTAATGAGAGAAACCATCTAAACCACTGGCTTCTCTTGTCTTCAAGGTAGTCACAGAGAAGGTTCTTGAATGGAATTTCTCTAATCGATACTGAGAAAAGAATCTCAAGAGAATGTCCAAAGAGGCTGATCATCATAAGAATAATCATAATGATAATAATCACTACTTACAAGCTGCCTCTTCTTGGAAGGCTTAACTCCTTCTGAAAAACAAAACAAATACAAGCAAGTTAGACAAAAATAAGAGCCTATCTGAGCTCTCTAAGCATTCTTAAGTGGCTTAGGAGATTTAAAACAATGCTTTACCATTTCAGTCACAAAGACTTAAATATTTCTAAATGATCACTTCCTTTACTTTTAAATGTTTAATGAAATAAATAGCAGACAAGATTATCTCTTGTTGGATGGTGATGGCCTAACACCTATAATCCTAACTACTCAGGAGGCTGAGATCTGAAGAAGAGGATTAGAAGTCAGCAGGGTAGGAAAGCCTGTGAGACTCTTATCCCCAATTAACTACCTAAAAAGCTGGAAGTGGAACTGTGGTTCAAGTGGTAGAGCACAAACCTTGAGCAGAAAAACTTCGAGACAGTGCCGAGGCCCTGAGTTCTAACTCCAGGACTGGCACCAAAAAAAAAAAAAAAAAAAAAAAAGATTATCTCTTTATTCTTCCTTCTGAAAAGATATGACTCAAAAAATAGTTGTAATGGGCTAGGAATGTGGCTTACTGGTAGAGTGCTTGCCTAACATGCATGAAGCCCTGGGTTCAATTCCTCAGCACCACATACACAGAAAAAACTGGAAGTGCCGCTGTGGCTAAAGCGGTAGAGTGCTGTCTTTGAGCAAAAAGAAGCCAGGGACAGTGCCCAGGCCCTGAGTCCCAAGCCCCAGGACTGGCCAAAAAAAGTTGTAGTATTTCTCCCACTAGATGGAACCATCTCCCCAGTGTAGATTCTACACTTGATTCCATTCCTTGAGCCAATCTTAATTGCTAACTGATTTAAAGGATTCACATCCTTAGCAGCTGAGAAATTAAAGAAACAAAATGGGACTGACTGAGGGAAGGATTAATTAGAAAATATCTTAAACGGTAAGTATAAGCCAGTGCCAGTGGTTCACACCTGTAATCCTAGCTACTCAGGAGGCTGAGATCCGAGGATCATAGTCAAAAGGCAGCCCTGGCAGGAAAGGCTGAAAGACTCATCTCCAATTAACCACCAGAAAATCAGAAGTGGAACTGTGGGGCTGGGGATATAGCCTAGTGGCAAGAGTGCTTGCCTCGTATACATGAAGCCCTGGGTTTGATTCCCCAGCATCACATATATAGAAAACAGCCAGAAGTGGCACTGTGGCTCAAGTGGCAGAGTGCTAGCCTTGAGCAAAAAAGAAGCCAGGGACAGTGCTCAGGCCCCTGAGTTCACGGCCTAGGACTGGCCAAAAAAAAATTCATCCTGCAATAAGTAGATTTAATTTCCTCTCATTGTTTTTCTTCTCTATCAGAAACAATACTCCTATATAAACATTCTTGTACTTTTTCCTAGTTTCTTGAAACTATTACATATACACTTAGGTTTGGAATTCCTAAGTCATAAAATATTAATATTTCTAACTGTTCCTCAAACTACTGTACCAACTTACCATCCGCTTCCAGAGTTTTGAAAGTGTTCTCTTTCTCACACTTGCCACTCACATTGCATATACTTAAAAGCTAACTGGCTACTCAATATCTCAGGGCCAATATGTCCAAAAAATGAACTGCTGTTTCTATGAAAAATAACTCCCCACCCAAAGTCTTTCTCCACCTCAGACGATGGTAACTCTATCCCAATTGTTCAGACCAAAGCTTGAACAGCTGATTCCTTTTTTATATACCCCACATCCTTCTCATCAGTAATTTTCTTTTTCATGTGTTGGTGTGTCATGTGTGCACATGTACATTTGCCAGTCCTAGGGCTTCAACTCAGGGCCTGGATGCCATCTCTTATCTTTTGTTGGCTCAAGGCTAGCACTCTACCACTTGAGACACAGCTCCATTTTTTGGCTTTTATTTGGCAGTTAATTGGAGCTAAGAGTCTCAAGGACTTTCCTACCCAGGCTGGTTTCAAACCTCAGATTCTCAGAACTCAGCCTCCAGAATAGCTATGATTATAGGCATGAGCCACCTGTGCCCTACTCCCATCAATAATTCTTAGAAGTATTTAAGTTTAAAATACATCCAGAGCTGGGCACTGGTGGCTCATGCCTGTAATCCTAGCTACTCAGAGGCTGATATTTGGAGGTTTATGGTTCGAAGCCAGTCTGGCTAAAAAAGTCCCTGTGAGACTCTTATCTCCAATTAACCACTCAAAAATCGGAAGTTGTTGGGCTGGGAATGTGGCTTACTGGTAGAGTACTTGCCTAGCATGCATGAAGCCCTGGGTTCGATTCCTCAGTACCACATAAACAGAAGTGGCACTGTGGCTCAAGTGGTAGAGTGCTAGCCTTGGGCACTCAGGGACAGTGCCCAAGCCCTGAGTTCAAGACCCAGGACTGGAGAAAAAAATTGGAAGTTGCACTGTGGCTCAAAGTGATAAAGCACTCACCTTGACCAAAAAGAGCTCAGGTATAGCGCCTAGGCCCTGAGTTCAAGCCCCACAACTGACAAAAATAAATAGATAAATAAAATACATCCAGAATCCAACCATTTCTCCTTATCTCCACAGCCATATACTTCTAGTCTTTGTAACAAAAACCTTAGATCCAGTCACTATTTAAAAAAATTAAAAATTTTCTCTGTATATAACCTTGACAATAAAATTAACTTAAAAAAATTAAAATTACTGTGTGCGTGTGTGTGTGTGTGCGCGCGTGTGTATAACACCACCACCAAGGACTGGGACAGCAACAAAATATATAACATACATTAAAACTTCTGGAGAAAAAGGTATACAAGTCACAACAAAGGAGATAAAACTCTTAAGTATAGTTCAATACAGTTCAACTTTGATACCAGATGAGTTTTATTGCTAAAGGAGTTATGAAAAAACTATTACTTTGTACTACAATCTAAACCACCATGATGGTCTCTACCATGCCATTAAAAATCTCTAAGTGGTATCCCATTTTAGCTCTACTCTTGGCCCTCTAGTCTATTCTCAACATAGAATTTTGTTTTTCACTGTGCTAGGGGTCTCACACACCTTTTCCTGGACTTCCCACAAACTGCAGGTCTCCTACCTCCACCTCCTGAGTTGCTGGGACTGTACAGATTTGAATTACCATGCTTTGTTGAGATGGGGTCTCCTTAATTTTATTTTTAGCTGTTTATTTGGCTTCTTTGGGGACGGAAGACCTGGCCTGAAACCACTATTCTTTCATCTCTTCCCTTCCAGTAGTTATGATTACAGGTCATATCATCATCCTACATGTGAAAGATTCTTTTTTCCCCTGTGCCAATGCTGGGGCTGTCACTGAGCTGTTATGCTCAAGGCTAGCACTTTGTACTTGAGCCACAGGTCCACTTCCAGCTTTCTTTCTTTCTTTTTTTTTTTTTAGTCTTCCAAACTTTTATTTAAATGTCATTATCTTGGAGTGATTTTAGATCTTTTTAAAAGCAGCCATGTCCGTGGACTGCACATAGTCCTCAAAAGCAGTGATCTGTTCCTCAAGCATGTCTGTTCCTACTTTATCATCTTCCACTACACAGTGTATTTGAAGTTTCTTAATTCCATATCCCACTGGATCCAGTTTAGAGAACTCCCCCAAACCAAGCTATCTTCTTGAATGTGTTAAGACACATTCCTCTAATTTGCCATATCTGTCTCATCTTCCCAAGGCTTCACATCTAGTAAGATGGAAGACTTGACAACAAACAGTTTTTTGGGGGGCTTTCTTTTACTTGTACTGTGCAAAACATTCTTCCCTTCACTTCTTTGCTTCTTCACTTTCCTCCTCCTCATCACACCCAGAGATCAATGGCATCATTATCTTTACTATCTGCAGCTCTGCCACATTGGCAGGCCATACTTGCCCAAAGATTTCTTCACTCCTGGCATGCTGCCCTTCTCCTTTTCTTTTTCTTTTTTTTTTTTTTGCCAGTCCTGGGCCTTGAACTCAGGGCCTGAGCACTGTCCCTGGCTTCTTTTTGCTCAAAGCTAGCACTCTGCCACTTGAGCCACAGCACCACTTCTGGCCGTTTTCTGTATATGTGGTGTGGTGCTGAGGAATCGAACCCAGGGCTTCATGTATATGAGGCAAGCACTCTTGCCACTAGGCTATATTCCCAGCCCCGCCCTTTTCCTTTTCATACGACCTGATACAATTATACCAATGCTTCAAATACTGCCCTATCTGTTTGCAATGGCACATACCCCTTGATGGAACTCTTGTCTGCCAGGTAATCACTGAGCACCTAGAGACCCGAGGGGCTCTTGAGGTCTTTGAAACCCATAGCATTGTCTGTATCCAGGAGCTGGGTAGCAGCTAAGGGGAAGCTACTTGCAGATTTGTGATAGTTGATTATAGAGTCTCATAGACTTTTTTGCCCAGGCTTGTTGTGAACCAATATCCCTTAGATCTTAGACTCTGGAGTAGCTAGGATTACAGGTGTAAGCCACCAATACCAACAAAGTATCCTTTTTAGAGATAAGTTAAATCACAACATTCTGCTAAAAATCCTCCTATAGCTTTTACTCAAGAATGAAAGTTTTTTTTAAAAAAGCTACATGCAGCACACTCCTTAGTTTCAAGATATACTACAAAACTACCGTGACCCAAACAGTATGGTACTAGCATAAAAACAGAATACAGACCAATGGAATCAAGTAGGGAACACATAAATAGACAAAAGGCATCAAAGAACACACATATGGGCAAAGACTCCCTTCAAAAAATGCTGTTGGGAAAACTGGATGTCTACATGTGGAATAATAAGACCAGACTCCTCTCTCATACCATTAACAAAAATCAACTTAAAATAGACTAAGCCTCCCAAGCAACTGACATTGTGTGGACCACATCTAGCTAGGCAGAAAGTATTTGGATGAGAACATAACAAATAAAAATATAGACAAATGGGATTACATTAACCTACAACATTTGTACAGCAAAAGAAATAATCAACATACTAAAGAAACAGCCTGCTGGGAATATGACCTAGTGGCAAGAGTGCTTGCCTCGTATACATGAAGCTCTGGGTTCGATTCCCCAGCACCACATATATAGAAAACGGCCAGAAGTGGTGCTGTGGCTCAAGTGGCAGAGTGCTAGCCTTGAGCAAAAAGAAGCCAAGGACAGTGCTCAGGCCCTGAGTTCAAGGCCCAAGACTGGCAAAAAAGAAAAAAAAAAAAGGAAAAAGAAACAGCCTGAGAAAATGAGGAAATATTCTTTTTTTGTTTGTTCATTTTTTGCCAGTCCTGGGGCTTGGACTCAGGGCTTGAGTGCAGTCTCTGACTTCTTTCTGCTCTTCCTCTTGAGCCACAGGACCACTTCCAGCTTTTTCTGTTTATGTGGTGCTGAAGAATCAAACCCAGGGCTTCGTGCATGCTAGGCAAGCACTCTACTGTTAAGCCACATTCCCAGCCCCAAAGAAAATTCTTAAATCATACATCTGACAAAGGATTAGTAGCCAGAACATAAAAGGAACTCAACAGCAAAGGGCCAAACACTCTGATTGGAATTTAATTTAAATACTGAGAAAACACATATATACTTTAGCAACAACTGTATGAAAAAAAGTCCTACATCATTGATTACCAGGGAGATAACAATTAAAAACCACAATAAGGTATCACCTTAATGCAGTTAGAATGGCTATTATCAAAAGATAAAAGAACTGGAAAAAAAAGACCAGGAAGAAAAAAAAACACCTGCAATTCTATCTCAAATTAATTAGCAAAAAGCTGGACTCAACTGGAAGGGCACCAGATGCAAACAAAAAATCCAAGCAAGCATGTGAGGCCCTGAGTTCAAGCTATAGTATTGGCTAAAAGGGGTAGAAAAAGAGCTAGAAGCTAGGCACTGGTAGCTCACACTTGCAATCCTAACTACTCAGTAGACTGAAATCTAATAATCATAGTTCAAAGCCAGCCCGGGGAAGGAAAGTCTGAGAGACTCTTATCTCCACTAAACTACCAAAAAAAGCCAGAAGTAGATCTGTAGCTCAAGTGGTAGAGCACTAGCCTTGAGCAAAAAGCTTAGCTTTAGAATGTGAACGCACACATACTTGTACACACAAGGGTCTCTAGGAGTGATTATATCCTTTCTCCTAAAGGATCAATCTCTCAGGAGTAAGAAGGCTTTTGCTAAAAAGGCTTCACACCGCATTTGGCCCTTTTTTTTTCTTTTCCATCTTCTGCCATTTAAGGACATAGCAAAAGGTTCTTACTAGACATTCAACGCCAGCATCTTATTCTTGATGTTTCCCAGGCTCTAAAACTGAGAAAAATATTCAATTAAACACCAGAAAAACTGGAAGTAGAACTGTGCTCAAGTGTTAAAGCACTAGCCTTAAGCACAAAAGTTTTGGGACAGTGCCCAGGCACTGAAATCAAGCCCCAGGAATGGAACAATATAATCAACAAAAAATAGTGAGGCCTTGCCTAGGTACTGGGGGCTTATGCCTGTCATCTTAGCTACTCAGGAGGCTGAGATCTGAGGATTGAAGTTGGAAGCCAGCCCAGGCAGGAAAGTCAACGCAACTCTTATCTCCAATTAACCACCAGAAAACTACAAGTGGTTCAAAGAAGTAGAGCACTAGCCTTAAGCAAAAGAGCCAGGGACAGTACCCAGGCCCTGAGTTCATGACAAAAAAAAAAAAAGAAAAAAGAAAAAAAAGTTTATAGATTTTTAACTTCTAATTTGAAGTTTCTTAGCAGATCTTGTGTTATATTAGGCATATTATATTATTATTATATTATATTATATTATTAGGCATATTATATTATATTGGTTTTTTTGTGTTTCTATATTTAAATCTAAAACTTATTTTTAAAGTTTTATATTATAATTGAACTATTTTAAACAATCTAAAACTACTAAGGCTTTCCAAGCATTATTTTTATGCCAAAATGTTCCAGTACAGACTTCTGAAATACAAAGCTATTAGTAAACACTCTCCAGTTGCACAATCTGGCAGTTTGACACTCACTAGACAGAAAGACTCAAGAAGGAGGACACCAATAAATAGCACAGTACATACTGGAGACTTAATCACTATGTGGGGAAAAGGATTTAACACAAAATAGGCACAATAACTGAAAATATTTCCAGTCTGACAAATATTCTATTTCAAAATACTAACAACTGAAGAGAAACTATACAAATAGGCCTGGTGCAGTGGCTATACTGTAATCTGAGGTATGAAGATCATGAGGATCAGCCAGGACAAAAAAAACTTTTGAGACTTTTACTTCAACAAAACAAGCCAGATGTGATAGTAAGTGCTTGTGGTTCTAGTGACAATGGGAGGTAGTAAGATGTCAAGCCCTAAGTGAAAATTCAATACAGTACTCAAAAAATAAAGTAGTTAAGGACTAGAAGCATGGCTCAAGTGTTATAATCCCTGAATTCACATTCCATAATTACCAGGAAAAAAATATATATATGCCAATTTTAGCAGCTACTTAAACAAATATTACAATTTATGATAGACTTCTAGATTCTTTTTAAGTATATCTCAAAATTCACAAGAAATCAATTGTATGTAAGTAACAGAAAAAAGAAGGCTAAACATAGAGCTTCCCTATGACCCAGCAGCCCCACTTTTGGGCATCTACCCAAAAGATTACAAGCAAGAACACACTAAAGCCACCAGCACAACAATGTCCATCACAGCACAATCTGTCATTGCTAAAACATGGAAACAACCTAGATGCCCCTCAGTAGACAAGTGGATCAGGAAAATGTGGTACATATACACAATGGAATTCTATGCCTCCATCAGAAGGAATGACACTGCCCCATTGGTAAGGAAATGGAAGCACTTAGAAAAAAATCATACTAAGTAAAGTGACCCAGACCCAAAGAAACACAAACCCTATGGTGTCCCTCATAGGGAATAGCTAGTACAGGAATAGGCTAGTCATGGTAGAAGACCAAAATACCCCAATAACTACACCCATATGACCACATAAGAAGATGCCAAGTGAAATAAACTCCATGTTACGGAAACAAGAAGTGTGCCACTGCTGTGATTGTTTTCAGCATGCCATGTGAACTTGTACTACTTTTTTTTTTTCTCTTTTTCCTTGTCAGTTTGTTTGAGTGGTTTGTCTAGTTTTGTTTCTCTTGTAGTCCCTTCCTGTGGCTGTACCCTCACTACCACTGTGCTACATTCAAGTACCCTGGATATTGTCTGATACGGGTAGTAGAACTAGGGAAGGGAGAGGGAATACAAAGATCGAGAGACAAAGAACAAAAAGACAACCCATTCAAAAAGCAACACTTAGAAACCATTTGGTGTAAACCAACTGCACAACTCTTGGGGGGAGAGAGAAAGAGGGAGGGGAAAAATGAGGGAGGAGGTAACAAGTAGAACAAGAAATGTACTCACTGCCTTTCATATGAATCTGTAACTCCTCTGTATCACACTTTGACAAAAACAATTTTTAAAATTCACAAGAAATCAATTGTATGTAAGTAACAGAAAAAAAATTAAGGTAAAACATTTAAGAGTTTGTGGGGGGGGGGAGAGAGAGAGACAGACAGACAGACAGACAGACAAAGGGGTTTGAACTTAGGGCCTCACATTTGCTAGGCAGGGGCTCTATCACTTGAACTATACTGCTACCAGCCCTTTTTGCTATAGCTATTTTCCTAATAGGATCTAGTACTTATGCCTAGGGTTGGCCTGGACCACAATGCTATTCATGCCATCTGAGTACCTAAGATGACAGGCATGTGTCACCAAACCCAGCTTTTACTTAGTGAGATGGAGACTTTTTGCCTGGGTTGTCCTAACCAAAATCCTCCCAATCTTCACTTCTCAAGTAGTTGGGTTTATAAGCATGAATAACCATGACTACCTTTGGGTTACTGACTTTTAAAGTCCAAGCCACATTAAACAATTGCTAAAGGTTCAGTGGGGACTCCTATGGGCTTTGAAAAAGATCATAAAAATAACTACAAATACTATATTTAGTTTCAATTATGTTTTGCTTCTATGCTGGCACTGGCTGTGTCTTTTTTTTTTTTTTTTTTTTTTTTTTGCTCAAAGCTGGTATTCTTGAGCCAAAGCTCCACTTCTGGCTTTTTTCTAGTTAATTAGAGGTATGAGTTTCTCAGTTCTTTCTGCTCAGGCTGGTTTCAAACCTCAGTCCTTAGAGCTCAGCTTCCTGAGTAGGTAGGTAGGATTACAGATTTGAGATAAAACCATCCAGTTTGATGCTTTGTTTTTAATTTACTAATTCTGTAGATATTTCTTTTTGGAGCACTTTAAAAATAAAAATAGTTAATTTACTGTAATTAAAGACCCTAGGTACTTTGTACAAAAAAATGAAAAAGTAGCCATGTGTTGGTAGCTCACATCTGTAAATCCTACCTACTCAGAGGGCTGAGATCTAATGTTCATGATTCAAAGCCAGCCTGGGTAGCAAAGTCCATGCGACTCTTATTTCCAATTAACCATCCCAAAACTGGAAGTGGAGCTGTGGCTCAAAATCACAGAGCATGAGCCTTGAGCAAAATTGCTCAAGGACAGAGCCCAGGCCCTGAGTTGAAGGCCCACAACGGACAGATGGAAGGGAGGGAGGGAGGGAGGGAGGGAGGGAGGGAGGGAGGGAGGGAGGGAGGGAGGGAGGAAGGAAGGAAGGAAGGAAGGAAGGAAGGAAGGAAGGAAGGAAGGAAGGAAGGAAGGAAGGAAGGAAGGAAGGAGAAAAAAACAAGAGAAACAGCTACAATTCATTAATAGACATTCACAGGCTGGTTGACTAGTGTTTTATATATGAAACCTTCATTGTGCCAATTCTCAAAAATTTAGAATGATGAGTTGGCTTCTTATTTACAAGTAAAACTAAGGCAGGCTGTCATAATTTATAAAACAATCACTAAATTTAGAAAAATTTTAGTGGTGTTTTAGTGCTAAGGACCTCCACTAAAACTAGGTTAAAAGTTGTCTATCAGTCTATTTCCCCTCATTGTTACACAATACTTATCTCTTCAGTTGCCAAATAACCTGAGATTTAAGAAGATGACAGAGGACAGATAGATATGAATGACTGTACATCATATATGGCATACATATATATATGATGTTCACATACATATATGAAAAGTTCTATCAAACAAATGCCACATATACATGTGACTTTTTTTTTTGTTTTTTTTTTTTTGTTTTGGCCAGTCCTGGGCCTTGGACTCAGGGCCTGAGCACTGTCCCTGGCTTCTTCCCGCTCAAGGCTAGCACTCTGCCACTTGAGCCACAGCGCCGCTTCTGGCTGTTTTCTGTATATGTGGTGCTGGGGAATCGAACCTAGGGCCTCGTGTATCCGAGGCAGGCACTCTTGCCACTAGGCTATATCCCCAGCCCTACATGTGACTTTTTGACAGGGTAATTAGAAAAAGGATACATTTATTATAAACAATCTATCAGCAGTAATACCTAGGGTTCAAATTAGGTTTGCATCTTATATAGGTCTGATTTAATTGATCCACTCACTTAATACAAGTGAGCCCAGACAGCATTTTTCTATCAAAGTTGAAAGATCTAAGGTAGCTGTAGTAGTGCATGCATATAGATCTAATGTGCTGTACTTCGGAGGATCATGTGAACCCAGAAGTTTTAACAAAGCAAGACTACTGACTCAAAACAAAACAGAAAAAGAAACAGAATAGTGAGATCTTAAATAAATCCTTTAAGTATTCCTGATAGAATAAAGAGAAACAATGGTATTCTACCAATTCTCCTGACTCAGATGAATTAAATGAAATTGCAACCCATCTATTCAGTAAGTTTGCAAAGGACACTGAAAGGAAGATGGTCAGTAAAAATACTTTCTTTTACTCACCTGTAACCCTCTCCTTCTTAGGATACTGGAATTATCCATAGCAAATATCAAACAAAGGAAAAAACAAAAAGCTACTACCAAAACAGTTAACAACTAGTGCTTACTTACTGGTGAATAAAGAAGCAAAAGATTCATTCAGCATACCAGGCTCTGCCCACTAACCCACTGCTCCAGTAAACCATGCAGGCAAGCAGGCAGGCATAACAACAATCACTGCCTTATACCACAGGAGAAAACAGAAAGATCTTGCCAAAATTGCAACCAAAATAGGGGAAATATTTTATTATTTGTTTTTCTCTCCATACCAATACCATTAGTTGAAGTTATCTGTAGTACCAAGAAAAAACAAAGATTACAGAAAAATAAAAATTTAATCTTTGATATCCTATCTTCACGGCTTATTATGGTTTAGCAAACAAAACAAGAGTCTCCACCTGCAGCTACTAAGATTGCAAAATCCATGTTATATTTTTTTCTCCCAAAACAAAACCATTTCACATACATTTAAAAAAATATTTCAGAAATCAAAAAATTATATTATTTTGATGCCCTTTTTCTGCTCAAACCAATATAAAATCAGTTATTATGACTAAATCGGCAAAATTCCTTTCATCCTTTGTATAGACAAAGCAAATGTCAGATACTTTCCATACTGTCACAGGCTCTTTTGTTTCTTTATCGCTAGAAATGCTGGTCTTCAATTCTTGAGTAATCCCAAAAGCCTCTTTCTTCAGCAGCTTGGATCACGGCTAAGGTCAGTTTCACTGCTCTTTTATGTCCGTAAAGGGGGGCTAGTACACGTGTTGTGAGTTCTGAGCATGCACGAATCCACTCATCTCTATTCATCCCTGGCGGTGCTGTCACAGAAACGCTCCCTATTCCTCCAGACTTCTAAAAGGACACAGCACACAAAAGCCTCATCTCATTCAAGCTTTAACAGACTCCTAACTGCTTGTTTGGTCACTAGGCTGCCATTTTAAAAGTGGGACTTCAAGTTTAAAGATGTTTCTCAATTTATGGCTCAAAATATGTACTTTTTAGAGTTCAGGAGGAAAAGTCTGGGCTTTCACAATATGATTCTGTACATTAAGATCCATAAGCAACACTTAATTTTTCCAGTTTTATAGTAATTGCCAGAATCCTAGTAAGCACAAAGGAAAACTGAGAAAAGTCAATGACTTCTTTAATAAATCAAAGAAAAACTATTAAGTCAAATTATAGGACATGCTGCAAAAAAATTGTATCTACAGGATTTTAGGAACTATTAACCCATTTTTCCTACTTCAATAGATAAAGTTATATACAAAGCACTCTGAATCTGCCTGCTATATTCCCTAAGAAGTAAAAAAGCAGTAAGGATAGACTCAGTCTATACCCTACAAGGAAGAAAAACTGCCTTTTTTATCATCATGATAGCTGCAGCTAACAGTCTGGGGCTTGGAGGAAAGTCTATTTATAAGATTTTCTTAATCTCCTTACATACAACTGACTAGTTTCAACAGCTATTCATGCTACTGAAAATACCTCAGAAAGAAAAATACATCTCCCTTTCATTCAGCAGAAATTTTCTAATCCTTAGCACAACCAGTGTGGTCTTTCATTGTGAAAACTAATAAACCCACATCCCCATGGACTCCTTTTTCCATCTGCTTCTTTAAACAACTAATGGCTGGATTATGTCTATGGGGAAACAAACAGATGACATGAACAGACAGCTGATTTGCACAGAGTATGCTATATAGTACATTAATGTGTGCAAAGTTACAGGTTTTTAAAGCCATAGACCTCTTTATCAAATAATCTTATTGATGAAAACATATGTACCAGCAGAGAGGAAGCAGGAGTGGTGTTTTTTTTTTTTTTTTGCAAGTTCTGGGGCTTGGACTCAGGGCCTGAGCACCATCCCTGGCTTCTTTTTGCTCAAGGCTAGCACTCTGCCACTTGAGCCACAGCGCTACTTCTGGCTGCTTTCTGTATATGTGGTGCTGGGGAGTTGAACCCAGGGCTTCATGTATGCGAGGCAAAAATATCCCCAGCCCCAATAGAAATACTTTTAAAAAGTATATTCTGCTAAGCTATTTAGATAAAAAAGTCATAATTCTAATTTTTCTTTTACTTTTTTTTGTGCTAGTCCTAGTGCTTGAACTCAGGGCCTGGGTAGAGTCCTTGAGCTTTTTTGCTCAAGGCTAGCTCCCTACCACTGGAGCCACAGCTCCACTTCCAGCTTTTGTGGTTAACTGGAGATTAGAGTCTCATGAACTTTATTGCCCTGGTTGGCTTCTAACCTTGATCCTCAGATCTCAGCCTCCTGAGTAGCTAGTATTACAGCAATGAGCCACAGTGCCTGGCTCTAATTCTTTTTCTTTTTCTTTTTCTTTTTTTTTTTGCCAGTCCTGGGGCTTGGACTCAGGGCCTGAGCACTATCCCTGGCTTCTTTTTGCTCAAGGCTAGCACTCTGCCACTTAAGCCACAGCGCCACTTCTGGCCATTTTCTGTATATGTGGTGCTGGGGAATTGAACCCAGGGCCTCATGTATACGGGGCAAGCACTCTTGCCACTAGGCCATATCCCCAGCCCCCTGGCTCTAATTCTTTTTTTTTTTTTTGGCCAGTCCTGGGCCTTGGACTCAGGGCCTAAGCACTGTCCCTGGCTTCTTCCCGCTCAAGGCTAGCACTCTGCCACTTGAGCCACAGCGCCGCTTCTGTCCGTTTTCTGTATATGTGGTGCTGGGGAATCGAACCTAGGGCCTCGGGTATACCGAGGCAGGCACTCTTGCCGCTAGGCTATATCCCCAGCCCTCTAATTCTTAATTCATTTATTAATTCAATAATTACTATGCCAATCACTGGAATTGAGATGATAAGGATTACTCACCTAGAGAGGGAGTGAGGAAAGGAGGGAGGGGAAGACAAAGATGAAAATTGGTGAGCAGTACTAAGACTGACATTATTCATCATAATTTATAGGGTAATAATCTGCTCCACTGTGTGAATTTCTTCAGTAGGTTACAAAGACAAAAGTTTTACCAGACATATTGAAAAGAAGGAATGACCAAAGCATGGGGCTAAAGATTTAGAATAATCTCTATAAAGTGTGAGTTAATTAGTCATGGAATCTCTCCTTAAAAGGAGAAAGAATAAAGATTAAAGGAGAGAAAAAACATAGAAGGACATTTAAAGGTGCTGATAAGCCTGAGAACTGTTATGCTTTAGGAACTTAATGGGGGCTGTGAATGTGGTTTAGTGGTAGAGTGATTGTCTAGCATGCATGAAGCCCTGGGTTCGATCCTCAGTAACACATAAACAGAAAAGGCTGGAAGTGGCGCTTTGGCTCAAGTGATAGAGTGGTAGCCTTTAGCAAAAGAAGCTCAGGGATAATGCCCAGGCCCTGAGTTCAAGTTCCACGACTGAGGGGGGAAAAAAAAGAATTAAATGAAGGTTATAGGACGGAGGTTATCTAAAGTTATGATTTGGGCTGGGAATATAGCTTAGTGGTAGAGTGCTCGCTTTGCATTCATGAAGCCCTGGGTTTGATCCCTTGGCACCACATAAACAGAAAAAACCAGAAGTAGTGCTATGGCTCAAGTGGTGCTCGCTTTGAGCAAAAAAGAAGCCAAGACAGTGCTCAGGCCCTGAGTCCAAGCCCCAGGACTGGCAAAAAAAAAAAAAAAAAAAAGAAAGTTATAATTTTATGTAAGAACACTTCAGAGGCATGACAAGGCACTGAACTTACGCAGAGTAGAAATAATAATCAGGTTCAGTAACTGTGACAGGACATAGAGGAGGACCACATAGTTGCTGGGTAATAATAAAGACATTGGCAGGAAAATGGACAGATCTTTTCTTTGTCAACCATGGGGCTTGAACTCAGGGCCTGAGCACTTGTTCCCTGAGCTTTTTCACTCAAGGCTCTCTCACACTCTACCACTTTGAACCACAGTGCCTCTTCTGGTTTTCTGATGTCTAATTGGAGATAAGAGCCTCATGGACTTTCCTGTCTGGACTGTTTTTGAACCTCAATCCTCAAATCTCAGCCTCATGAGTTGCTAAGATTACAAGTATGAGCCACCAGTGCCAGCTTCCAGATTTATTCTTGATGACAAAATCTAAGGTGAAACAGGGAGAATGCTTAAGGGTTAATGGATACAGCAGCAGGGGAGAGGTTTTAGATAAAAGAGCTAAAAAAATTACCTTAATAGATCAGTTATTGAATCTAGCTTGAAATAAATTTGTTTATAAGTAAAATGTGCTAATTTACCTGAAATCTCATATTTTATAAATAGATAAATTAAGATCCAGGTAGGAGATAGAATCTGTTCAGGTCAGCATTGTAGAAACCTGAATCCATATTTTTGCTACAAAATGCAGCTTTAAACACAACAGGTGGGACAGGGTTTCCTATCCCAAAAGAGCATGAGTAAAGCAGCACTGTCGTAAATCTAATTTTTAAAATTATTTTAATTATTATAAAGGTGATATACAAAGGGGTTATAGTTTCTCATGTCAGTTAACGAGTACATTTCTTTTGTTGTTGTTGTTTGTTTGTCGGTCATGGGGCTTAAACTCTGAGCCTGGACACTGTCCCTGAGCTATTCAGCTCAAGGCTAGTGCTCTACCCACTTGAGCCACAGTGCCACTTCTGGTTTTCTGGTAGTGAATTGGAGATAAGAACTTCACAGACTTTCTCAACCAGGCTGGCTTTGAACCCCAATCCTCAGGTCTCAGCTTCCTGAGCAGCTAGGATTACAGGCATGAGTCACCGGCACAGGCATAAATACATTTCTTTTTGAATGATATCACTCTTTCTCTTGCTCTCTCCCAGAAACCTTTCTACTATATGCTAATTTAATATTGAGAGGATTGTTTGGCAATGACTAGATTAAAAAGAGACTATCTACAGAAATAATAAAATTAAGTGCATAAATCTCAGAATCATTTGCATGTATGCATTGTCTAAAAACAAATTCACCTTTCATGCATTTGAAAATAAGTAAAATACTTTATAACTAAGCCTACATGGAAAACTACAAGGATCTTTACCCACTAAACAAACCAAAGGACCAGGAAAGGACTAATTTTTGTTTAAAAACCTAAATACCAAGGCAGTCTGAGAGAGACTTCCCCCAGTTCAGGGTGGCTACACACTGGAACAAAGTACAGAAACTAGAACCTACAGTTTCCCAACAAAGATTCTTTGGTGATTCAATTAAGTAAAAGTCTTTCTAAATAAAAAAGCTTTTTATATGAAACAAACTCATCAGGATAAAGACATAGTGATTTTCCTGATAATCCACAGGAATCATTTTTTATAATTTACATACATTTTTATAATCTCACAGAAAGCTAGATCACTATTTTTAACAGTAATCTTTCATCATTTGTTCCACAAATTAGGTATCCTCAATGATACCACAATAGTTATATAAGATGACATGGGGAAAATGGAGTGAGGAGTTCATGGAATTCTATGTGCCATTTCTGCAACTTCCCGAGTCTATAGTTGTTCCAAAATTACATAAACAAGCTTAGATTCTTATATTTTCGTTTTATTGTCTCCCTATAAATGTACTTCCCATTATCGGCAAGATACCCATATATCTGAGAGATTCTTTTTTGTTTGAGGTTTTGTGCCTTGTGAAAAATAATCCATTAATTTTGTATGCTAGGAGCAAATTCAGTCCCTCAGGTCAAGTAATTCATTTCCAGTGGGGCTGAAAATTAGGAGAGGCCAAATGGAAGAAAGGGAATGAGAGGAAGCTACAAAAATATCTGACATTTTTTTTATTTTTTTTTTTTTATTTTTTTTTTTTTGCCAGTCCTGGGCCTTGGACTCAGGGCCTGAGCACTGTCCCTGGCTTCTTCCCGCTCAAGGCTAGCACTCTGCCACTTGAGCCACAGCGCCGCTTCTGGCCGTTTTCTGTATATGTGGTGCTGGGGAATCGAACCTAGGGCCTCGTGTATCCGAGGCAGGCACTCTTGCCGCTAGGCTATATCCCCAGCCCTGACATTTTTTTTAAAACCTAGGCAAAAAAAAAAAAATGCAATCACGAATAGAAAAAAAACACAGAAATTTTATACCATAAAAACAAAAAAATTTCCCAACTTTCAAAAGCAGAAAACTACTTCTATAATTCTTTGTGTTCCCTTTTAGAATATATGTTTTCCCTATTGTTTTTAAAGATAAAAAACTTTTAATTACTAAAAGCATGCACATTCCACAGGCATACCCAAAAAGGCAAGAATGCTTTTAATCCAAACAGTGACATAATTTAAATCCTATATATCAACTAAGCATTCTATTATTAAATTCTAGTATAAGTTCTGTGTCTGAAACACAAATGGATTTCCCTGTAAGAACTGCTAGGGGTGAAGTACAAACACAAGACTGGAAAATCAGGAACTAGGCTGGGTGCCAGAGCCTCAAGTCTTTGTAATCCTAGCTACTCACAGGCTGAGAACTGAGGATCAAGGTTTAAAGACAGTTGGGTAGGAAAATCCATAAAACTCTTACCTGCAATTAACCACCAAAAAAGCCAGAAGTGGAGCTGTGCCAAGTGGCAGTGGGCTAACCTTGAGTGGAAAAAGTTAAGGTTCAGTGCCCAGACCCTGAGTTCAAGCCCAAATTCCGGAGAAAACAAAACAAAACAAAAAACCATAACTGAAAAAATGAAAGACAAGCACATGTCTCCTGACACTCCAAAATCCTTTCAGACGACTAACAGAGTAAGCAGAAGAAAATCAGTAAAGAAGAAAAACCCTAACCAACACTACAATTAAAAGTTAAAGAAGGGGCTGGGGATATATATAGCCTAGTGGCAAGAGTGCCTGCCTCGGACACACGAGGCCCTAGGTTCGATTCCCCAGCACCACATACACAGAAAACGGCCAGAAGCGGCGCTGTGGCTCAAGTGGCAGAGTGCTTTAGCCTTGAGCGGGAAGAAGCCAGGGACCGTGCTCGGGCCCTGAGTCCAAGGCCCAGGACTGGCCAAAAAAAAAAAAAAAAGTTAAAGAAGGGCTGGGAATATGGCCTAGTGGCAAGAGTGCTTGCCTTGTATACATGAAGCCCTGGGTTCAATTCCTCAGCACCACATATACAGAAAATGGCCAGAAGTGGCGCTGTGGCTCAAGTGGCAGAGTGCTAGCCTTGAGCAGAAAGAAGCCAGGGACAGTGCTCAGGCCCTGAGTCCAAGGCCCAGGACTAGCAAAAAAATAAAAAATAAAAGTTAAAGAATACTCATACAGGGACAGAATACATGTTCTTTTGTTTCCTTAGTTGTTCATTGATGTTGCTTGAGACAGGATTTTTTTTTTTTTTTTTTTTTTGGCCAGTCCTACAGCTTGGACTCAGGGCCTGAGCACTGTCCCTGGCTTCTTTTTGCTCAAGGCTAGCACTGTGCCACTTGAGCCATAGCGCCACTTCTGGCCATTTTCTGTATATGTGATGCTGGGGAATCGAACCGAGGGCTTCATGTATACGAGGCAAGCAGTCTTGCCACTAGGCCATATTCCCAGCCCTCGAGACAGGATTTTGTTAAACAACCCAGCTAAATAGATGCTTCTCAAAAGTAGAAGAATGGCTAATAAATACAAGGAAATGCTCAATATTTCTGGCCATAAAGGAAATACAAATCCAAATAACATAGAGATTCCATCTGAACCCAGTAAGATTGGTCATCATTACAAAAACAAACAACAAATAATGTTGGCAGGAAATGGGGGAGGAGAGACTATTACACTGATGTTGAGAATGTAAACCATTGTACCTATACTAGAAGATTATTTGGAAATTCCTAAAAATCTAATCTTATGACTACCCTATGACCCAGCAATATCACTTGTAGGATATCTACCCAGAATATTAAAAGTCAGAATACAGTCTTGCACATCCTTGTCCATTGGTGCACTATTTATGGCAGCCAAAATAGCTCAGATGCCTAACAACAGATGAATGGATCAAGGAAATGTAACATACACACACATACAAATGCCATGTACAATGGAATTTTACTCATTTATCGGAAATAATATTATGTCATTTGCAGGGAAATGGATGGACACAGAAAAAAATGTTAAGTAAAATAAGGCTCAAAGTGACAAACAGTGCATGTTTTGTCTCATATGTGGAAACTAGATCTGAAAATGTAAACATACATGATAATTTTTACACAAATTGAATAAATAATATACTTAGGGGAGAAATCCAATTTAATAACTCCTCTGAACAACTAACAAACTAGTTAACAAAATGAATCCCAGGAAGTGAAACATTTTCAGCAGGAGGAGTGCAAGGGAAAGGGGCATAGAGATGGAGAGGAATAATGAGCAAATACAACCATTATATTCAACATGTTATGTAAAAATTGAACAACATAACTTGAGGATAGGGATGGGATGGGGAAAGAAGGGGGAGAATAATGGAAGGGATGACATCAACCACAATGTATTGTACTCTTAATTTGTAGAATTGAAACTCTTTGATACAAATACTGATTAAAGGGATGAGGGAAGGTGGTAGAAAAATGAGGGAAGAGGCAAAAAGTTTGATAAGAAATGTACTCACTGGGGCTGGGAATATGGCCTAGTGGTAAAGTGCTTGCATGAAGCCCTGGGTTCGATTCCTCAGCACCACATATATAGAGAAAAAAGTTGGAAGTGGAGCTGTGGCTCAAGTGGTAGAGTGCTAGCCTTGAGCAAAAAGAAGCCAGGGACAGTGCTTAGGCCCTGAGTCCACGCCCCAGGACTGGCCACAAAAACAAAACAAATAAAAAAAAATAATAAAATTTTAAAAAATAAAAAAAGAAATGTACTCACTGCCTTACGTATGAAACTATAACCCCTCTGTACACCACTTTGACAATAAACTAAAAATAATAGTAAAATAAATTTCTTCAAATGACCAAACATAGTCATAATTCAGCAATATTACTCCTAGATATGTATCTAAGCATTAGTGTAACAGCATTATTAATAATAGATAAGAGGTAGAAACAACCCAAATGTCTTTCAACTGGTAGACAACAAAATGTGTTACACTTATATAAAAGAATATTTAGCAATAAAAGGAAATTAAATATTGATATAACCAACATGAATGAATCTTGAAAAAATTAGTAAGTGAAAGCTAGTCATAAAAGACTATATTATTATAAGATTCAACTTTGAATGTTCCGTATTCAGGATAAGCAAATCTACAGATTTGTGATTACTTTAGAGGCTAGACGATGAGAGTCTACAAAGTTTCCTTTTTTCTGAGACAGGATCAAATCTGGAACTTGCTATGTAGCCCAGGCTGGCCTTGGACTTTTGATCCTACTGCCTCAGCATCCCGAGTTCTAAGATTACAAAAATGTACTACTACACTAAGATTTTGCAAGGTCTTTCTCCTCCTCCCCCCCCCCCACTCTCTCTTTTTCTTTCTTTACTTTTTCTCTTTTGCTGGCCCTGGGGCTTGGGCTTGAACTCAGGGCCTGGGCACTGTCTCAGAGTTTTTTTGCTCAAGGCTAGGACTCACCCACTTGAGTCACAAATCCACATCCAGCTTTTTGGTGAGTAACTGGAAATAAAGAGTGTCACAGAATTTACCACCAGGGATAGCTTTGAATCTATGGCTTTAAGTTACTCAGATCTCCTGAGTAGCTAGGATTATCAGTGTGAGCCACCAGTACCCAGGTAATGTTTATTTCTAAAGTCAAGAAAATATTCTGAACTTGACTGAAGTGATGACTGCACAAATCTGAGAAGCATTTTAAGACAACAGAATTGAACACTTCAAATGGATAAATTGAATCATAAAAATTTTATATCAATAGACTATAAATAAGAACATAGTTTAGGAATACAGATGGCACTCCAAGTCCAAGGTTTCTGCAGACAAAATTAAACAAACTACCTATAAAAAAAATATTGGAGGGGAGGGGCTGGGAATATGGCCTAGTGGTAAAGTGCTAGGCCCTGGGTTCGATTCCTCAGCACCACATATACAGAAAAAAAGCTAGAAGTGGTGCTGTGACTCAAGTGGTAGAGTGCTGGCCTTGAGCAAAAAGAAGCCAGGGGCAATGCTCAGGCCCTGAGTTCAAGGCCCAGGACTGGCCAAAAAAAAAAGGCAGCCCAGGTAAAATGTTCTACAAAATTCATCTCAAGGGAATATGGCCTAGTGGAAAAGTGTTCACTTCGTACACATGAAACGCTGGATTCAATTCCTCGGCACCATATATATAGAAAAAGCCAGAAGTGGCACTGTGGCTCAAGTGGTAGAATGCTAACCTTGAGCAAAAAGAACCAGGAGTGCTCAGGCCCTGAGTTCAAGCCCCAGACTGGCAAAAAAACAAAACAAAAAATTCATCTCAATTAACAAGCAAAAAGCCGTGTTGGAGACATGGCTGAAGTGGTAGAGCACCAGAGGTGAGCAAACAATGAGCAAGAGGCCATGAGTTCAAGCCCTAGTAGATTGAAGAAATTGCAGAAAAATACTTGCCTCTATACTGAACCTGTGTAATTTTTTTTTCTTGTCTCAGCAAGCCAAAATGGGCTTGCCATCAGCCAAAAATCTGGCAATCACACAGAGCAGGCAGGCAGTTCTCCTGTTTATCCCTATAATGCAGCAGACCCTGTTCCTCTGCTCAGATTCATGAAGTTTACAATCTGCTCATAATTGGCTAGTTTGAATAGGGTAAGATCCATTAAAAGACTTTGAAATGAGATTAATGTATAATTTTTTTCTCCCTCAACAGTAATAGCTATTCAATAATAGCTATTCATACTGTACTGTCATAGAAGTAATCTAAAGATGATTTAATATACAAAGAAAAATAACAGACCTGGCAATGACAAATGAAAATAAAGAATTTGTTCCCACAGCAAGCCATCATTTTACTATCTTACCAAGCCAGCAGTGAGAGAAGGTGCAGACTGTCCAAGGGATTGGTTTCTCATCCGAACAAGGTTTGATGCTTCTCCTGAAGACTGCCAAGAGGCCTGTCCCACACTGCTGTGTACACTGCTGGACAAAGGGAGTAGCTGCTTACCTTCAAACACAAGAGTCAGAAAACATACATTTAATTATTCGTTCATGAGTGAATGATGAAACAAATGCAATGATGTCAAATTGGCATAATCATGTTGATACAACCAAGGTAAAGTTCTTCCTTATCCATTTTAGAATCTATAGCCTTTACAAGTTCTAAATGTCTTGGTTGTGATGAGAATTTTAAGTTAGATATCAAAATGAGTTGACTATTTCCAGTTTTCTGTAATATTCATCATTATAACAGCCTTCCCAGCCTGAAGCCCAGTCTAGCAGTCTGTTTTCCAATCCCTTCTAGACTACCTAGTTTCTTACCAACTCAGTGCAAAAGTACTGATGTAAACAAATACTCCTTGACAAGTCTCACCGTAGGAGTTTAGAAGGCAACACTTTAGCTATACTGCTCTTACCAGACTCCATGTGTTTAGTCAGATTTACTGATGGCCTTCATCTCACACAGAGACATCAAAGTCAGTGAAAAAGACAAGGCATCTAGAACTATAGTGACTTTCTAGGTACAAGTTCCATCTCTTCTTCACATGTATGCACACTACTGGTGATCTAACCAAAATAAATGTATCTATGCCACTTCCCCAATATTTAAAGAATTAAGATAAACATTATGATATTCTAATAAAAATTCCCCATACCTGGAGGTGTCTCAAGTGGTAGACCACCTGCCTAGCAAGCATAAGACTGGGTTCAAAACCCATCGCAGCAAAAAAAAATTAAGGTTAGAAACTAATATCAAAAAATAGTAATAGGAGCTGGGAATATGGACTAGTAGCAAGAGTGCTTGCCTCGTATACATGAAGCCCTAGGTTCGATTCCTTAGCACCACAGAAAAGGCCAGAAATGGCACTGTGGCTCAAGTGGTAAAGAGCTAGCCTTGAGCAAAAAGAAGCCAGGGACAGACCCTGATTTCAAGGCCCAGGACTGGCAAAAAACAAAACAAAAAAACAAACAGTAATGAAGTTTAAAAATAAGCTGAGCACCAGTGGCTCAAATAAATAATCATGAGATCTAAGGATTGTGATGTGAAGCCAGCCCAGGCAAAAAAGTCTCTAAGGCACTATCTCCAAATAATCACTACAAGGCTAGAAGTGGCTAAAGTGGTAGAGTGCTTGTCTTGAGGGGAAAAAAAAAAAAAAAGCTCAAGAACAGCCTTGAGTTCAAGCCCTAGGGCTGGTACCAAATAACTAATCCCCCCCCCCCCCCCCAAATCCAGGCTATCACTTCTGGCTTCAACTCCTTCCATTCTTTTCATATCCATTCATACACTCAACTTCAATATTATGCCTTGTCTCTCAATTTAATTTTGGTCACTTAAGGCTGGGAATATGGCCTAGTGGTAAAGTGCTTGCCTTGTATACATGAAGCCCTGGGTTCGATTCCTCAGCACCACATATACAGAAAAAAGCTGGAAGTGGCGCTGTGGCTCAAGAGGTAGAGTGCTAGCCATGAGCAAAAAGAAACCAGGGACAGTGCTTAGGCCCTGAGTCCATGCCCTAGGACAGGCAACAAAAACAAAACAAACTAATTTTGGTCACACAATGCACTTGCAAAACAGACTTATTTGAACAGAAATTTGACAAAACTAAACAAAAAGAAAACTAAGATGTAAGAGAAAATAAAGATTAAGAATGACTAATTGGGTGTCCGTGGTTCATATCTGAAATCCTAGCTATTCAAGAGGCTAAGACATAGAGAAGATCAAGGTTCAAAGCTAGGTTGGACATACAAGTCACCAAGACTCTATCTCCAAAATAACAAGCAAAAAGCCAGGCAGGAGGCACAGCTCAAGTGGTAGGGTGTCAGCTGTGAGTAAGCAAACCAGTTAAGCTAACTAAGGTCCTTGAGTTCAAGTCCTATACCAGTAAAAGGATTACACTTCAGGGCTGGGAACGTGACCTAGTGGTAGAATGCTTGCCTTGCATACATGAAGACCTAGGTTCGATTCCTCAGCACTACATATATAGAAAAAGCCAGAAGTGGGGCTGGGAATGTGGCTTAGTGGTAGAGTGCTTGCCTAGGATTCATAAAGCCCTGGGTTTGACTCCTCAGTACCACATAAACATAAAAAGCCTCAAGTGTCACTGTGGCTCAAAAGGTAGAATGCTAGCCTTGAGCAAAAGAAGCTCAGGGACAGTGTCCAGGCCCTGAGTTCAAGCCCCAAGACTAGCAAAAACAAAAAAGAAAAAAACCACGGGGTTGGGAATGTGGCTTAGTGGTAGAGTGCCTGCCTAGCACGCATGAAACCCTGGGTTTGATTCCTTAGTACCACGTAAACAGAAAAGGCTGGAAGAGGCGCTGTGGTTCAAGAGGTAGAGTGTTAGCCTTAAGCAAAAAGAAGCCAGGGACAATGCTCAGGCCCTGAGTTCAAGCTCCAAGACTGGCCAAAAAAAAAAAGGGGGGCTGGGGATATAGCCTAGTGGCAAGAGTGCCTGCCTCGGATAAACAAGGCCCTAGGTTCGATTCCCCAGCACCACATATACAGAAAACGGCCAGAAGCGGCGCTGTGGCTCAAGTGGCAGAGTGCTAGCCTTGAGCGGGAAGAAGCCAGGGACAGTGCTCAGGCCCTGAGTCCAAGGCCCAGGACTGGCCAAAAAAAAAAAAAAAGAAGACTACACTTGGTATGGTGGTACATACTTATGAGTCATATATTCTGGAGACTGAGGCAGAAAGTTCAAAAGCATGAGGTCAGTCTGGGCTACATATCAAGTTTGAAGCCAGCTTAGCCTTTGAGATCTTGTCTCAAAATCACACACATAGCTCAAAAGCAAAAAAGAATTCTTCAAGTCTTCAACATTTTTATAACTAGTCTATTTTACCTTTTTTTTTTTTTTTAATTTTTGGCCAGTCCTGGGGCTTGGACTCAGGGCCTGAGCATTGTCCCTGGCTTCTTTTTGCTCAAGGCTAGCACTCTGCCACTTGAGCCACAGCACCACTTCTGGCCGTTTTCTGTATATGTGGTGCTGGGGAATTGAACCCAGGGCCTCATGTATAGGAGGCAAGCACTCTTGCCACTAGGCCATATCCCCAGCCCCGAAATTTAACCTCTTTAAAAAGAAAAATTCAGGTGGGTACCAGTGGCTCATGCCTTTAATTCTAGCTACCCAGCAGAGTGAGATCTGAGAGTCAGAGTTCAAAGCCAGCCCAGCAAGAAAGTCTGTGAGACTTTTATCTCCAATTAATCATCAGAAAGCCAGAAATGGCACTATGGCCAAAGTGGTAGAGTGATCTCCTTGAACAAAAGAGCTCAGGGACAGCACCCAGGCCCTGAGTTCAAGCCCCAGGACTGGCCCTTCATTTGATCCCAGCATCACTCCTCTCCAAAAATATGGGAGTAGGGAGGTTTCAATCTAGGATAGGAGCAAAAAAAGGCATGGGCTATAATAAGCATAGAGGAGGCTACATTTAAAAGAGGTATCAGATTATGCCCAGAAACAAAAATACCTAAGAAAGCAAGAGTTGAAATCCGATTAACTAAAAATTCTGTAAAAATAACTATCAAATACAACCACATTTCCTCGCTTCACAACCCAGCTGTCATGAAATTACCCCCAAAGGATGCAAAGAATATAGCATTTTAGAGCAAAATATTGGATTTTGATTGTTGAATGCTCTGAAGAAAAACAGCTGATCCAAATAATTTTTTGTTGTTGCTGTTGGTCGTGGACCTTGAACTCGGGGCCTGGGTATTGTCCTTGAGCTCTTCAGTTCAAGGTTAGCCTACCACTGAGCCACAGCGGTACTTTGGTTTTCTGGTGGTTAACTGGAGATAAGAGTCTTGAGGACTTTCCAGCCTGGGCTGGCTTTTTACTGTGATCCTCAGATCTTAGCCTCCTGAGTAACTAGGATTACAGGCATGAGCCACCAGTGCCAGCGCAAATAATTTTTAAAGGTATTTCTTTAAAGGGGCTGGGAATATGACTTAGTGGTGGAGTGCTTGCCTCACATACATGAAGCCCTGGGTTCCATTCCTCAGCACCATATATATAAAGAAAAAACCAGAAGTGGCACTGTGGCTCAAGGCTAGCCTTGAGCAAAAAGAAGCCGGGGACAGTGCTCAGGCCCTGAGTTCAAGTCCCAGGACTGGCAAAAAAAAAATAGGTAAAGGGATGAGAATGTGGCTTAGAGGTAGAATGCTTGCCTAGCATGCATGAAGCCCTGGGTTCAAATTCTCGGGACCACATACAGAGAAAAAGCCAGAAGTGGTGCTATGACTCAAGTAGTAGAAGGCTAGCCTTGAGCAAAAGAAGCTCAAGGAGGGGGCTGGGAATATGGCCTAGTGGTAAAGTGCTTGTCTCATATACATGAAGCCCTGGGTTCCATTCCTCAGCACCACATATATATAGAAAAAGCCCAAAGTGGCACAGTGGCTCAAGTGGCAAAGTGCTAGCCTTGAGCAAAAAGAAGCCAGGGACAGTGCTCAGGCCCTGAGTTCAAGCCCCAGGACTGGCAACAAAAACAAAAACAAAGAAGCTCAAGGATAGTGCCCAGGCTCTAAGTTTAAGTCCCAAGACTGACCAAGAAAAAAGATATTATGTCAAATAAAATTTAAAATTCTATCTACTCACAGACAATGAAAAAATAATAAACCTCTCTAAAAGCTAAGCAGAATTCTATAGAAAAGCAAACCAGAAATGTCTATATCTGATTAAATATATGACCAAAAAACACAGATTCCAGTACAAGAAAAAAATTCCAATATAGGAGACTCCTGGAAAGGAACTGAAAAAAAAGGAAATTGAAAATTACTTATTACTGGATCTTTGTAGTAAGGCAGAATTACATTTTTCCTCTACTGTTGTGTTATTGTTTAGCTATAGTCAAACAGATTCCTTTATATATTCTATTGATTAATTAAAATTATGTTTCATCTTAATTGCTTTCTCTTTGGACCATGATCTCATTGTATAATTTTTCCTTTAAAATTTTAAATTGCCTTTCCTTTGGAGGGGATAAGAAGGCATTTGTGGACTTCAGGGAAAGAAGCTGAGCCCCAGTGGCTCACACTTGTAATTTTAACTACTTGGGAGTCTTAGTTCTGAAGGATCATGGTTCAGAGCCAGCCTGGACAGAAAAGACCATTAACATGAGCAAGAAAGCCTTGTAACAAGAGCATGAGGCCCTGACCTCAAGCTCCCCAGTAAAGGGGAGGAAAGGGGAAAGAAAGGCAAAGAGGGAAGAGGAGAGAAGGAAAGGGGATTCACAGAAGTGGGAATAGAGCAAAACTCAGAAAGAAAGCAACCAAGAATATTTGGTCAGCCAGGAATCCCACTAGGTTCAGGTGGTAAGCATTCAGAGTCCATAAAGTAGTAGGAAAAAAGAAAGCAGCCTATCCATAAGTGTTCTATACAAATCTGCCAGAAAAATATCTTTCTCTTTTTGTTTCTAAAGATGGGAGCCAGTGTCTACACATACTAAGCCCACTCTCTACCACTGAGCAACACCCCCATCCCCTATGTTTCTTTTCTTTTTCAGGTCTAAGACCTGAACTCATACTTGGTACCTGCTGCTTTCCCTCATTGGCCAGCACTCTACCAACTGAGTCCCACTTCCAAACCCCTTCCTCCCCTATATTTCATTAAACAAAAATAAAAAATAGATTAAAAAACAAACAAACAGATACTGACCTGACAGAGAACTGGCCAGGCTTCCTCTTCGTAACTTACAATCATCCTGACTAAGTTGTCGCTGGAGCTTAGCTTTTCCAGTAGATGAAAATATGTCAGGATTACTGAGCTTCCTAAAGAGCAGGGGACTAAGTCCAGTTACCACATCCTTGAAAGAATAAAAAATAAAACATCAATTTTCAGTATATTTCCTGAAGCATAAGAACTTTATAGAAAACATTCATTAAGTACCAATATTTTATATTTTCTATTTAACAGCTAACGCTAGAACCACAGTTCTTACTAAAACCTTGGTACACTATGTAATGATACAGAATAGTGATTGTGAAATGCCAAAGGAAAAATAAGAGAAAGATTACAAGAGGACTAAAGCCACAGAATACCAGCCTTGAGTTAAAGAAGATGATTAAAGACACACACCCCCACACACACACCTTTTTATTTTGTTTGTTTACTCATTTATTTTTGAGGCAAGACTTCAGAGTGGTCTCTCTCTTTTTTTGTTTTGCCAGTCCTGGAGCTTGAACTCAGGGCCTGAGCACTGTCCCTGGCTTCTTTTTGCTCAAGGCTAGCACTCTGCCACTTGAGCCACTGTGCCACTTTGGGCTTTATATATATATATATATATATATATATATATATATATATATATATATATATATGTGGTGCTGAGGAATGGAACCCAGGGCTTCATGTATATGAGACAAGCACTTTACCACTAGGCCATATTCCCAGCCCCCTCCCCTCCTTGAGCTTCTTTTGCACAAGGCTAGCCTTCTACTACTTGAGTCATAGCACCACTTCTGGCTTTTTCTCTGTATGTGGTCCCGAGAATTCGAACCCAGGGCTTCATGCATGCTAGGCAAGCATTCTACCTCTAAGCCACATTCTCATCCCTTGACCTATTTTTTGTTGTTGTTGTTTGTTTGCTAGTCCTGGGCCACTTAGCATTTACAAATTAAACTTGAAGCCAGGCACCAATGACTCACAGCTGTAATCCTAGATACTCAGAAGGTTGAGATCGAGAATCACGGTTCAAAGCCAGGCCAGGCAAGAAAGTTCATGAGACTATTATCTCCAATTAAACACCAAAAAAGCCAGAAGTGGGGCTGTGGCTCAACTGGAAAAGATAGCTTTGAGCAAAAAAAAAGTAGGAATTGCACCCAGGCTTTGAGTTCAAGCCCCAGAACTGGCACAAAAATAAAGTAAAACTTGAGGCTAGGAGAGTGGTTCCAGGGCAGAATATTTTGCCTAGTGGTCAAGAAGTCCTGGTTTAATCGCTAGTACTAGGGAAAGGAAGAAAATAAGTTAGAAGTAATTTGCACTATGCAAATGCTAACAGCCACAAGAGAAAACACAATAAAGGCTGTAAATGTGGCTTAGTGGTAGAGTGCTTGCCTAGAGTGCATGAAACCCTGGGTTCGATTCCTCAGCACCACATAAACACAAAAAGCCAGAAGTGGCGCTGTGGCTCAAGTGGTAAAGCACTAGCCTTGAGAAAAAGAAGTTCTGGGATGGTGCTCAGGCCCTGAGTTCAAGCCCCAGGACTGGCAAAAGAGAAAAAAAAAAAAGCCAGAAAACAAAGGAGAACTAAAATGAAGTAGATTATAACCTTTCTTGTTCCTACACTCTTCTGTCAAAAGCTGGCAAAGGAAAGAAAATACAAGTTAAATTAGATACAAAATTTAACTTTTAAGCAAGGATGACTTTTTTTAACCATTAATGGAGTATAGTGTTCACTTCAGAGGAGTATATGTACCAAGGCAAATAACTCAATATATGTAAGGTTTGTCAGAAAGGAAACCTGCCACATGGTTTAGGCAGAAAGGAGTTTATTGGGGGGAAAGCAAACTGCCAGTCTGCATTAGATGGAGGTGTGGGGAGATAAAAGGGAAGGAAGAAAGAAAAGAGCAAGAGAGAGTAAAAGAGAAAAGGAAAGAGAGTGGGGACTGTGTTGAGCCAGATTATATAGGAAAAGATGGGAGATATGGCCAGGTGGATTGAATGTGACCTCAGAGAAGGGGGAGGTAACTGCCTCCAGGTGTGCCAGTTACTTAGGTTGCTGGGTGTAGACTTAAATAGGTGGAAGGCATCTGCATGGAGCCCTCCCAGGGGTGGACCTTACAATATATTTTCCCAAATTGAACTCACCCATGTAACTAGAATCAAAATTAAGAGACACACCAATACTCTTCAAAGCCATCTTATTCTCCTTCTAGTCATTATTCTGGTCCCTCTCTCCCGCATTTTAACAGCATAAATACTTATACAAAGTGCAAAAACCTTTTTATGAATGTAATCACTCAGCATGAACGCTTTGTTGTCTTCCCTCTTTTTCACAACCAGAATAAACATTTTGAAGCAACAATACAATAATGGATTTACTCATAAGTAACCAGTCAGGATTGGATCATAGAGCAAGACAGAACCACAAGGGTCCGGGGAGACAAAGAGACAAGAGAAATAAACCTTTCTTCCTTACTTCTGTCCTTACTTTGAATAGTTTTCTAGTGCCAATGTCTCCCCTAATGAAGCCCAGTAAACCTCCAGGGCATGTGGTTCAATGGAATGACACTGTAATCCTACACAAGCTCCTCCTTAATGTTTAAGTTAGGTCAAACTTATTTCTATTATTTTTACAATCAAAAAATTTCAGAAGTGGCTCTATGGCTCAAGTGGTAGAGCGCTAGCCTTGAGCTAAAGACCTGAGGCACAGCACCCAGGCCCAGAGTTCAAGCCCCATGGGGGGAAAAAATTCAAAGTAAAATAAAGAATTTAAAAAGAGAGGGCATTTAGGATGACTTCTAGATTCCTGGCTTGGGTGATATGCTTGACAGCCAGGGGGTACAGAAAATGAAACATGCTTACAAATAAAACACTATTATGAGAATATGAATATTAGCATAAATACAAATTATATTCATTTCCCAACTATTAGGGGAATTAAAAATGCCTAGCCCAAAGAAAGAAAACCAAAGGAGATAGAATAGGGGCTGGGGATATAGCCTAGTGGCAAGAGTGCCTGCCTCGGATACACGAGGCCCTAGGTTCGATTCCCCAGCACCACATATACAGAAAAAACGGCCAGAAGTGGCGCTGTGGCTCACGTGGCAGAGTGCTAGCCTTGAGTGGGAAGAAGCCAGGGACAGTGCTCAGGCCCTGAGTTCAAGGCCCAGGACTGGCCAAAAAAAAAAAAAAAAAAAAAGAAAGAAAGGAGATAGAATAGTTTTCTTCTCATCCAAAACAGTGATTCTCAAAATGCAGTCCCCAAATAAGCAACACTGAACTTACAAATACAAATTCTTAGACCCCCACTCCGAAGTACTATATTAGTAATTCTGGGGGTGGGGCCAGCAATCAGTTTTACAAAGCCCACTACAGGTAATTCCAAAACAAAGCTTGAAAGCTACAAAACTAGATCACCAACATTCCACACAATGACACCAACAATGAAATATTAATCAACTATAAAGACTTTCACAGATTACTTGAGACTGATAATTAGTCAACTCTGGAACTAATTTACTTTTATTGTTTTGGTGCCACTACTGGACACAGGGCCTTGAGCCCTTGCTTAGATTTTTCACTCAGGGCTAGTGTTCTATTCACTTCAGTCAGACTCCACTTGGAGCTTCTCTCCACTGAAGATGAATTTCACAAACGTTTCTGTCTGGGTTGCCTTAGAATCTTGAACCAAAAATCCTCAGATCTCAGCCTCTGGAGTAATCAGGATTATGGGCGTGACCCATCAGTGTCCAGCATAAATAAATACTTCTTGATTAAATACTCAGGAATGAGATTACAAATCCAATTGACTTCTAATTCTAATTTTGTGATTTGAAATAAATAGCTTAAACTTTCTAGGTCTTCATTAACCCACATAAATAATTGTAGGGGATGGCTATACCTTTAAGACCTGGGGCTGCTTGGCTGCTAGCCCCTCCTACCCCCTTCCGGGTTCTACTGGAAGAGATAGCAAACCAGCCCCGCCTTCTGACTCAGCCATATGTGATATTATAATGGTGCCAGGCCGAGCCCAAGGAGGCGGTTCTGTGGGCCGTGGTCTCTGCCTCTGCGGAAAGTTCCGTGACATCACCATGATGGACAGTTCAGTAGCCAATCGTTAATACCCAATTAGTCCCTCCCCTTCCTGCGCCCATTACTGTTATATACCCCGCCCAGTAAACCCAGTGGGAGTTCCAGAAGCTCACCCCAAGATTGCCCGCACTCGCATCTTGTGTCGTTCTTTAAGGGACCAAAGGCAGGAGGGGCTTCTCGCGACTACGCACCCCCAAGGTTTGCACACTGGGCCGCACTCCAGCTTTTCCACCTGGCGGGATGGGGCAGGATACGGCGGGATACGCGCAAGGGTGAAGAGGGGAGCTGGACAAATAATGGAACTAATACTATGTATTTCACAGGGTAATTGTGAACATTTAAGAAACTAATCTCTAGGGGCTGGGAATGTGGCCTAGTGGCAAAAGTGCTTGCCTGGCATACATAAAGCCCCAGGTTCGATTCCCCAGCACTACATATATAGAAAATGGCCAGAGGTGGCACTGTGGCTCAAGTGGCAGAGTGCTAGCCTTGAGCAATAAGAAGCCAGGGACAGTGCTCAGGCCCTGAGTCCAAGCTCAACTGGCAAAAAAAAAAAAAAAAGAAAGAAAGAAACTAATCTCTAGATAATGTTGCTTCCTATGGTAACAAGGAGTACTCAATAATAAGTTATCATTTTTTCAAGGAACATATAGAGATTGGGTGGTTATAGTTATTTCTTTTGTTTGTTTGCCAGTCCTGGGGCTTGGACTCAGGGCCTGAGCACTGTCCCTAGCTTCCTTTTGCTCAAGGCTAGCACTCTACCACTTGAGCCATGGTACCACTTCCGGCTTTTTCTGTTTATGTGGTGCTGAGGAGTCAAACCCAGGGTTTCATGCATGCTAGGCAAGCACTCTACCGCTAAGCCACATTCCCGTTTTTTTTTTTTTTAAGTGTTCTTTTTAGGAAAAAAAATGTTACGACATCTTGACCTTTGATTTTTTTTTTTTTTGGTATTATTAATCTATTCCTGCTTTGTTCAATTTGAAAGAGAGGCTTTACTTTGTGCATTTCTTTTCCCTTCAGGGAAAAAAGTAACTGGCTCAGAATAGAGTACGATCTCTTTAGGTTTTGAAACGTAATTAAGAACAAATTCAGCCCCAGGGACCCACATTTTAAAGTTCTGTGGTATCATCACAGCTGTGCCAACTTTAATGTAGCAATGTTCCCTAAGGGAGAAGCTGAGTAGGAGATGCATACATCCTTTAACCCTTAATTTGTTGGACTTCTGCTCATTGTGTAGTTTTCTGCTTGTATTTCATCAAAGCATGGGTACTATAGTATTGCACTTGCTAAACTGGAGTGATACTGTTGAACCATTCCTCTACCCTGTTTTTCACTGTTTATTTGTAGGACAGGGTTTTGCTCCCTGCCTAGGCAAGAGCTTGAGTTGCAGTTCACCTACTTTAGTCATCTCATCATTGCTTTGACCACAAACACATGCCACTGTACCCAGGCTTCCCTCCATGGAGATGGAATCTCCTGGGAGTTTGCTGCCTGTGCTGACCTAGAACTACAATCATAGCCTTTCACATAGCTTGGGATAACAGGCATGTCTGTCCATTTGAAGCACTTCCAGTGAAATAAAGAAAAACAGAGTGTGATCTCAAGCAGCCGCAGCATAGAAAGATCAAACATATCAAGTGCACTGAGCATCAAGTTGAGTGAGATGAAATTTCAAAAAGAAACTATTGTTGACTTTTTACCACTGTAATCCCAACAGTACTAAAAAAATGTGTGAACCAAACAAATGCATGAGGCAATTACAGGGTTATTTTGTTTGTGGAGGTGGTACTAAAAATTGAACACAGTGGCAGAATTCTACCACTTTAATTACCTCCAACCTTTTTCCTTTCATTATCTTCATTTCCGTGTGTGTACATGTGTGTCTGTGCGCGTGTGCATGTACTGATGAGGAGGTTTGAACTCAGGACCTGGGCACTGTTCCAGAGTTTTTTGGTCAAGGCTGGCTGGCACTCTACCACTTGAGCCACAGCTCCACTTCCTGAATTTTGATGGTTAATTGAAGAGAAGACTCACAGAGACTTTCCTGCCAGGGCTGGATTCGAACCATAATCTTCAGGTCTCAGCCTCCTGAGTAGCTTGAACTACAGAGTAAGAGCCATTAGCACACAAGTGCTTTCATTATCTTCTGAATAGGATCTCACATTTATGCTGGGGCCAATTAGGACTGTGGCCTCCTATTTACCCTTTATAGCTAGGTGGCACATAACTACCACATCCAAATTATTTGTTTTTGTGCTGATCCTAGGACTTAAACTCAGAACCTGGGCTCTGCCCCAGCCTTTTGTGCTCAAGGCTAACTGCCACTTGAGCCACACTCCACTTCTGGCTTTTTTAGTGTTTAATTGGAGATAAGAGGCCGTGGACTTTCCTGGCTGGCTTCCAACTGCAACCCTCAGATCTTAGCCTCCAGAGTAGATAGGATTACAGGCGTGAGCCTGGCCCAATCTTTTTTTCATTTGTTGCAATGAGGTCTCAATCTTTTTCTGGGGTTGGCAGCAACCCATAATCCTCCTAATCTCAGCACCCCCAAGTAGTTAGGACTACAGTTGTGAACCACCACCACACCCAACCTTCCTAAAACTTTTTTTCCTTAAAGTTTTAGCAAGGATTTGTTTTAGTATAACAGGATAAAGTAGGGAGAAATGAAAACAAAAGGAGAGAGGCTGGGAATATGACCTAGTAGTAGAGTACTTGCCTAGCATGCATGAAACCCTGGGCTCAATTCCTCAGCACCACATGCACAGAAAAAGCCAGAAATGGCACTGTAGCTCAAGTGATAGAGTGCTAACTTTAAGCAAAAGAAGCCAGGGACAGTGCTTAGCCCTGAGTTCAAGCCTCGGGACAGTGAGAGAGAGACAGATAGAGAGAGAGAGAGAGAGAGAGAGAGAGAGAGAGAGAGAGAGAGAGAGATTCCCTGCAGGAAATAGGAATAAAAGACTCCTTTCCCAGAAAGTTTGATTAAACTAAACATTTCAAAGATAACAGGTTTTGAGAAGCTAGCCTTTACCCATACCCAGACTAAGAGAGGAAGGGAGGTTAATAAACTTGTACTAAAAACTCAGAAGGTTTCTCAAAATGCCATGTCTCAACCACACCATTACCAAAGTAATCTAGCCTTTACATTGTACTGAAATCCTACAATTTTGGCTCCTTTAGTCTTATTTTAACATCTATACCTTTAATTCCAAACTCAAAAATTATCAAATTATAGCTCACCACAAATAGTCAGCTTCCCTTCTGTATATTTTCTGCTGTATGTTTTTGTCAATGTATTAACATTGTAGTGCAGAGGAAAGAGTAGTCAATCTGTTAAAATAATTTTTCAAATTCCTCAGCAGTACTACAGATGGTGTTAGAAACTAGAATTAAACTTACCTTTTGCTATCTCCCAAAATATTCCTTTTCTTACTATTGCTTCTTAGTTACTATTGCTTCTCAAACCAGCCTCATTCAAAACTTTTGAATCATTTTCTATTCATTTATTCAACAAATAATTACTTAGCATTTACTGTAAGCATGCATTAAATTATGTTAGATAGGGCTGGGGATATGGCCTAGTGGCAAGAGAGCTTGCCTTGTATACATGAGGCCCTGGGTTCAATTCCTCAGCACCACATATACAGAAAACAGCCAGAAGTGGCGCTGTGGCTCAAGTGGCAGAGTGCTCGCCTTGAGCAAAAAAGGAAGCCAGGGACAGTGCTCAGGCCCTGAGTTCAAGGCCCAGGACTGGCCAAAAAAAATTATGTTAGATAAATGATGAAACTGCTACCTACTACAACAATTTACAACTTATAAATAGAAATGAACATGAACAAGGTGTAGTGTAGTTAGCAAGACCCCCATCTCAACAAGTAAACCATAGTCCATGAAGCAAACCTCAAATCCCAACTACTCAGGAGATATAGGTAGGAAGATCTCAGTCTGAGACTCACTGGGCAAAAGGCTTGAGATTCTATCTGAAAATTAGCTACAACAAAAAAAGGCTGCTCAAATGGTTAAACAAAGGCCTAGAAAGCATGAGGCCCCAAATTGGAAAGCTCAATGCCAGAGAAGGTGGGAGGGGCAAGTGAGCAGGGACCAGACATGAAATAAATGAATATAGGATGACATAAAAGCTAAAACATGTACTCTCCCTTTAAATCAGCAAACATTTATTAATGTCTATTATATAATTAGGAATGGATTAAAGAATATATTAGAAAACAAATATAACAATACTTATTAAGCATCTACTTGCTACATGCTTTCTAATCATTATTTAACTTACTATCTTAGAACATTACTTTTTTTAAAATCACATAATCTTAATAACCATAATTTCAGAGATTGGTTGATTTCCTTAAGTCCAATCATGGATTCTGTAGGGATTACATATGGAAAAATTTCACAGAAGAAGTTTCTGTGGCATCTGAGTTACACCTGGAGGCCTGAGTAGCATTTTTTTTTGGCATGTGTGGGTGGTGCTGGGATCAAACCTTGGGCCTCATACAGGCTCAGCAAGCACTCTAATACTGGCCATATCCCTAGCCCTTGAGTAGACTTTTAACAGATAAAGGTAGAGGCATAGAAGAAAAAGCTTTTCAGGTTTATGATTAAATAAGTATATGAAAGTGCCTAAAAATAAACAAATATTTCTTGTTTTTTTTTTGTTTTTTTTTTTTTGGCCAGTCCTGGGGCTTGGACTCAGGGCCTGAGCACTGTCCCTGGCTGCTTCTTGCTCAAGGCTAGCACTCTGCCACTTGAGCCACAGCGCCACTTCTGGCCATTTTCTGTATATGTGGTGCTGGGGAATCGAACCCAGGGCCTCATGTATACAAGGCAAGCACTCTTGCCACTGGGCCATATCCCCAGCCCCCATAAACAAATATTTCTAAATTCATATTACATTCTAGTCAAAATTCCAGAGGCTTAGACACAATGATGAATAAGACAGCTTTTTAAGAGTTCATTCTCTGATCAAACACTGACAACATTGAGCAAATATCAACATACATTGAGAAAATACCTATGTTTCTAACAAATATTCTGATAAATAATTATGTTTCTAGTACTTTACAAGTCATAGGTATACAACAGTAAATAAAACAGTCTGGACAGTCAAAGAACATACTAATCAAGAGAGAGAATATAATTTCGATAATCCATGCTATGTCAGAGAAAAGCAAAGAGCCCTAAGGAACCAAGGAAAGGGACAACTAACCATGACTTTTCTAACAAAAAGTGAAAAATACCAAAAAAGACCTTGAATGCCAGGTCAGGCAGGCTTTACTACTCTACAGAAAATCAGAAGCCACTAAAGGTTTCAGAAAACAAACAGTGAATGAATAAATTCTGGTATTATAGTGAACAGTAGGATGACTATAGTTAATGATAGCATAATGCACATTTCAAACAAAAGAAGCCAGGTGTCTGTGGCTCACACCTGTAATCCTAGCAGGAAAGTTCCTGAGACTCTTGTCTCCTTTTAACCACCAGAAAACCAGAAGTAGAGCTGTGGCTCAAAGTGGTAGAACTCTGTAGCCTTGAGTGAAAGAGCTCAGGGACAGAAAGCCCCATGGCAAAAAAAAAAGCCTCCAGAACCTGTTTTTTAGCTGGTTATTTCTGTGTGTTCAAATCAGTACTTGGTCTTGAACTCAGGCCCAGACGCTTTACCTGAGTGTTTTCACTCAAGGCTGGCAACTCTATCACTTGAGCCACAGCTCCACTTCTGGCTATTGGGTGGTTAATTGGAGATAAGGTTCACGGACTTTCCTTCTCAGGTTGGGTTCAAACTGTGATCCTCAGATCTCAGCCTCCTGAGTAGAACTGGCTGGTTATTTTGAGATTAGGACTCACTAACTTTTCTACGCAGGCTGGCCTCAAACCTCAATCTTTCTGTTTCAGCTTCCCAGTTGCTAGGATCATAGACATAAACCTTAGGCACCAGTCTTTGGTTTTAGCTTTATTCTGGCACTTGAACTCTGGGGCTTGAACTCAGATCAAGCTCTTGCTCAACTTTTTACTCCCAGATAGTATTCTACCATTTGGGTCACACCTCCAGTGTGACATTTTGCTCATTAACTGGAAATTATCTGCCCAGGCTGGCTTCAAACCAACCTCTTCCAGGTCTCAGCCTCCTGGGAAGCTAGAATTACAGGTTATCCAAGCCTCCAGTGCTCCAGATTTTTTGTTGTTGTTGGTTGTGGGACTTGAACTCTGGGCCTGGGTGCTGTCCCTGAGCTCTTCAGTTGAAGGCTAGAGCTCTACCACTTGAGTCACAGCGCCACTTCCGATTTTCTGGTGGTTAATTGGAGATGAGAGTCTCACCAACTTTCCTGCCTGGCTGGCTTTGAACCAAGATCCTCAGATCTGAGCCTCCTGAGTAGCTAGGATTACAGGCGTGAACCACTGGCACAAGGCACTCCAGCTTTTTCTTGTTTTTGGTTTTGAAATAGGATCATACTAGGTAGATCAGGCTGCCGTGAAACTCATTATGAAACCCAGGCTTGCTTGAAAATCCCCATCTTCCTGCCTCATGCTCCTGATTGCTAGGGTTACAAACCTATATCCACCACACCCGGTTTAGAGGATTTCAAATGTTTCAGCACACAGAAATAAATGTTTGAAGCAATGGATATGTTAATTACCTTGACTGTATTATTATGCTATATATATGTATATAAAATCTCATGATATGCCATAATATGGACATTTACGTGCAATTTTTTGTAAAGCCAGACATGGTTGTAAAATGTAATCCTAGCTACTCAGGAGGCCCAGATCCAAGGCTCTCCATTCAAAACCAGCCCAGCCAGACAAATCCCAGAGATTCTTATCTCTACTTAACCAGTTAAAACATGCAAGTAAAATTATGGTTCAGGGGCTGGGAATTTGGCCTAGTGGTAAAGTGCTTGCCTCCTATACATGAAGCCCTGGGTTCGATTCCTTAGCACCACATATACAGAAAGGGCCAGAAGTGGCGCTATGGCTCAAGTGGCAGAGTGCTAGCCTGGAGCAAAAAGAAGCCAGGGACAGTGCTCAGGCCAAGTTCAAGCCCCAGGACTGGCTAAAAATAAAACAAAACAAAAAAGTATGCTTCAAGTTGTGGGGTTCTGGCCTCTAGCAAAAAAGTCAAGATGAGAACAATATGTGCTGAGTTCAAGTCCCACTAAATAAACAAGCAAACCTGGCACTGGTAACTCATACCTATGATCCTACCTACTTAGGAAGGTCGGATCCAGAGGATCATAGTTTAAAGCCAGCCTGGGCAGAAAAGCAGAGACTCCATCTTCAATTAATCAGCAAAAAGCCAAGCTGAAGGAATAGCTCAAGTGGTAGTATGCCAGATGAACAAGAAAGCTAAGCAAATGCAAAGCCTTGAGATTCAAACACCAGTACCACCAAAATAAACGAATTTTAAATTTTACTTATTAAAAAAAGTGCAAAGAAGTGAGTGAAATAATCACTTAACAAATATATTTTCAGCACATGCTATTATTAGGCAGGTAGGCAATAAGGTCTAATCCTTTTTAATAGAATGCAGAATCATTAGAGAAGACTGACACTGAGTATATGTTACTAAGGTATTGCAATAATCAAGACTAAATTAATTAATTTATTAATTTATTTTTTGCCAGTCCTGGGCTTGGACTCAGGGCCTGAGCACTGTCCCTGGCTTCTTCCGAGCACCCCCAAGACTAAATTTTATAAATCTAAATTAAGGTATTGGCTGGGAATGTGGCTTAGTGGTAGAGTACTTGCCTAACCTGCATGAAACCCTGGGTTCCTCATTACCACACACACAGAAAAAGCCAAAAGTGACACTGTGGCTGAAAGGTAGTGTTAGCCTTGAGCAAAAGAAGCTCGGGACAGTGCACAGGCCCTGAGTTCAAGCCCCAGGACTGGCAAAAATTTTTTAAAAATTAAGGTACTGATAAGTGGGAATAAAGGGTTTTTTGTTTAGTTGGTTAGTTGGGCTCCCCCCGTCCCCCCCAGTCCTAGGGCTTGAACTGTGGGGCCTGGGCACTGTCCCAGAACTTCTTTTTGCTCAAGGAGAGCATACTGCCACTTGAGCGACAGCGCCACTCTGATTTTTTGAATAGTTTATTAGAGATAAGAGTCTCAAAGAGTTTCCAGCCGGAGCTGGCTTCAAACCACAATCCTACGATCTTAGCCTCCTGAGTAGCTAGAATTATAGGCGTGAGCCACCAGTACCAGGACAATAAAGACTTGAAAGAGGCTATGAAGGTAAAATCAGCATAGCCTGACAAATGACTGGCTCAGGAGATTAAGGGAATGGAAAAAAGTAAAGACCATAGATGCAATTTCCAATCTGGTAAAACAACGCTTAAAAAAACAACAACATCATTTCGGGCTGGGAATATGGCCTAGTGGTAAAGTGCTCGCCTTGTATACATGAAGCCCTGGGTTCGATTCCCCGGCACCACATATACAGAAAACAGCCAGAAGTGGCGCCGTGGCTCAAGTGCTAGCCTTGAGCACAAAGAAGCCAGGGGCAGTGCTCAGGCCCTGAGTTCAAGCCCCAGGACTGGCAACAACGACAACAAAAAAAAATATTTCAAAAGAAAACCAGTAGATTCTATTTTTTTTTTTTTTTTTTTTTTTTTGCCAGTCCTGGCCTTGGACTCAGGGCCTGAGCACTGTCCCTGGCTTCTTCCCGCTCAAGGCTAGCACTCTGCCACTTGAGCCACAGCGCCGCTTCTGGCCGTTTTCTGTATATGTGGTGCTGGGGAATCGAACCTAGGGCCTCGTGTATCCGAGGCAGGCACTCTTGCCACTAGGCTATATCCCCAGCCCCAGTAGATTCTATTTTAATTACTGAAAAACCACGGGTGCCTATAAATCGCATCCTGCATCCTGGTCAGAACTTATTCCTAAACATAGATTAACAATATAATATGAAATATAACAAGTACTATTCCATGTCATAAGCAATGGGGAAGTCATTAACTACCTCAATAATAGAGTATACAAAAATCATAACATAACCAACTGAAATTTTTCTTTTCGAAAACTATAAATTATAACAAACCATACACTTTTAAGGTCACTATCAAATTAGAAAAATCACAAATGTTAAAATACAAATGCTGAAGAGTTGTGAGGGGCTGGGAATATGGCCTAGTGGTAGAGTGTTTGCCTTGCACAGATGAAGCCCTGGGTTCCATTCCCCAGCACCACATATACTGAAAAAGCCAGAAGTGGCACTGTGGCTTAGGACCCAGAGTGCTAGCCATGAGCAAAAAGAAGCCAGGGACAGTGCCCAGGCTCTGAGTCCCAAGACCCAGGACTGGCAAAAAAAAAAGTTGTGAAAAAATGTAAGTGTGGGGTTAAAAAAAATGTGATATGGCAATAAGTCCAGCCAAAGGTTCAGATGACTCTACAGGGGTTCTGTAACACAATGTCATGAATATAAGACTTTAGACCACCCTTTTTCCAATCCTAAGCACTTGCTATGCATAAAGTAAGCCTGCTACAGAACACAGAACAATAAAAGAACAAGCTAAAACAGAGGACATATCATCAAGGAATTTTTTTGGGGGTCAGTCATACGGCTTGAACTCTGAGCCTAAGCACTGTCTCTGAGCTCTTCAGCTCAAGGCTAGTGCTCTATTGCTTTAAGCCACAGTGCCAGTTCCAGTTTCCTGGTGGCTAATTGGAGATAAGAGCCGCACAGATTTTCCTGCTTTGGCTGGCTTTGAACCACGATCCTCAGATCTCAGTCTCCTGAGTAGCTAGGATTACAGGCATGAGCCACGGGTACCTGGCTCATGCCTGTAATCCTAGGAACATTTTCAAGGACAGAAAAACAAAGACAAAATAAGAACCGTAGTAAAATAGAAACTTTGAGGGGGAAAAAAAAGAGAGAAAACATCAAGAAAGAACACATACTCAGCAGAGACAGTAAATTCATACAGTCTGGGCTGGGGATATGGCCTAGTGGCAAGAGTGCTTGCCTCGAATACATGAAGCCCTAGGTTCGATTCCCCAGCACCACATATACAGAAAACGGACAGAAGTGGTGCTGTGGCTCAAGTGGCCGAGTGCTAGCCTTGAGCAAAAAGAAACTAGGGACAGGGCTCAGGCCCTGAGTCCAAGGCCCAGGACTGCCAAAAAAAAAAAAAAAAAATTCATACAGTCTTAGAACGAAGACTAAGGGAAGACTTTCAAATTCAGTCACATAAAATAAAGGCCCCCAAGACTTCTATAGATTTGTCATGTAACTCTTAGCCAATGAAACTTTTCACAAGCAGCAATGCACTGTATTTTTATTTGAAAGAAAATTTTAATATCCATCCATCCCACATTCACAAAGGAAAATTAGACAATGAAAAAAAAAAAGTGGGGCTGAGGATATGGCCTAGTGGCAAGAGTGCTTGCCTCGTATACATGAGGCCCTGGGTTCGATTCCCCAGCACCACATATACAGAAAATGGCCAGAAGTGGCGCTGTAGCTCAAGTGGCAGAGTGCTAGCCTTGAGCAAGAAGAAGCCAGGGACAGTGCTCAGGCCCTGAGTCCAAGCCCCAGGACTGCCCCCCTCCCAAAAAAAAATTATAACAAAGAGGTCATCAGAGTACCTTTGGAGGAGGGTAGTAAGTAACTGGGAGAAAGCACATGAGAGTACTTGAGGGTACTTAAGAATGTTCTCCATCTTGATCTGCATAGTGTCCATATGAATGTATTATTCAGTAAAAATTCATAAATTGAAAGCATCATTTATGATCTGCATAATGTCCATGAGTGCAGTATTCAGTAAAAATTCATAAATTGAATGCATCATTTATTTGTGCACTGTATATAAGTCAAACTTTAATTTTTAAAAAGTTACTGGGAGCTGGGAATATGGTAAAAAGTACTTACCTTGGGCTGGGGATATGGCCTAGTGGCAAGAGTGCTTGCCTAGTATACATGAAGCCCTGGGTTCAATTCCCCAGCACCACATACACAGAAAACGGCCATAAGTGGTGCTGTGGCTCAAGTGGCAGAGTGCTAGCCTTGAGCAAAAAGAAGCCAGGGACAGTGCTCAGGCCCTGAGTCCAAGCCCCGGGACTGGCAAAAAAAAAAAAAAAAAAAGTACTCGCCTTGTATACATGAAGCCCTGGGTTCTGTTCTTCAGCACCACATGCATAGAAAAGGCCACAAGTGGCACTGTGGCTCAAGTGATACAGCGCTAGCCTTGAGCAAAAAGAAGCCAGGGACAGTGCTCAGGCCCTGAGTTCAAGCCCCAGGACTGGCAAGAAAAACAAAACGAAACAAAAAGTTACTGAAACCTAGTGCTGGTGGCTCACACTTATAATCCTAGCTACTCAGAAGGCCGAGATCTGAGGGTTGTAGTTCAAAGCTAGCCCAGACAAGAAAGGCCATGTGCCATGTCCCTGGCTTCTTTTTGCTCAAGGCTAGCACTCTGCCACTTGAGCCACAGTGCCACTTATGGCCGTTTTCTATATATGTGGTGCTGGGGAATCGAACCCCGGGCTTCATGTATACGAGGCAAGCACTCTTGCCACTAGGCCATATTCCCAGACCAAATCTTTTTTTTTTTTTTTTGGCCAGTCCTGAGGCTTGAACTCAGGGCCTGAGCACTGTCCCTGGCTTCTTTTTGCTCAAGGCTAGCACTCTACCACTTGAGCCACAGCGCCACTTCTGGCTGCTTTCTATATATGTGGTGCTGGGGAATCGAACCCAGAGTTTCATGTATAAGAGGCAAGCACTCTTGCCACTAGGCCATATCCCCAGCCCCATTTTAAAAGTTTTGAATAGAAGCCAGGTACCTATGGCTCACAACTGTAGTGCTCACTATTCAAGAGGCTGAGATCCCAGGATTGCTATTCGAAGCCAGGCCAGGCAGGACTCTTATGTCCAACTACCAAAGAGCCAGAAGTAGAGCTATGGCTCAAGTGGTAGAACTAGCCCTGAGTAAAAAAAGCTCAGGGACAGTCAGGCACTGGTGGTTGACGCCTGTAATCCTACCTACTCAGAGGCTGAGATCTGAGGATCATGGTTTAAAGCCAGTTGGGGCAGAAAAGTCTGTTAGACTCTTATCTCCAATAAACCACTCAGAAAACTGGAAGTGACACTGTGGCTCAAAGTGGTAGAGTGCTTGCCTTGAGCAAAAGAAGCTCAGGGACAGCACCCAGACCCCGAGTTCAAGACCCAGGACCAACACCAAAAAAAAAAAAAGTTTTGGACATTTGGGGTTATTCAGAATGGTACTGAGATTACAGTAAATGGATAATACCCAGCACCCTGGAAGCAACAGGAGAAATAGCCAGTGGTTCAGTTTACTCAGACTCAATGAATAAAAGATGGGGGGGCGGGGGACATAGGCTATATAATAATGATGTCCAATAAAGATATTTATTTAAATAAGGGGAAAGAGCCTAGAGACCTACATGAAATCCTGAAAGATTCAAGGATGAAGTCACTAGGATCTGAAGAGATGTGTGCAAAACAAGCTGTCACTAAGAGATCTTCAGAACATTTTTCTGCAAACCCAACAAGATCAAGGATCATATATCCTTTCACTGAACTTCCTATTGCTACTGACCTTTATCCTCTACTCATAAATAAACCTACTATTGTCTAATAAATTATATAAACTGATCCTGTCGATTGAGAAACCACACGAAGAATTTTACATTGCTTTCTATCTTTCTCATTAAGGTGTTTTCAGTGGTAAACTGAAAGGCCCAGAGCCTAGATCTATAAATTCTTGGTTTACAACATTGGGCTTGGGATTGCACTCATGAAAGTGTTATTTTCTTGTTTTTTTTGTTTCTGATTCCTCATGAAGTAGATGGTTAAGAAGAATGTTAAAAGATTCTGCACACACTAGTACAAAACTATAGATGCCCAGATCAGTGAACATTTAGGAATGTCCCTTCTTACCGTCGTAGGGACACCTCCAAACACTCTTGTCATGTCTCCCCTAATGTTATCTACTCTTCTGCATAACTCAATAAATACCCCTTTAGTAAGCCTACACTTTGCAGCTTATTCGCCCAGCCCACATTCCAGCGACCCTTCTCATCCAGACATCCAGAGCCCCTGGTTCCTGAAGACCTTTTTCTTTTTCTTTTCTTTTTTTTTTTTTTTTTAATTCTTGTACTTCATTTCCATTTCAAGCCCAGACCACCACATCCTCCCAAACTCCTCAGCTCCCCCCCTCGGAAGCCCCAGCTGGGGTCCCCCAGCCTGAGGTCCCCTCCCCCACTCTCCCATACAGACCCCTCACCCCAGCCCGGATCCCAGCCCGACCCCGGCCCGCCCTACCTGCTCCCTGCCCTCAGGCCCGGTGGGCCCGGTCCTCTCCTCCAGCCGCTGCCTGCCGGGCGGCACTCGCCGGCGCGGGGCTAAGGGCTGAGGCAACTCGGTCGCCCGCGGAGCCCCTTCTTCCAGGCGGGCGGGAGGCGGTGGCGGCTGCGGTCGGTCGCGGCAGCGGCTCCGCTTCATATCTAAAGCTGGGCCCCGCGGGCGTTAGCACCCCGACTGTCCCGGCCTCGTCCGGCCCCGGGCCGCGGCTGTGCCGCGGCAACCACCGCCCGCGGCCACCATGGCCGGGCGGGACGCCCGAAAGCCACCGACCCTAGCAGCCCGCAGTGCCTCAGCGCTTCCGGCGGGCTCACGCGCCGAGACCTCCCCGGCGTCCCTCACCAAGGAGGCAGCATCGCCGCCGACCAGTCTTCAGCCTCCCGGCACACGCTCGGCCGGCCACCCGCCGCCGGCCCCGCAGCCAGCCAGCCGCCCGCCCGCCCACCAGCCCGCCAGCCTCCGGCCGGCCCCGCCCCTCGCGCGCGCGCACGGAAAGCCCGCCCGCCGCCGCCGGACGCGCGCAGCTTCCCGCGCACGCGCCAGCGAACGGTCACGAAAGACCCTCCCGTGGCCCCCACCGCGAGGCCCTGGCAGCGGAAGGGGGCGGGGCTGTCCCGGCGGGTGGCCTGCGGCTGCGGCTGCGGCTGCGGCTGCGGCGGGACGCTCATTGATTCTTCCATTCATCCGTTCAAAAAAGGGTCGGCCATGCTTGCTGGGGATCCAAAAATGAGAGCAAACGAGACAGAGAAAGACGTGGCAGCTGGGATCGGCCTGGATCCCAGCACCGTGGTGACCACGAACACAGTTAACAGGATAAAAAAAAAAGTATTTTTATTTATTTATTTTTACTGAATGCCTGCAGACCCTGGCCAAGTCTGCGCGTTCTCACGTTTCAGATAAGGAAGAAGACTGAGGTGAAGTGAAACACACCGGGTCACCCAGACCAACTCTTCTGTCCCTTTAATACTGTTTCTTACTCCAAAGGGTAAGACAGCGTGTGAAAGCCCTGGAGAAAGGGGAAAAACTGATGGATTCCTACGGGTAGGGAAAAGACCCTCCCCCCCCCCCAAAAAAAAAGGCTTCCGGAAGGTTCCCCAGGGCCCTCCACTGACAGTGAAGTCATCCTGTAGCACAGTACAGCTTGCTGTAGCCTGGGCGGCCTGACCTGACGCCTCCAATGACTCATCTGCTTAGCAACAGTGGCGGCTGCTCAGCCTTGCCTGGCCTCCTGGCTTCAATTGGTCTGCCACAACACTATTTCCTCTCTTTGACCTAACCAGAGTTCATTCCCAGAAGCCTTTCCTCTGGCCTTACCCATTTGTACTGGGCCTCCTCTCTGAACTCTGAGCAGTAAATAACAGCTAGCATGTTAGAGTGCCTAACTGGGTTGTTCAGTTCACATAAAGAGGTAAATTGTATTGTTTCTTGTACAATTTCATTTACAGGTTCAAGTTCTATCAGATGCTCCGCATCACACAGCTAATGATGGTATAGCTGAACAGACTTCAAATAGAAATCAGATCAGATACCTACCAGAGCCTACCCACAACATACTCTACAGCCTCCTCCTATAGTCCCTGTCCAACCGGGTTAGTTCCTTGGCCACCCATCCAGTCACCTCAAGTGAAAACCACAAAGTCACCCTGGACTCCTTCCTTCACATCCAAACATTAAAATCCCATTGGTTTGGTAACCTTACCATCTCTTCAATCTGCCTCCTATTTTCATCCTACTGACACCACCTCAAGTCAAATCTTATCTTCTCTTATCTGCTTGACCTGGAAAACTTTCCAACTGGTTCACCTAGTCTCATTCTCTTCAAAGCTATTGTCCTGTTGGGTGCTGGTGACCCATACCTGTAATCCTAGCTACTCAAGAGGCTGATAGCTGAAGATCCACCGCATCCTAAGCAGAAAAGATCATGAGATTTTTATCTCCACTTAACCAGCAAAAAGCAAGGAGTGGAGCTATGGCTTAAGGGATAGAGTAAAACCTTGAGTAAAAAAGCCAAGCAAGGGGGCTGGGAATGTTGCTTAGTGATAGAGTGCTTGCCTAGCGTGCATGAAGCCCTGGGTTCAATTCCTCAGTACCACATTAAAAAGAAAAAGCCAGAAATGGTGCCCTGAGTTCAAGCCCCAGGACTGGCAAAAAAAAAAAAAAGCCTAGCAAGAAGTGTGAGGCCCTGAATTTAAGCCCCAGTACTTACACAATAACAAAAACCTGTCCTCCACAAGGCCTTAACAAAAACCTGCTGGTGACTCATGACTATCATCCTAGCTACCGAAGAGACTGAAGTCTGAGGATCATGATTCAAATTCAGACCAAGCAGGAATCAGTATGACTCTTTATCTCCAGTTAATCACCAGAAAATTGGAAGTGGTACTGTGGCTCAAAGGAGAAAAAAAGCTCAGAGACAGCTCCAAGCCCCAGGACCACCAACAACAACAGAAAATCTTCATATACCATATTACTCTCTTGCTTAAAACAGTTAAGTGAATCTCAAGATGAATCATATACCTAGTATTGCTGGCAAGGGCATTCAAAATCTGGCCTCTGACTATCTTTCTCCTATTATTCCATGCTGTGACATCTATTTATGGCTATAACAGCTGCAAAATAAGGTCTGTCACATTCTTGGTTACAAGCACCGAAAACATCCTTTGAATCCAAATGGTCATGCAACTATGAAGAAAAGGCTAGAGTTCCTTTCCTGGGGTGCTTAGCTGCAGCCTACCACATTGTCTGGTAGTAGAGATAGTAGTGTCCTGAGATTGTCACTGATGTTTCCTAAACTTGTTTCTCCGATTTCTGTTCAATTCTATCATCCTTTATAATTATATATACAATGTAATATTATATGCTTCTTGGGCTTTGAATGACCAGTTATTAGTAGAAAATCCGCAGACTCAACTTTGATAACTTAGGACCAGGAACCTATTCCACTTGTCTTCCACTATTGGGACTGGGAAAGTCAGCATGGGGCAGACATACTCTAAGGTAGTGCTCATAATCTACATCTTCCTCAGGACTTACATCCTAGTATCATCCTCTTCCTCTACATGTATATGGAATTTGTGATTTATTTCTAATCAGTAAGATATAGCAAAGATAATTTATTACCAATTTCATGATAATATTATGTATAAGACTCTCTCATAATGGCCTTGAAGAAGCAGTTCATGTTATCTTCTGCCTGTGAAGAGAGATAGATGGTAGGAAAGTTGCAAGCAACCTGTAGATGCTGAGGGCAGCATCTGGGATACCAGTCTATAAAACAGTCTCTAAAGTGCTCAGTCTCACAACCAGGAGGAAATGGACTCCACCAACAATATAAATGAGCTTGGAGACAGGCCTTCCTCCACTTGAATCACCAGATAAGAATATAACCACCTGTCACATTGATGAGGTTAGTGAGATGCTGAATCAGAGAACCCAACTAAGCCAGACCAGGACTGGAAGATGATGATGTGTTATTTTAAGCTGCTAAGTTTATAGTAATTAAATCATACACAAAGGGTCTGTATTGTCACCAAATATATGACTTTGTTTAGTGGAAGTGAATAAAGTTAGTTAACCTTAGATGATCTAAAAGACTATATTGGACAACAAATGTATTTTTAAATAAATACATATTTTCTCCTGAGGCAACAAAAATTTCATAATGTTCCCAATTTAATGCTATAGATAAAAGTATTTTAAGCTGGGTATCGGTGGCTCATGCCTGTATTCCTAGCTATTTAGGAGGCTGAGATCTGAAGATTGCAAGCCAGCCAGGGCAGGAAAGTCAGTGAGACTCTTGTGTTTTGTTTTTATTGCCAGTCCTGGGGCTTGGACTTAGGGCCTGAGCACTGTCCCTGGCTTCTTTTTGCTCAAGGCTAGCACTCTACCTCTTGAGCCACAGCGCCATTTCTGGCTTTTTTCTACATATGTGGTGCTGAGGAATCAAACCCAGGGCTTCATGTATATAGGAGGCGAGCACTTTACCTCTAGGCCATATGAGACGCTTATCTCCAATTAACCACCAGAAAACTGGAAGTGGTGCTGTGGCTCAAGTGGTAGAGCACTAGCCTTGAGCTGAAGAGCTTAGGGACAGTGCTCAAGCCCAGAGTTCAAGCTCCACAAACAAAAAAAAAAAAATTTTTTTTTAATATATTCTTGTGGGGGGGTGGGATTTGAGATCTGTCTCGGTAACCCAGACTTCCCACAATCTCATTATCCCTCCTGCCTGACCCTTCCAAGCACTGGAAATTGCAGGTGTGCACCACTGTGCCCAAAACAGTATTTAAATCTTAATCAAAGCTCACTTTAATATTCTAGTCTCATACTTGATATATATTTATCTAATGCATGCTAATTTACCATTCTAGTATTGATCACTCTCTCACAATCCTTAAAATTAGTAACACTACCAGGTTCTGGTGGGTCAAGCCTGTGATCCTAGCTACTTAGGAGGCTGAGATCTGAGTTTCGTGGTTCAAAGCCAGCCCAGGCAGGAAAGTCCATAAAACTCCTATCTTCAATTAAACCGGCCGTGGTGCTTGTTGTGCCAAGTCGCAAGACCACCACCAAGAAGACCACCGAGACTCAGACATTCCAAAATGCAAAAGCAAGGTAAGGCTTTATTTAAGCGAGCTGCAACTCGGGCCTCTTCCTACCCACCGACACAGCGGAGGTTAGGAGGAAGCCCCGAGCTGTGATTACACAGGGCTTATAAAGGCAAAGAACAAGGTTACAACAATCAGGTGTTCAAGCAAGCAAGATTAGGACACAGGTACAAATCTGATTGGCTCAGGGTTCAATTCTAAAATGGGGTTCACGTGGTAAAATGGGGTTCACGTGGTAAAATGGGGCCTGACTTCAAAGTCTGGCACTTCATTTCCCCCTTTTTCTTTTTGGTACCTTGGGAGCCAATCATGGCTCCATTCTGTCCATTTCAGTGGCTTGCATGTCTAGGGGATGATATAAAGATAAGGGGGCTGGGGATATAGCCTAGTGGCAAGAGTGCCTGCCTTGGATACACGAGGCCCTAGGTTCGATTCCCCAGCACCACATATACAGAAAACGGCCAGAAGCGGCGCTGTGGCTCAAGTGGCAGAGTGCTAGCCTTGAGCGGGAAGAAGCCAGGGACAGTGCTCAGGCCCTGAGTCCAAGGCCCAGGACTGGCAAAAAAAAAAAAAAAAAAAAAAGATAAGGCATGGGCCAATAGGGCCCAAAGTAGTAACCAAAGGGCTTGTCACAATTTCTTACAAGAATAGTCTCTGTACCTCTGTTTTGCATGCCTCTAGTTTATCCTGCCTCATCTTCCCAAAAACAACTCTGGTCCCTTGATTTTAAAGGGGGGCTGATGGGTGAAGATCATCCATCTTCTGTAACTTCTTCAGGCTGACTCAGGGGCGTTGACCTTACCTAGCCAGGAACCTATAACCTTAGTCTACTTTACCAAGGGACTGCAGGATTACTGCAAACTGAAAATTAACTTTCAGCTATACAGACTTACCATTAGCTGTATAGAGTTTAGTATCCAAATGTGAGCAACAAAATAACACATAAACTTCTCAGCTGTGCTCTAAGGGTCGGGTGGCTATACCCGTATTCCTGAGCAAGCCCAAAACTACCTAAAATAAGGGGGTCACCTCACTTTGGAGTGAGCTGCCAAAATAACATCAACACTAGCCAGGGTAGTAAGGAAATAAGGCAAAAAGAAAATTATAACAATATTCAGTCTAACTTTCTTTTCTTGAGGTGAAGGCGAAGCGGCTGAGTTGGGTGCTTGGAGACCTCCCATGTTCCACCACGGTAGTCGTCGTCCAGGGCAAAGGGGTCAGCTGGCCTGGCGTGCAAGCAATTAACCCAAGTGGCGATGCCGTCTAGGGTTCCTTCCACCGTGGTTCTAAGGATTTCAGTCCCCTGGTCTGAATAAATGGGGGGTAGGGACAGAAGCAGAATCATATAATGCCTTAAGTTGGGGTCACATTCTTGTGCACGAGCTGCAAATAATCGAGTTTACACAAAAATTCAGCATCATCCAAATCAGCAAGCAATTCAGTCTGAAGGCTAGGGATAATGGGTGGGGGGTACCCATACATTATTTCAAAATAAGTAAAGCCAAGCTGATAGGGAGAATTTCTTACTCTAAGCAGAGCAAAAGGAAGGAGTGACACCCAGTCTGCACCAGTCTCTAAGGCCAGTTTAGTTAAGGTTTCTTTTAGAGTCCGATTCATTTTCTCTACCTGTCCTGAACTCTGGGGTCTATAAGCACAATGCAATTTCCAATCCATCCCCAGTGCTGCAGCTATTCCCTGACTTACTTTTGAGATGAAAGCCTGTCTGTTGTCTGACCCAATGGTGGATGGGAAGCCATACCTGGGTAAGATTTCTTCCAGGATCTTCTTAGCCACTACATTCGCAGTCTCATGCTTTGTTGGATAGGCTTCAACCCATCCTGAAAAGGTGTCTACAAAAACTAGCAAATATTTGTAATTTCTGTGAAATCTACTTCCTAATACACACCTGGCCTATTCCCACAGAGGCGAGCTCCTTTAGTAATCTGTTGATTGGGGGCATTGGCAAGCTGACAGGCCTTGCAATTTTTAACAATATCTTCTCTGATGACCTAAAAAAAATTACTTTTGCAGGCCTGTAACAGATCTCAATAAGGACACAATCTCAGGTCTACAAGCTTTCTTTCCTAAATAGATGTATCAGCTTAAAATTCTCACTGCCAGTCAGAGCTTTGAGTAAATGCAGGGGGGTGAGATTTTAATCCATCCTCTTATTTGACAAACTTCCCCTTACTAACCACTATCACAGATGACTGGCAAGTTCCTGCCCAGTAGACAGACATGGGCATTGGAAAGGCATGTTTATGAACTATTCTTCTAGGACTTCCCGGCTTTGATTTAACTTTTGAAAGGCCAAACAGGAGTGACTCTAGGATCTGACACCATCTCTGCCATCCAAGCAGCGGCTTACTGCCTCTGGATGCTCCATCACTTTTGTCCCAGGAGGAGTGACTTTCCACTGGACTTGGACTCAGGGCCTGAGTGCTGTCCTCCAGCTCTCCAGCTCAAGACTAGCACCCTACCATTTTGAGTTCTACACAACTCCGTTCCCAGCACTCTGCTGGCTGCTTAGAGACAAGTCTCTCACAGGGACCTTTCTCTGCCCGGGCTGGCTTCGAACCGCAGATTTCAGATCAGTGAGTCTTACAAGGGGCCACTTTACTCCAATTAGAAGCAACAAGGTGGTCCACACAGAAGTAGTTTTTAAGCATGCTCTCTTACCTGGAACTTACTAAGGGTCAGTATTAGATCTCCACAAACTTGTAGGAATCACCTGTGCTTCTCTGTGGGCCTGCTGCAAACTGTTACAAAAAACCTACAAAGAAGCTGGAATGGCAATTAAACATTTTGGTAGCCATAATTCTCCTTTTCTCACTTTGCAATAATTATTTAGGGCAATTTTACTTCCAAATTTCTTATCTAGAAATGTATTCTTGATTTCCAAAGCCTTTTTAACACTAACACAACACTTTAGCTTTTATCTGCATCGGAAAAGCTGAAGCTCACAGGCATTCTGAAACCAGGTGCCACCCTTTGCTTACGGGCTGCTTGTTTCAAAAGAGCCTCTTTTTTTTTTTTTTCTTCAGTCCCAGTTACTGCATGACATGAAGACCTTTGAATTTTTCCTTAATGCAAGAATTACAATTAGAAATACTTATCCATTCAGCTTTCCAATATATTAGTGAGAAACATTGGCCCATTTTGCAATTTCTTCCTACATACATAGAGTTAATGAGAGTTTACTTCTATCCCCATTAGTTTAGTATATATATATATATATATATATACACACACACACACACACACACACACACACACACACATATATCCTTTTAAATCCAAATTTCTGACACTTGGCTCTCTTTTTTTAAAAATTTTAATTAGAGAACCCTGAGAAATCCTTTTTTAACTGTAGTTCTTCTTTAAAACAATGCAATAATACCTTTAAAGCATTTGGTAATGCCCAAACTTGATGACCATTTGAATTTAAACTTAAACTTAGTTTTGCATCATACTGCAGTCTTGAACATGTTCACACTCACACATGCACACACACATACATTTTCAAAAGATCTTAAAGCACGCAGAATAAGCATCGGCCGTACATTTTAAGACAGAAACCTTTAACAAATGATTTTAGCATTCTCCAGCCTCATTTTCCAGGGCTTGATAGTTTTGGCAAAACATTTTTAGTCTTAGTAAAACATTTTAGCACACCAAACAATTTTCTGCTTAAGAAGGCTGGGTGGGGGTCCCCCTAGAGTTCTTTTTTGCGGACACTCTCACTGATTGACTGATTGTGAGCTGTCACCTGTACATCTTTCCAGTGAGCTAAAGTCAAGTCCAGGGGAGTGGAAGGAACGTTCCCCATCATCTGTTTGTCAGTCAGGCACAGCGCAAGAAAGAAACACACAAAAATAATCACAGTCACAAAGACCAGACAACACTTACAGACAGACTTAGGGAGCCGCGGCTTACAGGTTCAACTGTATCTCTCCTGCCCCTGTGAGGAGGCAGACCACACAGTCTCACTGTGCCTCTCCTGCCCCTGTGAGGGGGCAGACCACACAGTATCACTGAGTCTCTCCTGCCCCTGTGAGGGGGCAGACCACACAGTCTTGAGGCTCTCTCTCTCCCGTTCCTGTGTAGGAGCGGACCAGACAACCCCGAATATAGAGTGAACTAGACGGGCGCCTGTTAGAAGGGCCTCCTGGTCCAGTCCTTCAGGTTCAGGGTGGTAGTGGGAAGCCTGAGCCCCCTGTGGAGGGCTTGAGGTGGCTCCCAAGTCCTCCAGGACTGCCCATACGAGCGTGTCCACTCGGCTGGTCCTTCACTACCTACAGGTTCAGATTCAAGCGGCTGGCCTAAACAGAAAACAAAACTACAAATCACACAGACACAGACACAGAATGAACAGCCCTATTTTCTTACCTTCGGAGTCTGGGGTCTCGGGGGTCTCTGGGGCCATCCCGGACGAAACCCCAAATGTTGTGCCAAGTCGCAAGACCACCACCAAGAAGACCACCGAGACTCAGACATTCCAAAATGCAAAAGCAAGGCAAGGCTTTATTTAAGCGAGCTGCAACTCGGGCCTCGTCCTACCCACCGACACAGTGGAGGTTAGGAGGGAGCCCCAAGCTGTGATTACACAGGGCTTATAAAGGCAAAGAACAAGGTTACAACAATCAGGTGTTCAAGCAAGCAAGATTAGGACACAGGTACAAATCTGATTGGCTCAGGGTTCAATTCTAAAATGGGGTTCACGTGGTAAAATGGGGCCTGACTTCAAAGTCTGGCACTTCAGTGCTGTGGTTCAAATGGTAGAGCGCTAGCCTTGAGCTGAAGAGCTCAGGGAGCTCAGAGACAGTAGCCAGGCCCAGAGTTCAAGCCCCACAACTGACAAAAAAATTAGTAATGCCCTTCTCATTTTACTACACATCAGTTTAAATACAAGTCGTCAATATCAGTATAAATACCAATATTGTACATTGAACCCAAGATTCTATAGATGCCATAGAGCTATGGAATAACACCATAAGCTTTCATCTTTTATGTGAACTCAAGTGCTACTGCAGGTACCAAGACAACTTTGTTCACGCTAACCCAGTTTTACTTTATTTGTAGGAGAGCCTTCTTGCAACAGGTTTATCCAATTATTCTAAATATGGTAGCATCTTATTTAATCTTTTTAACATTTTATTAAACCTTTTCCTTTCAGAAATAGCTACATAAATAGAATAGTAGCTACATAACAGAATACTAGATTAAATCTAAAAATACAGACATACTTTGGCATACCCCTGTGGTCACTGTATATGATTTTGGTGCACTGGATAGTGTATATATGTTTAACTGAACTAGGGAAGGGAAAGAAAAATGAGGGAGGGTGTAACAAATAAGAAATGTACTCACTACCTTATTATGTAACTGTACCCCCTCTGTACATCACTTTGTCAATAATATTTAATTAGAAAAATAAATAAAAATACAGAAACAGGCATCTTTCATTATTTTTCTTCATATGATTATGGCAAAGGGTTAAGATATCTTCCTACCATCCTTCCAGGCTGGGAATATGGCCTAGTGGCAAGAGTGCTTGCCTCATATACATGAGGCCCTGGGTTCAATTCCTCAGCACCACATATACAGAAAATGGCCAGAAGTGGCGCTGTGGCTCAAGCAGCAGAGTGCTAGCCTTGAGCAAAAAGAAGCCAGGGACAGTGCTCAGGCCCTGAGTCCAAGCCCCAGTGTTGTGCCAAGTCGCAAGACCACCCCCAAGAAGACCACCGAGATTCAGACACTCCGAAATGCAAAAGCAAGGCAAGGCTTTATTTAACGAGCTGCCAACTCGGGCCTCGTCCTACCCACCGACACAGCGGAGGTTAGGAGGAAGCCTCGAGCTGTGATTACACAGGGCTTATAAAGGCAAAGAACAAGGTTACAACAATCAGGTGTTCAAGCAAGCAAGATTAGGACACAGGTACAATCTGATTGGCTCAGGGTTTAATTCTAAAATGGGGTTCACGTGTCTGGCACTTCATTTCCCCCTTTTTCTTTTTGGTACCTTGGGAGCCAATCATGGCTCCATTCTGTCCATTTCAACGGCTTGCATGTCTAGGGGATGACATAGAGGTAAGGCATGGGCCAGTAGGGCCCAATGTAGTAACCAAAGGGCTTGTCACAATTTCTTACAAGAATAGTCTCTGTACCTCTGTTTTGCATGTCTCTAGTTTATCCTGCCTCATCTTCCCAAAAACAACTATGGTCCCTTGATTTTAAAGGGGGGCTGATGGGTGAAGATCATCCATCTTCTGTAACTTCTTCAGGCTGACTCAGGGGCGTAGACCTTACCTAGCCAGGAACCTATAACCTTAGTCTACTTTACCAAGGGACTGCAGGATTCACCTCACTTTGGAGTGAGCTGCCAAAATAACATTAACACTAGCCAGGGTAGTAAGGAAAGAAGGCAAAAAGAAAATTATAACAATATTCAGTCTAACTTTCTTTTCTTGAGGCGAAGGCGAAGTGGCTGAGTTGGGTGCTTGGAGACCTCCCATGTTCCACCACGGTAGTTGTCGTCCAGGGCAAAAGGTTCAGCTGGCCTGGGAGCAATGGACCCAAGTGGTGACGCCATCTACCTTAAGGGCGGTGGGAGTAGTCAGTAGCACCACGTAGGGTCCCTTCCATCGTGGTTCTAAGGATTTGGGGTTATGCCTCCGGACGAACACCCAATCTCCTGGCCTGAATAAATGGGGGGTAGGGACAGAAGCAGAATCATATAATGCCTTAAGTTGCGGCCACATTTTCTTGTGCACAAGCTGCAAATAATCAAGTTTACACAAAAATTCAGTATCATCCAAATCAGCAAGCAATTCAGTCTGAAGGCTAGGGATAATGGGCGGAGGGTATCCGTACATTATTTCAAAAGGAGTAAAGCCAAGTTGATAGGGAGAATTTCTTACCCTAAGTAGAGCAAAAGGAAGGAGTGACACCCAGTCTGCGCCAGTCTCTAAGGCCAATTTAGTTAAGGTCTCTTTTTTGTGGCAAGATAAGTTTCCCTTCACCAGTTTTCCACCAGTCATCATTTCCGGGGTTTTGTGGGTCATGGGAATTTTTTTTATCCACTCCAAGTCTTCTTGGGAATACTGGGGTACAGGAGGCAAAGCTCGTGGTCCTGGGTCTACTAGAGCCAATACTTCTGCTCTGGGCTGGAGGGCTGCTTCCTTAGCTGCCTGATCGGCCAGATTATTCCCTCTAGTCACCGAATCAACTCCCTTTTGATGACTCAGGCAATGCATAATGGCAATCTTTGCTGGTTCCCATAGGGCCCGGATGAGGCTTAAAATCTCCTGTCTGTTTCTAATGGCCTTTCCTTCAGCTGTCAGTAGCCCCCTTTCTTGGTAAATGGCTCCATGGATGTGTACAGTGGCAAAAGCATACCAGCTGTCCGTATAGATATTTAGTCTCATTCCTTTTCCCATCTGTAAAGCTTTTGTTAGTGCCACTAGTTCTGCTCTTTGTGCAGAAGTCCCCTGAGGGAGTGCCTCTGCCCACAATATCTCAATGTCCGTAGTAACCGCCGCACCCGCATACCTTTTTCCATCTCGAATGAAGCTGCTGCCATCGGTGAACCAGGTGTGCTCGGCATGTGATAGCGGTAAATCGAGCAAGTCTGGCTGGAGACTATGTGTTTGGGCCAAGATCTGCTCACAATCATGCAGGGGCGCTTCCAGATCCGAATCCGGCAGCAGAGTTGCTGGGTTTAATGCTGTAGGTACACAGAAGCTGATACGTACCGGGTTAAGTAACAACGTTTGGTAATGGACCATGCGGGCATTGCTCATCCATCGGTCAGGTGGTTGTTTTAGCACCCCATCTAGAGCATGTGGAGTGGCCACAGTCAGATTCTGTCCCAGAGTCAACTTATCTGCATCTTTTACCAAGAGGGCTACTGCAGCTATTATTCTTAAGCATGGAGGCCACCCAGCGGCGACAGGATCCAATTTCTTTGACAAATAGGCGACCGGTCGTCTCCAGGGCCCAATTGGCTGGGTGAGCACCCCTTTTGCTATTCCTTTCTTTTCGGCCACAAACAATGTGAATGGTTTATTCACGTCAGGTAGGCCTAAGGCTGGGGCTTCTAGAAGGCTTTTCTTGATTGCCTCAAAGGCTTTTTGCATCTGCTCAGTCCAATGAAATTCTGGGAGGTTTTTGGTGGCTTCATATAAAGGCTTGGCCATCTCAGCGAACCCAGGTATCCACAGCCGGCAAAAACCCGCTGTTCCCAGGAACTCTGACTTGTCTCGCTGACTTAGGCACAGGAATTTTTAGCACAGTCTCTTTACGTGCATCTGACAGCCAGCGCTTGTCCTCTTTTAATATGAAGCCCAGATAGGTGACTTCAGGTTTACAAATTTGTGCCTTTTTAGTGGAGGCCCTATAGCCCAAATTGCCAAGAGTCTTTAAGAGCCTAGCTGTTCCCTTTAGACAACTATCCTTGTCTGGAGCAGCTATTGACAAATCATCTACATATTGCAATAGACTTATTTCTGTATTTTGGGAGCGGTACTCACTTAGGTCTTCGTGTAACGCCTCATCAAAGATTGTAGGCGAATTCTTGAATCCTTGAGGCAGCCTGGTCCAGGTCAATTGACCGCTTATCCCGATTTCAGGATCGTGCCAAGTAAATGCAAAGTAGCTTTGGCTCTGTGAGGCTAAGGGCAGGCTAAAGAAAGCATCCTTTAGATCCAACACAGTATACCACACATGGCTCGGTGACAGGGAGCTCAGCAGGGTATATGGGTTTGGGGCTGTTCGATGAATGTCCATTACTCTCTTGTTAACTTCTCTCAAGTCTTGCACTGGTCTATAATCATTGGAATTAGACTTTTTTATAGGCAACAATGGAGTATTCCAGGCTGACTGGGTGGGCTTCAGAACTCCTAAATCTAACAATTTTCTGATGTGAGGAGTGATCCCCTTCTTTGCTTCTAGTGACATAGGGTACTGGCAAACTACTGGGTCAGCTCCGGCTTTAAGTTCCACAAAAATTGGAGGACGATGTTTTGCCAGTCCCATTCCCCCAGTTTCTGCCCATGCTTGGGGAAACGCCCGTAGCCACTCATTTTCCGGAGACTCGGGCTTGAGATGCTGGTATAGCCTATACTCTTCTTCTAACTTGCTAGTTATTAGTATACTAACAGGCTTTTCTCTTGAGTTCGTCACAGAAATCCCACTGTCTGTGAACTGTATCTGAGCTTTCATTTTCGTTAAGAGATCACATCCAAGCAATGGATAGGGGCAGTCAGGGATGACTAAAAACGAGTGGGTTAGCTGGCCCGTTCCCAAGTCCACTGTTCTTCGAGTAGTCCATTTATAGGGTTTAGTGCCCGTTGCACCTTGGACCCATGTTGTTTTAGTGGACATCGGCCCTCTCGGGGCTAGTAATACTGAATTTTCTGCTCCCGTATCTACCATGAACATGACTGGATTCCCCTCCACTTTTAATGTTATCCTGGGCTCAGGGAGGGGATCTGAACCCCGACTCCCTCAGTCACTGTCCTCAGCCATCTCTCAGGTTGACAACACTCTTGATCCTACTTTATGTTTTTCCTCCTTTTTCTGGGCTAGCTCTGGGCAGTTTCTGATCCAATGCCCTTCCTTCTTGCAATAAGCACATTGATTCTTCCCCATCCTTGGTTGGGGTTTGGGCTTTTGCTCCTTACTTGAAGAGGAGGACTGTCTAAAGTTTCCTGCTTGCATAGAGGTCAGGATTTCCCTGAGTTCCTTCTGTTGTTGTTCCAAAATCCTAGCCAGACTCCTTTCCTGTCTTCGTTCTCCTGTTTCTCTCTTATTATAAACCTTTCCCGCCACTGCTACTAGATCCCTAATAGATTTTTCCCCAAGCCTGTCTAGAGCCTGCAATTTCCGCTTTATGTCCGGTGCGGCTTGATTTACGTAGGCAAACAATCATCTGAGCAGATTCCTGGGTCTCAAGATCATATGGGGTGTATTGACTAAAGGCTTCCATAAGACGCTCAAGGTATGCTGCCGGACTTTCACTTTCTCCCTGTCTGATATCATAAACTTTGGCCATATTGGTAGGTCAGCGAGCCGCCGCCTTGAGACCTGCCAGCAGAGCCTGGCGATAGACAAGGAGTCGTTCCCTACCTTCAGCCATATTGTAGTCCCATGCTGGTCGGGTCTGGGGAAAATAGGTATCAATCAAGGCAGGATCCGTGATGGGTGCTCCATTGGGGCCAGGGATAAGTCTCCGGGCCGCTTCTTGGATACGACCTCTCTCCTCATTGGTGAAAAGTACCTGTAAAAGCTGGCTACAATCATCCCAAGTGGGCTGGTGAGTGAAAAGTATAGTTTCAAACAAGCGAATTAAGTCCCGAGGTTTCTCAGAAAAGGGGGCATTTTGAGCACGCCAATTGTAAAGATCACTAGTAGCAAATGGCCAGTATTGGAATTGCTGCCGACCGTCCGCATCCACAGGACTTATAGGGCGTAGGGGAAGGGCAGCAGATTTATGAAGAGATGTAATTCTTTGGCGCCGGCGAGTTGATTGAGCGGGGCCTTCCGGGGCGGAGGGCACAGCTGAAACATCTTCCTCAGAGTCCTCCTCTTGGAGAGTTAACTGGGGTGGGGCGTATGGAGGGGGAAGCATTTCTTCCTCTGTGCTTCCTCCCTGGAGGACAGGTGGATATAATTTCTCCTCTCCCCTCTTAGGTTCTCTCTTGTCACCCCGTGTTTTTTGAGTGAATATTGGGGTAGGGGAAGGAGTGGAGGAGGGAGTTGGTAAGAAAGGCCGAACCCAAGCTGGAGTGTCCCTGTCAACTAGTTCCCTCCAGGTGTCTATATAAGGAATCTGGTCTATATAGCCTGAACGAGGGGCTTCGATTAGGCTTTGTAAGGTACTGATCTTAATGATGTCAAAGCTTCCCTCAGGTGGCCAATTAGCTCTCTCAAGGGTGGGCCATTCTGACTTGCACAGGGTAATCCACTTTTCCTCCTTAAGGGCCACACCTCGGTTCTGAGCTATCTCCTTGATCTCCTTCCAGTGAGCTAGAGTCAAATCTAGGGGGCTAGATGGAGGTCCCCAAGATAGAACGTTACCCATAGCTCTGATCAGATGTTTAGTCCAAAAGGCTACAAAAGAAAAGAAACCAAAACAATTAATACAGAAGGAAAAAAACATACAGGCCTGAGAACAAGAAAAGCTACGAGTTGGAGATCTCCCAAGCTGGCCCACAACCTCCTACAAGGGTGCAGAAGGAATGGACCCAAGTTGGCCCACAACCTCCTGCAAGGAGTGGACCCGAGTTGGCCCACAACCTCCTGCAAGAAGGAGTGGACCCGAGTTGGCCCACAACCTCCTGCCAGATAAGCAGAAGGAGCAGACCCAAGTACAAGGTGGGCGGTTGAGTCTCGTTTAGGAGGCCCTCCTGGTCAGTTCCGGCCAAAAACCAAACTGACTCGCGCCCTACAAGTATAAGCAAAAGCAAAACAGAAAAACAGACAAATTACCTTCGGAGTCTGGGATCTCGGGGTCTCAGGGGCTATCCCGGACGAAACCCCAAATGTTGTGCCAAGTCGCAAGACCACCCCCAAGAAGACCACCGAGATTCAGACACTCCAAAATGCAAAAGCAAGGCAAGGCTTTATTTAACGAGCTGCCAACTCGGGCCTCGTCCTACCCACCGACACAGCGGAGGTTAGGAGGAAGCCTCGAGCTGTGATTACACAGGGCTTATAAAGGCAAAGAACAAGGTTACAACAATCAGGTGTGCAAGCAAGATTAGGACACAGGTACAATCTGATTGGCTCAGGGTTTAATTCTAAAATGGGGTTCACGTGTCTGGCACTTCACCAGGACTGGCCAAAAAAAAAAAAAATTTCCAAGTAAAACTCAATTTAAAGTGTTCTTGCTAAACTCCAGAACACAGCCAGTTTGAAAGAAAACTGCTACAGCATAGCAACATTTTCAATAAAACTGTAGGCTTCCTCACAGCACACAAATCTACAGGGTGAGTTTTAGCAATTTCTCTTTTAAAGAATTTCATTTTACACCTATTATATCACACAACATGCTATTTTAAACCATGGCATCTAACTCCCTAATAAGAAAAAAGCACTTACAAGTAAGTAAACATGGAGGACTGGGAATATGGCTTAGCAATAGAGTGCTTGCCTAGCATGCATGAAGCCCTGAGTTCTATTCCTCAGTACCACATAAACAGGAAAAGCCAGAAGTGATACTGTGGCTTAAGAGGTAGAGTGCTAGCCTTGAGCAAAAAGAAGCTCAGGGTCAGGGTCAGTGCTCAGACCCTGAGTTCAAGCCCCAGGACTGGCAAAAAAGAAAGAAGAAAGGAAGGAAGGGAAGAAAGAAAGAAAGAAAGAAAGAAAGAAAGAAAGAAAGAAAGAAAGAAAGAAAGAAAGAAAGAAAGAAAGAAAGAAAGAAAGAAAAAAGAAAGAAAGAAAGAGAGAGAGAGAGAAAGGAAAAGAAAAGAAGAAAGAAACTAGACATATCAATTACATAACATCATTATACTTTAATTTTTGTAACTTGACAATGCATTCACTAAACTGCAAACTAAGTGTGTGTGTGCACACGTGCATACACGTGCATGCCACACACATGTGCATGCTGGTAATAGGGCTTGAACTTGGGGTCGGCACTCTCTGTTTTTGTTCAAGGCTGGTACTCTACCACTTGTACCACAGCTGCATTTCTGGGTTTTTGATGATGCATTTGAGATAAGAGTCTCATGGATTTTTCTGCCTAGGATAGATTCAATCCTCAGATCTCATCCTCTTGAGTAGCTAGGATTATAGTCATGAGTCACCATTGCCTGTCTTGGACAACCAACACACAAATTCAAGAACACTTTTTAGTAATGTTGAGCGAGACAAGCCTAGAACACAGAAAACAAAGGGGCATGATCTCCCTGATATATGACTGTTAAGAAAGGGAGACGAAGGGCTGGGGATATTGCCTAGTGGCAAGAGTGCTTGCCTCCTATACATGAGGCCCTGGGTTCAATTCCCCAGCACCACATATACAGAAAATGGCCAGAAGTGGTGCTGTGGCTCAGGTGGCAGAGTACTAGCCTTGAGCAAAAAGAAGCCAGGGACAGTGCTCAGGCCTTTAGTCCAAACCCCAGGACTGGACAAAAAAAAAAAGAAAGAAAGAAAGGGAGATGGAGAGACAGTAGAGACCAAGTCTGTGAAACCAAAAACTGCTTATCAAATAGTATTCCCCACAGGATTGGGGCAGCGACCCAACAGTAGGTAACTAAAACCAAACAACTACTCAACATATAAAGGTCAAAAATTGACCTCTCAGGGGAATACAATAGCTCAAAAGCTATGTATGTACGTTCATATAAGACTACTGTCGACATATTGTCTAATATCGACATTACATTTAAAGCCCTAGGCGAATTTTCTTGGGCATGGCCATGTGGCTACTGTATATGTTCTTGATACATTGTATATTGTATGTATGTCTATCTGACCTAGAGAAGGGAAAGAAAAACAGGGCATAAGATATCACAAGAAATGTACACACTGCCCTGCTATGTAACTGTACCCTTTTTGCACAACACCTTGTCAAAAAAAATTTGTGTTCAATTAATAAATAAATTAAATTAATAAAAAAGAACACTTTTTAGGTATACATGCTGTCTTAAATTGCTTATTAGACATGAATTTGCCATGAATTTTATATACATAAGTAGAGCAAGAAAATATAAGGCCCTTTCCAAGTTTAGAAGCTAGAATATTTTTCTGTCAAAGTGCTTGACATAAGCATTGCCATTTTAAAGGTACCCACCATCTTAGAACAAGCTATTTTAATTAATCCACAGCTTGTTATAAGAACTATTTTTTTGAGAGACTGGAGATATGGCTCAAGTGGTAGAGTTCTAGCTAATAAGTATCATTTTTCTGACAATTTGGCCAGATACTCTGGTTTGGATTTATTGCTTGGATAAACGTTTAATCCCTTTCAAACTAGCCAATTGTGCAAGTTTGTGAACCTAAATTCTGACCAATCAGAACAAAGGTCAGTAACACCTTAGGGATAAAATCTTGGTGGATTAACCACCCAGCAATACTTGCTTACTTGGCTTCCTGTCAGTAGCTCAGCATTCTGCAGGCATAAACTTTGCCTTGTCAAGTACCTTTTGAGTTGGTGTCCCTATTCTTATGAAGCACCCAAATACCCCAAGACATTTTTGACACAAACTTCAGAATAAGAACCATCCATGTTGTAGTGGACCTTGTAGCTCTTCCCAAGCCTTGTGGACCGGTGATTGGTGATCCTCAGATTGTCAGGATTTCTTCTAACAGTGTTAGGGAATGGATCAATGAGAACAACCTTAAATAATTTGCTTGTGGGCATTTCATCAAACCAGTGATAGGCAATCCACACCTCAACTATAGACTGAAGACTTCCACAAACTCTAGCTCATTAGCATCACGATGGAGAGGCTATAATAGGCTATACCTTTAGGAAAGAGGTGGTGCTCCCCAACATAACCTTGCCTGGATCTGTCTAACAATCTATGTGCCTTATCCCGCTAGTGAGAGCAGCCAGCCCTGTGGAGGGCAGAGGGCTGCCAAAAGTAGACCCCCAAAAGTATGATCTTAGTAAATGGTCATTGTCTAAATATATTATTTCATTAAGGAGTCTAATATTTTATTCTAGAGAATAGCCAAAATATGTGCCCAATTCTTTCTTTGTTTACCAATTTTCAAAATAATGAGTGCTTTCTTATCTCCAAAGAATATGGTTTGTTTTGTTGCTGTAGCTTAATAGAGTTTGTGGTTCATATAATGGTCGTTATCTTTTGCTTGCATCCTGAAAAAGAGGATGTCCCGGGATTATCTTGAATGTTCCCTATATGAAGTCTAGAAACATTACCACCTTCCTAATACATTTTTTTCACTTAGCTAACATTTGATGAAGGGCAGTTTCACTTATCCACTTGCTTAAGTCAGAAATATTATGCCACTGTCATCTTTATTCTCTATAAGTAGTTGATCACCAGTCCTACTGGGTCTGGTCTATCTGTAGAGAAAAAAAAAAAAAACTCATTACTCCTACCCTACTGCTACTCTAATCCAGGGCACTGCCATCACTCACTTACATAATTGAAATTACCTTGTCCTACAGGAACAATAATCTCTATTTTTTTTCCCCAGTCCTGGGCCTTGAACTCAGGGCCTGAGCACTGTCCCTGTCTTCTTTTTGCTCAAGGCTAGCCCTCTGCCACTTGAGCCACAGCACCACTTCTGGCCATTTTCTATATATGTGGTGCTGAGGAATGGAACCCAGGGCTTCATGTATAGGAGGCAAGCACTCTTACCACTAGGCCATATTCCCAGCCCTAATCTCAATTTTTTAAAGATGTAATCCTGCCATATAGCACAGGCTGACCTGGAATTTGCTTTGTAGCCCAGCCTGGCCTTGAATCCTCAACCCTCCTGCATCAACTTCCAAAATTCTGGGATTGCAGGGATGCACAATCATGCCCAATTTCTCAGTATTGATTTTTTTTTTAAAGCATATGCCCAGAGGCTTTGTTTAATATTCTAAACTAAGCTCAGATTTTTACAACTTCTCAAAAAGCCCATTAAACATTTACAAAAATAAATAATCCAGGTTGTGACAAATTCCTACAAGAACAAAAGCAGTCTGGATTGGTAGTTCTCATGAGGTTCTAATTATTTGGTTGGATGATTTATTTGTTGGTGTTTATTTTATTATGCTTCAAATTTACATATTACATGTATTATGTACATGTAACACATATGGAACACATTTATTCCTCACTAAATATCCATATGGTCCCCCAAATTTCCCAGTGTTCTTTGCAGCTAGGTGAAATGAGATGACCAGGGCTGACCAATGAGCAGTGATATGTATAATATATGATATGCAGAGGCTGGGAATATGGCCTAGTGGTAGAGTGCTTGCCCCATATAATATATGATATGTAATTTTCAAACCAACGTGTAGGGCTCAAGCCCCAGGACTGGCCAAAGAAAAGATAAACACATGTAAAAGAGGGACTATAAGTAAGAAAGAAGCTATGTATGTTGTCATTACCTGACTCATATAATTGTAATCCCTCTACATCTCTGTAGTAACAATAAGGTAAATTAATAATAAAAAGAACTATAACACCAAATCTCTTTTTTCTTTAACTTTCTACTCAAGGTTGGGAATCAAACCTAGGGCCTTGTGCAATCTAGGCAACTGCTCTACCATTGAGCTGCATCCTTAACTCGTAACACCAAATTTCTTACCAATTATACTTTCAGATACATAATACATTCAGAAACTCTATATCTTCCATGTATTGTTTTGTTTTGTTTTGTTTTGCCAGTCCTGGGGCTTCTGGCCTTTTCTATGTATGTGGTGCTGAGGATTCGAACCCACGGCAAGCATTCTTGTCACTAGGCCATATTCCCAGCCCATTCCTTGTATTCTTGTAAAAAATATAGAGAGAGTTCAGTATACTCTAACAAAGAAACATAAAGGAATAAAAAAAGAAGAGGGTAAAAAAATGAAGAGGGTGATATAAGATAAAACACACACACACACACGCACACTTGACCTAATATAAAACTACAATCAAGTCAGGTACTGGTAGGTCTTATCTGTAATCCTAGCTACTCAGGAGGCTGAGATCTGAGGCTCACTGGGGAAGGTGAGGCCATGAGACTCTTACCTCTAATTAACCACACACACACACACAAAAAAAACCCGGAAATGGAGCTGTAGCTCAAGTAATAGAGCTCTAGCCTTGAGCACAAAGATAAGGGACAGTGCCTAGCCCTGAGTTAAAGCCCCAGGACCAGCAATACCTGCAATACTTACCTCCAAGCCTCTTTAAGGTAAGAAAATAAACTCCTGAATAGTTAAACCACGTTAAGTGCTTGCAACCAAACACATCTCTGATATAGAAAATGTATCAGAATGATCCTAAAGTAATTCACAAATTATGCAAGTGAAATAAAATTCAAAGCTTTGTATTTGGAAGAAGCTGGCATATTGTAGACGCATACTTTCTTTGCTATAATCTGGCTTTCTTTATTCCTCAGTCCCTGGCATGAAATATGTCTGGTAACTTGTGTTTTACATTAAATATTTTTAAACAGAACATATTTCTGGCTTCATAATCTTGGTCTTAAATATAAAAAAGATAAGAGGAAATGTGTTGGTCTAGTGTGTGCAAGGTGATTTATTTCCCCTAGAACAATCAGCTGTTGACAGCCAGGGAAGGTCAAATGTGAACATGAAAGGTACAACAGGAACCGAATGCATACAATTGGAATAGATGTAGTTCCCACCAGAAAAGGGACAACTGACAGACAAAACAATAGATATCTCTTACAAAAACTAAGTTAAGAAAGTGGTATAAGAATTAGAAGAGCCCTTTGAGGACAGGCTGTCAGATCTTTATGTGTTCCCCAACACCCAGCTCAGTGCCTTGCCACATGATAGGCACCCAATAAACACACTGATGATGAAGTTAAAAAAAAAAAATTGGTGGGGCTGGGGATATGGCCTAGTGGCAAAGAGTGCTTGCCTCATATACATGAAGCCCTGGGTTCAATTCCCCAGCACCACATATACAGAAAATGGCCAGAAGTGGCGTTGTGGCTCAAGTGGCAGAGTGCTAGCCTTGAGCAAAAAGAAGCCAGGGACAGTGCTCAGGCCCTGAGTCCAAGCCCCAGGACTGGCAAAAAATAAAATAAAAATAAATTGGTGATGCAATGGAATGGAATTATTGGAAATAATGTCTTGGTTTAAATACTATTGATTTTCTCTATACACAGCATTCTAAACAACAAATTTTGATATGTGATCCATAAAGATCACACACAACATTTCCAATGAATAAAAGAGGAGTAAAGGTTAAAAAATGAGTAATTCATAAAGGACGACTTAGATAAATTAACAAAGATTAAAAAAAATGTTCTAGCCTACCAGTGGCCAGAGAAATGCAAACTGGAACAGGACTAATTTCTGAAACTACATTAAAAGGCTACATTTGTTATTTAGATTAGCCAATAGGCTGGTTCTGAGGAAATACAGCAGACCTGAGCACTCACCTGTGATTCATATTGCAGAGGAAGTAGGTTCAGCCTTCACAGTAAACATTGTGGCCAAAATTATTCATGAAACATAGAAATGTTCCACCCTAATGATTCTACTACTAAAAATAGGACACACAAATAACCCAAAATGTGAAAGAAAGTTTTTTGTAATAAAGGTGTTTTTCATGGTAATGCATAAAATGGTAATAAAAAAAAAGAATGGAAAGTACTAGCTGGATAAAGTATGATACCTTCTTATAATACATTATGGAAATATATAAATGATTATTTAAAATTTGAAAATATAGCTGGATGCTGGTGGTTCACACCTGTAATCCTAGTTACTCAGGAGGCTGATATCTGAGGATCATGGTTCAAAGCCAGCCTGAGCAGGAAAGTCCATGAGACACTTATCTCCAATTAACCACCAGAAAACTGTAAGTGGCACAGTGGCTCAAGTGGTAGAGCACTACCCTTGAGCTGAAGAGCTCAGAGACAGTGCCAGGCCCAGAGTTCAAGTCCCACAACCAACAAAAAAAAAATATTATTAAGTAAAAGTATATAGCATCATAGAGAATGTTTTTAAGTAACCTTAACTATATTAGCAATATTCCCTGCATAAACTCTAATGAAATCAAAATGGATGAAGTAGGGCTGGGAATATGGCCTAATGGCAAAAACTGCTTGCCTCGTGCACATGAAGCCCTGAGTTTGATTTCTCAGCACCACATATATAGAAAAAGCCAGAAGTGGCGCTGGGACAGTGCTTAGGCACCGAGTCCAAACCCCAGGACTGGCAAAAAAAAAAAAAAAGGATGAAGTAAAAGATGGAAGTTCACCCAAACATGGACTACTTCACCCCAGGATAAGTATTTGCATATATGTATATGTTTTTCTTTTCTTCTTCTTCTTCTTTTTTTGTTTTCATTTGCTTTTGTATTTTTGTTGGTTGTGGGGCTTGAACTCTTGGCCTGGGCTGTGTCCCTGAGCTCTTCAGCTCACGGCTAGCACTCTACCACTTGAGTCACAGTGCCACTTGTGGATTTTTCTGTGATTAATCGGAGATGAGTCTCATAGACTTTCCTGCCTGGGCTTGCTTCAAACTACACTCCTCAGATCTTAGCCTCCTGAATAGCTAGGATTATAAGTGCTGTGAGCCACCAGCACTTGGCTTCCAGCTCCTTTTGGCATTGGTTATTTTTGAGGTAGGGTTTCTTTTTTTTACCCAGGCCAGCCTGCTCTCTGAACCCCCTACTGTGTTTGCCTGTGTCACTGGGGATAAATAGTCACGTACTGCTGCACACAGCCATTGTACTTCCTCCATTTCTAGGAGAACAGGTGCACACACCAAACCCAGCCATTGGTTGAGATGGAGTCTCATGAGTTTTTATGGCTGAGCTGGACTCAAACTTCCATCTCCCAATCTTTGCCCCCCAAGTGGCTGGGATTACAGGCTTGAGCCACTGTACCTAGAGACCCTGATACTAATGTTGTAATTTCAAGCATATATAAAATAATGTCAGCTTGATGATGTACTGTACAAATAATATATTGCTTTATACACAACCACCTTATTATCAACAAAGCTATGAAAGCCTTTGAATGTAAATATCTCAGCATACCAAGGGCTGGTTCCACCTAATTTTATTTTTTTTTTTTGGCCAGTCCTGGACCTTGAACTCAGAGCCTGGGCTCTGTCCCTGAGCCTCTTTGTGCTCTAGGCTAGCACTCTGCCACTTTAGCCACAGCACCACTTCCAGCTTTTTCTGAGGTTATTAGAGATAAGAGTCTCACAGACTTTCCTGCCCCAGCTGTCTTCTAACCATGATCCTCAGATCTCAGCCTCCTGAGTAGCTAGGTCTGTAGATGTGAGCCATAGGTGGAAGGTGAGGGGTGGAAGCTATTTTAAGGATATTTGAGTATTTTGTAGACTGCAGAAGTAGAAATGCATACAGTGATTAGAATGTGTAGTGGCTTGCTCAAGTTTTTATTTTCTCTCTCCCTCTCCCTCTCTCTGTCTCTCTCTCTCTCAGTCTCTGTTTCTCTCTCCATGTCTCTGTTCCATTCTTTTCTTTCTATAGACTGGCTTTTTCTTTTCTCCAGTCCATCTAGAGGACAATAGCCTTTTTAAAAAATTTCTGAATAATTATTTATTTATTGTCAACATTATGTACAGAGGGGTTAGGGTTACAGTTTCATATGTAAGGCAGTGGGTATATTTCTTGTTCAACTTGTTACCTCCTCCCTCACTTCCCTCCCTCCCCCTCCCCGCCTTGAGTTGTTCAGTTAGTTTACACCAAATGGTTTTGTAAGTATTGCTTTTGGAGCAATTTGTCTTTTTTGTCTCTGGGATTTTGGTATTCCCTTTTCCCCTTTCCCTTCCCTAGTTCTTCTTCTTTTTTTTTTTTTTTTTTTTTTTTTGGCCAGTGCTGGGGCTTGAACTCAGGGTCTGAGCACTGTCCCCGGCTTCTTTTTGCTCAAGGCTAGCACTCTGCCACTTGAGCCATAGCGCCACTTCTGGCCATTTTCTATATATGTGGTGCTGGGGAATTGAACCCAGGGCTTCATGTATATGAGACAAGCACTCTTGCCACTAGGCCATATTCCCAGCCCCTCCCTTCCCTAGTTCTAATACAAGTACTCCTTTCATTCAAGATGGCCTAAACAAAACCAGAATTCCTAGATAAGAAAGATAAAATAATTAATTTAGTTTGGTCAAATGTCTATCTTAATCTAACCAATGGATCAAGATTTTACTTCAGAGACTAGATTAACAAAGGAGATGCTGAAAATAGATCCTAATGTTCTCAGAGAAGAGTGAAGTATTATTGCTGGGAGATATCCCAAAAGAGAGGTATTATGGTCTCCATATGTCAAATCCCTATCTTACAATGGCCAAGCAAGTTAAGTCATTTGATCAAGTGGTATGGGTATTTTAAGTCAATTGCTTTCCTACTTCCTTGTACCTATACTTTCTTTTTTTTTTTTTCTTATTTATTGTCAAAGTGATGTACAGAGAGGTTACAGTTTCATATGTTAGGCATTGGATACATTTCTTTTTTTTTTTTTTTTTTTTTTGCCATCCCTGGAGCTTGCCTCAGGGCCTGAGCACTGTCCCTGGCTTCTTTTTTTTTTTTTTTTTGGCCAGTCCTGGGCCTTGGACTCAGGGCCTAAGCACTGTCCCTGGCTTCTTCCCGCTCAAGACTAGCACTCTGCCACTTGAGCCACAGCGCCGCTTCTGGCCGTTTTCTGTATATGTGGTGCTGGGGAATCGAACCTAGGGCCTCGTGTATCCGAGGCAGGCACTCTTGCCACTAGGCTATATCCCCAGCCCCCTGGCTTCTTTTTGCTCAAGGCTAGCACTCTGCCACTTGAGCCACAGCGCCACATCTGGCCATTTTCTACATATGTGGTGCTGGGGAATCGAACTTCGGGCCTCATGTATACGAGGCAAGCACTCTTACCACTAGGCCATATTCCCAGCCCTGGATACATTTCTTGTACTATTTGTTACCTCCTCCCTCATTCCCCCCCTTGTACCTATACTTTCCTTTTAACCTAGAGGAAACAGACCTGAATGGCTCACTAACTGGAAAGGCAAAAAGGGGAAGTTGTAATTTGCAGATTTTAATCACCAGTGAAGTGGCACATGTTCTCAGATGTTTATTGTCTGAATCTTCTATGGAGAGGAAAGCACTATCCCACCTCCTTGGTAAGGATAGTGAAGATTCTCAGGAGGGGAATCTTGGGACCTGACCCAAGCAGTAAAACACCTTATAAGTAAGCATGAAACCATTAGTTCAAGGGCTGAAAAGTCAGGCTTGCTTTCTTGTTAAATTTTCCTTTCTTTCTTCCTTCTTTCCTTCTTACTTTGTTTTTGTATTAAACAGTGCTGGGGATTGAATTCCTCATTCTTGTGCACTACCACTTGAGTTACTTCCCTTGTTCCAGGAATTCAGCTTCCTCATAGGATAGATGAAATGCATGGGGTCCCTAGAGCTGGTGTGCAAATTTCTGCCTTTTTTCCAGTCTATTCATACCTGCTCTCCAGCCATTGCTGTCTCCTGTCTGCTTTCCACCTTTCCCTACTATCAGTTCTTCTAATCCTTCCATCTTTCTAGGAGCCACCAATGTATGAAAGCCATTTGTGGATGGAAGTCCAGGCTGTCCTGTCTTCCAGCTCTGTGCTCTGGAAAGACGGTATTTGTAGAGAAAGTTCAGAAGCCTCTTTGACAAGAGTCAAGCCTGCAATGATCTATACTGTAACACAGAAGCTGGGTACTAAAATGCAGTACTGGAACTATCCGCCACCTAAAGAACTGACTTGTGCTAAAGCTGCAGATGGAGATCCCCTGCATCCTTTTGAGATCTCATCCATCCCACTGATGGCCTCTAGTGTATACTTCTGTCATTCTGCTTGATATGTCACTGTGATATATCATGTCATTGTTTGTGTTTTTGTCTATTTCCACACTCAAATATTCATTCTTTGAGGGCTGAGACTACATCTGTCCTGTTTAATCTCTAAGCTTAGTTCTATGAAACTCCTCTGCTAGACTTGCAAGGCCAACATTTATCTGTTTTGTTTTTTTTTGTTTGTTTGTTTGTTTTTGGCCAGTCCTGGGGCTTGGACTCAGGGCCTGAGCACTGTCCCTGGCTTCTTTTTGCTCAAGGCTAGCACTCTGCCACTTGAGCCACAGCACCACACCTGGCTGTTTTCTATATATGTGGTGCTGGGGCTTCATGTATACGAGGCAAGCACTCTTGCCAGTAGGCCATATTCCCAGCCCCCAACATTTATCTGTCCCTCAAATTAATAGCCAGGCTGAGAATATTGATTGAGTAAAGGTCTAAGAAAGACTTTCATCCAAAAATTTAAAGAACTAGACGATATTTGAGTGAAGAATGAGTTTATAAGACTTGTGGAAAATGGGGCTGGGGATATGGCCTAGTGGCAAGAGAGCTTGCCTTGTATACATGAGGCCCTGGGTTCGATTCCCCAGCACCACATATACAGAAAACGGCCAGAAGTGGCGCTGTGGCTCAAGTGGCAGAGTGCTAGCCTTGAGCAAAAGGAAGCCAGGAACAGTGCTCAGGCCCTGAGTCCAAGGCCCAGGACTGGCCAAAAAAAAAAAAAAAGACTTGTGGAAAAGAGAAGATAATATTCTGTAAGTATCAATGAAATGCTAGTCAACTATATTATTCAATACTCTTCCACTCATTTGGTTCTCTCCACTGTAGCTAGCAAACCCAGACCTCTATCACTCAGATAAAAATTGCAGTGAAAAAGGATAATCTCACCAGGTGCTGGTGGCTCATGCCTGTAATCCTAGCTACTCTGGAGGCAGAGATCTGAAGATCGTGGTTCAAAGCTAGCCAGAACAGGACATTCTTATCTATAATTAACCATCAGAAAACCGGAAGTAGTGCTGTGGGTCAAAGTGCTAGAGTGGTATCCTGAGCAAAAGAGCTCAGACACAGTACCCAGGCCCTGAATTCAAGCCCTGCAACTGACCAAAACAAACAAACAAAAAAAAGGATAATCTCTTGGGTTTGGGGTCAGGTTTAAATGTAGAGCACCTGCCTAGCAACTGCAAGGCTCTGACTTCAAACCAACCCCATTACCACGAAAAAAAAAAAAAAAGAAGAAAAAAAACAACCCAAAACCAGAAGGACAGTCTCAGGCTAGAGGGCATAGCACTGTAGTAGAGCATTTTCCCAGGATGCATGAGGCTTTGGATTAATCACTTTGGTTTAAGCACTATAAATAATAATGATAATAACAACAACAATAGTAATATTATGGGTGTAGTGTCACTCACTTCAGTCTCAGCTGATTGGGAAACTGAAGTGGAAAGGATTGCTTGAGCCCAGCTATTCAAGGCTGGCTTTGCAAAATAGAGACAATCAGGAAAGGAAGAGAGGAGGAGGGGATGAAGAGAGGGAAGAGGATGGGAGAGGAAGGGAGATGAAGGGAGGGATAAAGGGAAGAGGAAGGGAGAGAGACCTGGGTGTATCTATTTCCACTACTAGATCTTCAGAACTGATGTTAGGATAGACAGGAAATTCAAGCTCAGACAGAATCCTCATCAGTCCCCCAAGCAACTGGGATTGTTTTGAGACCAAAACACTGTCACACTCCACTTACTTGACCTACTTTGTTCTCAGACCTCCTTCACAAAATGGTTACTTGATTTTTAAAACTGACTTCTCCTCTAGCCACTTTCTTTCATCACTTTTTAAAAGAAACATCATTGAAATTCATTCGTTCCTTCAAAAATAGTGGGCTGGGGGCTGGGGATATAGCCTAGTGGCAAGAGTGCCTGCCTCGGATACATTAGGCCCTAGGTTCGGTTCCCCAGCACCACATATACAGAAAACGGCCAGAAGCGGCGCTGTGGCTCAAGTGGCAGAGTGCTAGCCTTGAGCGGGAAGAAGCCAGGGACAGTGCTTAGGCCCTGAGTCCAAGGCCCAGGACTGGCAAAAAAAATAATAATAATAATGGGCTGGGAATGTGGCTTAGCGGTAAAGTGTGTGCCTCACATACATGAAGCCCTGGGTTTGATTCCTCAGTACCACATAAATAGAAAAAGCCAAAAAGCTGAAAATTGCACTGTGGCTCAAGAGGTAGAGTGCTAGCCTTGAGCAAAAAGAAGCCAGGGACAGTGCTCAGGCCTTGAGTTCAAGCCCCAGGACTGGCAAAAAAAAAAAAAAATGGATTAAACACCTGCCATATACCAAAAACTACACTGGATATTTTAAAACTTTAAGAATAGAAAGCCTGCAGGTGTTTGAATGGCAGGTATTGGCCTGTTCCAGATGAGGCGTCTGTTGTGTCTTTTCAGACCCTTCCTACTCCCAATTTTACAAAACAATTTAAACAGATGAGACTCACCAGATGTAATAGTTATTTTAGATGTCAATTTAACTGTGTTAACAAATATTTAAATAATTGGTAAAGTACTTATTTGAGTATGTCTTTGAGGGAGTTTGCAAAGTATTGAATGTGTGAGTCTATGGGGTGAATTGGAAACATTCTCAATGTGAATGAGTATTATTCAATCACCTGGCTGAGGACCTGAGTCTAGACAAAAAATTTCTCCCTCACCTTCTCTCTCTCTCTCTCTCTCTCTCTCTCTCTCTCTCTCTCACACACACACACACACACACACACACACACACACACAAACACACACAGACACACACACACCTGGATCTTCTGCCCTTGGATATCACCAGAGTCCACAGCCTCCGTAACTACACTAAAGCTTTTGGACATCAACTGAGCCATACCACCAGCATCTCAGGTTCTTTTTTCTTTTTCTTTTTCTTTTTGTCTGTAGTGGGACTTGAACTCGGGGCCTGGGTACTGTCTCTGAGCTCTTCAGCTCAAGGCTAGTGTTCTACCACTTGAGCCACAGCACCACTTCCAGTTTTCTGGTGGTTAATTGGAGATAAGAGTCTCACCAATGTTCCTACCCAAGCTGGCTTTGAACCTCGATCCTCAGATCTCAGCCTCCTGAGTAGACAGGATTACAGGCGTGAGCCACTGACGCCAGGCTTCAAGTTCTTTTTTTTTTTTTTTTTTTTTTTGGCCAGTCCTGGGCTTGGACTCAGGGCCTGAGCACTGTCCCTGGCTTCTTTTTGCTCAAGGCTAGCACTCTGCCACTTGAGCCACAGCGACACTTCTGACCATTTTCTGTATATGTGGTGCTGGGGAATTGAACCCAGGGCCTCACGTATATGAGGCAAGCACTCTTGCCACTAGGCCATATCCCCAGCCCCAAGGCTTCAAGTTCTTAAATTTTCCTTTTGTAAGACTTCTCAGCTTCCATAAACATGTGAGCCAATTCCTCTAATACATCTCATCTTCTCTGTCTATCTATCTATCTAGCTACAGTATTCCATACCTTAAGTGCTTAGAACCTGTATTTCAGAATTCAGATTTTTTAAAGTTTTGGAACATTTGCCGATAGCTTGTAAATGGCATCCAAGCATAAACATGACATTCATTTATATTTTATATACATACTATACACATAGCCTAAAGTTAATTTTGTACAATATTTTTAGAGTGCCTGTTTGTTTGTTTTGTTTTGTTTTGTCAATCCTGGGCCATGAACTCAAGGCCTGAGCACTGTCCCTGGCTTCTTTTTGCTCAAGGCTAGCACTGGGCCACTTGAACCACAGTGCCACTTCTGGCCTTTTTCTATAATATGTGGTGCTGAGGAATGGAACCCAGGGCTTCATGTACACGAGGCAAACACTCTTGCCTCTAGGCCATTTTCCCAGCCCTAGAATGCCTGTTTTGTTCTTTGGTTGTTGTTGTTTTCCTTCCAATATAGGGGTTGAACTCAAAACCTCACATTTACCAGGCAAGTGCTGTATCACCTAAGCCATACACTCCATCCTTTTGCTTTTAGTTCATTTTTTAAGTAATATCTTCCAATTTTTTTCAGGCTAGCCTCAGTCTCTGATCCCTCTACTTCTGTCTTCCAAGAAACTGGGATTATAGGAATCTGTTACCACACTCAGCCCTTGCATTTCTGCATTTTGATTGCTGTCACATGAGACCAAAGGTAGAGTTTTCTATTTGTGGTGCCATTTTGACAGTCAAAGAGTTTCAGATTTTAGAGATTTGACTTTGGAGCTTTGAATTTTCAGATTAAGGATGATGATCACCATTTATAACTACTGACTGTCACTCTGAAGAATCCTGAATCCTAACTAATAGGTAGGGTTTCCTAGTATACTGATCCAAATTTTTTTCTAATTCAGTCACAAGAAAGATATAAGATATCTTCAAATATACGATATCTTCATATATACATACACACATATCACATATAAATATATATACATATATATATATATATAACTTTTTTGTCAGCTGGGGATCAAATGTACTTGCTAGGCAAACACTTTGCTACTGAGATACATCCCAGCACATAAGATATCTTTTTAATCAATTAACTGCATACCTAGGTACATATGTGCATGCATAGACATCTCTAAACAACTAGAAACTTAAAAAGATATGACTGTGTTTTGGAAATGGACTATGTAAATTACTTCATATATGAGTTCAACCTGTGCCTTAGCCCAACGGTGGATGGTTATGATCTCCATGCTATTAGCAATTTTTCTTTATAACTTCACAACAGCAATGACAGGGTAAACCTGAGGCCAGTTGCTCAAAGTTTTCTCTGAGAACTATGACTTCTTAGTGAAGTTGAAAAAAAGAGTCCCTCTGGGCTTCTTCTTCCTCTCTATCCTGTTCGGTTGCCAGTAACAGTCATAAAATCTCTCTGGGCTAGATTAAGTCACTCCCCATCTACAATGAGTCTTCTGAGAGTAATAAAAGCTGATGAGAGTTTAGAGGTCTTGGGTACTTTGAAATTGGAATGTGATACTCTGAAGAATTTCCCAGGGCTTAGTGTGGACTCGCAACCCTGCCCTTGTTCTGTATATAGAAAAAGGTTACAAACATAGCTGGTTGACCATCCAGTCTTCACTATGTAATACCTTATAAGGGTAGACATGATTATTCGGTAATCTTATGTTTTGAAATAATCTTCCCAAAAGCCTTGGAGTGGATGAAAGGCCAAATAGGCCAGAATGCTTAGGTAATTACAGTTTTGCTTAGAAAATCTGTGTAATGGGTCAATGATAGTGAAAGAAATCTAAGACAAGCCTGTGGGCAAGACAGAGGAGTAGAAAATTATGGTTATAGGATGGGGACTTCATATATCCAGAAGTGCTGAAGTACTCGAAACTTGAACTGTATACTAAGTTCAAGGACAGAGAAATCAAGATGGAATACTTTTGTTTTGTATGGTTTGGTTTATTTGCCAGTCCTAGGGCTTGGACTCAGGGTCTGAGCACTGTCCCTGGCCTCTTTTTGCTCAAGGCTAACACTCTACCAGTTGAGCCACAGTGCCCACTTTCAGCTTTTTCTGTGTATGTGGTGCTGAGGAATCGAATCCAGGGCTTCATGCATGCGAGGCTCACATTTTACAACTAAGCCACATTCCCAGCCCTGGAATACTTTTAAAATATATGTTTATTTCATTATTTCCTTGGATTTATTTTCTTTTTAAAACAAAAAAACCTCATGCTTCAATTTAAAAAGTAAGTGTTAGGAAGAGGGAATATTAAGGCCTCAGTTTCTATACATATCATAGGGACTAATGTTTACTTGGAGAGTATAGGGTTTAAATAAAATGTCCTAGAAGGGGCTGGGAATGTAGCTCAGTGGTAGAGTGCTTGCCTAGCATGCATGAAGCCCTGGGTTGGATTCCTCAGCACCACATATATAGAAAAAGCCAGAAGTGGTGCCCTGGCTCAAGTGGTAGAGTGCTAGCCTTGAGCAAAAAGAAGCCAGGGACAGTGCTCAGGCCTTAAATTCAAGCTCCACGACTGGCAAAAAAATTAAGAAAGAAAGAAAAAGGAAAAAGGGAAGAAGAAGAAATCAATAAAGAATTAGTTATCAAGTTGGGTACAGTAGCTACTCATGAGGCTGTGACTGAGAAGAATGAGGTTCAAAGCCAGCCTAGGCAAAAAGCTTATGAGGCCTTATCGATAAAAGCTTGGTGTGTTGCTGGGCATCAGTGGCTCAGCCTATAATCTTAGCCACTCATGAAGCTGAGATCTGAGGATCATGGTTCAAAGCCAGCCCAGGCAGGAAAGTTGGTGAGACTCTTATCTCCAATTAACCACCGAAAAACCAGAAGTGGCGCTGTGGCTCAAGTGCAGAGCACTAGCCTTGAGCTGAAGCGCTCAGGGACAGCATCCAGGCTCAGAGTTCAAGCCCCATGACCCACAATAAAAGCTTGGTCTGGGAATGCGGCTTAGTGGTAGAGTGCTTGCCTAGCATGCATGAAGCCCTGGGTTCAATTCCTCAGTTGCACATAAACAGAAGCCGGAAATGGTGCTGGGGCTCAAGTGGTAGGTTAATTCAGAAGAGACTAAATCATAAGGACAGAAAGACATAAATAGAGCTAGGAACACAAAGGAAACTATGAGCCACTAGTGCCCAGCCAAGAGATTCTTATATCTCCAATTAACCAGCAGAAAATCTTATGGTAGAGCATTACTAGCCTTGAGTGAAAAGGCTCAGGGGCAGCACCCAAGCAAGCTCCGAGTTCAAGCCGCACAACCCACCACCAACAATAACAAAAATGTGGTCTAGTGGTAGAGTGCTTGCCTAGCATGCATGAAGCCCTGTGTTAGATTCCTCAGCACCAATATACAGAAAAAAACAGAAGTGGCTCAAGTGGTAGAGTGCTATCCTTGAGCAAAAAGGAGCCAGGAACAGTGCTCAGACCCTGAGTTCAAGCCCCAGTTCTAGCAAAAAATAAAAAATAAAAAACAACAGCAGATTTCTGAATCCAAAATCTAAATGGAAGGAGGGCATGAAAGGACATAATTCCAACCTTGAAAAAATAATAATATTAAATCTGGATTAGTATACCCAGAAAAGCTATCCTTCATAATTTAGGGATAAATAAAAACTTCCCATGATAAATATAAACAAAAGCAAAGGAGCTCATGACCACAGATTCAGCACTGCAGAAGATTCTTTAAGGAATCCTACACAGAAGAGGATGAGGCAGACAAACAAAAATAGGGAAGTAGATAAGGAAAGAAGCAAAGTAGGAATAGGTAAGCATCATAAAAATAGGAAAAACAGGGCTGGGAATGTAGCTTTGTGGTAGAGTGTTTAGAATGCATGAAGCCCTGGGTTCAGTTCCTCAGTACCACATAAACAGAAAAAGCCAGAAGTGGCGCTGTGGCTCTCCAGTGGTAGAGTGCTAGCCTCTAGCAAAAGAAGCTCAGGATCAAGGCTCAGGCCCTGAGTTCACAGGCTCCAGGACAGGTGCCAAAAAAAAAAGAAAAAGAAAAAAAGGGAAAAGCCCAAGTGGTAGAGCAATACCTTGCCAATGGAAAGCCCTGAGTTCAAACCTAGTACTGCAACCCCCAAAGAATGAATGATCAGGTTATCTAACTCTATGAATGCAGTTTAATCTCACAGAGAAACTCTGGGAAACTTTGTAAAGCATAGTTATTGCATGCCTACAGTAGGGAACTGGGAAAAATACATATGTACATATACATATCTAGATATGTGTATATATAGATATGATTATATATTCATATATACATATTTTCCAATTTCTATTAGTCATTGAGAACTAGCCTAAGGGCTCTTAATTCTCTCCATCCTATTTCTCCTACCCTTGCCACTGCACTTCTAGCCCAACAGACTTTGCAACTAAGTCATCATTATGAAAAGAAGTGCAAATGAAAGCAGGCAGAAATTTGTTAGTGAACATCTAAATGAAAGGCCCAAAGGAAAGGGAAGAGAACATACAACATCTGCTACAAAAGGGCTAGAGCATGGAGTGCATTGAAATCTTTGTGAGACTTGAAGCATACTTCAGGGACCCAGCAACAAAATGGGAAGGTTCTCAAGAAAAATGGCTGTAGCATAGGAACAGAAACAGTTTCCCCTCAATTCCTGGGAGACAATCCTGAGTACTCTTTGGAATAACTAGGAAGAAGCCTGAAGACTAAGTTCCTTCATGAATAGTTGGTACTCATATGCCACAGGAACTGGGTGATCATATTAATGTGATCTCATGGTCTAGAGAGGACAGGAATATTCTCACAGCACAGGTATGGTGAAGAGTCAACAGGTAAACAGGTAAGCAGTACTTGGAGCAGAGTCACATTTGATAAAAGGCAGCTTTTGTTATTTTTATTATCTTAGTCAATACAAAGGGTCAACAAAAACAGAAAGGTGGTACAGCTCCAACTGCCTAAACATTTCTGAGTCAACTTCTTATCTGTCTGCCTCAGACTTTGGGAAGTAAAGGAAAATCAGAGCCAATCACTTTCCCTACTCACTGAGACCTTCCAGTCTATGGTGCGTATGTCACTGTGTATTTGTATATGTGTATTAGTGTGTGTAATTCCAGTGTGTACATGTCTTTGTGTCCATTATGCACATATGCAATGTGTAAGTGTTGGTGTATACACATCTGAGAACATGAATATCAATCTATATCGGTTAGGGTGGTAACAGTAACTCTCTTCTCCTCTACAAAACCTATCAGTCCTATGGTTTCTTGAACGTTGCTCTGTGATCCTGGAGTGGGAGTCATTACAAGGGAAAATTATTCAAGTAGATTTTACTCTTGGGACCAGCTAAATACAGTTCTGGATAAATCTCTAAATACTTGAGTATTGAGGGTCTAACAATGTACATGTTGGGCCAGAGTTTGGACCAGAGTCTAAAGTGTACAATTATGAAGCTAGGTGTATGTGGTAGATTATGCCCACAATCCCAGGAGGTGGAGATTAGGAGAATCAAAGTTCAAGGCTAGTTCAAAGAAAAAGTTAGTGAAACCACTGTCTCGACAAATGAGCTTAGCATAGCATTTTGTATCTGCAATCTGAACTATGCAGGAGACTATAGTTAGGAGGATTATGGTCCTACGATGGTGCCAGGCAAAAATGTGAAACTCCATCAGGAAAAAATAAAATAAAGCAAAAATGGCTAAGGGTGTGGCTCAAGTGATAGAAAGCCTGCTTAGCATGTTCAAGGTCCTGAGTTACCACAAAAATAAGTGGCACATTTATGAGCACAAGTGGAGAAGCAAGAAGAAGGGAATAGAGGACGCAGCCAAGAACAGAGAAGGCCTTATCTTTGATGTACAGGATCCAGATAATGGATTTCCAATTTCTTATCTCAGAAGGCTCAGGTTGACCAGGCAACACTTCCTGGATGGAACTTGTTCAATGCCAATCCAAGCTGTAGCAGGGCCAAGTCACAAAGTAAACTGTTTGGATAAAAGAGGAAACTCGGTTTGGCTACCCTGGGACCCACCATAGCATCTAGAACTTAAGCAGATGCAGGCTTATGTACAAGAAATCCATTAGCTAATTTGGCCACACAGGAAGCAATCATCTTCACAATAATAATACTGTATGTTTGCACAGGAACAAGCAGTGTATCGGCCCTCTAACTGTGTTATTACATCTGAGCCTTATTTGGGCTCTTTAGGGACAGTGTCCTATTCATTGTATAGGTAAAATGATACAAGCTTGAAGGTGAAGTGATTTTCCTGTGTTCATATAACTGATTGGTGGCACTGCCAGGATTAGAATTTTTTCTAGACAGTTTTTCCTGTCTCCAAAGCTAGAAAATTGTGTTTCTTCTGTTTTCTTTGCAAAGTTGGTCTCCTTGGTGCTCCCTTTGGGGAAATATAAGGAAATCTCTGATAAAATAGTCGTCTTTTCCCATGGGCCCGTGTACCTGGTTGTTCTTAAATAGATGGGATCCTCATTTCAGACCTACAATGCTTTCTCTGCCAGTTAACACAGAGAAACATGTATGAGCTGAGAAAGAAGAAAGCTGGGAGTAAAAGGTGTCAGAATAAGTGGGGTACCGGTGGCTTGTACCTGTAATCCTAGCTACCCAGAAGGCTGAGATCTGAGGACTGAGGTTCAAAGCCAGCTCAGGCAGGAAAAAATCCATGAGACTATTGTCTCCAATTAACCACCAGAAACCCAGAAGTAGTGCTGTGGCTCAAGTGGTAGAGTGCTAGCCTTGAGCTGAAGAGCTTAGGGACAGGGCCCAGGCCCAGAGTTCCAGCCCCAGGACAAACAAAAACAAAAAACAGTGTCAGAATGTTTCCAGATATGTGAGAAACCTTACTCAGTGTATGTAGTTCAACCTGGCTCAGAAAGAAGGCAGAAATGTCTATAAAGTATAACTTCATTTTTCTTTTTAAGGATACTGGATATTGAACTCAGGGCCCCACGCATGTTAGGTTAGGGAAGCACTTTATTCCTGAGCTACATCTTTTTTGTTTGCTTGTTTGTTGTTTGTGGGGCTGGGGCACTGTCTCTGAGCTCTTCTGCACAAGGATAGCACTCTACCATGAGCCACAGCACCATTTCCAGCTTTTTCTGAGTTGTTTATTGGAGATAAGAGTCTCACAGACTTTCCTGCCCAGATTGGCTTTGAACCATGATCCTCAGATGTCAAACTCCTGAGTAGCTAAGATTACAGGTGTGAGCCACCAGTACTTGCCTCCAGTGACTATGTTTTATCTTTTCTTTATTTTTGCCAGTCCTGGGGCTTGAACTCAGGGCCTGGGCACTGTCCCTGGCTTCTTTTTGCTCAAGGCTAGCATTCTCCCACTTGAGCCACAGCACCACTTCGGCCCATTTTCTATATATGTGGTGCTGAGGAATGGAACCCAGGGCTTCATGTATACGAGGCAAACACTCTTGCCACTAGGCCATCTTCCCAGCCCTACTTTTTTAACTAAGGGAAGTAAAGCTAACACAGTATGATAGAAAATGACAGCAACATCAATGAAACATAAAATGAGGAAAAAACAAAAACTAAGCAACTTAAGACAAACGAATTAATGGTAAATTATTCATATGATTTAGGGTGAAGCAGTAGTAGGGCTTGAACTCAGGACTTCCTGCCCGCTAGGCAGGCACTTAATGGCTTGAGTTGCATCTCCAGCCCTGTTTTGCACAAGTAATTTTCCAATAGGGTCTCTTACTTTCTGCCTTACGCTTCGATTCACTTATCTAAGCCTTCTGCATGGCTGTGATTATAGGCATAACCACTACTTCCAGATTGTTTATTGAGATGAAGTCTTGCTGTTTCTGTGGGCTGGACTTTGACTGTGGACCGACCTGGTCTCTTCCTAAGTAGCTGAAATTATGAATATGTGCCTCAGTGCTTGGCCTCATATGACTTCTGAAGACAATACTATATATATCAAGTCCATATTCCTTGTTTCTTTAAATAATACCTTGTGAGTGTGTGTGTGTGTGTCTGTCTGTCTGTGTCTGTGTAAGTCCTGGGCTTGAACTCAGAATCTGTGCTGTCTTTGAACTTCTTTGCTCATGCCTAGCACTTTACTATTTGAGTCATATGTCCACTTCTGGCTTTTTGGTGGTTTAATTAGAGATAAAAGTCTCATGGACTTTCCTACCTGGACTGGCTTAGAACCCTGATCTTCAGATCCCAATGGCCTGAGTAGCTAGAATTATAGGCAAGAGCTACTGGTGCCTGAAATAACATCTTTTTAGAGAAATAATTTACATACCACAAAATTCACCCTTCCTAAGTGTGCAATTTAGTGGATTTAGTAGTTTGAGTTGTTTAGCCATCACAACTACCTAATTTTAGAATATTTTCATTATCTTAAAAATAAAACCTGAGGGGCTGGGGATATGGCCTAGTGGCAAGAGAGCTTGCCTCGTATACATGAGGCCCTGGGTTCGATTCCCCAGCACCACATATACAGAAAACGACCAGAAGTGGCGCTGTGGCTCAAGTGGCAGAGTGCTAGCCTTGAGCAAAAGGAAGCCAGGGACAGTGCTCCTGAGTCCAAGGCCCAGGACTGGCAAAAAAATAAATAAATAAATAAATAAAAAATAAAATAAAATAAAACCTGAACCCACTAGCAAACAACTCCATTTTGCTGTTTATCTTCTCTGTAGCTATTACATTTGTGTTTAACTTTTTTTTTTTTTGGCCAGTCTGGGGCTTGAACTCAGGACCTGAGCACTGTCCCTGGCTTCTTTTTGCTCAAGGCTAGCACTTTAACACTTGAGCCAGAGCACCATTTCTGGCTTTTTCTATATATGTGGTGCTGAAGAATCAAATCCAGGGCTTCATGTATAGGAAGCAAGCACTCTACCACTAGGCCATATTCCCAGCCATGTGTTTAACATTTTGATGAACTGCCAGATCATACGTGTGTGTGTGTGTGTGTGTGTGTGTATGTATGTTGATATCAAGCTTGAGGTCAAGACCTCACACTCACGCTAGGCCCTTCTAACACTTGAATCACAACTCCAGTCTGGATTTTTGCTTATTATTTGGAGATAAAGTCTTAAGAACTTTTCTCTCTGAGCTGGCTCCAAACCTCAGTCCTCCAGGTCTCAGTCTCCTGAATAACTAGTTATAGACATAAGCCTTTGGCACCTGGCTCTCACACATTATTTTTCAGTCCTAAGCTTGAACTCAGGGCCCGGGTACTGTCTCTGAGCCTCTTTTGTTCAAAGCTAGAACTCTACCACTTAAGCTACAGCACCACTTCCAGCTGTTTCTGCTTATGTGGTACTGAGGAATCAAACCCAGGGCTTCATGCATGCTAGACAAGCACTCTACCACTAAGCCACATTCTCAGCCCCCTCACATGCTTCTTTCTGATTAGTACCAAGCTGCAGATGTGAGAAGGAACTATCTTCAGATCTCCAAAGTGTTCTATGGTTAACCTCCACTGGATGAAGGACAAGAGTTTTATTTTTTTTTTAATTTTTATTGTCAAACTGATGTACAGAGAGGTTACAGTTTCATAGGCGTTGGATACATTTCTTGTACTTTGTTACCTCCTCCCTCATTCCCCCCTCCCCAGGACAGAGTTTTCTTTTTTTTTTTTGGCCAGTCCTGGGCTTGGACTCAGGGCCTGGGCACAGTCCCTGGCTTCCTTTTGCTCAAGGCTAGCACTCTGCCACTTGAGCCACAGCGCCACTTCTGGCCGTTTTCTGTATATGTGGTGCTGGGGAATCGAACCCAGGGCCTCATGTATACGAGGCAAGCTCTCTTGCCACTAGGCCATATCCCCAGCCCCAAGAGTTTTCTTAATTGTTATTATAAAGGTGATGTACAGGGCTGGAAATATGGCCTAGTGGCAAGAGTGCTTGTCTTGTATACATGAAGCCCTGAGTTCGATTCCCCAGCACCACATATATAGAAAACGGCCAGAAGAGGCACTGTGGCTCAAGGGGCAGAGTGCTAGCTAGCCTTGAGCAAAAAGAAGCCAGGGACAGTGCTCAAGCCCTGAGTCCAAGCTCCAGGACTGGCAAAAAAAAAAAAAAAAAAGTGATGTACAGAGGGGTTACAGGTACATAAGTCAGGTAAAGAGTACATTTCTTTTTGGACACTGTCAGCCCTTCCCTTACTTTCTCCCAGTTAAAAATATGTTGTTATTATACGGATGATGTACAGAGGGGTTTTAGTTAGAGATTTTTTTTTCCACAGGAAAATGCCAGCCCCCACCCCCCAAAAAGCAAAAGGAATAATAGAATTAAGAACTCATCATGCCTGTAATCCCAGCTGCTTAGGAGGCAGAAACCAGAAGATTTCAAGTTCAAGATTAGGCTGGGCAAAGTTAGTGTAGTGAGACCGTATCTCAGAAACAAAATACAAAAACAAAAAGCCGGGGCCGGGAATATGGCCTAGTGGTAAAGTGCTGGCCTGGTATACATGAAGCCCTGGCTTTGATTCCTCAGCACCACATATATAGAAAAAGGCCAGAAGTGAAGCTGTGGCTCAAGAGGTAGAGTGCTAGCCTTGAGCAAAAAGAAGCCAGGGACTGTGCTCAGGGCTCTTGAGTCCACGCCCCAGGACTGGCAACAAAAACAAAACAAATAAACAAAAACAAAAATCCTAGATTCATTTCTCTCTACTGCAAAAAGAAAATTAAATTAAATTTTAAAATAAATCTTCCATTTGTCTCTTTAGTGAGCACAAGAGTTTTACCTTTTTCCCTGTGGTACTGGGTACTGAGCCTAATTCATGACTGTTAGGCAAGGGCTCACTACTTGAGCTCTATGTTTCCACCCTCTGCCCCATGACTTTTTTTTTTTAGGTAGGGTTGTCCTAACTTTACCCAGATTGGCCAAAAACTCATAATCATCCTGCCTGTGCCTCTTGAGTAGGTGGGATCACAGGCATGCACCACCACATGCACCACTCTTTCTATCTTCTTGAACGTATTTAATGTACTTAGAATAATTATTTTAATATCCTGGTCTATTTATTCTATCCTCATTCTATTAATTACTGGATTTGTTGTCTCCTAGTTGTTGTCTTTTTTCCTTTAATATAGTTTTTATTTATTTCTTTGTTGCATGCCCATAATTTTTTAATTGGAAACATTAGATTGTGCCAATTGTTAAGTGCTGGCTATTTTTGGATTCCTATAAATACTCGAGCTTTATTCTAGGAAACTGTTTGATCCTTCAAGACTTGCTTTTAAGCTTTGTTCAGTGGAACCAGAGCAGCTTTTAGATTAAAGGCTAATTTTGCTATGCTACTAAAGCACTACTAAAAAGCACTCAGTATTCTACCTGATAGCTTAACATGCCTCTTGGGAATATGAAATTTTTCTGGACTATGTGAAGTCAGATTTTTACACTTGTTTTCCCAAAATTTGAATAATTTTCTTACATATTTCTCTCTCTCTCTCTTTCTCTCTCTCTCTGTGTGTGTGTGTGTGTGTGTGTGTGTGTGTGTGTGTGTGTGTGTGTGTGTGCTGATATCAGAGCTTGAACTCAGGGCCTCATACTCTCCTCATTCAGCTTTGTTGCTCACAGTTGGTGTTCTAACACTTGAGCCATGTGCCTAGTCCAGCATTTTGCTGCCTAATTGGAGATGGAGTTTTGAGAACTTGTCTACCTAGTCCGGTTTTGAATCTTGATCCTCCAAGTCTTAGTCTCCTGAATATCTAGGATTATAAGAATGAGCCACAAATACCTGGTCCTCACATACTTCTTTCCTTCTGACCAGTCCTGGGCTGAATATGTGAGAAGTATCTGCAGATCTATCTGACCAGATACCTTCTTCCAACTGCTTTCTCCTTTGTCTTCAAGCTTCTATCCACATCAGCATTCTCAAATTCTCTGCTCTATCTCCTTAATTCAAGGAGAATTCTGTTTTGTTTTGTTTTGCCAGTCCTGGGGCTTGAACTCAGGGCCTGAGCACTATCCCTGGTTTCTTTTTGCTCAAGGCTAGCACTCAACCACTGGAGCCACAGCACTACTTCTGGCTTTTTTCTTTCCTTTTTTTTTTTTTTTTGGCCAGTCCTGGGCCTTGGACTCAGGGCCTGAGCACTGTCCCTGGCTTCTTCCCGCTCAAGGCTAGCACTCTGCCACCTGAGCCACAGCGCCCCTTCTGGCCATTTTCCATATATGTGGTACTGGGGAATTGAACCGAGAGCTTCATGTGTAGGAGGCAAGCACTCTTGCCACTAGGCCATATTCCCAGCCCCTTCTGGCTTTTTTCTATATATGTGGTGCTGAGGAATCGAACCCAGGGCTTCATGTATGCGAGGCAAGCACTTTACCACTAGGCCATATTCCAAGCTCAAGGAGAATTCTGGATTCTCCATCCCTAAAGTATGGTCAGAAAATTCTCTCCACACAGCAATGGGGCTGATCTCAGCTATAGCTCACCTAAAGTTCCCCTTCGTTTTCTTATGTGCTACCAGATTTCAGCCTCTGAAAGTGGTGCTTCAAATGTTTTGTCTAGCTTTTCAAATGTTTTATGTCAGAAGGTAAGTGGTACAGTCAGTGAGGAGATATTTCTAAATTATGTAATAGCTATTCCCCAATGTGTTTTTATTCAATAGCATCCATTGATTGTTCTTATTTGCAATTTATTACTATAACAGTTGAGAACTGATAATCTGATTATCATTTCTTCTACATTTATGACTTGTTCTGTACCATGAAAAATAGGCTTTCCTATTCCTTCCTTTCTTTTCATTTTTTATTTATTTATTTATTTTCAGTCATAAGGCTTGAACTCAGAGTCTGGACACTGTCCCTGAGCTCTTTCCTTCAAGGCTAGCACTGTACCACTTTGAGCTCCACTTCTGGTTGTCTAATTGGCTGGCTGGCTTTGAACCACAATACTCATATCTCCTGAGTCACTAGGATTACAGGTATGAGCTACCAGTGCCTGGCTCTGTTCCTTGTGTGTTAGATATTTAGTTATTCTGATAGAGAAACCTAGCGTAGTCTTTAGGACCCCTGTCTCCCAGTACTCACTACTTTATGTAGTCCCTTCCCTCTGACTGTGATTGAGGCTTGGAATTTGCTTCTAACCAATATCACCTGTCTTGTTAAGAAACTATCCCTCCATTGCTGTCTGGATAGAAGTAGGCTGCAATGTCGTAAACTACTTATATATATTTTTTAAAAAGTACCCTTGTGGGGCTGGGGATATAGCCTAGTGGCAAGAGTGCCTGCCTCGGATACACGAGGCCCTAGGTTCGATTCCCCAGCACCACATATACAGAAAACGGCCAGAAGCGGCGCTGTGGCTCAAGTGGCAGAGTGCTAGCCTTGAGCGGGAAGAAGCCAGGGACAGTGCTCAGGCCCTGAGTCCAAGGCCCAGGACTGGCCAAAAAAAAAAAAAAAAGTACCCTTGTGGGCTCTGAGCGGTGGCTCACACCTGTAATCCTACCTATTCAGGAGGCTTAGATCTGAGGATCATGGTTCAAAGCCAGCCCAGGCAGGAAAGTCTGTGAGACTCTTATCTCCAATTAATTAACAGAAAACCACAAGTGGTGCTATAGCTCAAGTGGTAGAGCTGAAGAGCTCAGGGACAGCGTCCGGGCCAAGAGTTCAAACCCAATGACCAACAAACAATAAAATTAAATAAATACAAAAATCAAGGGCTGGGGATATGGCCTAGTGGCAAGAGTGCCTGCCTCATATACATGAGGCCCTGGGCTCGATTCCCCAGCACCACATATACAGAAAATGGCCAGAAGTGGCACTGTGGCTCAAGTGGCAGAGTGCTAGCCTTGAGCAAAAAGAAGCCAGGGACAGCGCTCAGGCCCAGAGTCCAAGCCCCAGGACTGGCCAAAAAAAAAAAAAAAAAAAAAATCAAGTATAAAAGGCAGGATGTGATGGTGCATACTTTTAATCCCAGTACTCAGTATGCCAAGACAGGAGGACAGGAAATCCAAAGCCAACCTGTCCTACATTGTGAGGCCCTGTCTCAAAATACTGTTTCATAAGATAGTAAAGAAGATTCTTAGCTAGACACCAAGGGCTCATGACTATAGCCCTAGAAACACAGGAGGCTGAGGTCTGAGGATTGCATTTTGAAGCCAGCCCGGGAAGGAAAGTCCATGAGACTCTTATCTCCAATTAATCACCAAAAAAGCCATTAGTGGGGGCTGGGAATATGGCCTAGTGGCAAGAGTGCTTGCCTCATATACATGAAGCCCTAGGTTCGATTCCTCAGCACCACATATATAGAAAACGGCCAGAAGTGGTGCTGTGGCTCAAGTGGCAGAGTGCTAGCCTTGAGCAAAAAGAAGCCAGGGACAGTGCTCAGGCCCTGAGTCTAAGCCCCAGGACTGGCACAAAGTAAATGAATAAATAAAATTTAAAACTAGTCAAAAATGTTATTTATTATATCATTTTAATTTCATAATTTGCCTTATATAGAATGTATACAAAAAATCCATATATTTTCTAATGAGTTGTATAATCCAACAGGTTGACATACACTGGCCTCTATATAACTTTGCAAAGTGCAAAGTTTCCCCTATTATCAAAAGCCTCCAAATCTTTCACTCTATTTGCACAGTAGTTTTTTTGTTGCTGTTGTTTTCAGTAGATCATGGAGCTTGAACTCAGGGCCTGAGTGCTGTCCCTGAGTCTCTGTGCTCAAGGCTAGCTCTCTTTCACTTGAGCCACAGCTCCACTTGCAGTTTTTTGTTGTTTTTTTTTTGGTCCTGGGCCTTGGACTCAGGGCCTGAGCACTGTCCCTGGTTTCTTTTTGCTCAAGGCTAGCACTCTACCACTTGAGCCACAGTGCCACTTCTGGCCGTTTTCTCTATATGTGGTGCTGGGGAATTGAACCCAGGGCCTCATGTATACGAGGCAAGCTCTCTTGCCACTAGGCCATATCCCCAGCCCCATCCACTTGCAGTTTTTGCGTGACTAATTGGAGATAAGAGTCTTCCCTGGGCTTTTCTGCCTGGGCTAGGTTGGAATCTCAATCCTCAGATCTCAGCCTCTTGAGTAGCTAGGATAATAGGCATGAGCCACCAGCGCTAGGTGTAAAACAGTAGTTTCCTTTCCTAGCAGAAGTATTAGAATCACTTTGAAATTTTTTGTAAGACTCCTGTGCCCCACCCAAAGCCCAATTAGTCACTATCTCTAGGGGTTAGATGTAGTATTGTTTTAAAACTCCTCAGGCAATTCTAATAGGTAGCCAAGGTTGAGAATCAGTACCTGTGAAACAGGCAATTGTCTTTGGAAAGTACTTTGTGGAAAAGGCCCAATTAGAAAAACATCCTGTTTGGGGCATGATTCTCTGGCTAAACCCAATTTCTGGAAGCCCTGAAACTGACCCCCTACAGGAAATATAATCCAGATTACAAGCCAGCATTCACCTCTCCTCTTAGCCAAAACAAAACCTCAAGTGTTAGATAAAAGTCAGAATCAACACATTTTCAAAGTGCAATGATTCTCAATCAAGATTCAAGAAATCTAAGAAGGAAAGACAATAGTAGATCCAGAACTTGGAGTTCAGTTCTGTTCTGGTGTGTAAATAACTATACATCCTTTGATTCTCCATTGAAGTGCTCCCCAAATTAGCATATACTCTGCAATGGGCTGGACACAAAACAAATAAACAAATAAAACACACAAACAGTAGGTGCTCCATATCATTTTCAAACTCTTCTTCTTTTCCTTAACCTTCTTCTTTTTTGCCAGTCCTGGGGCTTGGACTCAGGGCCTGAGCACTGTCCCTGGTTTCTTTTTGCTCAAGGCTAGCACTCTACCACTTGAGCCACAGTGCCACTTCTGGCTTTTTCTGTATATGTGGTGCTGAGGAATTGAACCCAGGGCTTCATGTATACGAGGCAAGGACTCTTGCCACTAGGCTATATTCCCAGCCACCTTAACCTTCTTCTTTAAGGAAGCATTGCATTGTTTTCTTTGTCCCTTGTACTTCAGTGTTATGTATTTATTTGGCTACTTCAAGAAGTTCTACTCTGCTTCTGGTAATTATACAGCATTTTTTTTTTCTGTCCAAACCTAAAAGCAAGCTCTTTTTATTGAACTGTGATACCCACACCATCACTTTCCAGGAAAAATGGAAAAAAAGAAAAAGCACAAATAACATTTCAGCTTCTGATGAATAAATACATTTTGACTGTTTCTTTATGAAATAAATGCTTAATGGAATTCTCTATTTTCTAGTCTTTAGCATACCCTTCCAAAGAAAATGGGTTTTATGGTTTCTTTAAATATTTGGATTTTTTTCAGATGTTTTTGCTATGCAGCTTGGTTATTCTCCAATTCTTGGTTCTCCTATCTCAACCTCCCAAGTGTTGGGATTACAGGCATAAACCACAATGCCCAGCTAAGAAAAAGTTTTATTATCCAACCTGCATATTAACAACTGGAATCTTCTGGAATACTCTAACTCTGTATCAAGAGTTCCCAAATTGTTGCTAAATTGTGGTCTCTAAATGCCATTTTCCATTAAAAAGAATTTTGAGCTACTTTCTCATATAGATAATTCCAGTTTGGGGAAAATAAATGGCAAGATAAACCTGAATATCTTTTTGCTCACAAAAGCAAGGAAACAAACAAGGACTATTGGTGTTATATCATTGTGATATAGCAGCCAACCAAAAATGAATTCCCACTAGCTAAAGAGGCAACAGTTTGAGTACCATAAAGGATAATGAGCTGGGCACTGGTGGCTCACACCTATAATCCTAGCTACTCAGGAGGTTGAAATCTAAAGATTGCAGTTCAGAGCCAGCCAGGCCATAAAAGTCCCTGAGGGATTCTTATCTCCAATTAACCCTTCAAGAACCAAAAGTGGACCTGTGACTCAAAGTGATAGAGCAATCTCCTTGAGCAAAAGAGCTTAGACACAGCACCTAAACCCTCAGTTCAAACCCCACAACAAACAAAAAAAAAAAAAGGAAAGAAAAGAAAAGAAAAGAACAAAACAAAACATGATCTTCTTGTATCCCCTTCCTGTGGTTGTACCTACACTATCTCTGTATCTTATCTGAGTATATTGGAAACCATGTATACTGGTATTAGAACTAGGAAATTGAAAGGGAATACCAAAATCGAGAGACACAGGGTAAAAAAAGACAAACAACTACAAAAGCAATACTTGCAAAACTGTTTGGTGTAAGTGAACTGAAAAACTCATGTGGGGGAAAAGGGAAAGGGGGAGGGGGGAAGGGGGAGGGGGAGGGGAAATAAGGGATGAGGTAACAAACAGTACAAGAAATGTATCCAATGCCTAATGTATGAAACTGTAACCTCTCTGTACATCAGTTTGATAATAAAAAAATTTTTTAAAAAATGAGAAAAATAAATTAAGATTTTAAAAGAATAGTAATTAGTATAAATTAAACCAAATGAAAATTTTAAAAGTGCATTTTTTATAATGATACTAAAATGCCCCCTTTTGGTCATCTTTGGAGGTTGCTAGGCCACTGATTTATTACTCAACAAAATGAGTAAATGGCCAGGTGTTGGTGGCTTACAACTGTAATCCAAACTACTCGAAGGGATGAGATCTGAGGCTCACAGTCTGAAGCCAGCCCAGGCAGGAATGTTTGTGATAATGTTTTTGTTGTTGTTAGTTTCGGAACTTGAACTCAGGTCCCAGGTATTGTCTCTGAGCATTTCTGCTCAAGGCTCATGGTCTTTGAGCCACCATTTGACCTACAACTCCACTCTGATTTTCTAGTAGTTGATTGAAGATAAGAGTTTCACAGACTTTTCTGTCCCGGCTGGCTTCAAATGGTGATTCTCAGATCTCCTGAACAGCTATGATTACAGGTGTGAGCCACTGGAGCCCTGGCAGGATTTTTTTTTCTTTTGCCAGTCCTGGGGCTTGAACTCATGGCCTGAGCAGCACTGTCCCTGGCTTCTGGCTTCACCACAGCGCCACTTCTAGCTTTTTTTATATATGTGGTGCTGAAGAATCAAACCCAGGGCTTCATGTAAGCTAGGCAAGCACTTAACCACTAGGCCATATTCCCAGACAACCCCCCCCCCATTCTTTTTTAAGCAAAATTTTGCAGCTATTAATGAAACTATAGCCTTGTCCATTTCATGACAAGCTGGCTTGCTCATATACCTTTTAAAAAATATTTCTTCCTAAAGATAACAAGCAGCTGCCGAAGAATTATTATTATTGGGGGGGGGGGGTTATGGGGCTTGAACTCTCACCTGGGCTCTGTCCCTAAGCTCTTCAGCTTACATCTAGCTCTACCACTTGAGCCACAACACCACTTCTGGTTCTCTAGTGGTTAATTGGCTGGCAAAAAGAGTCTCATGGAGTTTCCTGCTCTGGCTGGGTTTAAACTGCAATCCTCAGATCTCAGCCTCCTGAGTAGCTAAGATTACAGGAGTGAGCCACTGGTGCCCAGCCCGAAGAATTTTAAGCAATGGTGTGGTGTCATTCCATTTTAGGAAGATTACTGTGAGGTAGAAGATGGATTTGAGAAGGGATAAACATAAGGCAGAATGAACAACATACTATGAATTCACTCATTCATTTATTTAATAAATACTTCCTGAGTATTTTTTTCCTGTGCTAGCTACTGTTCTAGGTACCAAGAACACAAACATACAGGAAAGATGGAAAATTTCCCTTTGGATATGGGAAAGATGGTCAACAAGCTCATTAATAAACAGTGCTATGGAGAAAAATATAGATGAGAAAAAGTGAGGACATAGTTCTGAGAGAGGGGTTATCGTTTAAAAATGGAGAGGCCAAGGATATATCCTCACTGAAAACATAAAAATCTGAAAAAAAGACCTAAGGAGTGAGACATGAGACATATGAGACATATGAGACCTATTGGCGACATATGAGACATATTGGAGAAGAATGATCTAGACAGATGCACCCCAAATAGGAGTGTGGCTACATCCTGGGAAGTCTCCAAAGATGCTAGTAAGGCAAAAGTTGAATGAAGGCATGAGAAAGGCATAGAGAGGTCAAATAGGGAGGTAATGGCAAAACAGGTCCTAGAAAGTCTTTTGGCCACTTAGGTGATTTAACTTTTAGCCTGACACAGGTGGCTCATGCCTGTAATCCTAGCTACTAAGGAGGCTGAGATCTGAGCATCACAGTTCAAACCCAGCCCAGGCAGGAAAGCCCATGAAACTCATCTCCAACAAACTACTCAGAAAAAAAACAAAAGTGGTACTCTGGCTCAAATGATAGAGTACTAACCTTGACACAAAGGGGCTCAGGGACACTGCCCAGGCTCTAATTTCAAGCCTCAAGATTGGCAAAAAAAATAAAATAAAATAAAAAAATGTAAAAAGAGTAAAAGATTTAACTTTTGCTCTAAATGAAATGGAAAATCACTCTAGCAGAAGAATTACATAACGTAACACAAAAGTGTAATAACTTTATTGAGATATAATTCACCTACCATAAAATTCATTCTTTTATAGTACAAAATCCAGTTACTTTTAGTAGATTTACATAGTTGCGAAATGTCACCATTACCTAATTTCAGAATCTTTTCATTATTCCCAAAAGCCCTGTACTGAACAGCAGTCACTCCTTCCTTCCTCTTCTCAGTTCCTGGTAACTAGGGATCTAATTTTCTCTATATACATTATTTTCTGCCTCTATTCTGGATATTTTTCATATGTAACTATGTAATACCCGGTCTTTCATGTCTGGCTTCTTACACATAGAACTTAATGTTCTTTTCAAGGTTTCTCAATGCTATAAAATATATCACTACTTCATACTTTTTATTGACAAATCATATTATATTGTATGGATAAACAACATTTTGCTTATCCATTCATCAGGTCATTTACGTTATTTCTATAAAGTCAATATGTCCAAGTTAATTTAACTTCTCTATAACCTACAATAAACATAAAATGTAATTCTTCTTTCTTTCTTTTTGGTGGTACAAGGGCTTGAACTCAAGGCCTTGTACTCAAGGCCTTGTACTTGCTAGGCAAGACTCTACTCCTTGGGGCTGGGAATATGGCCTAGTGGCAAGAGTGCTTGCCTCCTCCACATGAAGCTCTTGGTTCGATTCCCCAGCACTACATATATGGAAAACGGCCAAAAGGGGCGTTGTGGGGCTGGAGAGATAGCCTAGTGGCAAGAGTGCCTGCCTCGGATACACGAGGCCCTAGGTTCAATTCCCCAGCACCACATATACAGAAAACGGCCAGAAGTGGCGCTGTGGCTCAAGTGGCAGAGTGCTAGCCTTGAGCGGGAAGAAGCCAGGGACAGTGCTCAGGCCCTGAGTCCAAGGCCCAGGACTGGCCAAAAAAAAAAAAAAAAAAAAAAAAAAGGGGCGCTGTGGCTCAGGTGGCAGAGTGCTAGCCTTGAGCGGGAAGAAGCCAGGGATGGCGCTCAGGCCCTGAGTCCAAGGCCCAGAACAGGCCAAAAAAAAAAAAAGACTCTACTCCTTGATTCATTCTTCTTCTTCTTCTTCTGGCCATTTTCTGTATATGTGGTACTGGGGAATTGAACCCAGGGCCTCATATATACAAGGCAAGCACTCTTGCCACTAGGCCATAATCCCAGCCTTCCTTGATTCATTCTTCTATCCTCCAAAATGTATAATTTTTTTTTTTTTTTTTTGCCAGTCCTGGGCCTTGGACTCAGGGCCTGAGCACTGTCCCTGGCTTCCTTTTGCTCAAGGCTAGCACTCTGCCACTTGAGCCACAGCGCCACTTCTGGCCATTTTCCATATATGTGGTACTGGGGAATTGAACCCAGGGCTTCATGTATACGAGGCAGGCTCTCTTGCCACTAGGCCATATCCCCAGCCAAAATGTATAATTTTTGTTGTTGTTGTTGTTGGTTGTGGGGCTTGAACTAAGAGCCTGGATGCTGTCCCTGTGCTCTATTTTACCCAAGCCTGGCTACCATTTTCAGCCAAAAATCAACTTTTAGTGATTAATTGGAGATAAGAGTTTCATGGCCTTTCCTGCTCAAGCTGGCCTTGAACCTCCATTCTTCGATCTCAGCCTCCTGAGTAGTTAGGATTATAGCATGAGCTATCAGTGCCAGACAAAAAGTGTAATTCTTAAGATATAACGTAAAAGGACACAAAGGTACAAGTACTCAGAAATAAATTTAATAAACACGAAATCCTTATGAATAAAATTATAAAACTTGCTAGATGTTGGTGGCTCATACCTTTAATCCTACCTACTCAAGAGGCTGAGATCTGAGGATCACAGTTCAAAGCCAGCCCAAGCAGGAAAATTTGAGACTCTTATCTCCAATTAACCACCAGAAAATCAGAAGTGGAGCTGTGGCTCAAAGTAGTAGAGCACTAACCACTAGCCTTGAGCAACAGACCTCAAGGACAGCACCCAGGCCCTTAATTCAAACCTCATGATTAAGTGTGTGTGTGTGTGTGTGTGTGTGTGTGTAGCTGACTATATGTATGTATATATATGTGTGTGTGTGTATGTGGCTAACTATATATATAGTATATATAGGTGTGTGTATCTTTAAATTTTTCTATAATTTTAATTTCGTTTTGTTTGTGCCAGGGCTTGAGCACTGTCCCTGAGCTTCTTTTGCTGAAGGCTAGCACTCTACCACTTGAGCCACTGTGCCACTTCCTGCTTTTTTTGTGTATGTGGTGCTGAGGAATCAAACCCAGATCTTCATGCATGCTAGGCAAGCACTCTACCACTAAGCCACATTCCAAGCCCCTAAATTTTTCTATAATTTAATTGGTAAATAAACAAGAATATTCAGTATTATAAAGATGTTATTGATTTTTTTTTTTTTTTTTTTGGCCAGTCCTGGGCCTTGGACTCAGGGCCTGAGCACTGTCCCTGGCTTCCTTTTTGCTCAAGGCTAGCACTCTGCCACTTGAGCCACAGCGCCACTTCTGGCCGTTTTCTGTATATGTGGTGCTGGGGAATCGAACCCAGGGCCTCATGTATACGAGGCAAGCTCTCTTGCCACTAGGCCATATCCCCAGCCCCTAAAGATGTTATTGAAACTGTAAAACTCTAATAAAAACCTAGTCTTCAGCCAGGTAAGACGATGCATACTTTTTGTTTTTTTCTGTTTTTTTGTTTTTTTTTTTTGCCAGTCCTGGGGCTTGAACTCAGGGCCTGAGCACTGTCCCTGGCTTCTTTTTGCTCAGGGCTAGCACTCTACCACTTGAGCCACAATGCCACTTCTGGCTTTTTCTATATATGTGGTGCTGAGGAATCGAAACCAGGGCTTCATGTATAGGAGGTGAGCACTTTACCACAAGGCCATATTCCCAGCCCTGATGCATGCTTTTTAATGCTAGCATTTGAGAAGTAGAGGTGGGAATTGAAGCGTTCAAGGCCAGCTAGCCTGGGCTATACAGTAAGATTCTTTCTCAACAACAATAACAAATCTCTCTCTCTCATTCTCTCATGTGTTTGTGTATGTGTGTATGTTTCTCTGTCTAAATCTCTGTCTCTGCCTGAAATGTAACAGACTGGTCTTAAAACCTATATGGTAGAATCAACAATGCCAAGAATAGCTAAGGTACTGTTGAAGAATAAGATGGGGAGACTTGTCCCTCTCACACCTTAACACTTATTACAAAGGGGAAATAATTCAAATGGTAGGGCAGAGATAAATAGATCAATGAAATGTAATTCCCACCCCAAAGGGAAACACAATATAGGAGAGAGGCATTACAGATCAGTAGGGAAATGTTGCATTAGTCAATACATATTACACATATGGAAAAAAGAAAAGAAATTGGGTCTCTGTGCTAGGTAACAGTCATGAGCGATAGGAGAAAAAAATAATTGAATTTCACAACTCATAATTAAACTTCCCAACTTACCATGTAGACTAAACCTAGTGATAGAAATTTCTTATACGCAATCTTAATAAACATTCGAACCCTAAAGACAAGTCTTGTTCTCACCCTTGAGACAACCTACTTTCACTCTATCGAAAGTGTATTTGTAGGGTGGGAATATGACCTATTGGTAGAATGCTTGCCTTGTATACATGAAGCACTGACTTCGATTCCTCAGCACCACATATACAGAAAAAGTGGCGCTGTGGCTCAAGTGGTAGAGTGCTAGCCTTGAGCAAAAAGAAGCCAGGGACATTGCTCAGGCCCTAAGTTCAAGCCCCAGGACTGGTGAAAGAAAGAAAGAGAGAGGGAGAGAGAGAGAGAGAGAGAGAGAGAGAGAGAGAGAGAGAGAGAGAGAGAGAGAGAGAGAGAGAGAGAGAGAGTATTTGTAACAAGTAGTTAAACTTTTTGCTTGACATCTATTTTTGCTCTTTTTGTTTGTTTGTTTGCTGGTCCTGAGGCTTGAACTAAGGGCCTGGGTGCTTTCCTGAGCCTCTTTGTGCTCAAGGCTAGGGCTCTTGAGCCACTTGAGACATAGCACCACTTCCAGACTTTTTTTTTTTGCCAGTCCTGCAGCTTGAACTCAGGGCCTGAGCACTGTCCCTGGCTTCCTTTTGCTCAAGGCTAGCACTCTACCACTTGAGCCACAGCACCACTTCCAGGTTTTTCTGTTTATGTGCTACTAAGGAATCAAATCCAGGGTTTCATTACTAGGCAAGCACTCTGCCACTAAGCCACATTCCCAACCCCTCTTTTTGACTTTTTGTTTGGCATCTCTGTCTTCATTCTGTGTTTTTCATTTGTCTAACCTGTTTGCTCCACAGTCACATTGCAATCGCCTTGGGTCCCAGTAAAGACAGGACTGATGGATAACATCTTTATGACAACACTAAAACTATACTTAAGGAATAACAGAATTTTGCATGACAGATCATCCCCAATGAGGATAATTACCAATAATAATTAGGTTAGGGCTGGGAATATGGCGTAGTGGCAAGAGTGCTTGCCTCCTACACATGAGGCTGTAGATTTGATTCCCCAGCACCACATATATAGAAAATGGCCAGAAGGGGCGCTGTGGCTTAGGTGGCAGAGTGCTGGCCTTGAGCGGGGAAGAAGCCAGGGATGGTGCTCAGGCCCTAAGTCCAAGGCCAAGGACTGGCCAAAAAAAAACAACAACAAAAAAAAACAAAATTAGGTTACATCCTGGAGCTGAAGGAACCAGATTGCTCTCCTCAAATGATGACAACTTCTTTTGAACCTAGGAAAACCTTAACTGAGATAATAGCCAGCTAGGCAACAAGTGTAACCTAGATTCTTACACTATGCATAGTTCTATCCCTTGCTCCAAATTCTTCTTCTATTTAAATACAATGTTCAAGTCTGTACCCTTAAGACAACTGAAGATGAACTTCCTGTGACATTTCACATAATCTCTTTACCTGCTGTTTTCTCTTTCCCTTTCCTTATGTGTGTGCCAGTACTGGGATTTGAATTCAGGTTTGGGGTGCTAGCCCATAGTATTGCTTTTTGTTTGTTTGTTTGTTCTGTTTTTTGGTTTTTGGTCAGTTGTGGGGCTTGAACTTAGGACTTAGGAGCTGTCCCTGAGCTCTTTTTGGTCAAGACTAGTGCCCTACCATTTTGAGCCACAGTGTCACTTCTGGTTTTCTGGTGGTTAATAGGAGACAAGAGTCTCAGACTTTTGCTGCCTGGGCTGACTTTGAACCATGATCCTCAGATCTCAGTCTCCAAAGTAGCTAGGATAACAGGTGTGAGTCACTGGTGCCTGGCTTATTCCTTGGCTTTTTCAGCTCAAGGGTGACACTCTTCTCCTTGAGCCACACTTCCATTTCCAGATTTTGTGGTTAATTGGAGATAATAATCCCACAGTTTTCTGCTTCAATCTGGTTTCAACTCATAATCCTAAAATCTCAGCCTCCTGAATAGTTAAGATTACAGCCATGGGCCACTGGCTACAGATCTGTATTTTTTTCCTTAATAAGCTTTTCTGTCTTGCCTGAATTCTCATATTGGAATACAAGGACTGAGCTTGATTAAATGCCCTAACTTTGCAGCAACACCTGTCCCAATATGTACACAAAACTAATTCCTAGTGACTTGCAGAATTAATCATGAAAAGAAGTTTTAACACTTTCAGCCAGGCACCAATGGCTCATGCCTATAGTCCTAGCTATTGAGAATCATGGTTTAAAACCAGCTGGGACAGGAAAGTTTATGAAACTCTTATCTCCAATCAACCAACTATCAAAAAGCCAAAAGTGGAACTGTGGCTTAGTCTTGATCAAAAAGCTTAGGGATAGTACCCAGGTCCTGAGCTCAAAGTTGAAGCCTCAGACTGGTACCAAAAAACCAAACAAAGCAACCCCCCCCCAAAAAAAAAAACCCAAACAACTTTTTTAAAAAACATTTTCATGGGCTGGGGATATGGCCTAGTGGCAAGAGTGCTTGCCTCTTATACATGAGGCCCTGGGTTCGATTCCCCAGCACCACATATACAGAAAACGTCCAGAAGCGGCGCTGTGGCTCAAGTGGCAGAGTGCTAGCCTTGAGCGAAAAGAAGCCAGGGACAGTGCTCAGGCCCTGAGTCCAAGCACCAGGACTGGCCCAAAAAAAAAAAAAAAAAAAGGCAAAATACATAGTCTCATTTTATTTTTTTATTATTTATTTATTTTTTTGGCCAGTCCTGGGCCTTGAACTCAGGGCCTGAGCACTGTCCCTGGCTTCTTTTTTTTGCTCAAGGCTAGCACTCTGACACTTGAGCCACAGCGCCACTTCTGGCCATTTTCTGTATATGTGGTGCTGGGGAATCGAACCCAGGGCCTCATGTATACAAGGCAAACACACACTCTTGCCACTAGGCCATATCCCCAGCCCCCATAGTCTCATTTTATAGGGCAAATACTTGTCCTATATCTTTTCAGGCTGGCATACCAAAATGCCATAGACTGGCTCGCTTAAACAACAGAAATTTATATCTCACAGTTCTGGAGTTGGGAAGTACAAGATCAAGTGGCAGCAAGGTAGGTTTTATTGTAAGACATCTTCCCTTGGTGGCTGCCAGTTACCAGGTGCTCAAATGTGCTTATGGAGATGTAGCTGACATTAACAGCACTAACCTAGCATGCCAGAGACTCTGGGTTTAATCTCCAGAACAAAGGTAGAGGCAGAAGCAGCAGCTAGTCTCATAGTCCAGTAATTCTGTGACTGTTTTAAATCAAAGCTTTTGAAATTGCTGGGTCCAGTCCACTAGCAAGTTGTAAAATAATTTTTTGAAAAGTAAAATCATGACTCTCACACAAATATAAACATGTATCAAGGAGTTTACCTCTCCAGTAGGGTGTTACAGAAATGGCATATATTTTTGCTAAGAACAGGCATGTCGAAATGAATTTCCTTAGGGGCAAGAGTGGCCTAACACCAGCAAAACGTTCTGGTACCTTTTTCTGTATGGCTGGAGGAACGTTTAGTATGATCCATTTCTTATAAAATAGCCTACTAGAAAGTCAGAAGCACCTGTAGACTTAAAGCCTTCCGGTACTTTGCTAGACAATGCACAGGGCCTTGCACTCACTGGGCAGGTACTCTATCTCTGAGCTACTCCTCCTCCAGCCCTTTCTTTGCGTTTTTTTATAATGAAATAAAAAAGAAGCAAAATTCAGCCCATTGGCCTTAGAGGGAGGAAATTCATGGAAAAGTCAAGCGCCCAAGCTTGGGGAGCGCAGCCAACAACCCAGTCACTCCCGGCCAGTCCAGGGCCCCGCCCCCCCGGAGCGTCTGCACGGAGAAAGGCCCGAACCGCTCCTCTCATCTTGTCCCTCCCACCCAACCCCCCCCCCCCGCCCCCCGCACGCCGGTGAATCTGCGCAGGCGCCGTGAAAAGCCAGATCCGCTAGTCTCCACCCACTGAGGCCCCGCCCCCTGCCGCCCGGCCCTTAGTCATCCGCCGGGTTTCCCCGCCCTCTCCGCGTCGGGGCGCGTCTGGACTTGGCGCCCAGGGCCCGAGCGGCCGCCGGCAGGAAGGGAAGCGGCTGGTAAGAGGGCTTGCGTCCAGGGTGACGGGGTCGGGAACTTCCTCTCCGGTCGGCCCGGCTCTCAGGACTCTGGAGGCCGAGTGTAGGAGAGCTCTGGAACCAGCCTGTCCTCGCCTTTCCTCCAGTCGCCTCGGGCATCGCTCTGAGCCCCAGTGTTTTCGACCTTCAGCGCAGCCTCCAGCCCCTAGTCTGCACCGCTGCTCTCCCCGCCCCTAACCCTGACGGGGACCCTGAGGCCGGTTCCTGGCCCCCTGCCGTCCCCTCGGTGGTCCGAGGTCCTCTCCCTGCCCTTCCGGTGGCGCCGGATTGGCTTGTGCCTCTAGTGTCGCAGTAGACTTTGGGGTAAGCTCTCTAGGTCCCCAACCAATTCAACCACCTGGAGCCTCGGCTTGTTTGTCAGGGCTCGCCTGGGATGCTTTCTCAACACCCCTTACCGAAGCGGGTTTTAGATGCTCTTGACTGTGAATCCAAAAGCCAACACACCTGATTCCACCGGTGGTGTCTCCACCATTTCCTCGGCCTTTTTAAGTTGAAGTCTTTGCAGGCAAACCCCACACAGCCCTGAGCAGTATCCCAGGAGGATCCTGCTCTTTCCATTTGGAAATAAGGTTCGCCCCACGTGCCGCCTTCTGGAGTGAGTTGTTCCACTGGCTGGGAAATAAGATCCACAGTTACTGAGAAACCTGGTAACAGAGTAGGACTTCAGTTCTACCACAGTGGTGATTTAGCGAACCCTCTCTGGTAAGCCTGTTGGTGGCACCATTTTTAGTGGCTGTACTAAGCAGGACACGGTTGAAGCAAACCACGGAGGTCCAAAATCTGCTGACTGGGAGAAACTAAAGCAGGAAGAAAAAAAAAAAAAGCAGCTGGAGCTGGACAGCCATGTCATCTTTTTGTTGTTTTTTTTTTTTTTGCCAGTCCTGGGCCTTGGACTCAGGGCCTGAGCACTGTCCCTGGCTTCTTCCCGCTCAAGGCTAGCACTCTGCCACTTGAGCCACAGCGCCGCTTCTGGCCGTTTTCTGTATATGTGGTGCTGGGGAATCGAACCTAGGGCCTCGTGTATCCGAGGCAGGCACTCTTGCCGCTAGGCTATATCCCCAACCCCCCATGTCATCTTTAATAATTTCTTCAGGTCGCTTTTCTATGTAGAGACAAATGCAGTTTGTGTTTTTGTGCCAGTTAATGACATGCTGACAATATGCAAGGGGCAGAAGTGAATGAAGTTTTAACAGCTACTTTCAAAACCTCACCCTCTCACTCTCTCTCTCTCTCTCTCTCTCTCTCTCTCTCTCTCTCTCTCTGTCTCTCTCCCTCTCCCCTCCCCCCTCTCTTTCTCCCTCTCCCTCCCCCTCCACCTCCCCTTCCTTCTCCCCCTCCCCTCTCTTCTCCCCCTCCCCTCTCTCAGGATCAAGGGCCTGAGCACAGTCCCTGAACTTCTTTTGCTCAAGGATAGCACTCTACCACTTGAGCCACATTCCCAGCCCTCAACTTTCTTAATAAGTTAATTCCTAGTCAGGTTTATCAGCTTAGTTGTTTTGACTGCACGTGATGAACTTATCATTTTTTTCTAATGTCAGCCTAAAACATTTCTGTCAGTCTTGTTATCCATTCTCCTTGATAAAACTCTAGTCATCTTAGATTTCTGTGTTCTCTCTCTGTCTCTGTCTCTCTCTGTGTGTGTGTCTCTTCCTGGAGCTGAACTCTGGGCCTGGCACTGCTCCTGTGCTCAAGGCTAACACTGACAACTTGAGCCATAGGTCCACTTCTGGCTTTTTGTGGTTAATTGGAAATAAGAGTCTCATGCACTTTCCTGCCTGGGCTGGCTTTGAACCTGGATCCTCAGATGTCAGCCTCTTGAGTAGTTAGGATTACAGGTGTAAGCCACCAGCACCTTTCTACATCATCTCATGTTTCTTTATTCAAAAGATAACTTGGATGAATCCCTTTGACTCTCAGTGCTCAAGTTATTTAATAGGACTTTCTTCTTTTGCCAGGCTTGGACTCAGGGCCTGAGCACAGTCCCTGATTTCCTTTTGCTCAAGGGCACTTTACCACTTGAGCCACAGCGCCACTTCTGGCTTTTTCTATATATGTGCTGAGGAATCAAACCTAGGACTTCATGCATGCAAGGCAAGCACTCTATCAGTAGGCCATATTCCCAGCCCAATAAGACTTTTTTAACCTCTTCCTACCTTTTTCCTATAAAGATCCAAACAACTCTAAAATGACTATTGACAAGTTTATTCTTGTTATAGTGAGAAAAATTCTGGTTTAAAAAAAGACCTGGATTCAGACACTAAGCCTGTCATTATATAAACACTATATCCTTGGGGAAATTGAGCTTTAGTTTTGTTCTGTGTCATTTGGAATAGTTTATCTTTTCTTCTAAATATTGTGAAAATTATAAATGACATAATCAGTGAAAAAGCTAATAGTTAAAAAAAAAAAAAAAAGGCTGGGGATATGGCCTAGTGGCAAGAGTGCTTGCCTCATATACATGAGGCCCTGGGTTCGATTCCCCAGCACCACATATACAGAAAATGGCCAGAAGTGGCGCTGTGGCTCAAGTGGCAGAGTGCTAGCCTTGAGCAAGAAGAAGCCAGGGACAGTGCCCAGGCCCTGAGTCCAAGCCCCAGGACTGGCCAAAAAACAAAACAAAACAAAACCCAAAAAGCTAACGTGCTAGTGGCTGATGGTTGAGATCTGAGGATCCAGCCAGCCCAGACAGAAAAGTCCAGAAGACTCATTTCCAATTAGTCAGCAAAAAGCTACAAGTGGAGCTGTGCTAAGGTGGTAGAGCTCCAGCCTTGAGCTAAAAGGCCAAGTGACAGCATGAGGCCCTGAGGTCAAACCCCAGTACCAGCACAAAACAAAACAAAAACCTGCAAGTGCTGGTGGCTTATACCTGTAATCCTACTCAGGAGGCTGAGATCTGAGGATAGTGGTTTGAAGCTAGCCTGGACCAGAAAGTCCATTAGACTCTTAGCTTCAATTAACCACCAAAAAGATGGAAGTAGAGCTGTGGCTCAAGTAATAGAGCACTAGCCTTGAGCAAAAACAAAACAAAAAAAAGACCTTACAAAAATAACTAAGCTATTTATTCATAAATGGAATTGATGCTTTTGAGTAGATTGGTGCTATACACAGCTATAGTTGTGATAATCTTTGCCATTACATGACTGTCTTTCGAGAATTTTGTGTGTGTAGTCACATATATTTGGATGTTCTTGAATATGTGCTTGGATTAGCATGGTAGGGTGTCTGACAAGGAATAATGTAATGTAGGCAGTAAAATACTTTAGCTCTAGGGTGACCAGAAAACCCAGAGAAAAGAGAAAGAGACAGATTGCCTGAGAAAATTATATTTAAGGGGCTGGGAATATGGCCTAGTGGTGAGAGAGCTTGCCTCGTATACATGAAGCCCTGGGTTCGATTCCCCAGCACCACATATATAGAAAACGGCCAGAAGTGGCGCTGTGGCTCAAGTGGCAGAATGCTAGCCTTGAGCAAAAGGAAGCCAGGGACAGTGCTCAGGCCCTGAGTCCATGCCCCAGGACTGGCAAAAAAAAAAAAAAAAAAAAAAAAAGACTCCTTAAATATATATATATATATATATATTTTTTTTTTGCCAAAAAAAGACTCCTTAAATATATATATATATATATATATATATATATATATTTTTTTTTTTTTTGCCAGTCCAGGGGCTTGAACTCAGGGCCTGAGCACTGTCCCTGGCTTCCTTTTGCTCAAGGCTAGCATTCTGCCACTTGAGCCACAGCGCCACTTCTGGCCGTTTTCTATATATGTGGTGCTGGGGAATCGAACCCAGGGCTTCATGTATACGAGGCAAGCTCTCTCACCACTAGGCCATATTCCCAGCCCCTTAAGGAGTCTTGAATTGCAACACTCAGAGGCCTTCCTGTACAAAAGGAAACATACAAATTAAAGGATTTTTATTTATTTATTTATTTATTTATTTGCCATCTTTGGGCTTGAGCCTAGGTATTATCCCTGAAACTTCTTGTGCTCAAGGCTACCACTCTATTATTTGAGCCACAGTGCCACTTCTGGCTATATTTTTTCTTTTTTTGCCAGTCCTGGGGCTTGAACTCAGGGCCAGAGCACTATCCGTGACTTTTTTTTTTTTTGCCAGTCCTGGGGCTTGAACTCAGGGCCTGAGCACTGTCCCTGGCTTCTTTTTGATCAAGGCTAGCACTCTATCCCTTGAGCCACAGTGTCACTTTTGACTTTTTCTATATATATGTGGTGCTGAGGAATTGAACCCAGGGCTTCATTTATACAAGGCAAGCATTCTACCACTGGGCCATATTCTCAGCCCCTTGAGGTCTCATTTCTTCTTGAAGCATCCTCCAGATATTATGGCCCATACTAGTTATTCCCTTCTCTGAAATCATAGCAGAAATTGTACTACATTGTTTTCTAAACTCATTTTGTTTCTGTGATACTTAGTTTGTTTTTTTGTTATTGTTGTTGTTTGCCAATACTGGGGCTTGAACTCAGGGCCTGGGCACTGTCCCTGAGCTTCTTTTGCTCAAGGCTAGCATTCTACCACTTGAGCCACAGTATTACTTCTGGCTTTTTCTGTTTATGTGGTACTGAGGGATCCAAACCAGGGGCTTCATGGATGCTAGGTGAGCACTTTACCACTAGGCCATATTCCCAGTCCCTGATACTTAGTTTTATAAATTTTTTTTAATGCATAAAGCAAAACTGGATCCTAATGTGTGTTTGTTCAATATAAAGTGTATCTCAAATTTTTATTTGCAAAGTGTTAGTAAATTGTAAAAAAAAAATACTACACAATTTAGTTCTAATTGGTTTAAATTACGTGTTTTGCTAATCAGTAAATCAAATCAGAAAACGTTAGTTAAACACTTAAATTCTTTTGATGTCTTTGTATTTTTATCAGGAGCAGATAATGGGCCAAGGGTCCTTTTAATTAATCTGTGATCATCATGGCTAATGAAGGCTGTCTCAAGGCTGGTGATAATCCATTTTCATCTGATAAACATGCCCAGTTCATCTTAGCCCAGATCAATAAAATGAGACATGAACAGCATTTCTGTGATGTGCAGCTGCAAGTTGGAAAGGAAACTTTTCATGTTCATCGGCTAGTTTTGGCTGCCAGTAGTCCATATTTTGCAGCTTTATTCAGTGGAAGAATGAAAGAATCCTCAAAAGATGTTGTGCAGATTCTAGGAATTGAAGCTGGAATCTTTCAATTACTTCTGGATTTCATTTACACAGGTTTGTTATGTGAACCTTTTGGAGGAGAACAGAAGTGGATCTAAGTTACATAGAACATAGTTTAACAACATGTTATCATGAGACTTGAAAAGTTTTATTTTATTTTTTTTGAGATGAGGTCTTTCTATGTTGCTCAGGCACACTCTTAGGTCTGAATACTCAGTATTCATTTTCATTTCATCCTTAAGCAGAATTTTGACACTGCTATGGGTGGCATTTGTATCTTGCTGGAAATTACATTTCTTATCTTTCCTTGCAGCTAGGAGTGAGCTTTTAATTGAGTGTTGTCTACTAGATACAGACAGCAGTTGCTAGAAAAGATAATCAGAAAAACTTAAAAAAAAAAGGCAAACTCCTATGGCAGGCCCTTTTATTTTTCTTTTCCTTTTTTCCACTAGCTGAATTCAGTGAGCAAGAGATTAGAAGTTACAAGCTATAGTTGATGGAGCAAAATACTCTAAGACTATTGGGACACTATGAAACTACACTATGAACCTTGGAATGTCTTCTGCTTATTTTTATTTTTGTTGGTCATGTGGCTTGAACTCAGGGCCTGGGCACTGTCCCTGGCTTCTTTTTGCTCAAGGCTAGCAGTCTACCACTTGAGCCACAGTACCACTTCCGGCCTTTTCTGTATATGTGGTACTGAGGAATCGAACCCAGGGCTTCACGTAGGCTAGCAAGCACTCTACCACTAGGCCATACTCCCAGCCCCTCTATCTTATTAAGTTATACATACATTTCAAACAGCCAATTACCATTTTTATTTAGTACCAATTTGACTTATGTTATTTTACCCCAGATATGCTCAGTAGTATTATTTCTCTGAATTTTACCATCTTTTACTTCTTTGATGAAAGTACTAATCCCCCAGTAGTCTGATGATGACACCATGAACATTATTTCACTAAATTCTGTTGCTACTGTCAGACAACAGAGGCATAACTTACAACCTTTCTCTGTTTTGGGGTGTTGTTTTTTTTTTTTGGCCAGTCCTGGGCCTTGAACTCAGGCCCTGAGCACTGTCACTGGATTCTTTTTTTTTTTTTCTTCAAGGCTAGCACTCTGTCACTTGAGTCACAGCACCACTTCTGGCTTTTTCTATGTATATGGTGATGAGGAATTGAACTCAGGGCTTCATGTATACAAGGCAAGCACTCTTGCCACTAGGCCATATTCCCAGCCCCTCGCTGTTTTTTATGTAGTTCAGTGCTAGTCTGTGGATTAATCAGTGTGAATTTTTAAGTAAATGAAGTAAACAGGATTTATGAAGGAGTTTAATTAGCTCACAGAATTTGGAACAGTAAGGTAAAAAAAAATCCTTGAATATTAATTTGTACATAAGTCAATAGGCAGAACTGCATTGCTCTTAGTAGATAGAAGATAATCATTGTTATAACTTCTAGATTACGCTTGTTTTCTGAAAATTTCTAAAAAAGCCATATGAAATAACAGAAAAAGCCTCACTTTTGTCATTTTTCCAATTTAAATACCATACACTAAAAATTGTTTCTTTTTATTTTATTGTCTATCTTCCTCTTTCCTTAGGTCTAGTGAACATAGCTGCAAATAATGTTCAAGAATTGATTGTTGCAGCAGACATGCTACAGTTGACTGAAGTTGTTAATCTTTGCTGTGAATTTCTAAAAGGACAAATTGATCCACTGAACTGCATTGGGATTTTCCAGTTCTCTGAGCAAATTGCCTGCCATGATCTCCTGGAATTTACAGAAAACTATATTCATGTTCATTTCTTGGAGGCTCATAGTGGGGAAGAGTTCCTGGCACTCACAAAAGATCAGCTGATCAAAATTTTACGAAGTGAAGAGCTTAGCATAGAGGATGAGTATCAGGTCTTCTTAGCTGCAATGCAATGGATTCTGAAAGACCTGGGGAAAAGAAGAAAACATGTGGTAGAAGTGCTAGACCCAATTCGATTCCCTTTACTACCACCTCAGAGGCTTATAAAATATATAGAAGGTAACTCCTTTGCTGTATAGGAATTTAGTTGATTATCAAGTGGCTTTTTCTCTATTTGAAAGGTATATGAGGCAAGCACTCTTGCCACTAGGCCATATCCCCAGCCCCTATTTGAAAGGTAGTAGAGTGTTTTTATTTTTTTATTTATTAATATTCCTGCCCATTTTAATCATCCTTATTCATCTTTTTTTTTTTTTTTTGGTCAGGGCTTGAACTCAGGGCCTGGGTGTTGTCCCTTAGCTTTTTTTTTTTTTTTTTTTTTCACTCAAGGCTAATGCTCTACCACTTTGCGCCACAGCACTACTTCTGGTTTTCTGGTGGTTAATTGGAGATAAGAGTCTCACAGACTTTACCCCCAAGGCTGGCTTCAATCCATCATCCTCAGATCTCAACCTCCTGAGTATAGTTAGGACTGCAAGCGTGAGCCCCTGGCGCCCAATTGGAACTTCTTTTGTCTTTCATATGTATCATCTTCTAATATGAGAATATTTCTCTCTCTTTTTTTCTAAGACTTTCCTCCAAATTGTTATTTTAGCTTTTAGTCATAGCTGTTGTTTTCTTTGTTTCTTATTTAAGTCTACAATACTCTTTCAGTTCTCAGTTTGTGTACTGAGCAAAGCACCAAATTCTATCTTCAAATTCTTGATTTAAAGGATTTATAGCCTTAGATTGATTATTTTGTATGAAGCACTTGTGGGAAATAGGTTTCTGTTTATGACTAATGTTTTCTTCCAGGGTTATTTTAATTCTTCAATCTTTTGTATTTCCATGGATATGCTTTGTTAGATGTAGTGCTAATTTTTTTGATATTTTAGTCATATGGCCTAGGTAACTGAAACCTGGCTCTGATAATGTAAGAGCTAATTCTCCTTAATACTTTTTAATCTGAGTATAACAACTTTGTATTCTCTAGCCTAAAATTTGAGAACAGTATGTTGTGTTCTCATCTTTCTTTCTTTCTTTTTTTTTTTTTTTTTCCAGCCCTGGGGCTTCAACTCTGGGCCTGAGCACTGTCCCTGGCTTCTTTTTGCTCAAGGATAGCACTCTACCACTTGAGCTACACCACCACCTCTGGCTTTTTCTGTATATATGGTGCTGAGGAATCACACCTAGGGCTTTATGTATGCTAGGCAAGCACACTACCACTAGGTCACATTCCCGGCCCGTGTTCTCAGCTTTCTAGCCTGAAGCATGAAGGGTGGTGGATTATATATCCACTAGGGCTGATGTCCTCGCTTGGTAACTGTGGCTTTCATCTCCCTTTTCAGATTCTGTCACTGATGTTGATTCAAGGCCTATTTAACTAAAGGTATACACCACTAATGTGGATTCAATCCAGGCTCTTGTGCTCCACCACTGGATTATATGCCAGCCTGGATAATCAGAATCTTGTTTAACTGCCATCTTCAGTAGGGATAAGAAAAACAACATTTTGTATTGTAGGAAAAAAATAACTGTTTGATGATGAATTTTTATGTACTGATTACCAAATGTATCTTATATTTATAGAAATATGTCTTTACAATAGAATTTCAAAATTGTTTAAAACATTCTTTTTAAAATATTGCTTCAGGAGTATCTGACTTTAATCTTCGTGTTGCATTGCAAACACTTTTGAAGGAATACTGTGAGGTATGCAAATCTCCCAAAGAGAACAAGTTCTGTAGTTTTTTGCAAACATCTAAGGTTCGACCACGGAAGAAAGCAAGGAAGTACCTATATGCAGTAGGTGAGAAACTTTAAAAGAGTAACAGTAACAGGAATTATGTTTATTTTCAGAATCAAAGTTGAATAGTTTGTTTTTTCTGTATACGTTAAAATCTGCAGTTGTGTCTGAGAGTATTTAATTTCACATTCAGATTTATGTTGCATTTATATTAAAGGAACATATTGAAGCTTCTTTCTGTTTTAATTTAAAAGCACTAAACTTGATCAATATTTAATATGTAGAGTGAAAGATTGTCCATTTCCTTCTTTCTGTATTTTGTATAAATGCTTATTATAATTTACAATTACATATAATTTTATGTATAATTTCATATATATTATGACATATACATAAATATATGTTTGCGGAGTGTAATAAAATTTTTTGTTGGTGGGATATGCAGTCAAAAACAAGATTTCAGCCCATTAATTTTAATTGAAAAATGAAAATAATGAGATATAGACATAATTAGTACCTTGATTTATATTTCACCTAACGTTCTGTTATATCCAAAACCAGATAAAACAGTGAGATAATCTTCTTGCATGTAAACCATAAGATAAGACTTGGCATATTTACAAATAATATATGTGCATACATACATAGATAGATGGATATGGCAAGGTTTGAAACCCCTTATTTCTCGGAACAGTATACTTAACATTTAGATTCAAATGGCTAGACTTCCCACATTACTACAGTTTCTTTATTTGGCAGTAAGAGATTTGATGTGTACTTATTTTTTCTGCTTCTCTGTTTAGGTGGGTATACACGGTTGCAGGGGGGTCGTTGGAGTGACAGCAGAGCCCTCAGCTGTGTAGAACGTTTTGATACCTTTAGCCAGTACTGGACCACTGTGTCTTCACTTCATCAGGCTCGATGTGGACTGGGAGTAGCAGTTTTGGGAGGGATGGTCTACGCTATTGGAGGTAATAAGAAAAATGTCTTATTTTCCTTATTAGTCTGTTTGACAAAATTGTGTGTGTGTGTGTGTGTGTGTGTGTGTGTGTGTGCTGCCTTCTTTCAACACTAGTTGGTTACATTCTTGTATATCTTATATCATGTTGCTAAGTGTTATTTGATATACATAAATATAGCATTGTTCAATAAGTGAATAGTTATGGAAGGAGAGAGGGGAAAGAACACAAGTAGAATGTTTCACTGTAGAGAAATCCTGTGGTTTAATCCCAAGATGAAATACTTAGGTTTTCTTTTAATGAAAAACTATTTGTAAAATGAAGAAACAGCTTTCTGAACTTTACCTGAATGTCCAATATGTACTTCAAACTTAACCTGTGTAAACCAGTCTTCAATTTCCTCACCTTTTACATCTGTTTCTTTCTCAGGATTTTCTATCAAATAAATGATCATCATGATTTGATCAGTGATTTGAAACAAAATTAACATCTTTGACACCTTTCTTTCACATCCTACATCTAATCCTTCAATATGAATGCAGATACATGCATTCCTTGCCATTATACTAACCTAGTTTCCCTACTTCTATTTTTATTTCCCTAAAGTCTGTTTTACAAATTATGGCCTATAGTGTTCTTCTAAAATCCAGGGGGGGGGGGTGTGTGCACTCACATTCAGGGTCTCATGTGCTTGCTTGGCTTTTTGTACAAGGTTGGCACACTACCACTTGAGCTACCTCTCCACTTATGGCTTTCTCTCTCTCTCTCTTTTTTTTTTTTTTTTTTGCCAGTCCTGGGCCTTGGACTCAGGGCCTGAGCACTGTCCCTGGCTTCTTTTTGCTCAAGGTTAGCACTCTGCCACTTGAGCCACAGCGCCACTTCTGTCCATTTTCTATATATGTGGTGCTAGGGAACTGAACCCAGGGCTTCATGTATTCAAGGCAAGCAATCTTGCCACTAGGCCATACTCCCAGCCCACTTATGGCTTTTTTTCTGGTTAACTAGAGATAAGAGCCTCATGGATTTGTCTGTCTAGGTTGCCTTCAAACCTCAGTCCTCAGATCTCAGCCTCCTAAATAGCTAAGATTACAGGCATAAGCCACCAGTGTCTGGCTAAAATTCAGGTTTGATCATGCCATTGCTGTGTTTTCAACTCTGTAAGCAATATACTTCAGTTTACCTATTTTTGAATACTATCTAAATAGATTATTGCAAATATTCTTCCTCTCTTTTATTTAGTATTATGTTTTTAGCCTTATTCCCTCCCTCCCTCTCTCCCTCCCTCCCTCCCTCCCTCCCTTCCTTCCTTCCTTCCTTCCTTCCTTCCTTCCTTCCTTCCTTCCTTCCTTCCTTCCTTCCTTTTTTCTTTTTGCCAGTCCTGGGGCTTGAACTCAGGGCCTGAGCACTATCCCTAAGCTACTTTCCACTTGAGCCACAGCACCACTTCTGGCTTTTTCTGTTTATGTGGTATTGAGGAATCGAACCAAGGACTTCATACATGCTAGGTAAGCACTCTACTGCTAAGCCACATTCCCTCACATTATTTCATATAGTCATTGCTGTATAGTTTCCTATTGTATATCATGGATTATCAAAATTTTATATATTCTGTTGTGAGATAGTTGAATTGTTTGTGCTAGTCCTGGGGCTTGAATTCAGGGCCTGGGTGCTGTCTTTGAGCTTTTATGCTCAAGGGTAGTACTCTACTACTTGAGCATCTACTCCATTTCTAGCATTTTAGTGGTTAATTAGAAATAAGTATCTCACAGATTTTCCTGCCTAGGCTGACTTTGAACCTCAGTCCTCAGATCTCAGTCTCCTTTTGTTTTATAGCAGTGCTGGAATTTGAAGTCAGAACCTCATGCTTACTAGGCATGCCCAGCCATTTTTAGTTATTTTTCAGTTAATGTTCCATCACTTTTGCCCAGTCCAGCATTAGACTAAAATCCTATTAACTACAGCCTCACTGTGCTTGACTTGATTGCTAACTTTCTGTCCAGTCTGTCCTTGAATAGCAGTCCTGATCATCCCCTTCTGAGTAGCTGAGGTCATAGGCTTCATTGTTTTGATAAGGTTTTATTGTTTTTGCCATTCATATTTATGTCTGAGATATACCTGGAATTGAATTTTATGGATATTATGAAGTAGAGAACCAATTTCTTTTTCTTTTCTTTTTTTTTTTTTTGGTACTGGGGAATCGAACCCAGGACGTTGCACTTGCTAGGCAAGCGTTTTGCCACTGAGCTACATCCCAGCCCCCAATTTCATTTTCCCCCTCATAAACAACCAGTTATCACAACATAAAATAGTTGTTTTATTAGTGCTCTGTGATAACTTTCAAGTACGTGGCTCAGTTCTTAGATTTCTTTTCTGCTCTATTAGATTCTCTGTCTGTCCCTCTTTTTTTTTTCTTTGTCAAAGTGAAGTACAGAGGGGTTACAGTTTCATACATAAGGCAGTGAGTACATTTCTTATCCAACTTGTTACTTCCTCCATCATTTTCCCCGTCTCTTCCCCCCCAGTCTGTCCATATCTTAATCTTTCTATCTCTATTATAGGTCTTCACAATATGACAAGGCTGTTTCTAAATTTATTTATTACCCTTTTCTGGTAATGGCTTAGCTATTTTGATTCTTGATGCTTTTATATAAATTTTAGAATCAGTTTGTAAAATTTCTTTAAAAAGTTAATTTGGGGGCTGGGGATATGGCCTAGTGGCAAGAGTGCCTGCCTCAGATACACGAGGCCCTAGGTTCGATTCCCCAGCACCACATATACAGAAAACGGCCAGAAGCGGCGCTGTGGCTCAAGTGGCAGAATGCTAGCCTTGAGCAAAAACAAGCCAGGGACAGTGCTCAGGCCCTGAGTCCAAAGCCCAGGACTGGCAAAAAAAAAAAAAAAAGTTAATTTGGGGGGAAGGAATTGGAATTATAGCTATATGTCAATTTAGGAATGATCATATTTACATTGAATCTTATAATTTATGAACCTGATAATCTCTTAGTTTATTTAGATGTTCCTTAATTTAAATTTTTATCTAAATAAAGCTTTAAAATGTTATTAATTTAAGCTTGCACTCTTTGGTTAAACTGACTTTTGGGAGGAGGGTTGAAATGATGTGGCGTCAGGGATCGAACCCAGGGCCAAGGCTTCATGCATGCTAAGCGTGAACTCCTATCTCAGAGCTATACCTCCAGCCCCTAGACAATTTTTTTTCTTTTTCTGAGACAGGGTCTAACTATGAAGCTCAGCCTGTCGATTCTCCTGCCTCAGCTCCCTGGGTGCCAGAATTGCAAGCATTTTTCTATCATATCCAGCTTTTTTTAGATTTTTTTTTCAGACTTTTTAAGTATGGTATATTTGAAAATTCTACTTAAGTGGTGTATTATTTTTTCTTTGTCAGTCCTGGGGCTTGGACTTGGCCTGAGCACTGTCCGTCCCTGGTTTCTTTATACTCAAAGTTAGCACTCTACCACTTGAGCCACAGTGCCACTTCTGGCCTTTTCTATATATATGGTGCTGAGGAATCGAACCCAGTTCTTCATGTATGCGAGGCAAGCAGTCTACCACTAGGCCATATTCCCAGCCCTAAGTGGTGTATTTTTAAACTTATTATTTTCTGTCTGTTGCTCTATAAGAATTATGATTCCGGGGGCTGGGATATGGCCTAGTGGCAAGAGTGCCTGCCTCATATACATGAGGCCCTGGGTTCGATTCCCCAGCACCACATATACAGAAAATGGCCAGAAGTGGCGCTGTGGCTCAAGTGGCAGAGTGCTAGCCTTGAGCAAAAAGAAGCCAGGGACAGTGCTCAGGCCCTGAGTCCAAGGCCCAGGACTGGCAAAAAAAAAAAAAAGAAAAAAGAATTATGATTCCAGGGCTGGGAACTTAGCTAGTATAAATGAAGCCCTGGGTTCAATTCCTCAGTACCACATAAACAGAAAAAGCTGGAAGTGGCATTGTGGCTCAAGTTGGTAGAGCACTAGCCTTGAGCAAAAGAAGCTCAGGGACAGTGCCTAGGCCCTGAGTTCAAGCCCCAGGAGTGGCCAAAAAATAAAAAGAATTATGATTACAGTAAAACTCACATTTTACCAGGGTCAGCTACCCAAACAAATACCTGAGGAAAAAGAAAAAGCAGAAATGTTAAAATTTAAATTGTGTCTTAAAGATTAGCATACTTTGTTTGGGGTGGTAGAATTATAAATAAATGAGAGGAAAATTGTACCTTTGTTCCATAAATGGGCTTTAATAAATGACAGTGCTATGGATTCAAAATAATGCCTGGTAGCTAAAGACTTTCAATGAATATTTTAAAATTAGGCAGTATGGTTGAATTTCTGAAAATAAGGAAAGCCACTAAATACTATAAGATTTTTAATACTAATAATAGTTCCATTAGCATTACTAAGCCTTCTATTGTGTGTATCTCTCATTTAAACTAGGTGAAAAAGATTCAATGATTTTTGACTGTACTGAATGCTATGATCCAGTTACAAAGCAGTGGACAACTGTAGCTTCAATGAATCAACCCCGCTGTGGTTTGGGAGTATGTGTGTCTTATGGAGCTATCTATGCCTTGGGTAATTATGGTATTTGAGATTAACTAAGAATATTTAAGTTCTTACATTCTGGTTATTTAGAAATGTTTCTTTCATCCAGTAAGAAATGTGTGCTTTTGGGCTGGGAATATGGCCTAGTGGCAAGAGAGCTTGCCTCGTATACATGAGGCCCTGGGTTCAATTCCCCAGCACCACATATACAGAAAACGGCCAGAAGTGGCGCTGTGGCTCAAGTGGCAGAGTGCTAGCCTTGAGCAAAAGGAAGCCAGGGACAGTGCTCAGGCCCTGAGTCCAAGGCCCAGGACTGGCAAAAAAAAAAAGAAATGTGTGCTTTTGCTGGGTGCTGGTGACTCGTGCCTATAATCGTAGCTACTTAGGAGATTGAGATCTGAGGATCTTGGTTCTAGGTCAGCCCAGGCAGGAAAGTCTGTGAAAACTTTTATCTCCAAAAACCCACTCAGAAAAAGCTGGAATTAGCACTGTGGCTCAAGTGGTAAGGTTTTTGTAAATGTTAAGCAAAAGAACAGGGACAGTATCCAGAGCCTGAGTTTCAGCCTCAGGACTGGGGAAAAAAAAGTGTTTTGTTTTTTTCAGCTCTGTAAATTCTTTTTTTTTTTTTAATTGTTATTGTATAGTTGATGTACAGGCCCAGTGCTCGTGGCTCACACCTGCAATCCTAGCTACTCAGGAGGCTGAGATCTGATGATTGAGGTTGGATGCCAGCCCACGCAGGAAAATCTGTGAGACTTTTATCTCCAGTCAACCACCAGAAAACTAGAACTGGAGCAAAGTTATAGAGTGCTAGCCTTGAGCAAAAAAGCTCCAAAAACAGTGCCCAGGCCCTGAGGTCAAGCCCTAGGACCAACCAAAAAATAAAAATAAAAAGATGATATGCAGAGAAGTTATTGTTTCATGTGTCAGGTAATTAATACATTTCTTTTCAGATTCATGCTCTCCCAATTTTCCCTTCCTATTTCTACCCACAAGTTGTATAGTTAATTTTCAACATAATGTCTTGTGAGTACCACTGCTACATTTGCTAACCCTATGTCCCTCCATTGTTGTGTCCCTTCCTTTACCCCCCCAAAGATAGAAAAATGAACAAACAAGACAAAGTAGAAAAGAAAAAGGAAAAGAAAAACTCTTGTTTCCATTTCTTGGAGTTCATTTTTATAAATATTATTGTATACAATAAGTGGCACAGAGGCATTGCACCTTTGTGTTCCTCCCCTAAGAGTATCCTCCTTTGGTGTCTGAATGCCTAGAGTCCTGTCCTGCATTTTAGAGAAAAATGTGCACCTTTGGTCTCTCTGAACTTGGCTTGCCTCCCTTAACAGGATTTACTCTAGGTCCATTCATATCCCTGTAAATGATATAATGCTATTCTTTCTAATGGCTGTGTAAATTTACAATGTATATAGGTACCACATTTTTTTTGTATCCACTTCATCTGGGGCATCTGAGCTGTTTCCATAACTTGGCCATTGTGAATAGTACAGCAATGAACATGGATGTACAAGTGTCTTTATGGTATCCCAGCTTGTGATATCCTGAGAAGATGCCCAAGAGTGGCATGGCTGGATTGTATGGAAGAGCTTTGTTTAGTTTTTTTTGAGGAACTGCCATACCTCTGTCCAGAGTAGTTTTACTAGTTTACATTCCCATCAATAGTGCAATAGGGATCATTTTTCACCACATTCCCACCAGCATTTGTTATTCTAATTCATGATGTTAGCCAATCTAACTGGGTGAGATGGAATCTCAGAGTTGTTTTGATTTGCATTTCCTTTATAGCCAGGGATGTTGAGTATTTTCTCTTTTTTTTTTTTTTGCCAGTCCTGGGCCTTGAATTTAGGGCCTGAGCACTGTCCCTGGCTTCTTTTTGCTCAAGGCTAGCACTCTGCCACTTGAGCCACAGCACCACTTCTGGCCGTTTTCTATTTATGTGGTGCTTGGGAATCAAACCTAGGGCTTCATGTATACAAGGCAAGCACTCTTGCCACTAGGCCATATCCCCAGTCCCCTCATATGTTTCTTTGCCATTCTTACCTCTTATGAGAAATCTCTCCTTAGTTCCTTTGCCCAATTAGTGATTAGTTTATTAATTATGGGAGTGGTCAGTTTCTTGCAGCTCTGTAAATTCTTAATCTCAAATTGTATTACCTGGAGAAATGATCAAATGTGGAAGTTCTTGGGCTGGGAATATGGCCTAGTGATAGCCGCCTTGTATACATGAAGCCTTGGGATCGATTCCTCAGCACCACATATATAGAAAAAGCCAGAAGTGCCTTGAGCAAAAAGAAGCCAGGGACAGTGCTCAAGGCCCTGAGTTCAAGCCCCAGGACTGGCAAAAAAAACAAAACAAAAAATAAATGTGGAAGCTCTTGTTTGTTTCTGTTTTGTCTACAGTGCTGAAGCTTAATGTTAATGCTAGCTCTTTGTACATGTTACACAAGCACAGTACTACTGAACCATACCCCTAGACCTTTGTTTTGTATTTAGAAGGCTTTTTTCTGTTATCATTGTCTTTGACCTTCCTTCTTTCCTTCCTTCCCTCTTTCTTTTCATTTTTTCCTTCCTCTTCCCTTCCTCTCTCTCTTACTTTTTCTTTCTTACCTCTTTCCCTCCTTCCTCCCTCTCTCCCTTTTTAGTTTTTATTTGAACTCTGGGCCTGGGCACTGTCCCTGAGCTCTTCAGCTCAAGGGTAGTGCTCTACCACTTTGCGCCATAGCGCCACTTCCAGTTTTCTGGTAGCTAATTGGAGATAAGAGTCTCACAGACTTTCCTGCTCAGGCTGGCTTTGAACCTTGGTCCTCAGATCTCAGCCTCCTTAGTAGCTAGGATTATAGGTGTGAGCCACCAGTGCCAGGCCCTACCTCCTTTTTTAGGGGGAAGTTCTGGAGTTTGAACTTAGGACCTTTACTTACTAGGCAGGTATTCTGCTGCTTGAGTCAAGTCTCTAGCCCTTTTTGCTCTGGTTATTATTATTATTATTATTATTTTTTTTTTTTTTTGGCCAGTCCTGGGGCTTGGACTCAGGGCCTGAGCACTGTCCCTGGCTTTTTTTTTTTGCTCAAGGCTAGCACTCTGCCACTTGAGCCACAGCGCCACTTCTGGCCATTTTCTGTATATGTGGTGCAGGGGAATTGAACCCAGGGCTTCATGTATGAGAGGCAAGCACTCTTGCCACTAGGCCATATTCCCAGCCCTGCTCTGGTTATTTTTGAGATAGGGTTTGCAATTTTGCCAGGACTGGCCTATTTCTTGCTTCCCAGGTAGCTGGAATGATAGACATGCCAAAATGCCTTGCTTTTTCTGCTGAGATGGGGTCTGGTGCACTTGTTGCCAAAGCTAACTTCAAACCTTGATCCTCCCAATGTCAGCATCTTGAGTAGCTAAGGTTATACACATGAGCTGCCACACCTGACTGCTGCTGCTATTTCTCTTTTCTGTAAGTACAAAGATATATAAAGGATGTCCTGACCTCATCTTTTCTCTTTCTCTCTCCATATTTAAATAAATATGTATATATATTCATTTATTAAATTGTTAGATTCAATTCTTTTAAGTTCTTTGCTATAATAAGAGCCATTTATCCTAAACTGGGATCCGGTGGCTCTCACCTGTAATCCTGGCTGCTTAGGAGACTGAGGATCATGGTTCAAAGCCAACCCAGGAAAGAAAGTCAGTAAGGCTCTTATCTCCAATTAACTACCTGAAAATCAGAACTGAAACCGGGTCCAAGTAGTAGAGCACTAGCCTTGAACAAAGGTACTCAGGGACAGTGCTCAGGGACTGGGCATTGTCCCCGAGTTCAAGCCCCACAACTGACAGAAAAAAAAAGAAAGATTGATTTATCCCATAAATAAATAAATATTCTTCTATTTGACAGGTGGATGGGTTGGAGCTGAGATAGGGAATACCATTGAACGATATGATCCTGATGAAAATAAATGGGAATTAGTTGACAACATGGCTGTGTCACGCTACTATTTTGGGTGTTGTGAAATGGAAGGTAAATACTTTTATAAATATTTTCCTCTTTAATCCCTAGTACCACAAAAAATGTTTTCTTTAATATGAATGTATTTTTAAAACTTGTGTTTTTTTTACAACATTTAAATTCTTAGTATGAATGACTGATAGAAAACGTATGTGTATCTGTGGAAGAGAAAGAAATATGTCCATTGTGTTCTAATAGCTTTTTTTTTTTTCTCTGTTTTGTTTTTTGCCAGTCCTGGGGCTTGAATTCAGGGCCTGAGCACTGTCCCTGGCTTCTTTTTGCTCAAGTCTAGCACTCTGCCACTTAAGCCACAGCGCCACTTCCGGCTTTTTTCTATATATGTGGTGCTGAGGAATCAAAACCAGGGCTTCATGTATACGAGGCAAGCACTTTACCACTAGGCAATATTCCCAGCCCCTCTAATAGCTTTTATTTCCAGCTCAAGTTCTTTCTGCTTTATGAGTCCTGTACTGTCTTCTATTTCCACTAACAATTACATGTTCAAAATATATGTTATGGGGCTGGGGATATAGCCTAGTGGCAAGAGTGCCTGCCTCGGATACACGAGGCCCTAGGTTCGATTCCCCAGCACCACATATACAGAAAAACGGCCAGAAGCCGCGCTGTGGCTCAAGTGGCAGAGTGCTAGCCTTGAGCGAGAAGAAGCCAGGGACAGTGCTCAGGCCCTGAGTCCAAGGCCCAGGACTGGCCAAAAAAAAAAAAATATATATATATATGTTATAACCTGGATTTTATTATTTACTATATGGTACTCTCTAATTATTTCATGTTTAATATTTTGTTATGGAGCTATATAGAGATCTTGGAAATATCTATTTCATCCTCTTTAATTTGTAAGTGAAGAAGCTGCAGATTCAAATTATATTTAATAAGGAATTCTAAATTCATTCTTTTGTATTCTAGTAATCAATCCTGATATCTTAACCTACATAACTACTCTAATTTAAATTCTCTATTTTTATTTATTTTATTTATTTTATTTATTTTTTTGCCAATCCTGGGCCTTGGACTCAGGGCCTGAGCACTGTCCCTGGCTTCTTTTTTTTTTGCTCAAGGCTAGCACTCTGCCACTTGAGCCACAGCGCCACTTCTGGTCGTTTTCTATATATGTGGTGCTAGGGAATCGAACCCAGGGCTTCGTGTATAGGAGGCAAGCACTCTTGCCACTAGGCCATATCCCCAGCTAAATTCTCTATTTTATGTCTGCACAATGGCATTCACAGTTAAAAGTACATGCTATTTTTTGCATATGCTATTTTTTGCATAGGGAAATCCATCTCTTTTCTATATGTGTGATAGCAGTTGACTTGGAACATGAGATCATTATACAATGAGATAAAATATCTTTGTCATATCAGGGAGCTGTGGCTCAAGTGGTAGAGCAGCTTCCAAACAAACGTGAGGCTGAGCACCAGTGGCTCATGCCTGTAATCCTGGCTACTCAGGAGGTTGAGATCTGAGCATCATGGTTCAAAGCCAGCCCAGGCAGGAAAGTCCATGAGACATTCATCTCCAATTAACCATCAGAAAACCGGAAGTGGCATTATGGCTTAAGTGGTGAAGTGCTATCCTTCAGCTGAAGAGCTCAGGGACAGTGCCCAGGCCCAGAGCTCAAGCCCCATAACCGACAAAAATAAGTAAATAAATAAAAATTCAGTGCCACTTTAAATGAATCCCTAATTTTTGTTGCAGCATGATTAAATATGACATGATAATCTAGACGGAGTTGATTTTTTTCTTTAATCTTGCAAGTCTTGGAATGAAATATAATGGCAAACATAGATTACAACTATTTTTCATCACTGCATCTTATTTTCTCTAGCATCTGAACAAAAATATTCTGTTTCCAGGTTTAATTTATGTAATTGGGGGACTCAGCAATGAAGGAATAGAGCTTCGTTCTTGTGAAGTTTATGATCCACTTTCTAAGCGATGGTCTCCACTTCCCCCCATGGGAACCAGGAGAGCATATCTTGGGGTGGCAGCACTCAACGACTGCATCTATTCTATTGGAGGATGGAATGAAACACAAGATGCTCTTCATACTGTAGAAAAGTATTCTTTTGAAGAGGTAGGTTGGATGATTTAGATTATATCTGGTTTTCTTTTCTTTTTTTTTTTGCCAGTCCTGGGCCTTGGACTCAGGGCCTGAGCACTGTCCCTGGCTTCCTTTTGCTCGAGGCTAGCACTCTGCCACTTGAGCCACAGCGCCAATTCTGGCCGTTTTCTGTATATGTGGTGCTGGGGAATCGAACCCAGGGCCTCATGTATATGAGGCAAGCTCTCTTGCCACTAGGCCATATCCCCAGCCCATATCTGGTTTTCTTTTGCATTTCTATAAGTGATGTTCCTTGTCATTTACTTGTGATGTTGATCATTTTGGGTTTTTTTCCTCTCTTTTCTTTTCAAAGAGCCAATTCTTAGCTTTATTGATTTTTTTCTATTGATTGTCCAAATTGCTTTTGTTTCTATTTTTATTTTGTCCTTGTTCCTATTTATTTTGGATTTTTGCCCTTCTTTTCAGAAGCTGAAAGAACTGATTTTACATCCTCTATAATACATTTTTTGAGACAGCATCTCACATTTAGGCCAGGCTGACGAAAAATGAGATCCTTCTGCCTCTGCTTCCTGGGTACTGGGATTATAGGCATGCACCACCATGCCTGACTGTAATACAGTTATTTAAATCTGTAATTTTTATTTTTTTGCCAGTCCTGGGGCTTGAACTCAGGGCATGAGTACTGGGCCCTGGCTTCTTTTGCTCAAGGCTAGCACTCTACCACTTGAGCCACAGCGCCACTTCTCGCCATTTTCTATATATGTGGTGCTGAGGAATTGAACCCAGGGCTTCTTGTATACGAGGCAAGCACTCTTGCCAGTAGGCCATATTCCCAGTCCTGTAAATGTTCTTTTATCAGCACTTTTAACTATATCCCATACACTTTGACATATTGTGAGGTTGTTTGTTGGTTCCTTAAGTATATATGCTTCTCTTTACTGGGGCTTTGAGGTTCTTATTTATTTTGAGCATATTACCTTCTTGGATTCCACAGAACACTAGCCAATATATAGGATTGAGATCATCTTCTGCTCATAATTTAAATGAGATATATTTCCTTATGATTTTCTTCTAAATTCACTACTTTGACCATGCCTAATCAACAGTTCCCTTCAAAATGTTCTATATATTTGATTGGATTGTTTGCAATTTTAAAATGTAAGAAGAATCAGACTATCTGATTTCTGAGATTTTCTTTATTCCCTCTTTATGACACTACTAACATTTCTTTTCTTTCTCCCTTAACCAGGAAAAGTGGGTTGAAGTTGCCTCAATGAAGGTACCTAGAGCAGGCATGTGTGTTGTAGCAATCAATGGTCTTCTGTATGTCTCTGGAGGCCGATCGTCCAGCCATGATTTTTTGGCCCCAGTTACCTTGGACTCAGTTGAAGTGTATAACCCCCACTCAGATACATGGACTGAAATTGGTAATATGATCACTAGTCGTTGTGAAGGGGGTGTTGCTGTACTATAAAACATAAAGCATAAGAACACAGAAATATTTTGAAAATGTAGGATCTGATCTTGTACAAATGAAACATATTTAGTGGTACAACCCTCTGATTTTATGGAGTTCCCATATATTTAGATAATGATTTTTCTAAAAATTTAGATGAGAATGGATATTAAAAGTACCCTAAATTAATGAAGAGCTCACACAAATTTTCCTAGCTTACCAATAATAGAAATGCTGTTTATGTCCTAGAATTATCCAGTTAAACATACATTTCTTAATTGAAAAATTATATCCTGGAAGCTTCGAGGCAATAGCTTCTTAGGTTGTTTCACCATTGCAATTCAAGTTATAACCTGTATATGATGCAGGAATAATGGCCATGAGACATTTTAGGGGGGAGGAGATGGTACTGGAGTTTAAGATCAGGGCTTTTTGCTTCCTAGGCAAGTGCCCTATCAGTTGAATAACACCTCCATCTCCTTTTGCTGTTTGTGGTTATTTTTTAGATTGGACCTCACTTTGGCCCTTAGCCTATCCCATATAGCTAGGATGACAGGAGTGTGCTATGACACCCAGCTTGTTTTTTGTTGAGATGAGGTCTTGATAACTTTTTCCCAGTCTAATCTCAAACCATGATTATCTTCTTCCTCCATCTCTGCCTCCTTCATAGCTGGGATTCTAGGTATGAGCCACCATGCCTGACTTAAAAGACAGTTTAGAGATTTCTGCATACCCTTGATTCAATCCAGAGCAGTTTTCTGCAATTTAGGGCTGGGGATCCTTTCTGCCAAGGACCATTTGGATATTTATAATATCATCATATTTATAACATCATCAAATTACCAATATAGGTAGATATGCCTCAGGCAACTGACATGAAGCATTACATGTCTTCCCTGTCTTGTACCAAATGAATGTTCTTCATCCCTGGAACTTGAAGCCATCAGTGCATGGCTAGTTGGAGGTTTTTAGTGACAGTCTTTGATTGAAATAGGATGTTGTAATGGGTGATAGATATACCTAGAAATGTCTTCATTTTGTAGATACTTCCAAAAATTATGCTTGGCTTTATAAAAAGAGACTTTTATTAGATTATTAAACCTTGTGAAATGTACTTGAATTTGGGCAAGCCTAGGTTTGAGTGTATTGCAGTAACACTGCTTAGCTTGGAGAAGGCTGAATTTAGGCATAGCTTGAGCATCCCTACCCGAAATCTCAAAAGTTTTTTTTGTTGTTGTTGTTGTTTTTTGCCAGTCCTGGGGTTTGAAATCAGGGCCTGGGCACTGTCCCTGAGCTCTTTTGCTTAAGGCTAGCACTCTACCACTTGAGCCACAGCGTCATTTCTGGCTTTTTCTGTATATGTGGTACGAATAATTGAACCCAGGGTTCCATGCTTGCCAGGCCAGCACTCTATGACTAAGCCACATTCCCAGCCCTCAAAAGTTTTTGAATATTAATATTTGATTCTCAAAAGGGTTTTAGACTTTGGAACACTTCAGATTTCAGATTTTCAAAATAAGAATATTCAATCAGCAAAATGTACATAAATATTCTAAAAGCTAAAGAATTCCAAAATCAGAAACACTTCTTGGCTGGGGATATGGCCTAGTGGCAAGAGTGCTTGCCTTGTATACATGAGGCCCTGGGTTCAATTCCCCAGCACCACATATAGAGAAAACGGCCAGAAGTGGCGCTGTGGCTCAAGTGGCAGAGTGCTAGCCTTGAGCAAAAAGAAAGAAGCCAGGGACAGTGCTCAGGCCCTGAGTCCAAGGCCCAGGACTGGCCAAAAAAAAAAAAAAGAAACACTTCTTTCCACAAGCATTTCAGGTAAAGGATACTAAACTTGTATCTCCGAAACTATTGGAAATTTATAATTATAAACTGAAAGCCCATCTAATTTAAAATATGTTTCAAAACTTGAGAAGCATTCAAAACAACTGTTCTCTGTTCCACTCTGTAGACTCATTGTATATGTCTGTTACTTTTAAGTTATTTGTACTAGCCAGTTAGTTATATTGATGAAAGGTTTTGCATATATTAGGTTTAACTAGCTGATGCAAGGATTTAATTTCTCATTTCTTCACTAAAGACTTTCAGTATATTGTTAAAAGGACCAGGACCAACATTTTATTAAGCTAGAAAAATAAACCTAGGGTTTGGAAACATGATTCAGTTCATAGAGTGCTAACTAATGAGCAGAAGCATAAGGTACTCACTTCTAGTTCTGGCCTTGGACCAAAAGGCAAAAAAAAAGGGGGGGGGGAAGCTCCATAAAACACATTAGAAAGCTAGGTGCCAGTGGCTCATGCTTATAATCCTCGCTAGTCAGAAGGAGGCTGAGATTTGAGAATTGAGGTTTGATGCCAGCCCAGCAAGCAAAGTCTCTGAGACTCTATCTCCAACTAACCACCAGAAAACCAGAAGTGGTGTTGTGGCTCAAAGTGGTAGAGCACTATCGTTGAGCTGAGAAAAGCTCACAGACAGTGCCCAGGCCCTCAGTTCAAGCCCCAGGAGACCAGGAAAAACCAGCAAACCACATTAGATAAGCATTCCAGGTAGAGGTAGCATTAATCTTCAATAAAGTTGGTTTGCCCACAAGGATATTTTCCTTCATAACTTAACCAAATACATGCGTTAGGAAAGCTGTGTCCCTTCTGTAAGACATCCTGAAAGTCTAAAGGGTAATAGATACTTGATTAGGATCTGTAAGATATCTAAGAATTATTAAATATCAAGGTAATCACGCTGGACATTCAGGGACCTTGCCTGTAATCCTAGCTACCCAGGAGGCTGAGATAGGAGGATGGAGAGCCAAAGCCATTCAGGGCATGCAGGGTGCTGGTGGCTCATACATGTAATCCTAGCTTCTAAGGAGGCTGAGATCTGAGGGTCACATTAAATCCAGCCGGGTCAGGAAAGTTTGTAAGACTCTTATCTCCAAGGAACCACAAAAAATAATAAATAAATAAATAAATAAAAACTTGAGCTGTGGCTCAGGTGGTAGAGCACTAGCCTTGAGTGCAAAAACTCAGCGACAGTACACAGGCCTTGAGTTCAAGTACCACTACCAACAAAAAAGCCATTCAAGGCAGAAAAATCCTCAAGACTCTTATCTCTACTTAATCAGGAGAAAGCTGGAAGTGGTGGCTTGGTAGGATTCAAGTGGCAGAGCACTTGCTGTGAATGAAAAAGCCAAACAAGAATGTGAAGTTAAAAAAAAAAAAAAAGTGAGGTTCAAGCAAAAGTACAATCTGTGTTCAAGCCCCAGTACACACACACACACACACACACACACACACACACACACACAATCTGTAGACTAAGCTCTAATCCATGTGCCTTTACTATTACTAGCTATACAATATGCCTTCTGGTTCAAAACAGATTTACAAAATACTCCTGGTTTCTCACTATTGCCTAATATTGACCTAAAATGGCACTATGATGGAAGATGTTTTATACTGCTGTGGCAGAAATGTAATTAGTCTTCGAATTTAACAAGGCCAGAAGATTCCTGAAACTAACTGTAAATTATTTATTATTTAAGTAATAATATTGTTTTCTTAAAAAAGAATATACTAATAAAGAATCTAGCTTTTTTCTTTTGTTTGTATTACTTATTAACTTAGTTTAATAATAGCATTCCTGGATTACCAAATTGTAGTGGGACTGCAGGGGTTTTTTTTGTTGCTGGTACCAGGGTTTGAATTCAAGGCCTTATGCTCTTACTTGGCTTGTTTGCTCATTGCTCATGGCTTGTTTTTCCTTTGTGTAATTGGAATCTTAAAACACTATTTTGCCTGGGCTGGCTTTGAACCTCAATCCTTCAGAACTGAGCCTCCTGAATAGACTGGACTACTAAGCCAGTTGCTTAATTGCACAAGTTTGAACTTTTGGGATGTATACCTGTAGATTTATATTTAGGGTTGAGGGTGTGGCTTAGGCTGTAGAATACCTGCCTAGCAAGTGTAAGGCCCTGAGTTCAAACCCCAGTACTGTAAAATATCAGAAACAAAGAAAAAAGGACATTTAATTCCATTTTCTGAAGTGGTTATAGTGTACTTCCTCCATAATGTTTGACAATATTCTTCTAAATATCTTGTCCATATGGTTGCATACACTGGTAGTCCTAGCTCTTCCGGAAGACCAGGGCAAGAGGATTGCTTGAGGCCAGCCTGTACTACATTGTAATACCAGATTTTAAAGGAAAAAAATGTAAAAAATGAGCTCTGTGATAATTGTATTAGTTTGCTAGTACAACTGTTAACAAAGTATCATAGAAATTTTAACCAGTTTACTGATTCAGTATTTCTAGAGGCTATAAGTATGAAATCGAAGTGTTGGCAATTTCTTTTTATCATTCTTGGGGCTTGAACTCTGGGCCTAGGTGCTGAGCTTTTTGCTGAAGGCTAGTGCTCTACCACTCTGAGCTACAGCTCCATTTTTGGATATTTGGTGGTTAATTGGAGGTAAGAGTCTCATGGACTTTTCTGCCCAGGCTGGCTTTGAACTATGATCCTCAGATCTCAGCCTCCTGAGTAACTAGGATTACAGACATGAGCCACCAGCACCCAGCAAAGTGTTGGCAATTTCTTGAATGCAGTGGGGGAAGCATCTCTTCTGTGCCTCTCCCTTTGTCTATAAACGGCCCTCATGTTCACATGGCATTCTTCCTGTTTATGTCTTGTCTCCAAATCTTTCCTTTTAGAACTCAAGTCATAGCATGTTAAAGCCACCACAATCATTTTAACATTAATCTTATTAATTATTACTTATGTAAAGGCCCAATCTCTGGAAAAGGCCATAATTGGGATTAAGACTTCAACAATTCAACCTGTAGCAGGAATGTAAGAAAGTAAACTTGGTGCTCCTCCAGCACATTTTTTTTTCTTTTCTTTTTTTTTTTTGGTGATTGTAGGGATTGAATTTAGGGCCTGGTCATTGTCCCAGAGTTCTTTTACTCAAGGCTAGCACTCTACCACTTTGAGCCACAGCTCCAGTTTTCTGGTGGTTAATTGGAAATAAGAGTCTCATGGATTTTCCTGCTTGTGCTCAGTTTGAACCCTGATCCTTAGATCTTAGTCTCTGAGTAGCTATGATTAGAGACATGAGCTACCAGTGTCCGGTTCAGCATGTCTCTCCATATCAGAAATCTATCAAATAGAAACTATATGTATATAATTGCACTCTACCACTCAGCCACATTCCCAGCCCCTATTGTACATGTATGCTGGGCTTTCACTTTTATCATGCTTTGAACACAGGTTGGAGCTCACAGCTGGCACCATATCACTTAAACCATGCCTCCAGACTAAAATTGTGCTGATTAATTGGGAGACGAATGCCTCACTTTTCTTCCAGGTAGCCTGGATTAGAGGAATAAGACACTAGCATCTGGCTCTTTAAAAGTTTTTGTGTTGGTCCTTGGGCCTTAAACTCAGGGCCTGTGTGTAGCTCCTGAGCTTTTGTGTACACAGCTAGCACTCTACCACTTGAGTCACAACTCTACTTCCAGCTTTATGGTGGTTAATTGAAAATGAGAATCTCATGAACTTTCTTGTGTGGGCTGGCTGCAAACCCCAATCCTCAGATCTCAGCCTCCTGGATAGCTAGAATTACAGGAGTGAGCCACCAGCGCCCAGCTTCTTTTAAATATTTTTGACCAGTTTGTTTTACTGTTCAGTGTTAAAGGTAGTTTCCAAGCCATAGTAAATATCCTGATAAAAGTTAGAAAATGTGTCTGTTCCTACTCCTTTACTAACTTCAGATCTACAGATTCCTTCATCTGTTAAAACTACACCAAGTACAATAAACAATATGCAATTACAAGGGTAAGTGCTATGCTAACACGTTGGAACCATTTTAGTTTCAGGCACTGAAGGATATGAGGTATTCCTCATGAAGTAGGGCAATTTTTTTTTTTTTTTTTTGCAAGTCCTGGGGCTGAGCACTCAGGGCCTGGGCACTGTCACTGAGCTTCATTTTGCTCAAGGCTAGCACACTACCACTTGAACCACAGCATCATTTCCAGTTTTTTCTGTTTATTTGGTACTGTGAAATCAAACCCAGGGCTTCATGCATGCTAGGGAAGCACTCTACCAATAAACCACATACCCAGCCCCTAGTACAGTTCTTTGTGAAATGTGTGCATTTTATCAATGATCATAAGGCTCTAATAGGATTTTTATCTTTTATTTTACATTTTTTAAAGACAAAACACTGAAATGTTTTAAGTGAATGATTATTCAATTCATGAAAAGACAATGTAAACTAACCTAGTAAGACATGACAAAGACTTAAGAGATCTTCAAGCTCTAGATCAAGTAATTACCATGAAATTTTTAATTGTTATTTCTATTGTCATGTGAGCTTGACCTTGGGGCCCAGGCACTGTCATCCCTGAGCTTTTTGGCTCAAGGCTAGCACTCTACTACTTAGAGCTACAATGCCACTTCCCTTTTTTTAAAGAAATGAAAAACCTAGTCAGGTGCCAGTGGCTCATGCGCTACTCAGGAGAATAAGATCTGAAGATTGCAGTTCAGAGCCAGCCTGCCTACTCAGGAGGCTGATATCTGAGGATCACAGTTCAAAGCCAGCTCAGGCAGGAAAGTCCATGAGACTCTCAATCTCCAATTAACCACCAGAAAACCAGAAATGATGTTGTGGCTCAAAGTGGTAGAGTGCTAGCCTTGAGCAAAAGAGCTTAGGGACAAGCACCCAGGCCCTGAATTCAAGCCCCATGACCAATCAAAGAAAATAACAAATAAATGAAAAACCTATAACAAATAAGTTACTTTTGCTAGGAAATAAAATAATCCAAACAAGGGAGTTAGAAAAAGGTGATGTTAAACTGCAATTTTACAAGGCTAGTAGCCCACAGGCTAATGTTATCAACAAAGTAATTTTACATTTATTCTACTTAATGAAGACTCTTGTGTTCCTTCTCTGGATAAATATTCTGAACCACTAAAGTGGCTACATATGAAAAAAATGCCACTAAAGTGATTACTATCCTGCAGGCTTTGAACCAATTGGGATACTGTGGCAAGATAAAAACTTCAACATGTAATGCTATTCCCAAACCAATTACAATTGTGACTATGGCCTCTCCCAGTCCTTCAGAAATAAGGAAAGCAAACCATGAAAACACAACAGGAATTAAACTACTAGCCAAATTAAGGTAGTCTGGTTTGGCTGGACTACCTTCTGGTAAGGAAAAGCCCCATCTGATTCCTCCCAAGAAAGATAAGAAACTGGCACCATAAACCATCTGAGAAAAAGCTAATCCAGGAATATAGGTCTTTGTCATGACCATGACCACTGGTGGAGCAACCAAGGGAATTAGTCCTGCCAGAGTTAGATATAATGCTGGCTTTGGGCTATCTGTCAGGTAAGTAATAGTGCTTGGTGGCTTGGCCACTGTTTGCTTCTCCTTCTTCTTAAAGCTGCATGGTGATGTATGATAGCATTGGTTCTTGCTCAAACACCCTGGAAATGATTGGAAAAGCTGAGGCCTTGGAAACAAAGGGGAAAGCTTCTGCTGGAGAGCAATCTTGAAAGAAAGGGTACCCATTTTGCTGGCTCCTAGTCTCAGCATCTATACATAAAATAGGACCAGAAGACAAAATTAAAAACAGAATTCACCACCAGATTTCTTGGTTAATTCCAGTCTGAAACAAAGACAAAAAAAATGCTATCTGTTAAAAGAGGAAAATTTACAAGCAGGTTGAACTGACTACAGACTTATATTGTTAGTATTAACAGCAATATATTTCATTATAAATATGTAATTTTTCCTAATAATATGCGACTACTATGTCAATTGAAAAATTTAGAAATGAAATAAAGCAGCACTAAGAATGCTATTTTAAGTGGAGAAAATATCTAAGGTGGGCATTAGGGTTGTACCTGTAACCCTAGCTACTCAGAAGGCTGAGCTCTCGGGATCATGATTCAAATTCAGCCCAGTGAGGAAAGTCTAAGAGACGCTTATCTCCAACCACCAAAAAGCCGGGAGTGAAGCTGTGACTGAAGTGATGGAGTGCTAGCCTTGAATGAAAAAGCTCAGGGACAGCATCCAGTTCTTAAATCCAAGCCCCATGACCAGCACATACACAAAAAGAAACGTCTAGAGCTGGGAATGTGGCTTAGTGGTAGAGTGCTTGCCTAGTATGCATGAAGCCCTGAGTTTGATTCTTCAGTACTACATAACAGAAAAAGCCGGAAGTAGTACTGTGGCTCAAGTGGTAGAGTGCTAGCCTTGAGCAAAATAAGCTCAAAGACAGTGCCCAGGCCCTGTATTCAAGCCCCAGGACTGGCAAAAACAAAACAAAAAACCTCAGAAACATCTACCAATTTAATGTATGTATTTAAGCACATGTATGGGTGTTGCACCTGCACTTGAACTCAGGGCCTGGACACTGTCCTTGAGTTTTGTTTTGTTCTGTTTTGTTTTTGGCCATAGCTCTACTTGTGACATGGTGGTGGTTAATTGGAAAAGTCTTTTTTTTTTTTTTGCCAGTCCTGGGGCTTGGACTCAGGGCCTGAGCACTGTCCCTGGCTTCTTTTTGCTCAAGGCTAGACTCTGCCACTTGAGCCACAGCGCCACTTCTGGCCATTTTCTGTATATGTGGTGCTGGGGAATTGAACCCAGGGCCTCATGTATACGAGACAAGCACTCTTGCCACTAGGCCATATCCCCAGCCCAATTGGAGAAGTCTTAATTGACTTTCCTGCCTAGGTTGGCTTTGAACTGAGATCCTTAGATCTCAACCTCCTGAGTAGTCAGGATTACTGTGAGCCATCAGCACCTAGTGCCAATTTAGTTGTTTTTTGTTTTGTTTTTGTTTTGCCAGTCCTGGGCCATGAACTCAAGGCCTGAGCACTGTCCCTGGCTTCTTTTTGCTCTGGCTAGCACTCTGCCACTTGAGCCACAGCGCCACTTCTGGCCTTTTCTATATATGTGGTGCTGAGGAATTGAACCCAGGGCTTCACATATACGAGGCAAGCACTCTTGCCACTAGGCCATATTCCCAGCCCCCAATTTAGTTTTTATAAAACATTGCTACCTTCCTTTTACATGGCTCTGTCTAGAATTCTAGCTTCTATTACTTTTCTATGTGGGGAACTTAACCCATCTTCCAAAATTCAGCTTGAAGCTTTCTTGAATACCTTTCCAGATTAAGGATCCTGTAGTAAATATTGTTTAAACTTCTAATTTTTCCCACAGTGAACTAAAATTGTTTACTTGTCTTAGAAGACTTGAGAGGGCCATATCTTTTTTCCTTTGACTTTAATAACTGTTTTACTCACTCTGTGTGAGCAGATGCTCGACTTCAACTACACAAAATAACTAAAAACAATGTTGGGTGAACTTTTTTTTGGGGGGGGGGGGGCTCAGTCCTCGGGCTTGGCACTGTCCCTGAACTTCTTTTGCTCAAGGTTAGTACTCTACCACTTGGGTCACAGCGCCACTTCCGGCTCTTTTTGTTTAAGTAGTGCTGAGGAATCGAACCCAGGGCTTCATGCATGCTAGGCATCCACTCTACCACTAAGCCACATTCCCATCCACAAAAATCTTTGTCTTCATGTATTCAAGTGAAGGGAAGAGGATTGGCTAAAATATGAACAAGTAAAATATTTAGTATATCAAGTGGTAAAAGCAATGGAGAATAATAAAGCATGCAAGAGAAATAGTAAGTATCAAGAATAGCTTTGGGGCTGGGAATATGGCCTAGAGGCAAGAGTGCTTGCTTCATATACGTGAAGCCCTGGGTTTGATTCCTCAGCACCACATATATAGAAAAGACCAGAAGAGGCACTGTGGCTCAAGTGGCAGAGTGCTAGCCTTGAGCAAAAAGAAGCCAGGGACAGTGCTCAGGCCCTGAGTTCAAGCGCCAGGACTGAAAAAAAAGAATAGCTTTATAACTATACTTTAGTGGATCACAGGGGTCATCCAGGCTGATGAAAGAGCCTTACAAATGGAAACAAAGGAGAATATTCTTAGCATGTTATTGAAGCCTCCTCCACAGTTCCTAAATAACTTCCATTTAAAAAAAATTTCACCTAGAGCTGGGAATGTGGCTTAGTGATAGAGTACTTGCCTAGCATGCATGAAGTCTTAGGTTCAATTCCTCTGTACCACATAAGCAGGAAAAACCAGAAGTTGCACTGTGGCTCAAGAGGTAGAGTGCTAGCCTTGAGCAAAAGAGTTCAAGGTCAGTGCCCAGGCCCTGAGTTCAAGCTCCAGGACTGGCAAAAACAAAAAGATTTTTGTCTTCTTTATACTGTTACTGCTGTAAGTCAGAGTAGTTCTTGGTAAGTAGTATTGTGTATTTGCTGAATATACCTACCTTTGAAGATGCTCGAGAAAAGCTCTGAATGATGTGAAACATACTGGCCTCCACTAAAAATCTTCAGGAAGATGTCAAGCAGTTCTGATTCATGTATTTTTATAGCTAACTGGAGGAGCTGGGCGAGATGAGATGCATGTCACTGTGTATAAAACAATAGCATTTAATCACCTTCAGTTTTATGAACTTTTTAAATAAAATAACTCATGAGAATTTCTTCCATAGAATGTGGTTTTCTCTTAAAACAATCATTAGTGCTTTTCAAAAAGCCAGTGTGGTATAAAGGAAACAGATCTTTTTCTCCAATTGTTGCCAGTACTATATAAAGGAAACCAATCTTCTTTCTCTAATTATTCTTTTAATTTGTTGTAACAGAGCCATATGCAGAGAAAAGATATGGATTTTACGAAACACATATACCACTTCCAAGTTGTGCAATATTGGGCAAAGTGCTTCCTAGAGTGCCAGTTTTCCCATCTTTAAAACGGAAAGTCAGGAGGGAGGAGGTAACAAACAGTACAAGAAATGTACCCAAGGCCTAACGTATGAAACTGTAACCTTTCTGTACATCACTTTGACAATAAATAAGAAAAAAAACCCAAAACAAAACGGAAAGTCAGACCTGTACCATCCTATCCAGCTTAGGTATCTATTTCGCAGTGGGTGTGTGTGAGAGAGAATTTACAGCTCTAAATGACGGCAGGAACAAATGCAATTTAGACTTAAATCTGGTAGTGTAAAATGCATATTTTACATGTATTTAAAATATCCACTTTCGGATACGCTCCAACCACTGTAGGTAGCAGGGTGTTGCCCAATTCACGAATACTATATAAGAGATACGCTGACGGGCACCGGTTGCTCACGCCTGCAATCCTAGCTTCTCAGGATGAGATCTGAGTTCAAAACCAGCCGGGGCATGAGAGTCCCTGAGACTCCTCTGTCCAATGAACCTCAAAAAGTTGGAAGTGGGGCTGTGGTTCAAGTGGTAGAGCGCTAGCCTTGAGAGAGAGAGAGAGAGCGCGCAAGCTCAGGGACAGCACCCAGACCCTTAGTTCAAGGCACATCCAAAAAAAAAAAAAAAAGTTGACTTTTACACACGGCAACGCCAGGGAGACTAGAGAGACCCAGAGTTTATGTCTTCAATTCGGGTGAAAACTCTCAAATATTCCCCAGTGGGACAACTGCAAACTAAAGCCTACATCTCAGGAAAGGGATCATGGTTTAGAGGCGGAGATCCACGGAAATACCTTTTGATTACCAGTTTTCGGTGACCTCCTTCCCAACAAGCACCCTCGGTGTCCCCTACACTCACTCGCCGGCGGATTCGCGCGGGAACAGGCAGGCAAAGCCGAGTGAAAAGAAGTGCAGAAACTCGTGGGAAGCGCGCTTCCGGGGAGTGGAGTGAAACAGCTCCGCCACTTCCTGAGACCGGAAAAAGAAAAAAGTCCGGGTAGGGACTTGAGCTAACTGGTTCCAACACCCGGCTTTCGGTGTTGAGGCCTTTTTTTTTTTTTTCCCCCCTTTTTTTAATCTTAATTCCTGAAGTCGGCTGTTGAACAAGGTGCTTTAACAGTCTCTATATAAGGGTGCTGAAGAATCTGCCCTCCGATTTCGGGAAGGTAGAGTGCAATTAATCTTAAAAGTGAACTTTGGCATGGGGACGCGGGGGGGGGGGGGGACACGAGTGTGATCCAGAAGCATTCCTCCTGCCACCCTCGGCTTGTTTCTTGACTGTGGTGACCTTGGCCCAGTCACTTCCATGTCAGTTTATCGAAGTTATCAGCCACAGACACTTTTAGCCTCCAAAGGTAATGTTCCTATCTAAGGATAACGCCGAAGGCAAACAAGACAACACATTTATCCAGGGAACCACTCCCGCCAGTTCAATCACTTCGTCCCGATAGATTCTAGGTTGGTCAAGCTTCCTTCCGGGCTACCATCCCCTCCCGAGGCTTGGCTTCCGGAGAGGGACAGAACCGCCGCGAAACGTCCCGAACTGTAGCCTCTCCCCGCCCGTCCAGGCTTTCACTTTTACTTCCTTGTCCCTCTCCGCCAGCGCCCGCCCCTTCACGTCATGCGTTACCCGACGAGGCTGCGGGTAGGAGAAAAGGTTTTCCGGTTCTATGCGCAGGCGCAGGCCCCGCCCCCAGTACCTCGCCCCGCGCTGTCCCTTCCGTGCCCTGGAACTACTACTCCCGGCGGGTAGCGCGCCAGAATCCGCTACGCAGGTCTGCAGAACAGGCCGGGTGGCCCGCTGGGGGCTGGAGTCTCTAGGACGCGCGCACGTGAACGCAGGAGCTGGTGTGCGCCGGTAGGAAAACACACGTTTTTCCGAAACTGGCTGACTCGTACTGGTAGCGGTAGTTCGGCGACGCCAGCTTGCCCTGAGGCTGGGTGTGCGAAGGTGAAGAACGGGGTCCCGGGAAAGGCCGGGTACGCTTCTGTACACCCCACTCACTCGCTCCGGGACCGATGAGGAAAAGTACTAAACTCCTCTACTGTGGCCTCACTGGCGGTGCCAGGAAAAGCAAAGGATTTGATTCTGAAGCGGCGAATGTGCACCAGGGCGGCCGTGCGCCGCCGGAAGCTCAAGAGAGCTGGGGGCGGGAAAGGGGATAACCGCCATTCACGCGGTCTAGGACCGACCAGCGTGAGGCGCCAGCGAAGCCCCACCGAGTCCTGGGAAGGCCCCTGCGCGTGCGGGTGCGCTCCAGCGGGTGTGTGAGGGGCGGGGCCGGAGGGGGCGGGGCCAGGCTGGCGGTGGCTCCTCCTCCTCCACCCGCTTTGCCCCTCCTCGGGCCTTGTGGGCCGGGCAGCCATTTTGGGAAGAGCTTTGTTATGGTTGTAGGCTAGTCACCTCTGCGGGTCTGAAAGCCGGTCACGCGTCCCGAAACGCAGCGTCTTATCTTTGACCGTAGCCCCACGGCTACCGGGTGAGTGGGGCTTACGGACACCGAGCAGTAGGGGGACCCTGGAGTCGCCCGGAGCGGGGCTCCGCCCGCTGCCTGGCCCGCCGTCTGTGAAAACTAGTTGGAGGAAGGTCGCACACAGGTGGTTGGGTGTCGGTCGGCTGAGAAGGCCGAGCGGAGTGGAGCCCCGGGGTCGGGTAGTTCGGGCGCCCCCGAGGCGCCTGGAGTGTTGCCCCGGAGCGTTGCCGCGGCTTCTACTTCAACTTTGCTCCTCGGGTCGGAACACTCACCTGCGGCGCTCTGGCTGCCCTCCAGGCGTTCCGGCTTGCTGGTGTTTCCGTGGCTTGGTTTACGGGTTTCTTTTTTCTTCCCTTAGAATAAGAGCCAAAGACTTTCTGTTTTCCATCTTGTAAGTCAAATGTGAGGCAGATATCTGAGGAAAAAAAAAAAAGAGTTTGCACGGCCGGCACCCGGGTTCTTCTGGGTAGTAAATTTGGAGTCAGTCTATCCGCTCCCTTCCCCTTCCACAAGCAGAATATTCGTTGATCTTGAGTTGTTTTGACCAGTGTTTTTATTTTACTTTAAATCTCCACCCCGTAAAAATCAGAGGACCGACTGAATCTAAAATGGCTGTGGCTTGGGGAAGTATTCTGCCCTTCGGTAACTTAAATGGAATAACATGTCGTAATATTTTAGTCGTTTTATCCTATGTGACATTAAGTGGATCTTTTGATCCTGGGATTTTGGGGGAGGGGTGTGGGGGGGTTGGTGTCCTACCTCTACGGCTTCTTATGCTAGGTGAAAAAGGTGAGGCTCACGAAGTTTGCTTGTCCCAAAAGTTTATGTGAGAATGGGTTAGGGCTTTTCTTTTTAGTACTTTCTTATAGTTTTGTTTTGTTTGCCGTGTTTGTACCCTTTCGTTGGATTGTAATATTTTTGAATACTTTAAACAGATACTGCATACTAGGAAAACACGGTGTTAATGGTGGTTCACGTTTTTGGCTCAGTAAACAAAGTCAAGTTACTCTCCAAATCCCATCAATAATAAAGTGATAGTCTTCAACAGAATTAAATTTGTAATTTGTTCAAACGCCTTAACGTTTCTACAGTTTTTTTCTATCAGTAGTGCTGATAAGTTTGTGACTTTTTGGGTGCCAATCCTGAGGCTTGAACTCAGGTAGTAGGCTCTGAGCCTTCTCCCTCCCCCCCCCACTACCACGTGACCCTTGAGCAACAGTTCCACTTTCAGCCTTGTCTGTTTTTGTTGTTGTTGTTGTTGTTTTGGTGGTTAATCGCAGATGAGTCTCATGGACTTTCCTGCCCGGGATGGCTTTGAACCTTATCTCAGCTTCCTGAGTACCTCAGATTACAGGCATGAGCCACTAGCACCCAGCAAAAGGCTTTTTGTTTATTGATCGATTTTTTTTTTTAAAGGTAAGAACTGGGATTGTGGCTTAGTGGTACAGTGTTTGCCTAGTACGCATGAAACCCTAGGTCCGATTCCTCACTCAGTACCACATAAACAGAAAAGGCCAGAAGTGGTGCTGTGGCTCAAGTGGTAGAGTGCTAGCTTTGAGCACAAGAAGCTCAGGGACAGTGCCCAGGCCCTGAGTACAAGCCCCAGGACTGGCAAAAAAAAAAAAAAGGAAATAGTTCTAGAAACTTATCTGAAAACAAAATACATTCCAACATTGGAAACTAAAAATAGTTTCAGTATTTGGAAGGATACTTGAGTTTCAGGTACAATAGAGCACAAATTGTAAAATGAGAACGTTTCAACTTACTAATTTCAACTTATTTTCATAAAAAGTTTTTGTTTATTCCCTTATATTAAAAAATATAATTTGGGAGCTGGAAATATGGCATAGCAGTAGAGTGCTTGTCTTGCATGCATGAAGCCCTGGGTTTCATTCCTCATCACTATATAAACAGAAAAAGTTGGAAGTGGTGCTGTGGTTCAAGTGGTAGAGTATTATCCTTAAGCCAAAGAAGCCAGGGACAGTGCTCAGTCCCCAAGTCCAAGCCCCAGGACTGCCCCCCCCAAAAAAAAAATATTCCTGCTGCCAGTAGCTCCTGCCTGTCATCCTAGCTATTCTAGAGACTGAGATCTGAGGATCTGGTTCTAAGCCAGCCTGAACATGAAAATTCTGGCGACTCATCTCCAATAAACTACTCAGAAGAAAGCTTAAGTGGCCTTGTGCTCAAGTGGTAGAGCCTTGAGCACAAAGAGCCCAGAGTTCAAGCTCCAGGACCTAGGCTTTTTTTGTTTGTTTTTTGCTGGTTGTACAAGAAATCATTTAAGGTTCCTTATGAAATTACAAGTTAATTTCTTAGTGTTTTGACATTCTTGCTAACTGTACTTTAGTGAGACCTTCATTTCCTTTTGATAATTTTTTGAGCTCATTTTGATAAATACTATTTTATATGATCAAATGCACATGGGCATTTTGCCTTTGTGTTCTTCTAAGAATAGCCTCCTTTGGTATCACTGTGTGTGAATGTCTATAGAGTCCTGTATGATTTACCATGACATTATTCTCTTTTATAGAGTACTCAAAATGGTTTGTACGTGGTGGTGTAAACATTCAGTTGGTCTTTTCAGAGCTCTTGAAATGTGTGTATGTTTATATGGGGGAGGGGAGCAGTTATTTTAAATGAATTCACTTTACCAGAAAAATCAGTGGCTGAGGAGAGAACATTAAATCATTTAAAGTTGGAAATGTTAAGTCTGGAAGACATTTCGGCATCTATATTTATTGTGCATACTTTGTTTCCTTCTTTGAAGCAAATTGAACCCAGGGCTTTGTGGGTGCTAGGCACCATTGAGCAGCTATACCCCAACCTATGATTAATTTTTGTTGTTTGGCTTTGTTTTTGTTGCCAGTCCTGGGCCTTGAACTCGGGTCCTGAGCACTATTCCTGGTTTCTTTTTGCTCAAGGCTAGCACTCGCAACACCACTTCCGGCTTTTTCTATATATGTGTTGCTGAGGAATTGAACCCAGGGCTTCATGTATACAAGGCAAGTACTCTACTACTAGGCCATATTCCCAGCCCTGATTAATTTTTTTTTTTTTTGGCCAGTCCTGGGGCTTGGACTCAGGGCCTGAGCACACTGTCCCTGGCTTCTTCTTGCTCAAGGCTAGCACTCTGCCACTTGAGCCACAGCGCCACATCTGGCCATTTTCTGTATATGTGGTGCTGGGGAATCGAACCTAGGGCCTCACGTATACGAGGCAAGCACTCTAGCCACTAGGCCATATCCCCAGCCCCCCTGATTAATTTTTTAATGTACAATTAAAGATATAATTCAACTCTGAATCTTTCTTCAGCAGATGGTCTATTTTATGGTTTAAGTCTGATATGCCAGGGAGAGACTGATGCTTATCTTCAAGTAGTTGTAGAAAGGGATTACCATTCAATATGTCAGTTCAGGAGTACAATGCATCTTGATCAGTGTCACAGGTTTCATCATTCTTCCCCATCCCTACCAAGGGTCAGTACTGTTTTATCCTCTATTCTACAGCTGACAGACAAAAATGACTAAGAGACTCATTTAGTTAGTATGTGAACAGTATTTGTATTCAAACCTAGGCAGTCTAATTCTAAGATAATTGTATTTCCTGCTGCCTTAAGCTGGGAGCCTGTTATTTTGGGCTTTTATTGTAGTGCTTGGTATTGAACCTAGGACATCACACATGCTAATGTAGTGCTCTGCTACCTGAGGTATGTCCTCCATCCCTACTGCTACCTTTAAGAGTATTGGAAAAATAAGGGACATAAAACACTTGTAATGTATCTTTTCAGATAGACTGGAGAGGGGGAGGGGAGTTAGAATTTAGGTGATACAGATAGCATGCTACCCCCTAAGTCTCTATAGTTGGTGTTGTCTGGAATTTAATATGTGGTAGTGCTATTGGAGGCCTAACACCAAGTTATTTGTAAATCAAACTCAGTGATTTTTATTTCACACTGAAGTCAGCCTCAAACACAACTACCTGCAATCAAAAATGAGTTCAAAAATAGGAACTGAGGGCTGGGGATGTGGCCTAGTGGCAAGAGTGCTTGCCTCATATACATGAGGCCCTGGGTTCGATTCCCCAGCACCACATATATGGAAAATAGCCAGAACCGGTGCTGTGGCTCAAGTGGCAGAGTGCTAGCCTTGAGAAAAAAATAAATAAATAAAAGAAGCCAGGGACAATGCTCAGGCCCTTAGTCCAAGGCCCAGGACTGGCAAAAAAAAAAAAAGGAACTGAATTTTACAGGTGACTTTAAATATAACTAAGCAAGTATTTAATGGGGCTTATTAGTTATTTTCCTTCTCGAACACAAATAGCCTTTAAGTGATCTGTTGGGCAATTTTTCAGTTGTCAGCAAAATAGCTCAGTCACTTTTAAGACAGTGGATGCTGTGTTGTACCATTTTCAGTGTGTTAGGGACTGGGAATATCCATAAAACATTCCTGACAGTCAAAAAACTTGCAGGGTGGCTCATACATGTAATCCTAGCTACTCAGTAGGAGGCTGAGTTTTGAGTATCACAGTTCAAAGCCAGCCGGAGCAGGAAAATCTGTGAGACTCTTTTTTTTTTTTTTTTTTTTGGCCAGTTCTGGGGCTTGGACTCAGGGCCTGAGCACTGTCCCTGGCTTCTTTTTTGCTCAAGGCTAGCACTCTGCCACTTGAGCCACAGCGGCACTTCTGGCCATTTTCTGTATATGTGGTGCTGGGGAATTGAACCCAGGGCCTCATGTATGCCAGGCAAGCACTCTTGCCACTAGGCCATGTCCCCAGCCCTGTGAGACTCTTATCTCCAATTAATCACCAGAAAACTAGAAGTGGTACCTAGCTCAAAGTGGTAAGAGTGCTAGCCTTGAGTAGAAGAGCTCAGGCACAATGCCCAAGCCTTGAGTTCAAGCCCCATGACTGACCAAAGAAAAAAATTCACAGCTTGACATAGAACTTACAGAAATACATGAAGAATAGCATACTTTTTTTTTTTTTTATTGGTCATTCATGGGACTTGACTTCAGGGCCCGAGCGCTGCCCCTTAGCTCTTTTGCATAAGGCTAGCACTATAACACTTTGAGCCACAGCTCCACTTCCTGTTTTTGAGTGGTTAATTTGGAGATGAGTCTCATGGGGACTTTTCTGCACTGGCAAGCTTCCAACTGCAATCCTCAGATCTCAGCCTCATGAGTAGATAGGATTACTGGCAGCCTGAGCCACCTGTCTCTTTTAAGACTGTGTGTGTGTGTGTGTGTGTGTTTATACTTTGTTAGATAAACCAAATTGTCCTGCAGTTTCTCACTTCTATATATTTCTAGTCTTGAAAAAAATAGTAGTTGATATATAGACTTAAATTGAAACTTGGGGATGGGTTGGGCAGCTTTTATTTTCTGGTTTGGTCATTGGTTCTAATCTGTATCATTTCCTTTCAGTTGCTCCCTGGAGCAGTAGAGTAATTGTATTGGTTATTTACCCTCTGGTAGAGTGTGTAAAGTGGAGCATTTGATATGCTTCTGCTTTGCTGTCTAGTTCAATAATGTGTCAGTGTCTGCATGTCTGTACTGAGCTTGAACTTGGCCTGAATGCTGCAGTCCCTTAAGTTTTTCTGCTCAAGGCTAGTACTGCTTGAACAGCAATTCTACCTGGCTTTTTGGTGGTTAACTGGAAATGAGAGTCTCTGGAGTTTTCCTGCATAGACTGGCTTCAAACCTCAATCCTCAAGTTTCAGCTAGGATTACAGGAGTGAGCCACCAGTCCCTGGCTGATAAGGCAATACTAATTTTTCCAGACAATCTCCCCACTTATGTATCATATTTTGAAATCAAGCTAAGTATGATGCTTTTTCAGTGGTTTTATTTCCTGGTTTTAGTTAGTAAAAGAACTTTCTCAAGGGGCTGTGAATATGGCCTAGTGGTAGAGTACTTGCCTCGCATACATGAAGCTCTGGGTTCGATTCCTCAGCACCACATATATAGAAAAAGCCAGAAGTGGCACTGTGACTCAAGTGATAGAGTGCTAGCCTTGAGCAAAAAAAAGAAGCTAGGGACAGTGATCAGGCCCTGAGTTCAAGGCTCAGGACTGGCAAAAAATAAAAAAATAAAAATAAAAATTCTCGGCCCCTTTTGGGTCTAAAAATTTCCCATCTGAAAATTTGGGTTTCTTTTCCTCTTTTCACCTCCCAACTTTTAACATTCTGTATGCATTATAGCTCAGGTTATATTTTTTTCCTTTTCTGAGGAAAACATCCTGGTTGTTATCCATAACATTTTACATATATTTTCTTATATGGTTATCGGCAACAATCCAAGTGTCTTCAAATTGCAAATATGGGACTTGAAGCAGACATCTAGGGTTTAGAGTCTGTACCTCTAGCTTATAAGTAATTTTGGCTGAGCACTGGTGGCTCATGCCTGTAATTTGAGAAGGTTACTCAGGAAGCTGAGATCTGAGGATCACAGTTCAAAGCCAGTCCTGGCTGAAAAGTCCCTGAGACTTCTATCTCCAATGCACTATTCAGAAAAGGCCAGAAGTGGCACTTTGGCTCAAGTGGTAGTGTGTTAGCTTTGAACAGAAGAAGCTCAAGGACAGTGCCCAGGCCCTTGAGTTTAAGCTTCTGCACTCTCCCACCCCCACCCCCCCCACTCCCCTTGCCAAAAAAAAAGTAATATTGAAGTCAAGTACACCTCTGGGTCAAATTTGTAATCCTAGCTACTCAGGAGGCTGAGATCTGAGGATCATGGTTCAAAGCCAGCCCATGCAGGAAACTCCAGAGACTCATCTCCAATTAACCATCAAAAAGCCAGAAGTGAGGGCTGGGGATATGGCCTAGTGGCAAGAGAGCTTGCCTTATATACATGAGGGCCTGGGTTCGATTCCCCAGCACCACATATACAGAAAACAGCCAGAAGTGGCACTGTGGCTCAAGTGGCAGAGTGCTAGCCTTGAGCAAAAGGAAGCCAGGGACAGTGCTCAGGCCCTGAGTCCAAGCCCCAGGACTGGCAAAAAAAAAAAAAAAAAAAAAAAAAGCCAGAAGTGAAGCTGAGACTCAAGTGGTAGAGTGTTATATCTTTGAGCAAAAAAGCTCAGGGACAGTGCCAGTCCCTGAATTTAAGCCTCCCTCGACAAAAAAAATAATTTTGGATCAGAAATAAAGGGGTTGGGCACTGGGATTAGTTTTTGTTTTCGACAATCATGGGGCTTGAACTCTGGGCCTGGGCACTGTCCTCTAGCTCTTCAGCTGAAGGCTAGCGCTCTACCTTGTCAGCCACTGTGCCACTTCTGGTTTTCTGGTGGTTAATTGGAGATAAGACTATCATAGCCTTTCCTGCCCAGGCTAGCTTTGAACTATGACCCTCTTGAGCAGCTAGGATTACAGGTGTGAGTTACCAATGCTCAGTGGCACTGGGATTTTAACTCATGGTTTCATGTTTGTGCCACATCCAGCCCCAAAGCTTGTTTTTCAGAATAGATTTTTAGAAATGCTTTTAAGTAAAATGAACTTAAGGCAGAATTGTCTCACCAGGTGCTAGTGGCTCACGCCTATAAAACTAGCTACTCAGGAGGCTGAGATCTGAGGATCATGGTTCAAACCAAGCCCAGGCAGGGAAGTCCATAGACTTTTATCTTCAGTTAATTACAGAAAAAGCTAGAAGTGGAGCTCTGGCTCAAAGTAGTAGAGGTCTGGCCTTGAGCAAAAGAGATCAGAGATAGCACCCAGGCCCTCAGTTCAAGCCCTATGATGTACAACAAAAGAATAAAAAAGCAAAATTGTATCTTAAGATATAGTAGTCAGTTTACTGTTAAAAATCTCAGATATAAAAATTCTGTATACATATGCGTGTGTACTTATACACACATATGTGCAAAGGCCTAAAGTCCTTCAGCTTTTTTTGCTCACAGCTGATACTCTACCACTTGAGCCATGCCTCTAGTCCAACATTTCACTGATTAATTGGTGATAGAATGCCTGCTGATTTTTATTCCTAGGCTGTTTCTAACCATGATCCTCCAGGTCTCAGCCTCCTGAGTAGAGCTAGGAGTTACAGGCATGAGGTACAGAAACTAATTACATAGTTGTGGTTTTTTTTCTAATGTCACAAACAGCAACTTACAGTCATACAACCTATTCCCTTTCAGGGTTGGTACAGTTTGAAAGTACTTCACCTCTTTTACTTTTATTTACATTGTTTTCACTTTTGCCTGGAGCTAACCTGAGTCTCAGATCACCCTCTTAGTCTCCTTCACACTTCTGAGTAACTGGGATTACAGGTGTTCATCACTACCTCTGGTTTGTTTGTAGAGATGAGGTTTTATTCATGAGCTTTTTGTCCAGGCTGGCCTAGATCCTCAGTCTTGATCTTGTTCTCTCTAATCTAATACCTGAGATAGTTTAGATGTAAGCCACCATGACTTGCTGGCTTGGGGGTGTGGGGGGGAAACCCTAGTTATCTTTATTGAATAGTTTGCTTATATGTGTTTAGTGACTTTTGGAATAAATGCCATAGAATGTTTTTGCTAATTTTAAAACCTTATGGCATGGCTGGGAATATGGCCTAGTGGTAGAGTGCTTGCCTTGCATACATGAAGCCCTGGGTTTGATTCCTCATTATCACATATATAGAAAAAGCTGGAAGTGGTGCTGTGGCTCAAGTGGTAGATTGCTAGTCTTGAGCAAAAAGAAGCCAGGGACAGACAGTGCTCAGGCCTGGAGTGCAAGCCCCAGGACTGGCAAAAAAAAAAAAAAAAAAAAATCAAAAAACAGAACAAAACAAAAACCTTATGGCTTCTGAACCTTATTAGCCAAAAAGCAATGTGTCACATTGTATCAAGTAATATGTTTCTGTCCTCTGATGAAATTAACCATATCTCCCTCCCCCCCCCCCCCCAGTCTTGGGGCTTGAACCCAGGGCTTGAGCACTGTCTCTGGCTTCTTTTTGCTCAGGGCTAGCACTCTACCACTTGAGTCACCACCACACCACTTCTGGCTTTGTTCTATATATGTTGTGCTAAGGAATCAAACCCAGGGCTTCATGTATGCGAGGCAAGCACTCTACCATTAGTCCATATTCCCAGCCCCATAACCATATCTTATTTTAGCCTACCAGTCTTAATTCAGAACTGTTTTGATATAACTAGTTTTTGTTACTGAATAACGTTGTTAGCCACACCTACAGTTCTGGGTTTTTGCTGTTTAAACCCCCTTACATTTTTGCTGTTTTGTGAATCTTTCTGGGAGAGAGTGCTGGAAAGGCTGTATGCACACATAGATATATCACACAAATACACTTTTAGTCATGGACAGCTGGAGCCCGTTATCCAAGATGTGCCAGTGAGACACAGAGAAATGAGGACAATTTGGGATTTATTCCAGTGGCTTTTTGTGGTGACATCGCAAGCTGGAACAGTTTCCTAAGTAGGCTCTTCTAGTTGTATGCCTTGACACTGGTTTTGACTGCTTAGCTTCCTTTGTTTTTTGTCTGTGTTGTTCATATTTGGAAAGTGAAGGAGCCTCTCATTTGTTCTCTGAACTTGTAATAGTATTCTGGCAAATTCTCTTTCAAGTTAAATATGGTTTGTTTGTTTTCAACTCTGGGCTCTGATTTGTACAAATTGCTATTCCTAGAAAGTTCTATTGCTACTTCTATTTAGAATAATGTCCTAAATTTATGGAGTTGAAAACTTTCCTGCCTTTTTTTCTTTTTCTTTTTTTCTTTTGACAATTAATTCTAGGCTTTGAACTGGGGGTGCTGTCCCTAAGCCTCTTTTGCTCAAGGGTAGCACTCTACCACTTGAGCTACAGCACCACTTCCAGCTTTGATCAGAATAGCTCAGGGACAGTACCCAGGCCCAGAATTCAAGCCCCATAACCGACAAAAAAGTTTCATGGACTTTCCTTCCAGGGCTGGCTTTGAACCGCGATCCTCAGATCTCAGCCCCCTGGGTAGTTAGGATTACAGGTGTGAGCCACCCACACCCAGTGGGAAAGCAACTTTCTATGAGTTGAGAAATACGTGGAGAATGAAAGAATTAAGACATTAACATTTGTTAGAGTTTTTGTTAAGAACTATGCATACCGAGAGTCATCAGCTCCTGGGCCTGGCCATTGGCCTGCATGACCTACCATTTGTTTTTGTTTTTTTGTTTTTTTGTTTTTTTTTGCCAGTCCTGGGCCTTGGACTCAGGGCCTGAGCACTGTCCCTGGCTTCTTCCCGCTCAAGGCTAGCACTCTGCCACTTGAGCCACAGCGCCGCTTCTGGCCGTTTTCTGTATATGTGGTGCTGGGGAATCGAACCTAGGGCCTCATGTATCCGAGGCAGGCACTCTTGCCGCTAGGCTATATCCCCAGCCCGTGACCTACCATTTGTAACCACAGCCTATACACCTGGGCTGCCCTGCTGTACTTTCGCACCTGGAATGAGCTGGGGATGTGTGTAGGCTGGTCCTGTGGCTCCACATAGCTGGGCATGAGGCCATGGATCCTGGCATGAAGTTGTTCACAGTGTGCAAGTTCTTTTGTGTACTTGTGCAGGAAGTCACACTCCAAGAGTTCCAGCATGATTTGGGAGTACCAAGTTTATTCTACAGCTTGTGTCCCTTTGTTACTTTCCCTGCTAAGGGAGGAAACTGTGTGAACAGACTGCAGGTGTCATTCCAGGGACCCTATAATCAAGCCTGTGTACAAGAGCACCCCTTTTGGGATTAAGTTTCAGCAAGGAGAACGGAACTGTACAAATTCCAGTAGGGGTGACTAAAGAAGACTTTTTCTTTCTTCCTTTCTTCCTTTCTTCCTTCCTTCCTTCCTTTCTTCCTTCCTTTCTTCCTTTCTTCCTTCCTTCCTTCCTTTCTTTCTTCCTTTCTTTCTCTCTTTCTTTCTCTCCTTCCTTCCTTCCTTCCTTCCTTCCTTCCTTCCTTCTTTCCTTCCTGTTCTGGGGCTTGGACTCAGGGCCTGAGCACTGTTCCTGGCTTCTTTTTGCTCTAAGGCTAGCACTCTACCACTTGGCCACAGCGCCACTTCTGGCTTTTTCTATACATGTGGTGCTGAAGAACCAAACACAGGGCTTCATGTATGCGAGGCAAGCACTCTACCACTAGGCATATTCCCAGCCCTTAGAAAGTTTCTTTAATATGAAAAAAAAAAATGTAGATTAAAAAAAAAAAAAGAAAAAGTACAGATACCTTGTGGGGAATCAGGCTTGTGGGGAATGGAATTTGTTTTATGGTTGTGGAAAAGGAAATTTTTTTGGTAATGTGAATGGAGCCAATATGGGTAGAGGTTGAAGTTTCAGAAGTAAGTAGTGATACTACAGGACACAAGAAACTAAAAGTGGTTATATGATCAAAGGCACATAGAGTAAGTATCCTGTCTAAAGAGAGCCCAAGGTAGAAGAAATGGATATAAGACCCTTGGCAAGAACCTAGTAATATATTCTTATACAAAATTAGATTGTATAAAAAATTAGATCATGTTGTAGAGTGCATAACAGTACCTGACATCATATGAAGTACCTGATGTCAGATTCTTTTAAGAGACACTATTCAACAAATATTTATAATGAACATGTTTGCTTTCTGTTGCCATAACAATAAACTTGAAAAAGCCAAAGGAGAGGTATATTTTGACTCAGCTTCAGAGGTTTTAGTTGGCCTCATTGCTGTGTGAGACAAAGGTACTTACCACATGGCACTCTTCTAGGAACCACCCCGTTAAACTACTTCCCACTTTCTATGTTTTCCTCACTTAATAACCCATCAAGTTATTTCTGTTTTTTTTTTTTGTTTTTTTTTTGGCCAGTCCTGGGCCTTGGACTCAGGGCCTGAGCACTGTCCCTGGCTTCTTTTTGCTCAAGGCTAGCACTCTGCCACTTGAGCCACAGCGCCACTTCTGGCCATTTTCTATATATGTGGTGCTGGGGAATCGAACCCAGGGCCTCATGTATATGAGGCAGACACTCTTGCCACTAGGCCATATCCCTAGCCCCATTTCTGTTTTTTGTGTTGCTGGTCCTAGGGCTTGAACTTGGGACCTAGGCTCTGTTTCTGAGCCTTTCTGTGCTCAGGACTAGCACTCTACCTCTTGAGCCATAGCTCTGGCTTTTTCTGAGTAGTTTATTGAAGATAAGATTCTCAAGGAATTTTCTGCCTGAGATGGCTCTGAACCTCCTGAGTAGCTAGGATTACAGGTGTGAGCCACTGGTGCCGGCTCCCTTCAGATTATTAATCTATCAATAGATTAACCAATTAATAAGGTTAGTCTTCATGAATCAGTCTCCTGAATACTGCTGCATTGGTAACTTAATTCACACTCAGATACAAATCATGCTTTCTCTGGTCCCCAAAGGCTCATGTCCATCTCTTAATGCAAAATGCATTTTTTCCATCTCCTACAATCCCCAGAAAGAAGCAATTTCAGAATTGATTAAAAGTCCAAGTCCATATCTTCTCTAAAACTCAAGGAAACTTTTTTTTTTTTTTTTTGCCAGTCCTGGGGCTTGAACTCAAGGCCTGGGCACTATCCCTGAGCTTCTTTTGCTCAAGGCTTACCACCATCCCTTGAACCACAGTACCAGCTCCAGCTTTTTCTGTTTAAGTGGTACTGAGGAATCGAACCTAGAGCTTCATGCATGCTAGGCCAAGCACTCTACCACTAAGCCATATTCCCCACCCCTGAAGATAACTCTTAAGATGAGTTTCTATAAAATTCTAACAAGTTAAATACTTCCATTGTATAATGGTAGGATAGGCACAAGGTAAATATTCCCATTCCAAAAGGGAGGTATGGGGAAATAGGTAGGAGAGATGGGACCAAAGCCAGACCAAAACCCTCTATCCAGCAGAGCAACAATAGTTACTATAGCTCCATGACTATGTCCAGGAACACAGTAGCATAATGTGAACTCCAAAGGGATTGAGTATCCTTGTGGGCTGGGAGTGGCCCGTTGTGGCCTTTTGGCTGGTTCTGTTCACTCCCTGAAGTTTTCCTTTGCAGATATTCCATGTTCCTAGGATCTTTGTTATAACTTTGCCTTTACTCACAGCTTCCACTCATCACTCACTCTGGGGAGTTGGGGAATTGCTGGAAGAGACCTTAACCCTACTTGCTACCTACTCCCTGGCCTTAACAGGACTTCCTTTGAAATCTTGGTAAAATTTTTTGTGACTTCATTGTAGAATGTAGATACATTCTACAGGCATGTAGATGCCTGTAAACCTCAACATCGTGTTATAATGACCAAGGCCTAGTGTCAGCTCAAGTAATAGCTAAATATATAAAATTATAGAATGTATTTCATATGTATAATTTCCTTGTCTGTTCTGCTTAATTATCTTTATTCAGTCTTCTACAAATCTCAGAACATAGACAAAATGTAGACAATTATTTGCCACCTGGGCCCTGTGCTCAGGGCTAACACTACCACTTGAGCCACAACTCCATTTTTGGCTTTTGGGCAGTTAATTGGAGATGAGTCTCATGGACTTTCCTGCCTGATGTGGCTTTGAACCGCTATCCTTAGATCTCAGTAGCTAAGATTATAGGTGTGAACCATTGACACCCAACTCTGTGATCCAATTCTTAACAGTGTCTTCTTTTCCTCCTGTAACCTCATGAATCTGGCCTTTACTGTTTTTATTTCCACCAGAATTAACCAGTAAGCTCTACTTAAAGCATTCTAGGGTTTAACTACCTTGTCCAAACTTAGCTATATTGATCCTGCACAGCAATTGCATGGACATCTGAATTATTTGGCTTTATATAATCACTATAACCTCACAATTTTCTTTTTGTTCTTTTTTTTTTTTTTTTTTTTGCCAGTCCTGGGGCTTGAACTAAGGGCCTGAGCACTGTCCCTGGCTTCTTTTTGCTCAAGGCTAGCACTCTGCCAACTTGAGCCACAGTGCCACTTCTGACCTTTTATATGTGGTGCTGAGGAATCGAACCTAGGGCTTCATGTATACGAGGCAAGCACTCTTGCCACTAGTCCATATTCCCAGCCCAATCTCACAAATTTCTTGTTAGCTTTCTGTAGCAAAATTAAACTGAGTTTTTAGACCTCAGACCCAAAGTCCAGGGTCCCAGATTAGTCCAGCCACCCATCTCCATATGCCAAATAAAGAGACATACTGAAGGGCATTGAAAGATTTATTACATAGCAGTCAATTAGTAAGTAAGTACATTTTCAGTAATTTTCCTAGGTGCAGGCATTGGGCTTCAGGTTAAATAGGGGAGAATTGGAAGCAGGGAATGAGAATGTAGGCATAGTTTTAAAATTTCAAATCAGAGGTGTGGCCTAAGAGTTATTCCAGAGAATTGTTATCAGTTTACTACTAGAACAGAGTAGGAACAAGTTTTCTTTAAGAAGGCATTGCCTGTTTGAAGGAAAGTGTACTTCCACACAAGATGCTTATCAGAGTGTTTCCTCCCACAACCCAACTACAAGGAGACTGCAAGCACAGAATACCTCAGATCAAAAGGCACATGCACAGGGCCAAGCACTGGTGGCTCATGCCTGTAATCCTAGCTACTCAGGAGGCTGAGTTCTGAGGATCATGTTTTGAAGCCAGCCTGAGTAGAAAAGTCCCCGTGAGACTCTTGTCTCCAATTAGCCACTCAAAAAACTGGAAGTGGGGCTGTGGCTCAAGTGGTAGATCCCTAGCCAGGCCCAGGCCCCGAGTTTAAGCCCCACAACCAACAACAAAAAAGGGCATACATACACAAGTTGAGGGACTTTTAGTTAATTCACAGGGCCCAGAAAAAGCATCTTTTAGGTTGTCTCCTACAAAAATATATGAAGAAATCAACTTAAAGGAGGAAAGAGACTTTATATGGCTCATGTATCAGAGGTTGTTGTCAATGGTTCAGTTATTTCTGCGCTGGTCAAAAGGGTCAGGCCAGAGCAGGAGGGCATTATCTGAGGGAAGCTGCTAACCCCACGGCAACAAGGAAGGAACAGAGGAAGTAGAGTTATGGCTCAAGCAGTAGAGCACCAGCCTTGAGCAAAACAGCTAAATGACAGCACCAGGCCCTGAGTTTAGTGCGCCCGAGGCGCCCTCCCCCCCCCCCCCCCCCCCCAGTTCTAGTGTGTGGGCGTGCATGTGCACATCCACACAAGGAAAGGAGAGAGTGATATAAAGTCTTCAAGTGGGGCTGGAAATACGACCTAATGGCAAGAGTGCTTGCCTCGTTTACATGAAGCCCTGGGTTTGATTTCTCAGTACCACATATATACAAAAAGGCTAGAAGTGACACTGTGGCTCAAGGGGTAGAGTGTGCTGGCCTTGAGCAAAAAGAAGGCAGTCAGTGCTCTGGCCCTGAGTCCAAGCCCCAGTACTGGCAAAATAAAAATAAAAAATAAATAAATTCTTCCAAGTACATGCCTCTAGTGACTAGTTTCTCTTCCAAGTAGACCTTATCTCCTACAGTTTTCATTACCTTCCAATATTCTGTATAGCTATGAATCCATGAATGGATTAATGAGGTTATAGCCCTTATGATTCAATCACCTCTGAACACTGTTGTTTTGGAGATGAATCCTTCAATATGAGTCTTCAGGAGATGTTTCAGATCCATACTATAGCAATAAATTGTTAGGTCAAGCACTTAGGTATAACTGATTCTATTTACACTTTGCAGAGAGAGAGCGCAAAAGCACTTTTATGAAACCAGATAAGGAATAGATTATGTAAAACATTATAGTTGAGGGGCTGGGAATGTGACTTGGCAGTAGAATGCTTGCCTAGCATGCATAAAGTCCTGGGTTTGATTCCTCAGCATCACATAAACAGAAAAGGCCAGAAGTGGCGCTGTGGCTCAAGAGGTAGAGGGCTAATGAGCAAAAAGGAAACCAGGGACATTGCTCAGGCCCTGAGTCCCAAGCCCCAGGACTGGCAGAAACAAACAAACAAACAAAATTATAGTTGAAAGTATTGTCTGTTTATATTTGTTTAATAATATTTTTCATTGTGAGAAAAGATTTTCCATTGTAACCATTTGGAAATGGGTACAATTGAGTGTCATGAAGTACATTCTTAATGCTTTCAACCATCTCTACTGTCTTAATTGCAGAATATTTTCATTACCCTAAACTGATACCTTGCACAGTTGCTTAATAGCAGTCACACCTCATTCTCTGCTCCCCATTTCCCCAGCTCCTGTTAACCATTGTTTGGTTTTCTGTGTGGACTGGATATTTTACATAAATTATGTATAGCATAATACTGTTTTCAAGAGTTTTACCTGTGTTTTAGCCTGTGCTTTGCTTTTTGTGTCCAACTAATTGGTTGTGGTCTGGTACATGCTTCTAGTGTCTTCACTGAGAGGCTAAGGGAAGAGGATGATGAGTTTGAGGCAAAACTAGTATACATAGTGATACTCTGTCTTAAAAACAGTAAGTCTATTGTTTTCTTATGTTGTGTTTTGCTACTGTGAACACTCATTTGCAAATGTTTGTGTAGCTCTTTTTTTATGTGCCATTCCTGGGGCTTGAACTTACAGCCTGGGTTGTCTCCCTGAACTTCTTTTGTTCAAGATTAGCAACTCTATCACTTGAGCCACAGCTCCACTTCCAGCTTTAATGGAGATAAGAGTTTCACAGATTTTCCTGCCTTGGGGGCTTGGAACTCTGATCCTCAGATCTCTGCCTCCTGAGCAACTAGGATTACAGGCATGACCACTGATGCCTGGCTTTGTGTAGCCTTTTTTTTTTTTTTCTTTTGTAATCTTGGGGCTTGAATTTAGGGCCAAGGCACCATCCCTGAGCTTTTGTGCTCAAGGCTAGCATTGTATCACATGAACTACTGCTCCACATTTGGCTTTTTGGTGGTGGTTAGTTGGGGATAAGTGTTCCTGCCAAGGCTTGCTTCAAACCACAACCTCAGATAACAGCTTCCTGAGTAGTTAAGATTTCAGGCATTCTTCAGTTAAGATGGAGTCTCAGACTTTTCTGCCTGGGCTCACCTGGAATAGTGATATTGCTAATACTGAAGTAGCTAGAATGATTAATTCATGCTATTGAGCACAGCTGTGGGTTGAGAAAGGCGATCTTGCAAACTTTTTCTACTTGAGTTGACCTTGAACTGCAGTCCTCCCATTCTTAGCCTCCCAAGTAGCTAGAATTACAGGGTGGTAAACATCCAGCTTGCAAGCCATATAAGGCCCTTGAAATCATTTGGTACATGGCTGGCAGACACCTACACTTCTCATCAGCTGACATACCATCTGCCTGTATTGAAAATTTTGTATGGCTCACAAATGGTGTTATAAATATCCATATGGCCTGGGAGGAAAAAAATTTCCCACCTCTGGATTACTTATAGGCATGGGCCACCTGCAGCCAGCTTCTTGAGAGTCTCACTATATATAGTCTAGGCTGGCATGAAACTTAGAATCTTCCTGCTTCAGTTTCTCAAGTGCTAGTATGATGTACCACTCTAGCTGTGAGAGATGCTTTTATTTCTTTTTAATGTATACCTAGGGAATTGATGGGTCATATGGTAATCATAGTTTAATTATTTTGAGGAAGCCTTAAGCAGCATCAGTGTTTCATATTTCTATTTCTGCATCCTTATTATATTAAACTTAGTAAAAATTAGTTCATCAGGTCTTTGAACCTTCATCATGTGGAAGATACTATGCTAAGTGGTAGAAGCTATATATTCATTCCAGGGATCAAGATCAGATTCCTAGAACTGAGAAATTTTTGGCCTATTGGTAGCTAAGTTATAACTATCCTAGAAGGCATAATTTAAAAACACCTTTAGGACTTCTGAGAGAGATTACTCTCAGATAGAGAATTGTTTGTTTGTTTGTTTTGGTCAGTCCTGGGGCTTGAACTCAGGGCCTAAGCCCTGTCTCTGAGCTTCTTTTGCTGAAGGCTAGAACTCTACCACTTGTGCCACTTCCGGCTTTTCCTGTTTATGTGGATCTAAGGAATCAAACCCAGGATTTAATGTATACCAGGCAAGCCTTCTACCACTAGCCTCATTCCCAGCCCATGGCCTATTTTTTGACTATCAAGCTGAGGAAAAAGGTGGGGAACAGATAATGGTGGCAAGGATTGATATAATTTTATGCTGAACTTAGCCAATAGAATAAGCTAGGGTAGATGATGAAGTAGACCAGTTATGGCTAAGATAAGATATCGGCTGATTGGTTGGTTGGTTAACTTTTTGGTTGGTTTTGCCAGTTACAGGTGTTGAAGCTCAGGTCCTCAAGTTTGTTCAGGTTGCTTGCTTACTCACTTGGCACTCTACCACTTAAACTACACCTCCAGCCCTGCTTTTTTGTTGGTTACTTTGGAGAGAAGTCTTGTGGGCTTTCCTGTTGGCTTCAAATCTTGATCCTTTGGATCTCAGCTCCACCCCTAAGTATCTTGAATTACAAGTGTATGCCACTGTTCTGAGCTGTTTTACTTTTTGACATGATGTCTCATGTCCATACTGTGCTTGAGCTCAATCCCCCTGCCCTGCCTCCTAAGTAACTAAAGTTATTTTGTTGTTGTTGTTGTTGTTGTTTTACCAGTCCTGGGGCTTGAACTCGGGGCCTGAGCACTGTCCCTGGCTTCTTTTTGCTCAGGGATAGTACTCTACAACTTGAACCACAGCCACACTTCCCGCTTTTTCTACATGTTATGTGGTGCTGAGGAATCGAACCCAGGGCTTCATGTATACGAGGCAAGCACTTTACCACTAGGGCATATTCCCAGCCCCAGTAACTAAAGTTATAAAGAAACATGTACCGCTGTTTTTTTGGGAGGGGGGGTTGTTTTGTTTTGTTTTGTTTTTGGCCAGTTCTGGCGCTTGAACTCAGGGCCTGAGTACTGTCCCTGGCTTCTTCTTGTTCAAGGCTAGCACTCTGCCACTTGAGCCACAGCGCCGCTTTTCTGATGATTCAAACCCAGGGATTCATGTATGCTAGGCAAGCACTCTACCTCTAGGCCACATTCCCAGCCTCTCGTTTTTTAAAAGGGAACAACAAAACTGCCAAGCATTTGGAAAATTGGGAAATAATAAAATGGAACTCAGAACTTTTTCTACTTTCATGTTCTCCCTAAGTGTTGCTTTTTGCCCTGCCTTTCAACACCTGACAGTTCTGAAAATTCTGTACTTGAAACAGATCTCTTCTTTGAGCTTTAGAGCACATGCTTCTCATATTTTTAAGTGTTTAAAAGGGAGATGAAGACTGGGGATATGGCCTAGTGGCAAGAGTGCTTGCCTTGTATACATGAGGCCCTGGGTTCGATTCCCCAGCACCACATATACAGAAAACGGCCAGAAGTGGCGCTGTGGCTCAAGTGGCAGAATGCTAGCCTTGAGCAAGAAGAAGCCAGGGACAGTGCTCAGGCCCTGAGTCCAAGCCCCAGGACTGCCCCCCCCCCCCAAAAAAAAATTAAAAGGGAGATAAAAGCTGGGGGCTAGTGTCTCAAGCCTGTAATCCTAGCTACTCAAAAAGTTGAGATCTGTGCTGGGAATATGTCCTAGTGGCAAGAGAGCTTGCCTTGTATACATGAAGCCCTGGGTTCGATTCCCCAGTACCACATACATAGAAATCGGCCAGAAGTGGTGCTGTGGCTCAAGTGGCAGAGTGATAGCCTTGAGCAAAAGGAAGCCAGGGATAGTGCTCAGGCCCTGAGTTCAAGGCCCAGGACTGGAAAAAAAAAAAAAAAAGAAGTTGAGATCTGAGGATCACAGGTCAAAGCCAGCCCAGGAAAGGAAAGTCCATGAAACTTACCTTTAATTAACCACCAGAAAACTGGAAGTGGTGCTGTGGCTCAAAGTGGTAGGATGCTAGCCTTGAGCAAAAAGCTCAGGGACAGCATCCAGGCCCTGAGTTCAAGCCCCATGGTGGGGGGGGGGAGAGAGGAAAAAAAGATGGGGGAGGGATGGAAAAAGAAAAACAACGAGTGATATGTGCCTGTAATCTCAGCTACAAGGCTGAGATTGTGATGATCACAGTTTGGGGCTAGCTGGGACAGAATAGTTTGAGAGAAACCATCTCCAAAATAATCATCAAAAAACCAGGCAGGAGGGCTGGGGATATGGCCTAGTGCCAAGAGTGCTTGCCTCGTATACATGAGGCCCTAGGTTCGACTCCCCAGCACCACATATACAGAAAATGGCCAGAAGTGGCGCTGTGGCTCAAGTGGCAGAGTGCTAGCCTTGAGCAAAAAGAAGCCAGGGACAGTGCTCAGGCCCTGAGTCCAAGGCCCAGGACTGGCCAAAAAAAAAAAAAAAAAAACAGGCAGGAGGTGGGTTGTGGGTTAGATTGCCAACCAAGCAAGCAAAAAAAATTAGTTCAAGACCACCCTGAGCAATATATAGTAAGACATGCTGTCATACCCAGTATGTTATTACAGGTGCTAGCACATTAAAATATAAATTGATTAAAGATCATAGTGTGATTAATCATTTGTCACTTTATCATTATGTATGATAACGGTTTTACCTCTTGTGATTCTGTGTCCTTGTTTTCCATTTACAGATTGATAGATTCAAATTGCCTTTTTATTGATTGAAAAGTGATGGAGAAAGATCCAAAGTATCAAGTGACTTCTCTACCAAAGCAGTAGAAGATTCTTCATACCACCTTCTGAAAGCTCAATTCAGGTTTTGGGAAGGAGGAGAACAAGTGAAATACGGAAACCTAACAAGAAGAAAACCTCATTTAGGAATTGTCTTTCCCTGACTCTCCATTGTCTCACTCTCCTTCTACTTGTTTTAGTTTTGCTTTGAATTTATAAATAGTGAAGACCAAAGAAATAATACACATATTTAAGGGCTTTATATCAAGAAACTGGACTTGAAAACTTCTGTGGAGGGAAAAGTATATCAAGTTCCTATCTTTTTTTTTTAAAGCAAAATTTCTTATGTTCTTAGACTTTAAAGATTGACAAACATAAATACAGATCTGCTCATTATTCTTAGCAGTTAAGAAGGATGAGATTTGTATTTTAAGGGCTTTGTCATATGGGTGTGCCACTGGAGTTGACTACTCAAATCTTTTCTAGTGCTTTAATATATTTTTGATCTCTCATCTTGACATTACTTACCACATGGGAGGCTACTTATCTTTCTAGCTATGACCTTATTAAAGTAGTGTTTGCACTCACTGTGCAAATGTCCATGTATTACCTATTTAAGCAACATACTAGTGCCATTACTCAAGAAGTTGAATGAGGTGAACATAGCTATAACTTTTTCCCCTTTCCCCTTTTTTAAATGTAACAAATACTGTTTATGTTCCCCTTCCCCCCTTCCCCTTCCCCTTTCCCCCTTTTGGCAACGTGTCAGGAACTAGAGTAGTTTAGGATGAGTAATTGAGGGGACGAAGAAAGTGCGCTACACAGAGCTGGACTTCTTTGTGCTTCGTCACAAGGCGTGCCGCTGACCAGGCTACTTAAATCACCCTTTCAACGAGAAAACCTCCTGGAAGATCCAACTGGCAGACTCAAGGAGTTCAGGAAACAGGACCACAGAGGTTATACTCTGGGGTAAATATTCGTTATATCTTAACTTTGGGAGAAAACCACATGTATACATGCCATGAAAAATATTTGTTGCTTTCCTGTGCAGTAGTTTTCAAGAATATTAGTTGATCGCTCAGGAAAACGGATGCTAATTGATATATATGGAAATGAATGTGGAATAAAGATAAAAGCCCTGGAGAGGTTGTCTTTTTCTCTGGGAAGATCTTTTCTATTGCTTTTGTCAGAAGTGACCCAAGTACAGTAGACAAGGGTCTACTGCTATTTTGAGTAGATGTTTATTCTTTTGATAAAACCCAATAATGTATTCACTTCCATCATTCAACCCTCCATACTTGAATCCCCTCCTTCTCTCCTACTTTTTTCCCTCCCTCCCTCCCTCCCTCCCTCCCTCCCTTTGTGTGAGTATGTTTCATGGTCATGAAACTTTGAGACCATTTCTATTGTTTAGAGTTTCTCTTGATTGAAGCTTTGTTAGTAGTCTGTAGAGAGTCTGATAAGGTATGAGAGATCATAGGTTAATCACAGATTCCTTTACACATTGGTATGTAGGAGTCTTAAAAACATGAGTGATTTGATTTGTTTGATTTTTCAGATCCTGGCCATGAGGTTGGATGCCTCACCTTGTTGAAAAGACACTGGACCTAAATGGCGCAGCATGACTTTGTTCCTGCTTGGCTAAATTTCTCAACACCACAGTCAGCAAAGGTACTCTTCTCTATTCCTGTAATAACTACCCCACATACGAGTTCTTTTCCCCCCTAGATTAACTATGTGTTGTTTTGGGTTTTTTTTGTTGTTGTTGATTTGTTTGTTTGTTTTTGAGAGAAATGTGTGTTGCATTAGGGGTGTAAAGACATGGAACCAGTTCATATGATTAAAGGAGACCTAGTCATATTAAGTAGAATAGCATAAATTGATGAGGTAAACCATTTGGGAAATTGCTTCCATTTTGCCAACTAACTGAGGAAGAACAAAAGTGACTTATTTTAATGTGAATTTTTGGGAAGCCATTCTTGGGCTTATCTAGACATACAACTTTTTAATCTAAATTTCATTTTGAATTGTTTTCATGAAATTCCCAAGATACCATGGTTTACCTAATCTGGCTTGAGGCATGGGGGAAGTGGGCCAGAGGAATAGAGTAGGGGATCCAGAGAAACTTTTTTTTTTTTACAAGCAACCCTTATTTTTCTGTTGTTGTTGTTGTTTTAATTATTGTTAATTTGGGGGCTGAGAATGTGGCTTAGTGGTTAATTATCTCCAATTAGCCACCAGAAAATTGAAAATGGTGCTATGATTCAAAGTGGTAGAACAATAGCTTTGAGCAAAAGAGCTCAGGGACAGTGCTTAGGCTCAGAGCTCAAGCCCCATGACCCACCAAAATAATAATAATGTAATAATAATAGGTGTCTTATCACAATAAGGTAAGTAGATAATACTTCAGTCTTTCCAGTAAAACTACAGTAAGCAAAGTTGTATGGTTTGGACATAATGAGAGATGTATAAAAAGTAACATAGAAGGGGCCGGGAATGTGGCCTAGTGGCAGGAGTGCTTGCCTCCCATACATGAAGCCCTGGGTTCAATTCTCCAGCACCACATATATAGAAAACAGCCAGAAGTGGCACTGTGGCTCAAGTGGCAGAGTGCTAACCTTGAGCAAAACGAAGCCAGGGATAGTGCCCACCAGGCCCTGAGTTCAAGGCACAGGACTGGCAAAAAAAAAAAAAAGGTAACAGAGAAAGTAGAGGGCTGGGAATGTGGCTTAGTGGTAGAGTGGTTGCCCAGCATGCATGAGCCCTGGGTTCAATTCCTTAGTACTACATAAACAGAAAAAGCTAGAAGTGATGCTATGTATAGTGCTCAGCCTTGAGCAAAAGAAGCTCAGGGACAGTGCCCAGGCCCTGAGTTCAAGCCCCAAGACTGGAAAAAAAAAGTGGAATTATGGCTCAAGTGGTAGAGCACCATTGTTGAGTAAAAAAGCTAAGGGACAATACTCATGCTCCGAGTTCAAACCTCAGTACTGCCCCTACACACAAAAAAAAAGGAAAATCATAAAATAGAGTTTAAAATAAGCCTGTACAAGTAGCTAGTTGACTAAATTGCCAAGGTAGTTAAAAGGGAAGTTTTATTTTTTTTTTTCGTTTAACAAATGGTGTTAAAACAACTGTCTCTGTAAGGGACAGGGAAAATACTTCCACCTTAAGTAAAATGGATTGTAACCTATTTAAAGGGCTAAAACCACGAACATTTGGGAAAATCATATTATTTGGGACACTGAAAATAAGAAAGTAGGGGCCAGCACCACATATATAGAAAACGGCCAGAAGGGGCGCTGTGGCTCAAGTGGCAGAGTGCTAGCCTTGGGCAAAAAGAAGCCAGGGATAGAGCTCAGGCCGAGTCCAAGCCCCAGGACTGTCAAAAAAAAAAAAAAAAAGACATTGAAAATAAGAAAGTAGATGTGAAAATGTCCCTTGACGTGGTTTCCTTATAGGCCTTGTTAAACATCTTCATACTCTGGGGCTGGGAATGTGCCTTAGTGGTAGAGTTGCTTGCCTTGCATGCATGAAACCCTAGGTTTGATTGCTCAGTACCACATACACAGAAAGAGCTAGAAGTAGTGGTGTGGCTCAAGTGGTAGAGCGCTAGCCTTGAGCAAAAAGTTCAGGGACAGTGCCCAGGCCCTAAGTTCAAGCCCAGGACTCGGAGGGTGAAAATCTCCATACTTTTAATAGCTTGAGAGATTGTGGTCTCTTTATTAGATAAGGTTGTAGAGGGTTTTGTTATTATACTGGCTTACTTGATTAAAGGTGAATAATCTCATAATGGCTGTCTCCTCGTTGGAGAGCAGGAAAACATTCAGTCCCAAGAAGGTGGAAACAGAGCAAAATAGGCACCTGATGTAATGACAGAATGATGATACAGCCCTAGTCCAAGACAAAAACTCTAAAGGTTCTTGGAGAGCTACTGGTGGAACTATGCACTCAAAGATGGAAGAATCTGGAGTGTGAGATTCATGCTCAACAGAGCAGCTGAAATAATTCACTTGATCTAGAATGGTCAAGTATGGAGCTTGCCGGGGTTCACACAACATTCAAACTCAACCCTCACCAGCAGACCATCTGCCAGAATGATCTCTTACTTTTAGGTCAACAAGATATGGCAGAATTTCTAAGAACATCACAGTACAGGTAGAGACCTAAGGTCATCCCCAGTCCATGGAACCCTAGGCAGACCAGGTCTCACTTGGGAAGGAGGCCAAGCAGAGATGTGGGAAATAACAGTACTCCTCAGCTTCTAAAGGCCAAGGCCTTGAAGGAGTCCAGTTTCAGAGATGTCACAGGCACATGTCAACCTGGCTGTTTCTGCCCCAAAAGGCAGACAAAACCTGCTGGAAACCCAGCTGCTTTGCTGAAACAGTAAACCTCAGTTTTGGTAAAGTATTCCCACCCAGCAAAACCTGGGTTGTTTGTTTTGTTTGTTTGTCCTGGGACTTGAACTCAGGGCCTGGGCACTGTAATTCCTACCTGGAATTACAGGTATGTACCATCATGTCTGTCTTACTGATTTAGATGGGATCTCACTAACTTTCTGTCTGGGCTGGCCATGAATGGCACCTTTCCTGCTTTCTAAGTGCCTGAATCACTACACTTTTTTGAGACAGGTTCTCGCCAAATACAGCCCAAACTCCTTGACCTGGAACTTACAATGTAGGACTGGCCTTTATCTTACGATTCTCCAGCCTCAGCAGGAAGGAAGAGGGAACATAAAGGAACCCTGTTACAGAACTACAGTTAAACATAATATTGAAACCATTTATTGCTTTTTCTCTAATTGTATTGTACTCTAGAAGGAAGCTGTTCAGATTTTTTTTTTCAAATTTTTATTATCAAACTGATGTACAGAGAGGTTACAGTTTCATACGTTAGGCATTGGATACATTTCTTATACTGTTTAGATTTTTTTTTCCCCCTTCACAGTACTAGGGTTTAAACCCTGACCCTTGGCACATTATACCTCTGAGCCATCTGGTTTTTGCTGCTTATTTTTTGGATAAAGTCTTTGTGCTCAGGTGCCTGTCTGAGACACGATCTACCTACTTCAGACTTTCCAAAGATATCTTAAAGTAAATGTCACAGCCACATGTAAGCCACCTGGTGTGCTCAGCATCATGCCAGCTGTCATTCTTCCCTCTAATGAGACTGGAGTCTTCGTAGACTTTCCTGCCTGGGCTGGCCTGAACTTAAGATCTTCCCAAGTTGCTAGGATTATAGGAGTGAGCCACAGGACCCAGCTTTGTTTAGAATTACTTGTAAGGGGGCTGGGGATATGACCTAGTAGCAAGAGTACCTGCCTCGGATACATGAGGCCCTGGGTTCGATTCCCCAGTACCACATATTCAGAAAACGGCCAGAAGTGGCGCTGTGGCTCAAGTGGCAGAGTACTAGCCTTGAGCAAAAAAGAAGCCAGGGACAGTGCTCAGGCCCTGAGTCCAAGGCCCAGGACTGGCCAAAAAAAAAAAAAAAAAAAGAATTACTTGTAAGGCAAGGGGCTTGCCTTTTTTATTGTGAGATTAATATTTTAAGTGCAATAACATACTTTAGTGTTGGTATTATATTACTATTTGTAATTATCAGTACTAAGCATCTTGGGTGCTTATTATTTATGGATATTGATAGAATTTTTCCCAATCTTCGCATTCAAGTAATTGAAGTGGCTACCTTTCCTACCTTTCTGAGATATTTGAAGGTGTAATATAGTACTTTACTAAATTAAGAGGTTTTTAGTACCCTAATGGTCTATATGCTCAACAAGAGGGGTTTCTGGCACCTTTTTTGTTTTCAGTTAATTATGGGGCTTTTAACCTCAAGGCCTGGGCACTGTCCCTCAGCTTTTTTGTTGTTGTTGTTCCTCAAGGCTATCACTTTACCACTATGAGCCCTAGCTCCATTTCTGATTTTTTTTTTTGGTGGTTAATTAGAGTTACGAGTCTCATGGGACTTTGCTGCCTGAGCTAGCTTTGAACTGCAGTCTTCAGATCTCAGACTCCTAAGTAGCTAGGATTACAGGCCTGGAACCTGTATTGCTTGACTTTTGAATACCTGATGCAAAATTTAACAAATGTTGAATGAGACTTAATTTCTACTTACCCTATTTGCTTCTGTACACACTTTATCATCTTAGTCACCTACAGCCACTTTTGAAAAACACAGTGAACATCTGTCCCGAGGAGAAGGAAGATTTGGAGTAAGCCGACGGCGACACAATTCCTCTGATGGGTTTTTTAACAATGGACCTCTACGGACTACAGGAGGTAAGCTTATCTTACCTTTCCTGACTACATTTGAGCTGGTACTTAGTGTAAGCCCAGAAAGGGTGCCTGACCTTTTGTGAACATAATTCTCAATTAGATCTTCAAGTAGTCATCAGCCAACTTCGTTGATTTTCCAGATGTAGTATTTTCGTATTCTCCTGAATTTTTTTGAAGTGTTAGTTCAGAAATACCTCAAAAGGGGCTGGGGATATGGCCTAGTGGCAAGAGAGCTTGCCTCGTATACATGAGGCCCTGGGTTCAATTCCCCAGCACCACATATACAGAAAACGGCCAGAAGTGGCACTGTGGCTCAAGTGGCAGAGTGCTAGCCTTGAGCAAAAAGGAAGCCAGGGACAGTGCTCAGGCCGAGTCCAAGGCCCAGGACTGGCCAAAAAAAAAAACCTCAAAAGGAAAAGATGTATTAGTAGCTTCCTTATGTGTACTTACTAGAAAGGTTCCCAAAAGGCCTTTTGACAGTAGGATAAACCAAATCAGGAACATTTGCTCAATTATTTCTGAATTCCCAAAAGGCAGACAGTCTTAAAACTGTTACTTTTCCTTATGATTTTAGATTCTTGGCATCAGCCATCCCTGTTCCGCCATGATTCTGTGGACTCTGGTGTCTCTAAGGGAACATATGCTGGAATCATGGGGAACCTATCTTACTGGCATGGATCTTCCCGAGGTCATGATGGCATAAGCCAGCGTAGTGGAGGTAGCACTGGGAACCATCGACACTGGAATGGCAACTTCCATTCCCGGAAAGGCTGTGCCTTTTCGGAAAAGCCACCTACAGAAATTAGGGAAGAAAAGAAAGAAGACAAGGTGGAAAAATTACAGTTTGAAGAGGAAGACTTTGTAAGTATGCAGCTTTGAATGTGAACCTAATCCAGGTACCAGGCTCATATCTATAATCCTAGCTACTCTGGAGGCTGAAATCTGATAATCATGGTTTGAAGCCAGCATAGCAAAGAAAAGTCTGTGAGACTTTTCATCTCCAGTAATCACCCAAAAGCCAGAAGTGAAGCTGTGGCTCAAGTAGTAGAGTTGTACCCATGAGCAAAAAAGCTAAACACCAGGGGCTGGGGATATGGTCTAGTGGAAAGAGCGCTTGCCTCTTATACATTAGGCCCTGGGTTCGATTCCCCAGCACCACATATACAGAAAATGGCCAGAATGGCGCTGTGGCTCAAGTGGCAGGGTGCTAGCCTTGAGCAAAAAGAAGCCAGGGACAGTGCTCAGGCCCTGAGTCCAAGGCCCAGGACTGGCCAAAAAAAAAAAAAAAAAAAGCTAAACACCAGCACTTGGGCCCTGAGTTCAAGCCCTAGTCCTGGATAAATAAATAAATAACCTAAGAGTCTTAACAAATACTGTCTAAAAAATGTAAATATTTCAAGAAAAGAAAGGAGGCTCAAACTTTTGTTGTTTTAGAGGAAAAGAGTTTAATTTGTTTGAAGATGATTACCAAAGTTCTTTTATAAATTCTAGTAAATCTTAATACATTTTTCATATTTATGCCTTAGGAATTAAGTGGAGATTTGAAAAAAAAAAATCTGAATGCAAAAAAAAATGCCTTTTTTCCAAGCACCAGTGGCTCATGACTGTAATCCTAACTACTCCAGAGGCTGAGATCTGAGGATCTCTGTTCAAAGCCAGCCTGGGCAGGAAAGTCTATGAGACTCATCTCCAATTCACAACCAGGAAACCAGAAGTAGAGCAGTGGCTCAAAGTAGTAGAGTGCTAGCCTTGAACTGAATTGCTCAGGGACAGTGTCCAAGCCTTGAGTCCAAGCCCCCATGACTAACAACAACAACAAATGCTTTTTCAGGAGTGGTATACTATAGTAGGATTTAAATTCAAACTATCTCACTTACTACACAAGCACTTAAGTCACACCCCAGCCATTTTCGGTTTAGTTATTTTTCAGATAGTTTGTTGAACGTTTGGCTTTTTGTCTGGGCCAGCTTCAAACTGTATCCTACCTGCAGCCTCTAAGTAGCTGGTATTACAAATACGTGCCACCACACCTGGCCCATGGTCCTTTTTAAAGTGTCATTTTAGATTATATTTGTGTTACAGCCATTCCTGCAGCATGTTAATAGTCAAATAAAGACAAGTAAAAATTAGCCATTAGAATCCTTCTTTCATTAACTCTAGAAAATACCATAGGGTTATTATATAGGATCATATCTTTAATAAGATGAGTTATTAATATATATTTCTTGATTTAAATACCGTTTAGGAAGATGGGTACTCATGAGAGCCTACAATTAACGTAATACTTGTTGACTTTGCATTTCAATATTTTGTATTATAATTTTGAATAGAGTAATAAACTTGTAAGTGTTAATAATTTGTGGTTGTTTGGTAGGTTTCATGTCAATGGCTATTTTGCAGAAAGTAACAAAGTGATTACCTTTCTGTGTCAACTATTCATTTCCCTCTTTTTTTCTTAGCCTTCTTTGAATCCAGAAGCTGGCAAACAGAATCGGCCATGCAGACCTATTGGGACCCCTTCTGGAGTGTGGGGTAGGTAGATTTCACCATCGTAAGACATACTTTGAATTTTTTCCTTTTGAATAGAAGAGCAAAAACATCTTTTACCTTTTTTTATTTGTTTTGATACCTCTTTTCCCCATTTTATTCATTTGCCCAGGATAGCTAGTAGCGTTTACTTACTAACCAACTTAAATGGATAAGAAATAAGGTTATATTCTGTCTCACAGAATGCCATTAAAATATAATCACAGGAGTTGAGAAAATATACAACTGATAGTTCAAACAATCCTGATTTTGGGGACTAGGAATATGGCCTAGGGGTAGAGTGCTTGCCTTGCACACATGAAGCCATGGGTTCCATTCCTCAGCACCACATATATAGGAAAAGCCAGAAGTGTTGCTGTTGCTCAAGTGGCAGAGTGCTAGCCTTGAGCAAAAAGAAGCTAGGGACAGTGCTCAGGCCCTGAGTCCCAAGCCCCAGGACTGCCCCCTCCCCACCCCCCAAAAAAACAAACCTGATTTTGGAAGCTGGAATTTTTGGCTTTTCATTTTTCTCTCTCTGTTCCATGGTTAACAGATTTTTGTTTTTGTTGTCCATTGCTTTGGTTTTTTTGTTTCTGTGTTTTTTGACAGGATCTCACTATTTAGCCTAGGCTGGTCTGGAATTCATGATCCTTTAAGTAAAGGGCGAATAATTTAAAGTTTATTCAAAATAATTCTGTAGGGTTGGGAAGGTGGCTTAGTGGTAGAGTGCTTGCCTAGCATACGGGAAGACCGGGTTCTATTCCTCAGTACCACATAAACAAAAATTGCCAGAAGTATCACTGTGGTTCACGTGGTAGAGTGCTAGCCTTGAGCAAAAAGAAACCAGGGACTATGCTCACACCCTGAGTTCAAGCCCCAGGACTGACAAAAAGAAAAAGGAAAAATCTGTAGTTAACATTGCCAGTTCACAGTTATTTTATGTGTTATGATTGTCTACTAAATATAAGGATACATATCAAGATATTCAAAGCATAATTCCATATTAAATACATTTCACAAGTTGTTTTGTTTTGTTTTTGGTGCTGGTCCTGGGCTTGAACTCAGGGCCTGTGCACTGTCCCTGAGCTTCTTTTGCTCAATTCTACCACTTGAGCCATAGCGCCACTTCCACTTTTTGGGTAGTTTATTGGAGCTAAGAGTCTCACAGACTTTACTGCCTGAGCTGGCTTCAAACCATGATCCTGAGATCTCACCTTCCTAAATAGCTAGGATTAGAGATCAGAGATGTAGTTCAATGGCAAGGGTAAGGCCTTGGGTTCAGTCCCTAGCCACTGCAAAAGTAAAAATAGGGAGGTTTATCTTTTTCAGCCAGGTTCCAATTTTTGGATTTTTTTTCAAATTACAAATTATGCCTGTTGCATGAGGACAAGGAGGAAATATGTAATATAGGGTTTATACATATTTTGAGGGAATAAGTAGGCTTATAAATGAATACATCAGTATATTTCTCTCTTTTTTTTATTATTTTTTTATTTTTGGTCAGTCCTGGGGCTTGGACTCAGGGCCTGAGCACTGTCCCTGGCTTCTTTTTGCTCAAGGCTAGCACTCTGCCACTTGAGCCACAGCGCCACTTCTGGCCATTTTCTGTGTATGTGATGCTGGGGAATCGAATCCAGGGCCTCATGTATATGAGGCAGGCACTCTTGCCACTAGGCCATATCCCCAGCCCCATACATCAGTATATTTCCAACTTAACCTGACCTGTGGTCTTAGAGTCCTTGTCATGTACATATTTAACTCTTTTGGTTAGGCATTTTTATAGCTAGGTATCTTACTGGTTAGGCTTTTTGATTTACCTAAATCTTAAATTTGAATCCAATGTTAAAGGGTTAAGAATGGTCACTTACCGCCTGGCACTGGTGGCTCATGTCTGTAATCCTAGCTAGTCAAGAGGAGGCTGAGATCTGAGAATTGGGGTTTGAAGCCAAAATGAGCAGGAAAACCCATGAGACTCCTATCTTCAATTAACACACACACACACGGCTGGAAATGGAGCTGTGACTCAAGTATTAGAGCCCTAACCTTGAGTCAGGGCGAGCACCCATGCCCTGAGGTCAAGCCCCAAGTTAGGCACAAAATTTTTTTTTTCTAAGGTTGATTACCTGGGAGAGAATGAGGGAACAGAAAAAGCCACTTTATGAAAGGAAATGTACCCATTAACTGACTCACGTAATTGTAATCTCTCTGTACATCAACTCTATAATAACAGTAAAGTTAACTTTAAAAAAAGATGGTTACTATGCCTACTCTTTGGATTTGGATAACGTTCTTCCAGAGATAGTATACTTTTTTTTTTTTTTTTTTTGGCCAGTCCTGGGCCTTGGACTCAGTGCCTGAGCACTGTCCCTGGCTTCTTTTTGCTCAGGGCAAGCACTCCTCCACTTGAGCCACAGCGCCACTTCTGGCCGTTTACTATGTATGTGGTGCTGGGGAATTGAACCCAAGGCTTCATGTATACAAGGCAAGCACTCTTACCACTAGGCCATATCCCCAGCACCCCCTATGCCTACTCTTTGGTAATGGTATATAGCTCTATTGCAGTCTCATTAGAGAGTCCCAAGCTCATCTTTATATTCTCTTGCCAAGACAAGCTTTTAACTTTGGGGTTTGATCTGCTGGTGCGTTGGTTGGTTTTGGGTGTTTTGTGCTTTGGGGAGGTGGAGATGGTACGTACTGGGGTTTGAACTGAGCCTTGTGCTTCACCACTGAGCCCGGTCTCTGGTTTCATTTGTTTTGTGAGAGTCTTGCTATGTAGCAAGATCCACCTGCCTCAATACTGAGATCATAGGCATGCACTACCACATCTATATTCTGCCCTTGGATATATTCTTGCTTGGTCTGTGCCTGACTAGTCACACAATACATTAAAAGCTATACCCTGAAGGACTGTTAATATCTTTGTGCCTTCTGACTGGTATATCAAGTTAATATCAAATGCTACACATGCTGCCTTTTTCCAGTAGTTTTGTATAGTGCCACTTTTGAACGTACCTGTCAAATGGGTACCATGAAACATGTTTCTCACAGTGTCTACTGCAAGCTCTTTTGTTGAAGATGAGGCCTTTGTATAATCATACTTTGTGTTACTTAACAGGTGTGACATTCCTTTGTATCCCCATTATTGTATTTCACAGAAAACCCACCTAGTGCCAAGCAACCCTCTAAGATGCTAGTCATCAAAAAAGTTTCCAAAGAGGATCCTGCTGCTGCCTTTTCTGCTGCATTTACCTCAGCTGGATCCCAACATGCAAATGGGAACAAAACATCAACCATGGTCCCAAGTGTCTATAAGAACCTGGTTCCTAAACCTGTACCACCTCCTTCCAAGGTATGATTTAGAGTCATTGTAACAACCTTGTATAAGAGTGGTGTTGAGAATAAATCATAAACTAGTGCATTCGTTTTATTCCTGTCAAATCATTTTCCAGATATTCATCCAAAGCCTGTTTATATGTATAGTATTGTACTGTTGTTTCCATACTGACTGTGCAGCTGCCAACTGTACTAACTTCATTTCCATAAACTTGCTCTTCCTTATTTGCTATTTCTGTAATAGTAATAACATACACATGATTGCTCAAGCATGAATACCCTTGGCTGATGCTTTTTTTCCACTATTCTTTACCTTCCTCACTCTTTACCCCCTAGCCAAGCAGTCCCTAATAGGAACATTGTCCCTATCAGTTTATTCCTCCTGTGCTGTTCTGGTTGAAAGCCTTACCATGTCACATTATTGTTGCAAACCCTTCTATTGCTTTCATCTCTCTGTATTCATCTTCCATAGAACTGTCAGAATGGTCACCCTAAGACAATAAAATATAGCTGGACAGGAGGCTGAAGCAGGAGGAACACTTGAACCTAGGAGTTCAAGGCCACCAACCTAGTGAGAATCCATCTCAAAGAAAGGAAGGAAGATAGAATTAAAAAAGAATTTAGTGGGGCTGGGAATATGGCCTACTGGTAAAGTGCTCGCCTCGTATACATAAAGCCCTGGGTTCAATTCTTCAGCACCACACATATAGAAAAAGCCAGAAGTGGTGCTGTGGCTCAAGTGGAAGAGTGCTAGCCTTGAGCAAAAAGAAGCTAGGGACAGTGCTCAGGCCCTGAGTTCAAGCCCCAGGACTGGCAAAAAAACAAAACAAACAAAAATAAAAAAGAATTTAGTATACCACATGCCTTTCTAAAATGTCTTCAACTGGCTTTATGTAATTTATAGCAGGAATTAATAATTTTTCTATGAAGAACAAGATAATAAATATTTTAGTATGTTACATTCTGTCTTTGTTATAAATTGCTGCTGCTTCTTTCATTTTTGCATCTCTATGGCTTTAGCAGTAGAGTGCTTGCCTAGCATGCACAAAGCCCTGAGTTCCAATTCCTCAGCACCACATAAACAGAAAAGGCCGGAAGTGGTGCTGTGGCTCAAGAGGTAGAGGGCTAAACTTGAACACAAGCCAGGGACAGTGTTCAGGCCCTGAGTCCAAGCCCCAGACTGGCCCCCCCAAAAATAGTGGTTAGCTCACAAGCCTTATAAAAATACTTTGGGCTAGATCAAGCACATGGGTTGTAGTTTGTCAGTACCTGATCTTACAATACAATATTCTAACTGCTGAGCTCATGTTAATTCTTCATAGCCCAAGTGCAGTATTTTCCATTTTACTGTTTTTGTTGTTGTTGTTGTTTCTCTTACCTGGAAAGAAATTTCTGTTCAAACTAGCTATCCTTTTTGTGAGTACTTTCCTACTACATACATCTAAATGTCTATAAATGTCTAATCCTTATAACTCTAGAATGACATAGTATGATGTGCCTGTTAATTGCTACAAAACTTTATTGCATGTATTTGTTTTATTCTATGTGACTTGAGGGTAGTCTTCAGCTGCTCATATTTGTATCCATACCTTCCTTATATAAGCATGTAATAATTGCTTGAATGAATTCTTGCCCCCGTAAGGAAACAATTCAAATTTTCTATGTTAAAAGGAAAACTGGTGAACATGGTTCACTTTCCATTATGCACAGCACTTTGATGTTATGATAAATAAAAATACATAGCATCATTAGGCCTATGGCATGGCTCAAATGGTAGAGTACTTGTCTAACAAGCACAAACACCCTAAAGTTCACTCTCCAGTACTGCCAAAGAAAGAGCATTAGTTAAGGCGCTCTTTGAGCTGAAATTTTAATTGGAGTGATAGGATAGAACAGTATAAAAAGTCATAATATCATTATGTGTGAAATAAAACAGTAATAGATTCTGTTAGCATCTTAAGATATAGATTAAACAGATTTTTACACTGTATGTAACAGGTTAAAGGAGCAAGATCACTGTAGCCTATAATCAAGGAAAGTTTTTCCAAAAACACTAATCTGAGATGATCTTTGGAGGATCTAGATTTGCATAGGCAAAAAAATGAACCATATTTTATATTATAAGAGCAAATATGGCTAAAGTCTAAAACCACCAAACACTAGGGCATATTTGATGGGTATAAGTGAAAATTGTGACAGTGGAACATGAATGTTAAGACTGGAAGCCATTACAGAAAAAAAAATGATTGAAGCTTTTAGGATGGATGATCTTATCTGCAAGAAAGAAGATATTCAAGAGTATAGAATGAGTGCTGGGAATATGGCCTAGTGGCAAGAGTGCTTGCCTCCTATACATGAGGCCCTTTGTTCAATTCCCCAGCACCACATATATAGGAAACGGCCAGAAGTGGCGCTGTGGCTCAAGTGGCAGAGTGCTTGCCTTGAGCAAAAAGAAGCCAGGGACAGTGCTCAGGCCATGAGTCCAAGGCCCAAGACTGGAAGAAAAAAAATGTATAGAATGAGAAATTAACCTCCAGATTACTGAGAACTTGTAATTCAGACATAGAAAAACATTGTGTACTATATTGAAGTCCTAGTAGGTAAGTTTAAAATAGTAATATGGCCTAGTAACACTATCAGTTGCTGCTTGCAAGGTGAGGACAATAACTGAAAACTGGTTTGATCTTAGAAATAGACAAAATTTCCATACATATATACGTATTTTCTTATTTTAATTTTTAAATTGGTGCCTGTTCTTGGGCTTGAACTGAGGTTGTGAGTGCTCTGTCCCTGAGCTTTTTTTTTTTTTTTTTTTTGGCCAGTCCTGGGCCTTGGACTCAGGGCCTGAGCACTGTCCCTGGCTTCTTCCCGCTCAAGGCTAGCACTCTGCCACTTGAGCCACAGCGCCGCTTCTGGCCGTTTTCTGTATATGTGGTGCTGGGGAATCGAACCTAGGGCCTCGTGTATCCGAGGCAGGCACTCTTGCCACTAGGCTATATCCCCAGCCCCCCTGAGCTTTTTTTTTTTTTTTGGCCAGTCCTGGGCCTTGGACTCAGGGCCTGAGCACTGTCCCTGGCTTCTTCCCGCTCAAGGCTAGCACTCTGCCACTTGAGCCACAGCGCCGCTTCTGGCCGTTTTCTGTATATGTGGTGCTGGGGAATCGAACCTAGGGCCTCGTGTATCCGAGGCAGGCACTCTTGCCACTAGGCTATATCCCCAGCCCATCCCCCTGAGCTTTTTTTGATAGTGCTCTCTACCACTTGAACCATAGCTCCACTTCTGTATTTTCGGTTAATTAAGAGTCTCATGGAGCCAGGTACTACTGGTGGCTGACGCCTGCAATCCTAGCTGCTTAGGAGACTGGGATCTGAGGATTGAGGTTCAAAGCCAGCCAGGGCATGAAAATCCACAAGACTCTTCTTTTTTTTTTTGGCCAGTCCTGGGCCTTGGACTCAGGGCCTGACCAATGTCCCTGGCTTCCTTTTGCTCAAGGATAGTACTCTGCCACTTGAGCCACAGCGCCACTTCTGGCCGTTTTATGTATATGTGGTGCTGGGGAATCGAACTCAGGGCTTCATGTATACAAGGCGAACACTCTTGCCACTAGGCCATATCCCCAGCCCTCCACAAGACTCTTATCTCCAATTAACCACCAGAAAACCAGAAATGGCACTGTGGTTTAAGTGGTAGAATGCTAGCCTTGAGCATAAAAGGCTCTTAGGGACAGCACTCAGGCCCTGACTTCAAGCCCCAGGACCCGCACCAAAAAGAAATCTTGGAGGTTGGATGACATTGATTCACACTTGTAATCTTAACTGCTCGTGATGTTGAGATCTGGAGGATCATTGTTTGATGCCCCATCTTAACTCTATCTTTTTTTTTTTTTTTTTTTGGCCAGTCCTGGGCCTTGGACTCAGGGCCTGAGCACTGTCCCTGGCTTCTTCCCGCTCAAGGCTAGCACTCTGCCACTTGAGCCACAGCGCCGCTTCTGGCCGTTTTCTGTATATGTGGTGCTGGGGAATCGAACCTAGGGCCTCGTGTATGCGAGGCAGGCACTCTTGCCACTAGGCTATATCCCCAGCCCTTAACTCTATCTTAAACCAAACAAAAATTAAGACAGCCTGGTGCCGGTGTCTTATGCCTGTACTCCTAGCTACTCAAGAGAGGATGATGTCGGGTGGGGAATATGGCCTAGTGGTAAAGTGCTCACCTCATATGCATGAAGCCCTGGGTTCGATTCGCTACACCACATATACAGAAAATGGCCAGAAGTAGCACTGTGGCTCAAGTGGCAGAGTGCTGGCTTTGAGCAAAAAGAAGACAGGGACAGTGCAGAGGCTGATGTCTGAAGATCCTATTTCAGAGCCAGCCTGGATAGGAAAGTCTGTGAGACTCTTACCTCCAGTTAACCACCAGAAAACCCAAAGTGGCACTGTGGATCGAAGTGATAGTTAGTGATAGAGCACTAGCCTTGAGCCAAAGAGCTCAGGTACAGCACCCAAGCCCTGATTTCTAGCCCCATGACCTACCCCCCCCCACCCCCCCAAGAAAAAGACTATAGAGGCATAGCTCAAGTGGTATTACCCTAGCCTAGCCAAGCACAAAGCCCTAAGTTCAAACCCCTAGTACTCCTTTCCCTGCCCTTCCCTCAGAAAAGACTAGAATGTAGCTAATAGTAAGATTAGGGGAAATACAAGGGAAATCTATAGGTAGAAGCCATTGAGGATGACTTGAAATAACTTGAAAGACAAGGAATATATAGTTTAGTGGTAGAGAGTTTGCTTGGTATATGCAAGGCCCTAGGTTCAATATTCATGGTCACGTTGGGCTTATGACAGCAAAAACTACTAGAGAGAAACAAACTAGTACAGAAATTAACAGGGATTTGAAGTGGTGAGATTCCATTTTTCTCCTTCAAGTATGATCTTGGCCAAGCTTCTTCACTACTTAGTCTCAGTTTCGTGTGTGTGTGTGTGTGTGTGTTATTACCCACTGTTTTAAGTTATTTATGAGTAGATAAGATTTTATGAAGTACTTAAAAGTGGTATATATAGTAAATGTAATTATTGTATCGTTTCATAAGTTTAAAACCCCATCCTTAAAAGAGTTTTTAGTTTTTCGTAGAAGTTACTTATTTGAGATGTTTGCATGCATTCTGTTAAACTATATAAAGTATAAAAATGAGTAATGCAATTTTATTGTGTCCTCAAGAATCTCATAAATCTCTTCAGGTGAAGAGGTGTGAAGGATACAATACTGATGTGTTGTTTAACATTATGTGAACTTTTTGAAGGTTGGAGAGTTACTTAGTTCTACGCTTTTTTCATCAAAAAATTGAGTTCGAGATCTGTCGCACAATTGTAAAAGAGTGAAATTAAGATTTTCAAAGTAGGGGCCGGGAATATGGCCTAGTGGCAAGAGTGCTTGCCTCACATACTTGAAGCCCTGAGTTCCATTCCCCAGTACCACATATATAGAAAACGGCCAGAAGTGGCGCTGTGGGTCAAGTGGCAGAGTGCTAGAAGCCAGGGACAGTGCTCAAGCCCTGAGTCCAAGCCCAGGACTGGCAAAAAAAATAAAAGTAAATTAAAAAAAAGATTTTCAAAGTACTTTAAATGTAGCTTCCTGGTACATCCTAGAAAATGGATGTGTTATGAGTTTGTTGGAGTACAAGTATAGTGGATAGGCATCCTTTTTATGTTAGATTGTTTTAATAAAGGATGCTTTTATGTTAATTGTTTTAATCATTTCACATTGTATGCATATATGAAAATATCACCTCATATACCATAAATACATTAAAATAATAAATTAACAATGAAAAATAGAGCTTTCGTAACTCTAAAAATGCTAGCTAGCATTCTTGAAACTTAAGCACTGGCCAAATACCTCTGCCTTTCATACTTCTAAGAAAGAAGTACTGCTCCTATAAGTTTCTACTTTCATCAGAGGTATTATTTCTTACCTGCACCCCTCATCAGTCAGGATTTTGAATGTCCTGTCTTTCTGGAAATGCTCCAGTCATCCTTTCTGTCCCCACCTCTAACTGATGCAGAGACGTTGCCAACTATCTGATCAGTCTGTTTTGAGCTTTCTACAAGTATATGTCTAGTTTGATATCAGGGATGTTGTAATTTAGTAGTTGAAGAGGAATATTTGGTTGGCATCGGGTGATTTAGTAGAAGGTACTAGCTAGCTAGGCTTAATGTGGGAATTGGATAGGGAATTCAGAAGGAAGCTATCATTACCCAAAAAGTAGAGTCAGAATATGCCATGTTTTAGTAAAGGTGAGCAATTACATCATGGCTAGTATATGGAAGTGGTGAAGTAAAACCATCAATATAGAGGCCTTTATCAAAATTCAGAAGAGAGGGCTGGGAATATGGCCTAGTGGCAAGAGTGCCTGACTCATATACATGAAGCCCTGGGTTCAATTCCCCAGCACCACATATATAGAAAATGGCCAAAAGTGGCGCTGTGGCTCAAGTGGCAGAGTGCTAGCCTTGAGCAAAAAGGAAGCCAGGGACAGTGCTCAGGCCCTGAGTCCAAGGCCCAGGACTGGCAAAAAAAAAAAATTATTTTCAGAAGAAAAGTTGAGGCTATAAATATGGTTTACATATTAGCTACATAATTGTAACAATTTAAACTTAATTTTTGTTACACATAACTGGTCTTTCTAATGATGTTCAGCTAGGAAAAGATAACAGCAGAAGAATGCTGAGCCTAGAACACTGTGACAGGAATTCAGAAGGTAAGAATAGAATCTAGAAAATAAGGCTTCAAAGATTCTAGGGGGAAAGGGTCTGTTTTAGAAAAGTTTAGTAATTAGAAATATCCAATACCCCAAGATACATACATACATGCATATGTGTGTACATATATATAATAAAATATTAAAAAATTATATCTATATATCTATATATAGAGAGAGATATGTGCCAGTTCTGGGGCTTGTACTTGGCCTGGACACTGTCCCTGTACTTCTTTTGCTGAAGGCTAGTGCTCTAACACTTGATCCACAGCTCTGCTTCCAGGTGTTTTGTTTTTAAGTACTTCATAGGAGATAAGAGTCTCACAGACTTTACTGCCCAGGTTGTCTTTGAACTGTAGTCCTCAGATCTTAGCCTTCTGAGTAGCAAGGATTATGGGCACGCACCACCAGCGCCCGACTTTTTTCTTTTTTGTTTCTTACAGCTGGTACTCTACAACATTAGCTACGCCTTCACAAAGATGTGTCTGTCCAGGCTGGCTTTGGCCTGTGATCCTGAAGATACATTTTTGAAATTTGGCCTTTGAATATAATATGAAGAGAAGATGTTTGGTTAATTATAAAAGAAACTTGTGGGCTGGGAATATAGCCTAGTGGTAAGAGTGCTTGCCTCGAATACATGAAGCCCTGGGTTCAATTCCTCAGCACTACATATATAGAAAAATCCAGAAGTGGCACTATGGCTCAAGTGGTAGATTGCTAGACTTGAGCAAGAAAGCAGCCAGGGACAGTGCTCAGGCCATGAATTCAAGGCCCAGGACTGGCAAAAAAAAAAAAAAAGAAAAGGAAGGAACAGAGAGAGAGAGAGGTGGGGGGGGGGGAACTTGTACAAAATGGGGGTAGAGGCAATAATTGCAGAGAACTAAATATTAGCAGTCGTGATCAAGTGAAAGAAAGCTGGTACTGATTACTTAGAAATGTTTGACAGAAAAAGGATGGTGATAAAAGATTGTGGGAAAGTAAAATAAGGTTAAGGTGGCAATATTTTAAGGTGGTTTAACATATGTAAGTAAAATATGTATTAGGAGATTAAAGATGTAAGGGGAAATAAGTGACAGGAAACAGAATAAGCATTGAAGAATATAGAAAAGAAAGAAGTTAACTTAAAAGAAACTATGGTTGGTAGGGAGCTTAGTTCACTTCAGTGGGTTTTACATAATTGTTAAAAGTCATGGGGCACCTTCATTTTCTCCAGGGGCAACCAACTAAGCAGTATTTAAGTGTCAGAAAATTAAGACTTCAGATGGAATAAAATTGATCACAGAAGTATCCCTTTGCACAAGGTGCTATTGGAGTAGAAGCCCAGTTTCTGTACCTTCTGATGACAGTGCTTCTGATAATACTTGAATTCAGGGGAAGCCACAAATCATCGTTGATAGTTAACCTAAGCACCTTTTAATTTTGTTTTTGAAAAACAATCTTCATTCCAATTGGGTCACTGTCTCTTACCTACTTGTCCATTCTTTTTGGAGGCATTGTGGTGCAGAACAAAAGCAGTAGTGTTACTACATTTGATTGGTTTAACAAACAACATGGTGAGCATTGGTACATGAGAGATAATTCAGTAAACTTTATTCTCTTCTTTCTTTCTTTTTTTTTTTTGTTTATTTTCTTAATCTCTTTAGTAATCCTCATCCAAGAAGGTTACCACAGAAAGGAATTCTTTTCACTCAGACCTTTCCTTTTTCCTGTAGATCTCTTGGTTCTAATTGTTGCCTTCTGGAAAAATAAGTAAAAGTTCCTCAGTTGCTTCAGTCCCATTCCATTGACCTGCCTCGTCTTCCTTGGTCTCCTCAGACAGTATGATTGACAGAAATAATGGAATATTCCAGGTATACAGTGTTGCCATCATAGTAAGGGCTATGGCCATACCCCACAAAGCTGACTAAAAGAGGGGCCTCAGGACTAAAACCAGTATTGTCCATCCATTAAAGTGTCCACCTTGGCATAGAAGTAGCTTGTTGCCTTCAAAATTCCCAGAAAACAGCATTTTTCTGACCTGCTTTGTGAGTTAACAATCATACTATAAAAGGAAACATTTTAATAACTGAAAAAATCTGCTCCTCCGATCCTATGTGCAATTAAATACTTTGAGAAGTAGCACTGTAAAGAAAGCTGTTGAACATTGATCACCCTAGCACTTCTCAGATTGATTTGGATTTAGAAACAATACCTTTTAATTTCCCATGGTCCTTGTTTTCCATCTGCCTTTCCTTCTAAGTGCCTAAACTCAAATTGAGGTTGCATACCCCCCAAACATGTTGAGACAGGTAAGCTCTGGGAACTTACATTCCCATATAACATTTCCCTCTTTGATTTATGATTTTACAAGCTGAGTTTCTGTTTGTGAGCTTTTATTTGCCTGAATTATTCTTTATTCCCATATAGCCCAATGCATGGAAAGCTAACAGAATGGAACATAAATCCGGATCCCTTTCCTCTAGCCGGGAGTCTGCTTTTACCAATCCAATCTCTGTTACCAAACCAGTGCTACTGGCTAGTGGCACAGTTCTAAGCTCTCCCAAAGAGGTGAGTGAGGATAATGTAGAGCGTATTATATTACCCTTTTCTAGAGTTGCTATTTCCAATCCAGGTGTGGTAACCCAGCCCCTTCAGCAGTAGAGTCAGGAGGACAGCAAATTTGAGACCAGCATGGGCTATAGAGTGAGACCCTCAAAAGTTGCCATTTTCCCATTATTTATACTAACATGGGAAATCTGACATGTAGTTATAATGCCATTTCTTTTTCAACCATTTACTGAGAGTTACATCTTTACTGATTGATATTTCCCATTAGTATCAAAAATGGGGCAGTACCTTGCAATGAGGTAAAAACTCTAATAGACAAGGCTTGTCTGCATTAGAATGGAATTCTGCTGATACCTGGAGAAAGGGTAAAGTGGTATATTTCATAAGGCAAGAATCTTAACCATAAAAACTGCAAAATTGGAGCTAGGAATGTGTCATAATGGTAGAGTGCTTGCCTAGCATGCACGAAGCCCTGGGTTTGATTCCTCACACCACATAAACAGAAAAAGCAAAAGTGGTACTGTGGCTCAAGTGGTAGAGCACTAGCCATGAGCACAAAGAGGATCAGGGACAGAGCCCAGGCCCTGAGTTCAAGCCCCAAGACTGGCAAAAAAAAAAAAAAAAACCCTGCAAAATTGAATTTTTTTTTTAAATAAAGAAGTTGTTTGTGTTTGGTAAAAGAATGGGCGCCTGTGGCTCACACCTGTAATCCTAGCTGCTCAGGAGGCTGAGATCTGAGGATTGTGGTTTGAAGCTGGCCTGGGCAGAAATGTCCCCATAAAACTCCTATCTTCAATTAACTGCTCAAAAAATGAAAGTGGCACTGTGGCTCAAAGTGGTAGAGTACTAGCCTTGAGCAAAAGAGCTCAGATACAGTGCCCCAACCCTGAGTTCAAGCCCCACAGCCAACAAACACAATGAAAAAGAATGATAAATAGGCTGCTGGAGATCGGTGCCATGTGTAAGTGGCCCAGAAAACCCAGTTCTTGCTCTTTGCTGTCAGGAGCAACTTATTTGTGGTATTTGCCCAGAGTCCCTCCAGTACTACCCCGCCGATGGAGGTGAGCACCACTCGTCTGACCAAGTTGACACGTCGAACCACTGACCGGAAGAGTGAGTTCCTGAAGACTCTGAAGGATGACCGGAATGGAGACTTCTCAGAGAACAGAGACTGTGACAAGCTGGAGGACGTAAGCGCATAGGGGGTTTCTGGTGGTGTAAAGTATTTTCCTTGGTTATAGTGTATTTTTTGGTCATTTGTTTATGTTAGACTTTATTGTCCCAGCCCCCCCCCCACATAAGCCCCATTCTGTGCTCCTGTTTGTGTTTTTCTTGTGAGAAAAAGAAATGACAACATTTTGAAATGTTCCTTTTATCTGTAGGAGAGTCAACCTGCTATATATACAGTCCATAATTTTTTTTGCTTTGTTTTTATTTTTGTGGTTTTGTTTTTTTGCTGACCTTGGGGCTTGAACTCAGGTCCTGGGCCCTGTCTGTGAGCTTCTCAGGCTCAAGGCTAGCATTCTTCCACTTGAGCTTGAGCCATAGTGCCACTTGGAGCTCTTTCTGAGTAGTTTATTGGAGATAAGAGTTTCACAAACTTCCTGCCTGGGATGGCTTCTAACTGTGATCCTCAGTTCTCAGCCTCCTAAGTAGCTTTTTTTTTTTTTTGGTCATGTGGCTTGAACATAGGGCCCAGGCGCTGTCCTTGAACTCTTGCTCCAAGCTAGCACTTCTACTACTTTGAGCCACAGCTCTATGGAATTTCTTTTAAATTACCATTCACTTCACCTACCAAGGGATATCTTGATTGCTTCCAAGTTTTAGGCATGCAGCTGCTATAAACACTAGTTGTCAGCCATGTAATACCAAAAAACTACCAAACTGTCCTCCAGTAGACACCACCAAGTCCCTACCAGGAGCTAATGAAAATTGGTGTTGCTTCATGTCCTCGCTACCATTTGATGATGTCAGTGGTCAGTGTTCTGACATCAGTGTCCTTTTAATAGGTATGTAGTGAATCCTTGGTTGTTTTGTTTTGTTTTTTAATTTTTATTATCAAACTGATGTACAGAGAGGTTACAGTTTCATACGTTAGGCATTGGATACATTTCTTGAACTGTTTGTTACCTCGTCCCTCATTCCCCCCCTCTCCCTTTCCCTTCCCCCCCCCATGAGTTATTCAGTTCATTTACACCAAACAGTTTTGCAAGTATTGCTTTTGTAGTTGTTTGTCTTTTTTTACCCTGTGTCTCTCGATTTTGGTATTCCCTTTCAATTTCCTAGTTCTAATATCAGTATACACGGTTTCCAATATACTCATATAAGATATAGAGATAGTGTAGGTACAACTGTATCCTTATTTTAATTTACATTAAATGGTGATGACATGATGTGGAACATCATTCTATTTGCTTTTTGTGCACATCTTTTGCCACTTTTTATTGTTCTATTGTTGAGTTTAAGATTTGTTTGTATTTATTAGTTCACATTCCTTTTTCTTTTTTTTTTAAGTTGGTTACTTGAATTTATTTATTTTTTTTTTTGTTTTTTTTTTTTGGCCAGTCCTGGGCCTTGGACTCAGGGGCCTGAGCTCCATCCCTGGCTTCTTCCTGCTCAAGGCTAGCACTCCGCCACTTGAGCCACAGCGCCGCTTCTGGCCGTTTTCTGTATATATGTGGTGCTGGGGAATCGAACCTAGGGCCTCGTGTATCCGAGGCAGGCACTCTTGCCACTAGGCTATATCCCCAGCCCGAATTTATTTATTTATTTATTTTGCCAGTCCTGGGGCTTGGACTCAGGGCCTGAGCACTATCCCTGGCTTCTTTTTGCTCAAGGCTAGCACTCAGCCACTTGAGCCACAGCGCCACTTCTAGCATTTTCTATATATGTGGTGCTGAGGAATCAAACCCAGGGCTTTCATGTATACGAGGCAAGCACTTTTTGCCACTAGGCCATATCTCCAGCCCTGTCAGTATCTTGATTATAAATTAGGTAGTAGTAATCCTCCAACTTTGTTCTCTTTCAATATGGCATTGGCTGTTCTAGATCTTTCCCCCCTCCACAAACGTCACAATCAGTTTGTCGATATAACACGTTCCCAATTTCAAGTAGTAAAAATGGAAAACACTGTGTTAAGTGGTTTTGGCTTGTTTTCCACAATCAGTAAGCCAGTGTCTTTCCCTTTCTTTACTGTAGTTGGAGGATAATAGCACATCTGAACCAAAGGAAATTGGAGAGAGAAGCTGTCTTCAGAATGGTCTTTCTCTCCCCATTGTAGAAGAAAGGGAGGTCCTCTCCCACTCCCTGGAAGCAGAGCACAGGTGAGCATGACATCACTAGGAATGATGTCCTTGGATGGCCTGCAGTGAGTCTGATATAGAAACACTTGGGCAGATTTATCCCACAAACATGCCAGTTTTTTTCACAATCTCCCAAGTTTTCATTTATTCTTGATTTCAAATTCAGCTTAAAGCCTCAGTTAGAAATTAGAAAAGGTAGAAGAGCGGGAACTTGCTTCAAGGAACTGTGCTGGCCTACGAGAGCAGTTACAATACAATCCTTTTAAGGGGGCCTTGCAAAGCCTGAAACTCTGTTTCATGGAATCCTGGCAACTAGGTGACAAGGATGGCAGTACCTTCCTAAGCGGGGACTCCAAGAGAAGCTGCTATGCTTTGAAGTAGGAAGAGTACTTACATGTAGAAATAAGCTAAAATGCTCACAGAGAACAAAAGTAAATTTCTTCTTCTATTTGTCTAAGGTAAAGGACTCTTGAAATTGGGCATGTGGCTATTTATACTTTCTTGGTTTTTACTTTTGTTTATTCAGCTAGCTTATTTTTTCAACTGTTTTGGAAAATTCCCATTGAATTACAAGCTTGTCCCACCATGGAGAAGTTCCTTCTCTCCCATCCATTGCTCATAGTCAGGAGTTTGTGGTAGAAGGTAATGCTCTGCCCATGTAGGCTTACTGGTGTCTTATCTTACCTGTCCTTTTGCTTTTATCAGATTATTGAAAGCTATGGGGTGGCAGGAGTATCCTGAAAATGATGAGAGTTGCCTTCCTCTCACAGAGGATGAACTCAAAGAATTCCACATGAAGACTGAGCAGGTATGTCATAAACCATCCCTGGAGACATTAGCCAGTAGGAAAGCAAAGAGGATAGACCCTGCCATTAGGAAGCCTAACTTAAAATAAGAAAAAGACTTTGCAAAAGAAAGTACAAATTACTATGCTAGAAATAGGAAGGGTCCTCAAACTGCCTGGGCAGAAATTTCCAGTGGTGGTTATACAAACCAGGCCAGTGTCTGGGAGATTCTAGAAAGTAACTTGTTTCTTTTATCCCCACAACTCTAGCCTCATTTCAGAATCACAAGGCTGCATTTGAAGTTAAGATCTATGCTCTGAAGTTCTTTTTTTTTTTTTTTTGTAATTTATTTATTAATTAAACAAAAATTTTTTGACAAGGTGTTGTGCAAAAATATGCTCTTAAGTTCTACAAACTTCCTTGAACTGAAATAAAACTTCATTTAAAGCACTAATGAAAACAAGTCCTATAAAGGAACTGTGGACTAATAAGATCTAACCACTCAACTCCTAGAAATAGGGAATCTCTCCAGGTGCCTGTAAGTCTCTACTCAGGAGGCTGAGATCTCAGGGTCATGGTTTGAAGCCAGCCCAGGAAGGAGAGTCCACGAAACCTGGTTGGTTGGTTATGAGTCTTGGGGCTTGAACTCAGGGCCTGGGTGCTCTCTCTAAGCTTTTACACTTAAGGCTATCACTTTGAGCCACTGTACCACTTCCTGTTTTATGGTGGTTAATTAGAGATATGAGTCTTACGGACTTTTCCTCCCTGGGCTGACTTAGAACTGCAATCCTCAGATTTCAGTGTTCTGAGTAGCTAGGACAGCAGGTGTGAGCCATGAGTGCCCAGTTTCCATGAGATTCTTTTTTTCAATAAACTACCAAAAAAGCCAGAAGTGGAGCTGTGGCTCAAGTAATACAAGCACTAACCTAAGCAAGCCCCAGGATAGGCACTGCCTCCCCACCTAAAGAAAAAGTAAAAAGAAATGGAGACTCTCAACCCACCCCAGATACTCTGAATCACAATGTGACTTTTTATTTTGTGTCCGTCCTGTGGCTTGAACTCAGGCCTGGGCACTGTCCCTGTGCTTTTGTGCTCAAAGATAGTATTACCACATGATCCACAGCTCCACTGTCAGCTTTTAGGTGGTTAATTGGAGATAAGAGTCTCTAGGCCTTTCCTACCTAGTCTGAAGCATAATCCTCTGATCTCAGCCTCCAGAGTAGATAGAATTTACAGGCATGAACTTCTGGCATCCATCTAGAATGTAACTTTTTGTTTGTTTATTTATTTATTTTGCCAGTCCTGTTGCTTGAATGAGAGTCTAAGCACTGCACCTGAGCTTCTTTTGCTCAAGGATAGCACTCTATCACTTGGGCCACAGCACCACTTCTGGCCTTCTTTGTTTATGTGGTACTGAGGAATCAAATCCAGGGCTTCATGTATGCGAGGCAAGCACTCTACCAATAACGCACATTCCCAGTCAGAGAATATGATTTTTCAAAAGATCCTTAGGGGGGCTGGGGATATGGCCTAGTGGCAAGAGTGCTTGCCTCCTATACATGAGGCCCTGGGTTCAATTCCCCAGCACCACATATACAGAAAATGGCCAGAAGTGTCGCTGTGGCTCAAGTGGCAGAGTGCTAGCCTTGAGCAAAAAGAAGCCAGGGACAGTGCTCAGGCCCTGAGTCCAAGCCCCAGGACTGGCCAAAAAAAAAAAAAAAAAAAAGATCCTTAGGGCTGGGAATTCAGCCTAGTGGTAGAGTATTTGCTTTATACATGAAGCCCTGGGTTTGATGCCTTACTGAGGCTCAAGGGGTAGAGTGCCAGCCTTGAGCAAAAGAAGCCAGGAACAGTGCTTAGGCCCTAAGTTCAAGCCCGAGGACTCCCCCCCCCCAAAAAAAAAAAAAAAAGATCCTTAGATGCGCTATTAATGTTTGAAAAACACTATTTTCTTGTAAAATTTCCAAAGGCCCTTCTATGCCATCTATACCATACTGTCGCCAACCAAAATGAGGTCTGCTCTTTTTTTTTCTGAATAATTATTTATTGTCAAAGTGATATACAGAGGAGTTACAGTTTCATTCGTAAGGCAGTGGGTACATCTCTTGTACAATTTGTTGCGGTCTGCTTTTGACCAATTCCTGTGGACCAGTGTTGTCGTTAATAGGGTTTCATTTTTCTTTCTATTCCATGCTAACCACAGCTGAGAAGAAATGGCTTTGGAAAGAATGGCTACTGGCAGGGCCGCAGTTCCAGCCTGTTTTCTCCTTGGAGGAATGCCTGTAAAGCAGAGTTTGAGGACTCAGACACAGAAACAAGTAGCAGTGAAACATCGGATGACGATGCCTGGAAATAGGCATACAAACGTTGACAGTTAATCTGACCCAGTAAACTCGGCTTGTGTGCTTAGGGAATGAATACACACAAGAAATTGTTCTTTTCCTTTTCTTACATTGTTGAATATGTTGTGCACAAGGGAAATAATCATATCCCAAAGAAAGAGCAATTGGCTTGCTTAGCTTTTGTTCTTGTTCCCTGTTAGCCGCTTAGTAGAGAGGTTTGTGTGGTGGGAAAGATTTGTAAATGACACAAATACAGAGTCTATGCGGGGCGACGCACAAGTAGGAGCTGGCAAGCGCAGGCGCGGAGAAGAGGAGACGCTGGTCTGCAGCAGCGGCTTCTACTACCAGCCCTCGGGCACTCACCCTGTGCTCAAGCAATCATTGTCAATGACAAAGTGACTATTGAAGTTTATAATTGTATTAAATTAATGCTAATAATTTGGATATTTTATTTTATTTTTGGCTGCTCGGGTAACATTAGCCCCTTAACCAAGCATTTGTGGTTGTTTGCTTTTGTTTTCTTTTTCCTTGGGTACAGCTGTAAAATATTTGGATTTAGGAAAATGTTGTGTTATTCTTGCAGCCTTGATATTCAGGGTGGATTGTAAAATATAAATTTTTGTGAGATTTCAAAGATTAAGATTATTTTGATAACATTATTTACAGATTTAAAAGGTGGTTATCACAAGTCTTGAGGGGGGAAAACTACTGCATAAAATAACTAACTTGGAATAAATATTTTGCATCAGTTTGGATTGTCTTGTGTAAGAAGTATATTTTCTTTAAATTTAGAGGCTTAATTCTTTTTAGGGAAAATACTTTCAGAGTCTGGGGGGAAGACTGAAATTAGGCACACTTGTTTCTCCCTTCAGCAAAGTCTCTTAGAGACATAGAAAAACCTGTGCAATAAATGATCAGTAGCCAGAAACCAAAATCTCTTTCTAGAAATTATTTTTCAGTGGCCCTGTATTTACCAATGTATGTATTCTAACAAAGGTCTATGCCTCTAAATTGGAACTTGGAGGAGAAAGACTTGAGGCATGGCTGCCTTTGTACCCAGTGGTGAAGCAGGGTTTTTTCAATTCAACCAATACTCCCCCAAGTCCCTAATATATGTCCCAGGCATTATGTAAGGCTGTAAGGCAAGGAGCACCTACCCTGAAGGAGACAGTAAACAGCAGGAATCTTTGGCCAAGTAGCAGTTATTTCACATATATATGTATACAATGAGTAAGATCATACCTAATGGGACTCTCAAGAACTCCAGAAATAACTAGTGTCATTACATGTTAGATAACTAGTAGTGCAAGCTCTGAGACAGATAGGATAGAGGCAGAAATAGCAGGACATGCTAGATCCTAAAGAGCCACTAATATAGTATTAGTATCTCTGGCATAGAGTCACTATATATCATTATAGTACCTACTGCTAGTAATACATTATAAGGGATTCAAATGCCAACTACAAAGATGCTATTTTCAGTAGGGCAGCAAGAATTATTTCACTGAATGTCTAGTGTGTGCACAATCATGCGCATGCTTCCACGCCCACGTGTACACAAATGCACTTGCTGTACTGAGGGCCTCAAGCTCTGACTCCTCTTTCTCATTCACCACAATTAGTCCCCTAATGCTTGGCCACATCTCTAGTTCTAGCTTTTTTTACTGGTTAATTGAAGATGAGTCTTGAGGATTTGTCTTCCTGTGTTGGCTTTGAAATGAGATCCTTAGGGGCTGGGGATTTGGCCTAGTGGCAAGAGAGCTTGCCTCGTATACATGAGGCCCTGGGTTCGATTCCCCAGCACCACATATACAGAAAACGGCCAGAAGTGGCGCTGTGGCTCAAGTGGCAGAGTGCTAGCCTTGAGCAAAAGGAAGCCAGGGACAGTGCTCAGGCCCTGAGTCCAAGGCCCAGGACTGGCAAAAAAAAAAAATAGAAATGAGATCCTTAGATTTCAGCCTCTTGAGTAGCTAGGATTACAGATGTGACTAACCAGGGCCTAGCTGGAGGAAGGAATTCCTTTCTAGACATGATTTCCTCATCTGATAGATGCATTATATTCTCCCCACGTTGCATTGCTTTAGCTGTGTTACTTCCCCTACAGCTGTGAAAACAAGTTACTCTGAAGAGTTAACAGTATGGAGGAAGGAGACTCCAGACAAACTGTCCCAGGTGTTTCTATGCCTGGACAAGATCACTAAGTGGCTTTATGGAAAAGATTATACATTGGGGCTGGGAATGTGGCTTAGTGATAGAGTGCTTGCCTAGAATGCACGAAGCCCTGGGTTCAATTCCTCAGTACCACATACACAGAACGAACTAGGTGGTGGTGTGACTCAAGTGGTAGCATGCTAGCCTTGAGCAAAAAGAAGCTCAGGGACAGTGCCCAGGCCCTGAGGTCAAGCCCCAGAACTGGCAAAAAAAAAAAAAAAATAATAATAATAATAATAAATGATACATTACTGATAGAGGCTATCAAATGGATAGAAGTGGAATAATGGTCCAGCAACTCCAGGAGGGAACTGATCCCTTCTATCATCGTCTGGGAGCACGGTGCTGTTGACCATACCTGTTATCCTAGCTACTCTGGAGGCTGAGATCTGAGGATTGCAGTTGAAAGCCAGCCCGAGCAGGAAAGTCCACGAGACTTATCTCCAGTTAATCACCATGAAACCAGAAGTGGAACTGTGGCTTGAAGTGGTAGAGTGCTCTCCTTGAGCAAAAAAAGAGCCCAGAAACAGGACCCAGACCCTGAGTTCAAGTCCTGTGACCAGCAGGACAAAATAATCCTGCCTGGGACCCCAAGGTGCAATGTTAGTCTTTGTAGACTCATGCAGTGGCAATGAGTGAAAACAGACTTGGTGACAGTCTTCAGGTGCTTCCAAAAGTGGCAAGACCTCCCAACCCGTTCTCCTGACCTGCCCAGACTTGTAGTTGCTGCCTGGGAGATAGGGCTCCTCCCCAAACATAAGCTTCAAGACCTTGTAGTCGCCACAGGCCTGTTCCTTTCCCTCTGCCTCTGGCTTTTTCATCCTCTGCCTGCCATTCTGCAGGATTCTCTTGCAGACAGCAACCAGGTCCCATCACTATGCCCTCCTCCGGGCAGCCAGGGCTCCTGCCCTGTGGGTCCTGTGGCATGGCTTTTCGCTCTGGGGCCTTGCTGGCCACTCACACCCGGCGCTTGTGCATTGGCCACTTGAACCAGGCGCTGACACTTGGAGCACAGCCCTCAGCAGCCACTGAGCCCCAGGGCATCACGGTAAGGGCTGCCTCCGTGGCCAGGGGGCTGCGTACCCGGCCAGCTGGACTCAGGTTGCTTCACTTCTCCCTGACCTCAGGTTGTGTCTCAAGAACCTGGAAGCAACTCACGTCAAGGGACCAGCGAGTCTGCTCTAAGGAGTTTAACAGAACAGGTACGTCCCAAACCAGCCTTTCCCAAGTCTACAAACTCGGGGTGCCCTCTTCCCCCTCATGCCCTGAGGTCCACACAGCTGAGATTGCTCCCACTGTTCTTTCCAGGTGCATTCCTTGAGGCAGGCGCTGCAGGAGCTGCGGCCCCGGGCTCCACAAGCCGCCCCCGAGGCGGCCAGCAGCCTGGGCGAGCGGCTGCGTGCGCTGCAGGGGACTCACGCCCAGCGCATGGTGGACATGGAAGCACAGGCCCGGGTCCTGCAGCGCTGTGGGGATGGTGAGCGAGACAGAGGCCAGACGACAGCCTGCCTCTGTCGCATGATTCTTCTGACCACTCTTCCTTACTACTCCCTTGGTGTCTCAGAACTGAAACAGCGGCTTCAAGCTGTAGCCCTGGCCCGGGACAGAACATGGCACCTGTTCGGCCTGGAGCAGGAGCTTCGAGAACTTAGGGCCGAGGCCTGGAGGACACAGGGGGTGCTACAGGCCCTGGGGGCGCGTGTTGAGGAGCTACAGCCCAAGATGGGGTGAGACTCTGGGTCCCCTACAGCTCAGGAGCCGCCACCCAACACACACACACCCCCCCTCCTACCTCGGCCAGAATGGGCAAGGAGGACAAAGGTCAGGCCCCTGACGCCATCTTCTTGCCGCAGGACGGGGCTGCGGGCCTGGCCAGATGTTGAACTCTGTTTCCCGCGGCTGCCAGCCAACCCAGGAACCTTGGCCGCCGAAATCGGGTGAGGACTGGGCACGGGATGGCTGTGGAGCCATCCGATGTGGTCCTTGCTCAATCCTGCGACGACCCCCCCACTTTCCTCCCATGCTCTATAGGGCCTTCCGTGAAGCCTACATGCAAGGTGGAGGTCGGGACCCTAGTGTTCTGGCCAAGATACATCAGTTGCAAATGGAGGCCTCGGCACTGGCGCTGCGGCGGTCGCAGAACCACAAGGGTGAACTAGAGGGAGTGGGGGGCAGCCAGGGGAGCTGGGAGAAGAGTGGGCGAGGCAGGGCGGCACTGGCATGGAAGCCATCCAAGCGAAAGCCCCAAGATTGGAAACGTGGGTGGTCTTTGTGACTGAAGCCCAAACGCTGGAGAGCTGCCAGCTGGGCCACCCCGATTCTCCCGTCATGGGTGACAGGTAAAACCGGTTAATTGCAGAAAAATCAAGTGCCACTTCCAGGGATCTTCTAGTAATGGAAGCTGAAAACCAGCGCCTGGAGGCAGAAATTCTGGCCTTGCAGATGCAGAGGGCTCCTGGTCGCACATACTGGGGTCAGTGAAAACTCCAGGCCCATCCCTAAAAAGGGACAGAGGGATCGTGCATGTGCAACAAGACACGCATGTAGGGGCTGGAAATGCGGCCTAGTGGCAAGCGTGCTCCCCTCATATACATGAAGACCTAGGTTCCATTCCTCAGCACCACAGATATAGAAAAGGCCAGAAGTGGTGCTGTGGCTCAAGTGGTAGAGTGCTAGCCTTGAGCAAAAAGAAGCCCCAGGACTGGCAAAAAACAAAACAAAACAAAAAAAAAACAGGCATGTATAATTTAACAGACATGCTCCTCCCCCCACCATGCACATCTTGTGTTTGGGAGTATGTCTGCATCTATAGCAATTACTCTTTTCCTCTGCCCCTAGATTGGGGACAGCCAAGAGTTGTAGCAGATCTCAGTCCACTCCTGAGGGGGAGGGGAGATCCCCCAATCCTCCCTCCACCTGCGGCACCCCCGCTGCCACCATTTCCAGGTGCCACAAACAGTCCAATCAGTGGTGCTGCAAAGGCTGTGAGTACCTGCGGGACCAGAGTGGGGACTGGGGTCAGTTCTAAAGCATGGCAGCTTGGAGGCTTTCTGGACATCAGCATTCTTCCCCACACCAGCTGCTTCCTGGAACCGTGACCAAGCACCGGTGGCTGGATCCAAACTCCCTGTTGCCTGCACCTGATGTTCTGGGCCCTGCACCCTATGACCCTGGGTGAGGGCCTGCTTCCTCCTTTGACAACCTCTGACTTGGCCACTATTGCTATTTAAGAACACCCACTAGGACCACACAGGACTTGGGGAGTGACGGGGTGGAGAGGACTTGACAAGAGTTTGCTGCTTTCTGTTCAACCTCCAGGGCTGGCCTTGTCATTTTCTATGACTTCCTGCGGGGCCTTGAGGCTTCTTGGATTTGGGTACAGCTAGTGACTGGCTTGGCCAGAGATGGACAGGATACAGGAGGAACCACCGCGCTGCCCCCAGCTGTCTGCTTGCCTCCTCCCCCAGCTCCTGGACCTATGGGCAATTGTGCCATCCTTGCCAGCAGGCAACCTGTACCCAGGTCAGTAGGGGGAAGTAATTTTATCCTGAGGCTTGTATGCAGAGCTCATTGGCCCTGAGGGCTAAGACCTATGAAATCTCTGGTAAGGGACTTAGGCACTAGTTTCTAACAATGTTTTGGATGTTTTACAGGTTACCCCCATCACCATCTGTATCTTTAGTCTGTAAACTCCAGGCCTGTCAGGGAGTGGAATGGGCCAGGGCACAACCAAAAGCTTGGACCTCACTAGCACTATTTGACCAGAACCGGCGAGTGCTAAGTGGCCGCTGGCGCCTCCCACTTCGAACCCTTCCCTTGGACTCCAGTCTCAGCCTTGGGCAGCTCAATGGAATTCCCCAGGTGAGTGTGGAGGCTGAGGGCAGAGTCTGCTCCAAGGTACAGATGCAGTACCATTTCACCTCCCCAGGCCGGTCAGGCTGAGCTCTTTCTACGGCTGGTGAATGCAAGAGATGCAGACGTCCAGGCATTGGCAGAGATCAACCCAGTAAATGCCCAGGAGTACCACTACCCACCAATGGTGAGGGCTCTACTACTGCTGGGGACACCAGTGATGATCGTTCAGCTTCTGTTCATTGTGTTCCTGTCAGTACCAAATGTTCTTCCTTCAGAACCTGCCCCCTCTGCCGTCTGGCTTAGACATGCCTTCTCCCACTCCACAGGTGCCCAGCTCATCTCCACCGGAAGCGCATTCCCTTGCCCCCAATGCTGGCTTTGTGGACCCGGCACCCTCAGCAGAGCTTTGTCAGAATCAAGGTTAAAAACAAGCCTGAGCCCCCACCACAGCTTTGACCAACTTCCAGGCCTATAGCTCTTCTACCAGTGCATTGATGGGAGTCCATAGGGAACTGCACCCGTTTTCCTTTTGGTACCTAATTAAAATTAAATTACATTAACTGGCATTTAAGATCAGTTTTATTGCCAAATCTGATTTAAATCCCAGCTTCCTCATGACTTCCATGGAAACCTATTGTCCAGGGTAAGACACCCATATACAGAGACTATCTGAAGCTAAGTTTCATATTGGGCTTAACCCCAGATCCCAGTCACTGGAATCTGGGGTCAAATGTCACCTACCAACTATGTCTTGACAAAAAAAATGGGAGAGAGGGTACACTATATATAGTCAGCCAAGGCAACTATTTCTTATATCTGAGAAATTCAAATTGGCTCTGGGCAACAGTCACTGCTCAGAATTTGCACCCAATATTGCATGGTACATACATTTTTTATTTCTGCCAGTCTTGGGGGCTGGAACTCTGAGCCTGGCACTGTCCCTAAGCCCTTTTTTGCTCAAGGCTAGCACTGCCACTTGAGCTACAATGGCACTTCCAGCTTTTTCTGGTGGTTACCTGGATGGTAGGAGACTCCCTCAGCTCACTCAGGGGCTCTCACAGAACCGTCTGGACATCAGTGAGCGCCTACTGAGATGCCATTATCAATGACAGCACCCCATTGTCCCTGAACACCCAGAAGTGCCTCAGCCCCATATTCCCCACTAAATGCTCCAGGCAGCCCAGGATCCCATGGTAAGATCTTTAAACACAACTCCAGAAGACCAGAAGCTTTTTAATAGCATCTTTATTAAGTCCAAACTGCAGACAGTGTAACATCCAAGTGTTGTCGTATTTTGACCTTCTGTACAGAAAATAGCAAATATAACTCTAGCAGCAAGCCTCCCTTCCCATTACATCCAATTGTTTACTATCACCTCAGTCCCAGCCCCTTTCCAATGAGAGTGCAACTAAGCACACCAACTGTTTTCCTTTTCCTCAGTGACCACTTCCAAGTTTTCTTCAGGGTTCTTTTTCCTGGACAGCATTATGACCCTAGAGACCAGATGAACCTGTCTACTGAACCACTTCATTTTCAGCACCAAGCAGCAAGTGTTTTGTAGCCCCCATCCAGGGACAGCACCACTGAAAGTTTACAACACAGAGGAATTCAGTCAAGTATTTGATAACATATATAGCACCCATGGAAGATGAAGAGCCTACAACAGCCACACTTGATCTGATTACCACATAAGACAGGAATTGTCCAACAGATCGATACAGAAAAGGGGACCCTTCTGGCTATACAATATAAAAACCTTGAGAGCCCCAAGGCACAATGAAAAAAGCCATCAAAGCCTCAACCTTTGCTTACAATTTTTATTGAAGTTATACAAAAAGAATCCCCAAAAGTGAAAAAATACATTATATACAAAAACACTTTCCCTTAGGAGGGAACCTCTGGCTCCCTCTCTTAACTCGCAGTGCTTTCAACTGTAGCTCCTGCATCCACCTTCCCCTCCACGGCTGACCGGCTTTCAGGCTGAAAAACAAACAAGGAGCCTGGGTGTGAGTGACTATTTTAAGCTATTACAACATATAAAATAGAAGAAACGTAGCATGCTTGCTCCAAATACTGAGCACAAGGCCCACAAAATAAAAGGATTTCTTAGGAGTTTACTTTTTAATAGGGTTGGCAAAGCTAATAATCACATGAGATAGAAAAGATCAAGCAGGGGCTGGGAATGTGGCGTAGTGGCAGTGCTTGCCTAGCATGCATAAAGCCCTGGGTTCAATTCCTCAGCACCACATATATAGAAAAAAGCTGGAAGTGGCGCTGTTTCTCAAGTGGTAGAGTGCTAGCTTCGAGCAAAAAGAAGCCAGGGACAGTGCTCAGGCCCTGAGCTCAAGCCCCAGGACTGGCAAAAAAAAAAAAGGAAAGAAATGATACAATGGTCTTGAGATTAGGTGCCTTCTCATTCATTAGAGGCAACTTGTGGGATAAAGGGCTCATTTGTGAATGCATTTTATATTCTATAACCCAACTATTTCTACTGCACACTTGAACAATCCAAATGGGACCATGCACTTGGGAGAACTGGTTTCCCACAGCCTGAGAAGGCAAAAGGACAAGCCCTGCTTAACTGCCCACCTCCTCCTCCATGCTTTCTGAAACGTCATTTCCACTGGGGAGAGCATCCCCACTGCCTCCATTCACCTCCGGCTCTTGTTTGGCTTTCTTTGCATCATCTTTCCGGGGGCTCTCGTCCTCTGGTTTTCTCTAAAGATATAAGTGTGAAGGCTTTACAAGGGTGCTTAGTGTTTTTAAAAGACAACTAATACAAACATGTAACTCTGATGGTAAAAATGTCCTGAACACTAGGGCTGTCGACTCTGTGTCTGTCTTCCTAGTAGTGACAGAGCAGTCGACCTATACTCAACAAAATGAATTAAAGTCTCCTCCAATATACTATAAAGGCAGGGTAGGGCAGGTGTGAGAAACAGCAGTGTGAACAGTGACAAACACAAAATGAATTCCTGTGCTTCAGTAGTCAGTAAACAAGCAAAAGTAAGTGACTCCAAACAGAGAAAGAATTATTGGAATTATAGGCAGAGCTTCATACATAGCAGGTTTGGGGGATTATTTTTTAGACAGGATAGCTACATGCACCAGGCTGATCCTGGAGACTTGCCAGCCTTAGGATCAGGGTACCACCCACACCACCCACCATATTGCTAAAACACGGCCAAGGGAAAACCTGCTGGTTTCCTAAGATGCACTCATCAGATCAAGAACACACAATCAGATTTCCTGATAGTCTAAGAGTGTATCACTGTCCATTAGGAAGGATTCCCTACCCTGCTACAAGTTGGCAAAAGGTGTAGAAGAGACAAATTTTACCTTCTTTCTGACAAGGTGGGAAATATCAGTAACACAATTTGATGAAGAAGCACCATCGGTTGGTTTTCTACTGGCAATCTGACAGGAAAAAAAAAAAAAGGAACACTTTGTCAACAAGTATGTAAGCTGTAAAACCACAATGAAGTACAAAACACCTGAATACGTACCGTGGAGACCGAAGAACTTCCTCCACTGGAAGTGAAACCAGAAGTAGAGCTCTCTACCTGTGAGAGATGAGAAACCCAAGTAGGATTCAGGAAGAACCTGGCCTATACTGTCTTACAACAGGTGCCCTTTCACCTAAGTACCTTATTAAGGTATCAGATGCTACTGGACTCTCTAAAGTAATCAGCAGAGAATATTATTATTCACCTTAATGTTGGCCCTGGAGCTTGAATTCGGACTGCTAAGCACTGTCCCTGAGGTTCTTATATGTAATGTAATGTTAGCACTACCATTGTAAACATAGTTCCACTTACGACTTTTTTGGTAGTTTATTGGAGGTAAGAGTCTCACAGACTTTTCTGCCTGGGTTGGCTTCAAAGTGAGATCCTCAGGTCTCAGCCTCCTAAGTAGCTAGGATTACAGGCATGAGCCACAAATGTCTGGATGAGAATAAGTATTTAATTACACCTTCGCAACAGAAAGTTTCCTGACATCCTAGCAGGCCTATCATTTGTATTAAAAGCTCACGCTAGCTGGGTGCTGGTCGCTCATATCTATAATCCTAGCTACTCAGGGGGCTGACATCTGAAGATCGTGGTTTGAAGCCAGCCAGGGTAGGAAAGTCTGTGAGATTCTCATCTCCAACTAACCACCAGAAAATGAAGTGGAGCTGTGGTTCAAAGTGGTAAAGCGCTAGCCCTTGAGCAAAGGACATCAGGGAGAGCACACAGGCCATGAATTCAAGCCCCACGACTGAGGGGGGAAGCCTCACATTAACCAGGTCAACCAAGACAGAGAAATGTTTACACACAAAATAGCACAGAATTTAAACCCCAACAATCTGGCTCCAGAATGAATTCTCTAACCACTGTAGTACTTGTACTACTGCTGCTTGATAGAAACATTAACATCAGCCTCATTCTGATCACCAACTCTCCCCGGAAACCAAGTCACAATGAAAAGTCCCTAGCAAATGGAAGAGGAAACTAAACGAACCAGAGTAGCTTTCAGAGCCAATTCAGCTACATTCCCACTACGCTGGGATTCCTTTGCATCTTCTATCTTCTCTCTAATTTCAGGTAGTAGTTCCTTCAGCTCCTCAATTTCTTTCTCATATTCAGTAAGTGATCCTTCAGCTTCCTTCATCTGCTCGTTCAGGACAGCTACAAAGAATAGGCCATCAGTAACAAGTATCACGAAAAGGGTGCGTGTGCGTGTGCGTGCGTGTGCGTGCGTGTGCATGTGTGTGTGTGTGTGTGTTGATCCTGGCTTTCCTGGCTTTAGCCCAGGGCCTGGGTACTAGCACTTTACTACTTAAGCCACAGCCCCACTTCCAACTTTTGGTGGATAATTGGAGATAAGAGTCTCACGATCTTTCCTGTCCAGGATGGCTCTGAACCATGATTCTCAGATCTCAGTCTCCTGAGTGACAAGGATTGTAGGAGTGAACTACCAACACCTGGTCCATCCCCCTCCCCCCATTATCCTGGTCAATTACTAGATCAAAGAAGTACTGCTCACCCATTCTCTTCTCAATAACTTCAATAGATTTACTGAACTGTGCCACTGCCTCGTCGTATTGAGAGTTGTACCCATAGGCCAACCCCAGCTGATAGTGAGTCTCTGCGAGGAGACGGTCGTGGGCCTCCAAATACTGCTCTTGCAGGTTTAGGCAAGCCTGGAACTCCTCCACAGCTTGAGTATAATTCTCTAATGAAGGGAGAAAGAACAACTTAGAATTTGATAGCATTAACAGGACTTCCAAAATGCAGACAGCTGTCAGGAATGCACTCTCATTTTACATTTCATTTTGTTATCTCTGGGACCTTTTTAAAATTTGTTGTTTTTGGGGCCCTGGGGCATGGCCCCAGGGCCTGAGCACTGTCCCTGGCTTCTTTTTGCTCAAGGCTAGCACTCTACCTCTTCAGCCACAGTGCCACTTTTAGCCGTTTTCCATTTATGTGGTGCTAGGGAATCAAACCCAGGGCTTCATGTATACCAGGCGAGCACTTTACCACTAGGCCATACTCCCAGCCCTCTCTGGGACCTTTGACTGCATAGAAAGACAAAATATAAAAATTCCAGGTCTGGGAATATGGTTTAGTGGCTACTAGAGTGCCTACTTAGCATGCATGAAGCCCTGGGTTCTACTCCTCAGCACCACATAAACAGAAAAGGCCAGAAGTGGCACTGAGGCTCAAGTGGTAGAGTGCTATCCCCAGGACTGGCAAAAAAAGAAAAACTCCACTAGCTCAGTAGTATTTACTAGCATGCCCAAGACTCGGGTTTAATCCAACACTGAGGAGACAAAGCAGACAAAACACCAATGCTGAACACCAGTGGCTACTTGAAATTGGGATGACTGCAATTCAAGCCATCCAAAGCATACACACGAGATTCACTAGCTGGGTCTGGTAGTGCATATCTGTCATCCCAGCTAGGTTGGCAGCCTAATACAGGTGCATTTCTGTTCAGGCACTCACTGAGCAAGATCTCATCTAAAAATAACCTGGCCCCCACAAAAAAACAAGTCCAAGGCCATAAGTTTAAACCACATTACTACTAAAAGGAGGGAAAAAAAATCCCATTAAAAGGGGCTCAGCAGGTACCAGTGGCTCATGCTACACAGGAGGCTGAGATCTGAGGACCATGGTTGGTTTAAAGTCAGCCCAGGCAGTAAAGTCCATGAAACTCTCATCTCCAATTAACCATCAAAAGGCTGGAAGTAGAGCTGTGGTTCAAAGGGGTAGAGCACTAGTCTAGAACAGAAGAGCTCAGAGATAGCACCCAGACCCCGAGTTCAAGCCTCATGAGCGACAAAAAAAAAAAAAAAAAAAAAGGTGGTGTGGCATGATCACCTGTAGTTCAGTGATAGAACCTATCATCCTGGATCTGATCCCTAACACCTAAAAGGGAAACCCATTGAAACACTGTCTAGTACCTTGCAGAAGATTGTTAACTATTCTACGGACTGCAGAGAACTCAAACCTGTCTTTTGTTATTACTTTTCAAGGTGTGATCTTCCTGCCTTAGTCTCCAGAGTGTCAAGACATCTATTGTCTTTTTTAAAACCAACTAACCATAGCCAGTAAGGTTGACTTATAAAAATATCTTAATAGAGGTTAGAATGGAGACATGAGGTGTTGGGGATTTAGCTTGGCCTTAAGGGGGGGGGGGGGCAACTAGGGCTCCCTTAGAGACCTCCCCCAGCCCTGGGGCTGCGGAAGGTAGTCCCTCCCACCTTTCCGGCTTCAACTGGAAGAGAAGCAAAGCAGCTCTCGCCCCTGGGGGTCCAGCACATGTGCAATGGCGGGGGATCCCAGAAACTCAATCCTTGGGGGGCTGGATCTCCGCCAATAAAGGAAGTCCCGTGACATCACCTGAGGAACAGTCCTTGTGGCCAACCAGTGGCCGATCTCCTGTGCCCACCTTTGGGGGTATATCTGTTGGCTCCTCATTTGAATAAACCAGAACGCCCCTGAGGCTTTCTCCGGGACTCCCACGAGTCCGTGTCTTTTCTTAGAAGGGCATGAGGAGTCTCGTTTGGCCATGTGCACTGAGGCTTACCCGTGTCCCTTCACTCCACCCTGGGTGCCCGCAGGTCAGGTGCCCAGGGGAGAAGGTGAAAAGGGGAACACACTTAAGAGAGAGTAATCTTAGCATCCCCGGACCCAGGGGAGGTGAATCTAGCCTGGCAATGAGGGAGGTTATTTTTTTTTGCTCTAGCCACAGCACCACTTCTGGCCATTTTCTGTATACGTGGTGCTGGGGATCGAACCCAGGGCTTCATGCATATGAGGCAAGCACTCTTGCCACTAGGCCATATCCACAGCCCTATGAGGGAGGTTAAAGGAGACAATACAATGAAAAATACATTACCAGATTCAACACTAACTTCTCCAAGTTTAAGGTGTGCCTGTGCAGCATAAAGCTGGGCTTCTTTTGTTTCTTGTCTAAAAGAAAGGAAGTTCATCAGAGAAACTTCAACAGTACTAACTGCTTTCTACTTTCAGGCACTGAACTCCCACCCCCCGATTATGGCCTAGAAGCACAAAGAGTTTACCTTTTAAATATGATCTTTGCTAAATCCAGCATATCCCAAGCAAGCTCTAGGTTCCCAATCTCCTCTTCTTCATTTTCCTGAGATATTAAAAAAAGGATAGCAACAAGCATTCATAAGTATAATCTGAATTTACTAAGGCTTAATTTTTTTAAAATGCTGATTACAAGTCCCTAAAATCTACAGAATGGGCACTTATACAGTTTCTAACTTAAGTCTATGACTTTTGTTAGTAAAACAAATCATGATATATTATGTCCAGTCAGGATGAGATAGATCAGTCCATTCTAAAGTGAATAAAGGGTCTCTAAATAATGCCTAAACTAGTAACTTCTAGAAGAAATTAGGTTAGGAAGCTGGGTGGCAGAGGTTCACAACTCCAATCCTAGCTACTCAGGAGGCTGAAAGCTGAGGATCACAGTTCAAGGCCAGCCCATGCAGGAAAAGTCCGTGAGACTCTTATCTACAATAAACTACTCAGAAAAGGCCAGAAGTTGTGCTGTGGCTCAAGTGGTGGAGTGTTAGCTGCTTTCAGCAAAAGAAGCTTAAGGACAGAGAACAGACCCAGAGTTCAAGCCTCAGGACTACTGCTTCAGGTTGTTGTAAAAAATGTCATTAAGGGACTGGGAATATGGCCTAGAGGTAGAGTGCTTGCTGTGTATTCATGAAGCACTACATATACAGAAAAAAAGCCAGAAATGGCACTGTGGCTCAAGTGGTAGAGTGCTAGCCTTGAGCAAAAAGAAGCCAGGAAGGAAAGAGTGCAAGTCCCATGGACTACACACATATACACACACAGAAACTCAATTACAAATCATCAAATAGAGATTAAGATTTTTTAAAAAGCCAGGGATAGTGCTCATCAGGCCCTGAGTTCAAGTCCCAGGGCTGGCAAAAAAAAAAAAGTAGGTAGGATTGAGGAATGTGACTTAAGTAGTATACAAATATAGTAGATAAATAACTTACTTTGTTTTCAACAACAGATTCATTTGGTGTTTCTTCAGACTTGTCATTTTCTTTGTCTTCTTCTTCTGAGCCTTCAGTTTCTATAAACAAAAGTATCTCAGTATTGAGACTATAACTAAGGGTACCTTACTAGTCAGAATCCGTTAAACATCTGTCATCCTACATTCTCACACGGGAGAGGCCAGATGCTAACCCAAGTCAGTTAGCATATGATCTGAGAACAAGTGTTTCAATTTAAGTTGAAACTAGATTTAGGCTATTGATCAAACCTTCAGTAATTAAAAAACAGCGCCTTTCTTATAAAAGTTAACCTGGCATTCAAAAGAAGACAGATTAGTTACTGTTCTTTCTCATTGGGTAGAAGCTCCCACTTTTTTCAGCCAAAACTAGCTAGAAAGGTCTTAGGTACTATTTCTGGTTCTTACCAGAAAGTACTAAGAAAGTATCAGAATTACTAAATTATGCTACTCCGTTCAGTAGAAGAAAGCTCAAAAGACTAGCTTTCTCCAAAAAAAGCTTGGGAAAAAAAAAAGCATAGTCTTTACCAATTCTCACCAATAAGCATGTCAACAATTCCAGCCAGCGCTTTGAGTGAATAAGCTAGTTACTTTAAATGGTCCCATGTAAATTTGCAGCCTCAAACCTCTAAACCTACTACTTGGGTTGCCAAAATCGTGAGGATGGCAACCCTCGGCTAGACCATGCATAAAAGTATTCACCTCACTGGAAAGAAGCTGGATGTGGTAGTGTGTGCCTGACATCCCAGCTTGTAAGAATTGTAATGTAGGTAGAGGAGTTCAGCCTGGGAAAAGTGAGCCCCTATCTCAAAATAACCAGTGGTAAAAGAACTTGAAGCATGGCTTAGAGGTAGAGCCTGTGCTTTTCAAGTCCAAAGAGAGTACTAAAATAACAAAAATTAACTGGGGTGAATGTGATCTGGTTTCTAAAGAAATGGGGTTCTATTGTTTTGTGTGACAGGTGAACAAAACAAATGCTAGGACTCTGCACATTCTAGGCAACGTACTCTACCAGAGCTATATATTCCCGCGAAGAGGACTGGATCTAAGATCGCTGTGGACTATTGTTATCACACAAAGAGGAATAAAGCACAAAAAAGTGGCCGGGACCTATAACTACACTGTTGATAATTATTTATTATTCTATGTGCCAAAATCAGAGCCTTATGCTCTCACTGGACTTGTTTGCTCATAGCTCTATCACACCCCTTGTCCCACGTTTTGTTTGGAGACTGAGTGTTGCAGATTTTTATGTCTGGGATGGCTTTGAAACATGATTCTCAAGTTTACAGCATATCCTATGTAACTAGGATAAACCCCCAACACCAGCCACAGACACATTACTAGCTAAGTGATTGGGGCAAGTTATTTAATTTATCATTTATTTTGCAAGATGTGAGAAATTGCACTCAAAAACGCAATAGTATCTATCTGCCACATAATACTTTAAAATGCTACTTATAGAGCTGGAGTATGGTAATGCTCAATGGTAGAACACCCATTTAGCAGGATTCAAGCCCTAGGTTGGGTCCTAGCACTATAAAAGCAAAAGTTAAAATACTGTTTTTCAAAAAAATGAAAAATTCAGGGGCTGGGGATATGGCCTAGTGGCAAGAGTGCCTGCTTCATATACATGAAGCCCTGGGTTCGATTCCCCAGCACCACATATACAGAAAATGGCCAGAAGTGGCACTGTGACTCAAGTGGCAGAGTGCTAGCCTTGAGCAAAAAGAAGCCAGGGACAGTGCTCGGGCCCTGAGTTCAAGGCCCAGGACTGGCCAAAAAAAAAAAATTTCAATTGTGTTTTATCCTTAAATTAGTCTTAAAGTGCAATAATCAAAGTCCAATGGTGCTGCCATTTAGTAAATTCACTTCTAGTTAACTTTTTGTGTGCTGGCTGGAATGTACAGACCTGCATATAGGCCAAAGTTCACCAGAATGTTCTACAAGTATTAAAGATGGGTCTTTAAGTCTGTAACTTAACTATTAAAGTAGTCTAGTGATTACACAGAACAAACTAGCTGAATAAACCAATAGTTATTAATGCCAGTGTTAGATGAACCTTCTTTACAGTAGAATCAACTGACAGCACAACTCAAGTATGACATGCCAATTTAGAGGCTTACATATATACAAAAGTGATTAATTCAAATCATGATTAGGCCAATGACAGTACACAAATCACCCATGTTAGAACATTCTAAGTAACATTAAAAAAAAAAAAAATCAGCCTAGCAGCCAAAGCAAGCATGAGATGGGAATGGGGGGAAGGAAGAGCAGAAAGAGGCCTAGTAGCATAGATAATTTTTTTCTTGTCTCTTTTGGAGAAAGGAGGTTGTTTCAAGTATTGTGAATAAGCCTCTAAACATTTCTAAAAGACAAAGGTAGACAGGGCACCAGGTTGGCTACCCTCATTTACATGGCATGCCTGCTTAAGTGTACTAATTCAGTGGATTCTACTGCTCTGTTCTGCTTCCTAAGGCAAGGAAGCCATGTGAACAGTAAATTTAAAAATCGAGAGGCATGCAAGTTAACATCCATTCAGCATTCTCTGCCAGCCTAGTCCACTATTTCCCACATATCCCACCAACCCTCGTCTACCCAGTCCATCCCTTTATTGGCTAGAATGATTCAAGTTACAGATATAACTAGCCAAGTTTCAAAAACCAAACACCTATTTCGCAGTTAGTAAAAGCATTAGTTTATAAGCCAGCTAAAGAAACCTTGCTTTTGACTTGTTCAACTTATTACAACCTTCTTAACCTATCCCCATTTTCATTGAGCCCTTTCCTAAGCCATAGGCAGACGGAAAATCCTGAATGGAAGATTGACTTTGCCCATGATTAGTCAGTCAAATCCAGAATATACTCCACCCACTGCAACTCTTGCATGTCCCCGTTACCTTCACCCTCTTTCATCTGTTCTTCACTCTCTTGTGCCTCTTCATTAGCAGCTATCTTAATTTTGTCTTCAGATGCTGTCTCAGCAGCCCTCTGGGCTACCTTGGTCTCAAACCCATCTCCAGCTGCCTCAGACTCTTCTACAGGCAGCTTAGTTTCCTCCTGGCTTACAGCAAGTTCTCCCCTGACTTCCTGTAGACCTGAGCCATCTTTTGTGTCTGTCAGCCTTTCTGTACAAGTCTGTGGTTCAATAGGAATCTCAACTCCTGAAGCTGACAGTCCATTGACTGTAGCATCCTCAGATAGAGCTGTGGCCTCCTGCCCTGGCTTCTCAGAGACTTCTGATCCGGCCTCTGCACCCTTTGTCACCACGGGTGACTCTTCAACAGAAGGCATTTCTTGCCCTCCCTGTTCCTCAAAAACAGCCTTTCCTGGTTCGTTTTTAGAGGCAGCTACCTGTTCCTCTGGTTCATCCCCACCCACATCTGGCTTGACTGTTGGGTCTACAGGCTGTGCTTCCACCTCCACTGCAGTGCTTCGCTTGTCTAGAGTCACAACAGGCTGCTCTTCTGAAGCTTCTTTTGGCTTTTCCTCTATGCTACCAATTACCTCTCCCTGCTTCTCCTGACCTCCTTTTCCTCTGCACTCTTCATTTTGGACATCAGTTCCAGAAACTGATTTTCCTTCCTCAGCATCTGGCATTTCCTGTTCTGGCTTCCCCAAAGTGACCTCAGCTTCATTCCGTCCTTCTGGTGCTGTTGGTCCTTTTGCCTCATCAGAGTTTTCAGTTAAATCATTCGAAGTCGATTCAACTTTTTCCTGTAGCTTCTCTGCAGGCTCACTTATATCCATATCTTCTCTTCCACCTTTCTGCACTTCACTCTCCTGTTCTGTATCAATTTCAGGCTTTGACAGAGAATTGCCTTCTGTTTTTTTGGCTTCTTCCTTTTCTCCCATGGCGTCATAAACCTGTTCTCTCAACTCGTCCCTTGCTTCCTCTACATGGTTAAGGAACATGAAGCATAAACATGTCTTCGAGTTTAATAATTAAAGCAATAATGAAACTAAAAATACATTCTCTTTAAACCCTCAAATGGCCTGGTTTTAAGTTTTAGTCAACAGCTTAAAATTGACCTGCCCCCTTGAGACAAGCAAAGAATCCCAGCTAGTATATCAAGTTCTTCCAAAAGAAACCTACACTGCTCCAACCAGGTAACTGAACTGAGCATTCTGATGATCAGTTAGGTTAACAGATGCCAAGGTTTTTCTTATTCTCCCTGTCTGATTTGTAAAACGCTAGCAACCACTCAACTTAAAAAATATTTAATTTTCTTAGAAACAAAAAAAGTAAGACTTCCAAAGTCACTATTAAAACAACTTGAGTTATACAAATTGTTTTAAAATTTTGTATCAGAATAAAAAACTGTTTTAATGTTTAAAAGTACCAATTTAATAACTAGTTCTTCAAATTTAGTTTTCCTCTTACAGAAGCCTCCTACCCCACTACAGTCTCTGATCGATAAAAGCATCAGCATAAGCGTCTTAGGAATAACCAGCCAAGCCAGGGCAAGCATAGCCCAATATATTTATTGATCACCATATAAAAGAAATGTATGATGTCGCATGTCTAGAATGTAACATATAACTTCACATACCATCTACGTTATCATTATTTTCCACCAGTGACTCATCCTCTGTTTTTTCTCCTTCTTCCTCTTCTACATGCACACCTTCTAAGGCATTTCCCAGCACACCATTTTCCAACCTAGGAGAATAAGAGAAAGCAAACAAATAAGATTCTAAGAAAGGATAACAGAATAATCAAATGGAAATATAAACCAACAGTTACAAAATAAAAAATTAATGATTAAAAACTTCTAAATTAAAGCTAGTCAGGGGCTGGTGGCTTATGCCTATAACCTGAGCTACTCAAGAGGCTGGGATCTGAGGATCACATTTCAAAGCCAGCACAGGCAAAAAACTCCCCCATGAGATTCTTATTGCCAATTAGCCACCAGATAACTGGAAGCAGAGCTATGGCTCTAAGCAGTAAAGTGCTAGCCTTGAGCTCAGGACAACGCCTAGGCCCTGAATTCAAGCCCCATGACAAAAATGAATGAATGAATGAATGAAAGCCACACAATAATAAATGAGTGCTACAAGAGTAGAAACTTGCCAGGTGCTGGTTGCTCACACCTGTAAATCACAGATGCCAACACAGCAGGAAAAAGTCAATGAGACAAGAGCTTAGGGACAGCACCAAGTCCCTGAGTTAAAGTCCCACACAGAGTAGAACCTTAACGGACTCAATAGACAACTAGTTTACATATTTCTTTCCTTTGTCGGTTGTGGGACTTGAACTCTGGGCCTGGACGCTGTCCCTGGGCTCTTCAGCTCAAGGTTAGCGCTCTACCACTTTGAGCCACAACTTCCTACATATTTCTTAATTTATTTATTCTGGTGGATATTTCCAAAGAATTGTCCAACAAAACAACGACTTGTCTTACTAGTTATACTCAGTGGCTAAGTATTTCTAATTGTCTACCATTTGGTCCTTGTTCAGTGACTTTTCTGAGGCCATGGTTTAAACCTAGGGCTTAACACATACATACCAAATTAAGCATTCTACCAACAAGTAACATCATTAGCTCTTGATTCTTTTGTCTGTCATGGGGCTTGAACTCAAGGCTTGGGCACTCTGGGCTGGCTTTGAACTGTAATACTCAGATCTCAGCCTCTTAGTAGGATTATGGGCATGAGTCACCAAGCCTGACTTAGCCCTTGATTTTTTTGGTAACAGGACTTTACTATGCATTTGAGGCTGGTTCTCCAACATTTCCATCCTTTGGACCCAAAACTTCCATGTGACTGTTGAAATTCATCTCTATAGAGCTTTTAGTAATTACTGACTACTGAAAAGAACTCATTTTGTAATAACTCCTAAAGTCAGAACATATTTTGCTTCTTTGCATCAAGAGCTATTTATAACTTCCACTGTGATTTCTTGTTCTCTTCCACATATACTAAGTAACTCTTGTTTAAAATCTCAAAGCTAGCAAACAATCTTAAAACTCATTTTTTTTTCCCCTGCCAGTCCTGGGGTTTGGAACTCCAGACCTGGGCACTGTCCCTGAGCTGCTTTTGCTCAAGGCTAGCACTTTACCCCTTGAGCCACAGTACCATTTCCAGACTTTTCTGTTTACATGGTACTGAGGAATCAAACCCACGGCTTCATGCATGCTAGATAAGCTAGGTACCTACCATAAGCCACATTCCTAGCCCCTATAAATCCCAATTTTTAAATAAAGAGATATTAACTATTCTACTTATACATTCAAGGAAGAAATACATACCTGGCCAACTCCAAAAGTGATTTCCCATAGAAAAAAAAAGCTTCTCCACACTCATTAGCCGTTTCACCATACTTCTTACCTCTAAAAAGAGAAAGAACATCTAAACATATTAAGAACTCAAGAAGTTAATGTAAAACATTATCCAATTATATTCTGAGACATCAATTAGCTAGATATAGTTAAATATATATCACTTGGTATATATACAACACACACACAGTCCTTTGGCTAGGATCTGGAAAGATGAGAACTACAGAAAAGAACAAGTACCAGGCACTGGTGGCTCATGCCTATAAATCCTAGCTATGCAGGAGGTTGAGACCTGAGGAATCACCGTTTGTGAAGTCTGTGAGATTCGTATCTGCAATTAATCATTTAAAAAGTGGAGGGCTCTGGGCTGGGAATGTGGCTTGGTGATAAGAGTGATTGTCTAGCATGCATGAAGCCCTGGGTTCGATTCCTCAGTACCACATTAACAGAAAAAGCCAGAAGTAGCACTGTGTCTCAAGTAGAGTGCTAGTTAGGACAGTGCTCAGGCCTGAGTTCAAACCCCAGTACTGGGGTTAAAATTAAAAAGGTAGAAGTGGAAATATGGATCAAAGTGGTAGAGCACTAGCCTTGGACACAAAAGCTCCCGGACAGCATCCACACCCCATGACTAACAACAACACCACCATAGTATTAAGAGCATAATCTCAAGCTAGGCACCAGTGGTTCATGCCTGTAATCCTAACTCAAGGCTGAGATCTGAAGAGCATGGCACAGAAAAAGTCCCATGAGACCCTTATCTCCAATTTACCAACTCAAAAACTGGAAGTGGTGCTGTGGCTCAAAGTGGTAAAGCCCTAGCTTTGAGCAAAAGACCTCCGGGCCCAAGCCCTTGAGTTCAAGCACCACAACTGACCAAAAATTCTGTGAGACTTTTATCTACAATTAACCACCAAAAACCAGAAAGTGGAGCTACTTACTGCTCCAAGTAGTAGAGTGCTAGGCTTGAGCAAAAAAGCATAGGCCCTAAGTTCAAGCCTCACAACCAACCAACAACAACAAAAAGAAACCAAATCTCCAGAGACAGACTACTTGAGCCATAGCCTACCGCTCCCAACTCTTGCTTGTCATGCAAATTAGATTAATAAATTAATCTTAGTGCCTTAGTTTTCTTATGTTTTTTAATTTAAAATTTTTGTTATTATAAAGGTGAAACATAAAGGGGTTACACTTATGTAAGTCAGGTAGATTACATTTCTCTTTGGACAATGTCACCCCTTCCCTCGCTTTCTCCCTCCCATTCCACCCACAAGTTGTATAGTTCATTTTCCACCTGGTGTCTAGTGAGCACCACTGCTGCATTGTTTACCCTTGTTCCCCACTTAATATGCAGTACTTACAAAAGACTTGCTGCTTCCTGAAATGCATTGACAGCTGCTGGAATATCCCCCATCACTAGATGTTTCTGTCCTAATCCCAATAATTTCTTAGCTTCGCAATCCACATCCAGACTGCAAGAAAGATTCTTTTTTAGTGTCAAGTAATGTTTACATCATACTTGTTAAACATACGCTACGTTTAGTCTATAGTATTTTAATTTTTTAAACCTCCAGACTAAGAACAAACTAACATACACTTACCATGGCAAAATCAAGAGACATCCAACAGCATTCTAAAAGGCTTCACTACCAGATTTTTTAAAAGTTTATCCGTTCCATAGACTATACTACATGTGCTAATTTAGCCAACAAAAGGAATCATGAAGGATTTATAAAATCGTACAAATTTGGGCAATCTATTAAAACCAAGTAGCAAGTGGGTTATGAATGCAGCTGAGTGCAGGTAGATCACCTGCCTACAAAAGGTAATGCAAAGAAATACTTTGGTAAACAGGGCAAGACAGTGGCGATCACAAAGATGAATACAAAGTGGTATTGGCATAAAGAAAAGCAAATTAGGTCAAACAGAACAAAATAGAGTACAAGATAAATCCATACATACTTGGCTAACTTTGACAAAGGTGCCAAGGCAATTCAATGGGAGAAGATTTGTAAATAGTGATGCAAAACTACATAATGAACTAAAAGCTTTATCAACTATCTTATTATAAAAATGAACTTGTGCTAAGCACATATCTCAGTCTCCTCAGGTGCTAGGATTATAAGGGCCTGGCAATGTCCTCTCTTTTTTGGTCAGTCCTAGGACTTGGAACTCAGGGCCTGGGCACCTCTGAGCTTGTTTTGCTCAAGACTACTACTCTACCACTTAAGCCACAGTGCTACTTCCAGCTTTTTATGTGTATGTGGTACTGAGGAATTGAACCCAGGGCTTCATGCATGCTAGGCAAGCACTGTACCACCAAGCCACATCCCCAGCACACTTTTTAATTCTTAGTTCAACACACAAGTGCTTTGCCTAGAACCAACTATTATATGCATGAAGGATTTTTCCATTACTCCTACTTTGTCAACAAAATATTGCAAAACCAAGTTATTTAGATTTAGTTGTAGGGCTCTGAGTTTGAGTTCCATCATGGGTATTCTTCCTAAATAAAAACTGCTAGTATAATAGTAGATGCCACTTCTTTTATTTATGTTGCTTTCACAATACTAGCGTCAATTGTTATTTATTTATTTATTTTGCCAGTCCTGGACTCAGGGCCTGAGCACTGTCCCTGGCTTTTCTTTGCTCAAGGCTAGCACTTTGCCACTTGAGCCACAACACCACTTCTGGCCATTTTCTATATTTGTGGTGCTCGGGAATTGAACCCAGGGCTTCATGTATACAAGACAAGCACTTTTGCCACTAGGCCATATTCCCAGCCCAGTGTCAATTGTTTAACTAAGTCTTGTTATTGAAAATGATCTCACTGAATCCTTGAAAGAGGATGTGCAACCCTAGCACATACAAAAATCTTCGGGGGGGGGGGAGGCGGGGGGGCTGGGGATGTGGCTTAGTGGCAGTGCTTGCCTAGCATGCATGAAGCCCTGGGTTCCATTCCTCAGTACCATATAAACAGAAATGGCTGGAAGTGGCACTGTGACTCAAGTGGCAGTGTGCTTGCCAGTCTTGAGCAAAAGAAGCTCAGGGACAATGCCCAGGCCTTGAGTTCAAGCCCCAGGACTGGCAAAAAAGAAACGAAAAAAAATAGACTGCACATACACAAATCATACATATATATATATATATATTTTAATTTTTTTTGCCAGTCCTGGGGCTTCGACTCAGGGCCTGAGCACTGTCCCTGGCTTTTATTTTCCCCTCAAGGCTAACACTCTGCCACTTCATTCATACGAGGCAAACATTCTTGCCACTAGGCCATATTCTCAGCCCCACACAAAATCTTTTCAGGAGCAAAAAAAAAAAGGCATATGCTCAATGGTAAGAGGCCTTGGATTCAATTAACAGTGAAATAAATATATAAACTGACTTCTAAGTTATGATACTTAAGTTTATAATCCAGATATGAATCTAATATGCAAATAATCTTACCTCTCTACTCTATCTGCAGAGGTAGAAGGAGCAGGAGCATCTTCAGTTCTATATGATGATAAATAAAGGAGAAAGAAAAGTAAAAATGGAGGTCATTTTTAAGCCTAAAAATTCAAAAAAACATAAAGGAATAAATAAAAAGCCATCACTTCTTAAGGTATCAACATGAACCAAGTATAATGGATTTCATACATTATTATTTAAAGCTTACCGACTCTAATATATGGATTTGAAAACCCAACAACTTCACAATTAAAATCACAAAGACCAGGCAGTGCAGTGCTTTGAGTTATGGTCAAACCTAGAAAGGTCCTGGACCACTATACAAATGTTCAAGATAATTTTGGCTGGGAATGTGGCTTAGTGGTCGAGTGCTTGCCTAGCATGCAAGAAACCCTGGGCTTGACTCCTCAGAACTATATATACAGAAAGGATCTTTATGTGTGGACAGTTCTTTTCTTTTGTTGTTTTGTTTTGTTTTGCTTTTGCCAGTCCTGGGCCTTGGGCTCAGGGCCTGAGCACTGTCCCTAGCTGTGTGGACAGTTCTAAGGACCTACTACATCCCTATCCCTCAGGTTTATTTAACCATTCTAACCAAATGGTCTCTCACAGAGCTTCTCAAACTACGGTGAAGAACTAGGTTTTCTTCTTTTTCCTAATTTGTTTTTGTAAAATGTAATAGAACTATCAAGGTAATGTCAAATTGCCTTATTTCTAAATATTAACCCCAAAGTTTTGTACTTATTTCCTTATACACCAGTAACCAGTTGTTTACAAACCAACACTACTTTCTTTAGAAGCCACACAGTGTGACAGTAATAAAGTTTCAAATAGTTTGTATACCAAAAATAATGCTGTCATACGTACTGCAAACATTCAGGCAACACTAGCAGCAAGAGTGGCTCATATAATATTAGCTACTCCGTAGGCTGAGAAAGTAAAGGATCATAGTTTAAAGCTAGCCTTGGCAAACAAATACACAACACTTCAATTAACTAGCCGAAAGATGAAACTGAAGGCATGGCTCAAGGAGTAGAGCACCACCACTGGCATAAACACTCTCTCTCCAGAAATGTTTTATATCCAAGAGAAGGTGAAGTATATACTGACTGGGGGCGGCGGCACAGTCCTGGGGCTTGAACTCAGGGCCTGGGCACTGTCTGTGAGCTTCTTTTGCTCAAGGATAGCACTCTACCACTTAAGCGACAATGCCACTTCTGGCCTTTTGTGTATGTGGTACTGAGGAATTGAACCCAGGGCTTCATGCATGCAAGGCCAGCATCCTACTACGAAGTGAAGCCACATTCCAGGCCTATATATTAACTTTTACAGCTAGCCATGATGGAAATACCAGATTAACCTTTTTTCACCTCCAACTACAAAAATGGCCACAATATATGAAATACATTTTTAGTTGTTGAAGTAGACAGTGACCTAAGAAAATTAACAAGGTAGGGGCTGGAAATATGGCCTAGTGGTAAAGTGCTTGCCTCGTATACATGAAGCCCTGGGTTCGATTCCTTAGCACCACATATATAGAAAAAAGCCGGAAGTGGCACTGTGGCTCAAGAGGTAGAGTGCTAGCCTTGAGAAAAAGAAGCCAAGAACAGTGCTCAGGCCCTGAGTTCACACCCCAGGACTGGCAACAAAAACAAAACAAATAAACAGAAAATTAACAAGGTAGATGCCACAGTTTACTGCCTTCATACTCATCCAACAATCTCATGACTCTGAAGGGACACTTTGGGGTTTGAAGAGGCCATCAAGGTAGCTAACATAGGAGACAATCTGCAGGATTTTGGTTAGGTGTTAATCAGTTACTGAAGGTAGGGCTCTGAAGCTAGGCATAGCTTGCTTAGCATGTGCAGGGCCTTTCAGAAAAAAAAGTAAATAAAACTTCCAAGAGTATGCAGAGTTCACAACAGTTCAGAACATCAAGTATAGCCCTAAGAATGTTGCTTTACTAATCTGAACTGATGATTGCTCCAAAATTGTTTAACAAAACTTAAAGTACCACTAGTGTGCTTGCTATAATCCTAGCTACTCAGAAGGCTGACACCTGGGAAATGCAGTTCAAAACCAGCCTGGGCAGGAAAGTCTGTGACACTGATCTCCAGTTAACCACCAAAAAGCAGTAAGTGGAGCTGTGGCTCAAATGGTAGAACACAAGCTAGCCTTGAGCAAGAGTTCAAGAACAGTACCCATACCCAGAATTCAAACCCCCAAAGGGACATTGAAAAAAGAATTAGAAAACCACAAGTGACGCTGTGGCTCAAAGTAGTAGAGAGCTAGCCTGGAGGGCAAAAGCTCAGGGACCAGTGCCCAGGCACTAAGTTTGAGCCCCATGGCTGACACAAAAGAAAAAAGCAAGCCTCAAAAGGCATTGCTAAGGGCTGGGAATAGGCCTAGTGGCAAGAGTGCTTGCCTCATATACATGAGGCCCTGGGTTCGATTCCCCAACACCACATATATAGAAAACGGCCAGAAGTGGCGCTGTGGCTCAAGTGGCAGAGTGCTAGCCTTGAGCAAAAAGAAGCCAGGGACAGTACTCAGGCCCTGAATCCAAGCCCCAGGACTGGCAAAAAAAAAAAAAAAAAAAAGGCATTGCTAAAATGGACATGGCAGCACTTCTACAATGCCAACACTCTTTGAAGGTAGACAGAAAGAATCTCGAGTTTGAGACTAGCCAGCCTAGGCTAGCTAGAATGCAAGTCCCTGAGTTCAAGCCTCAATGTCACATGAGTAAGGTAGACCACAAGTACAAGGCTCTGAACTCAAACTCCAGTACTACAAAAACAAAACAAGCTGCGGATATAGTACTCAGTGGTAGAGTACTTAATACACAAAGCCTTGGGGTCTTCAACACACTCAGAAGAGCTACGAAGGAGATAAGACCAAAAAGGGTGATTGCTAGGTTTCATTTCTCATTTTCTTTTGCCAATTCATTCAGCTGTACCTCAAGTGATTAGAGCACCTGACTAGCAAGTGTGAGGCTGAGTATAAACCCCAGAGTGCCAAATACACATACACAGATGCCCCTAAAGTTAAAAAAAAAAGGGGGGGGGCCTGGGGATATGGCCTAGTGGCAAGAGTGCTTGCCTCGGTTATACATGAGGCCCTGGGTTCAATTCCCCAGCACCACATATACAGAAAATGGCCAGAAGTGGCGCTGTGGCTCAAGTGGCAGAGTGCTAGCCTTGAACAAAAAGAAGCCAGGAATAGTGCTCAGGCCCTGAGTCCAAGCCCTGGACTGGCCAAAAAAAAAAAAAAAGCATGCATCTAGGCCAAGCAAAAATGGTTCACCCCACAATTCTAGCTATTTGAGTCTGAGATCTGGAGTATCACAATCCAAAACTAGTAGGGCAGAAAAAAGTCTAGAACAGTCTGAGACTGTAATTCACCAGCAAAATGTCAGACTAGAGGCATAACTCAAGTGGTAGAGCAGCTTTACAACTAAGCCAATGGAGAGTGCCATATCCCAAGTTCAAGCCCCACAACCAAATAAAATAAATAATAAAAGCACTTGGAGCCAAGTCTCTGGGCTGGAGATATAGCTCAAGTAACAACAGCACCAGCTGTGAGCAGAAAAAAATAAGGTAGAGGTAGACAACCCCTAAATTGTTTTCAATCAGGACCTAGCTTCCAAAATGGAAATTTCTGCTGCAGATCTAAATAAGAATAAGTTAACTGACTTTTGTGTTGGTTTCATGTCCTATAATTTTACTGATTTATTGGTTATAACAATTTTTTCTTTCCCTTTTTGGTGGGCGGGGGTCCTTAGTGTGAACCCAAGTTGTTTTGGTGTTAAGAGTTTGAAAGGATAGACAGATATTAAAGGCACTAAATCAACCTTACCTATGTCACTAACTCTTTTTGTTGTTTTTCAAATAGGGTTGCTTTTTGCCCAGGCCAGACAAAACAATTTCCAGTATAGCTGAAAGGCATGTGTTACTACACTCAGCTTTTTATTTATTGAGATGGGGTCTCACAAATGTTTTTTGTCTAAGCTGGCCTCAACTCGTGATCCTTCCCCAGAAGCTATGATTAGAAAGGCATGTGCTACCTACCAAGCCTGGCTTAGTGTGGACCCAGTTTTTAAAGGTAAATGGAGAATACTTTGGGACACACATTTAACAAAGGCAAGACTAAAAGATGTGATCCTTACTAAACTGTCTAAAGAGAACAAGGTCAAGCTTATTCAGAATTCTGAACTGGTGGTTCTCACCTGTAATTCCAGCCCTCAGAAGGCAGAGGTAGGAGAATCAAGAGTTAAAGACAGCCTGAGTTACATAACACCCTATACTTCAAAACATAAAGAATTGTAGAACACTTAGTCCATTTAGTTTTCTGCTCTACTGCACCCCTCCTCCCACCTTTAAAATGCACCTTGAAACCACCAATATCAGAATTCATTAATAAAATTTTGTAAGCACATTTTAATGAAGCTTCACCGAGATCCTTTTTGTTTGTGTACTGAAACTAACACATTATCTTCTACCCCAAAGTAGACACCCAGGTAAAATACACAAATGTATTCCAGCTCCAATGAGATGAATGCCTCATAATCCCAGAGTTAACTCACATGTTAAATTACTTTAAGCAGCAAAATAGTAAGATCCAACATAAACTCAGGTAGTGGTAAAAAAAAAAAAAGATCACTGTGCAAACAAAAACGACAAGCCAGCCAATTAAGTGCTAGTGGCGTACACCAGTAATACTAGCTACTCAAGAGGCTGAAATTTGAGGATCCTAGTTCAAAGCCAGCCGTCCAGGAAAGCCTGTGAGACTCTTACCACCAGAAAACTGGAAATGGAGCTGTGGCTCCAAGTGATAGAGTGATATCTTTGAGCAAAAGAGCTTAGGGACAGTGCCATGAGTTCAACCTCTCGAAACTGACAAGAAAAAGAAAGAAATGACAAACTCCTTAACATTACTTCAAAGATAGTTGAACAAAATAACTTGCTATTTCCATGTGTATACGAACTTTATTCTTAAAGGTGTCTTGTTGGGCTGGCCTCAATTTGCAATCTTGCCTCAGCCTACCAGGTGCTAAGATTATAGACCTGTATCACCATGACCAATTAAAAAAAATATATATTGCCAGTCCCAGTGCTAGTGCTCTAGCACTTGAGCCACACACCACTTCTGGCTTTTTTTTAATGGGAGATAAGAAAATCACAGACTTTTTAGCCAGAGCTGGCTTCAAACCTCGATCCTCACATCTCAGCCTCCTGAATAGCTAGGATTATGGGCATGGGTCATTGATTCCCAGCTAAACCTCTCTTTCTAAATGACCTTTCTCATTCATCATTACCACTACAATTAAATTGTTCTACATTGTTTTTTGTTGGGCTTTTTTTTTTTTTTTGCCAGTCCTGAGTCTTAAACTCAGGGCCTGGGAATTGTCCCTGAGCTTCTTTTTTGCTCAAGGCTAGCACTCTACCAGTTGAGCCACAGCACCACTTTCGGCCTTTTCTCTTTATGTGGTACTGAGGAATCGAACACAGGGGCTTCATACGTGCTAAACAAGCACTCTACCACTAGCCCAGTTTCCCAGGGCCACTACATTGCTTTTTTTTTTTTTTTTTGGCCAGTCCTGGGTCTTGGACTCAGGGCCTGAACACTGTCCCTGGCTTCCTTTTGCTCAAGGCTAGCACTCTGCCACTTGAGCCACACAGCGCCACTTCTGGCCGTTTTCTGTATATGTGGTGCTGGGGAATCGAACCCAGGGCCTCATGTATAGGAGGCAAGCTCTCTTGCCACTAGGCCACATCCCCAGCCCTACATTGCTTTTTGTAACACAAAAAGGCTAAGAATAATTATGTAAGAAAGGAATAGTTAGAAGCTTGAGCATGAATTTAGCATGATGGCATATGCTTGTAATCCCAGCAACTCAGAAGCCATAAGGCAAGAAGATTTCAGTCTTCTGGGATCAGAGTATTGCAGTTCAATGCCAGCCTATGTAGACAAATCAGAGATTCTTATCTTCAATTAATCAGGGGAAAACAGCCAAAAGTAGGCGTGGCTCAAGTGGTAAAGGGCCAGCCCAGAGTTAAAAAGCCAATCAAAAGGTGGGCACTACTGATGGTGGGAATGCAAACTAGTACAACTCTGGAAAACAATATGGAGGTTCCTCAAAAAAACTAAACATTGGCATACCCTATGACCCAGCCATACCACTCCCTAGGCATCTTATCCTGAACAAAAGGAACCAGGATATGACAAGGACACCTGCACCCCCATGTTCAATGCTGCACTATTCACAATAGCCAAGATATGGAAACAACCCAGAAGCCCCACTACAGATGAATGGATTCAAAAAATGTGGTACCTATATACAATGGAATTTTACACTGCCATTAGAAAAGACAAAATAATGGCATTTGCTGGAAATTGGATGGAACTAGAACAAATTGTGCTGAGTGAGGCAAGCCAAGAACAGAGACAAACGGCATATAGTCTCCCTGATATGCAGGTGTTAGAATTAAAATGCAAAGAGATAGAACAAAGTAAATAGGTCTCAAGATACCAAAATACAGTAAAAAAAAAAAAAAAAAGAGGACACAGAATGAGTGGAAAGTGTATGAAAATAATAATAATAAAAACAATAACATAGCAGAGGGGACCATCGCTACATTGGACTCAGATGAAAGGGAACTAAGCAACTCATAGGTGGGAATGGGAAGGAATTAATTAGTGAAGGAGCGAACAGATGTTGCTAAACAAAAGGAATGTACATATCATCTGGAATGGAGAAAAGTCATTTTATTGTTAAAGTTCATAGACTTCATAAGCTATATAGAGTAGAACCATTTTCCTCACTGTGAAAGTTAAAATGTATACGGTGAAGTATATATAATAACTTAGGGTTCGGAATATGGCCAAAGAAGCCAGGGACAGTGCTCAGGCCCTGAGTTCAAGCCCCAGGACTGGCAAAAAAAAAAAAAAAAGGAAATATAGGTAATAACTTAAACCGTTTGTTTTTTTTTTAAGCTGGGAACTGTTGGCTCACACCTCTACTCAGAAGGCTGAAATCTGGGGATTGGGGCTCAAAGCCAGCCAGAGAAAGTACTTTGTGGGACTCATTTCCAATTAACCGCCAAAAAAGCCAGAAGTGGTTCTGGGGCTCAAGAGGCATAGCACTAGCTTTGAGCAAAAAAAGCTCTACAGCACGCAGGCCATAAATTCAAGCCCTAGGACCACCACAAAAAAAAAAAAAAAAAAAAAAAGCACACAACCATACACACAAGTAGAGCATGACTCAAGTGGTAAAGTGCTAGCTTTGATAGAAAAGGCTCAGAGACAGCACCAGGCTGAGTTCATTCAAGCCTGAGTACCTTCCCACATATAAATGATGGAAGCCAATCAAGAGTGTAAATAAAGCCCTGAATTCAAGCCCCACCAAAAAAACAAAACTACAGGAGGCTGAGAGATCTGAGGAAAGCTTGAAACCAGCTCAGGCAGGAGAGACTACAAAACTATCTCTAACCATCAAAAGCTTAGAGATGGCACACAGGACTTGAGTTCAAGCCCCCATACTGGTATGTTCACACACACAAAAGGGTTGTGGATAAGCTCTACCAAATAAGTGTTGTACCTGCCCAATATATATACAAAGCCTCAAGTTAGACTGCCAGCAGTGACTTTTTGAGAGTCAAGATTGCTGGGTGCTGTTGTTCAACACCTGTAATCCTAGCAACAACACAGGAGGCTGAGATCTGAGGATCATGGTTCAAAAGTTGCCCGGGCACATAGGAAAGTCTGCAAGATTTTCATCTCCAATTAACCACCAGAAAATCAGAAATAGCACTGTGTCTCCCAAGTGGTAATAGATCAGTAGCCTTGAGGGGAAAAAAAAAATACAGGAATTAACAGCATTCTGACACTCACTGAAAAGTTAAATAATGTTATTTAGATGGCATGAGGGACCAGAAGCACAACACAGGCTTTTGGGTTGTTTTTGTTTTTTGTTTGTTTGTTTTTTGGTCAGACTCAGGGTCTGAGCACTGTCCTGGTCTTCTTTTTGCTCAAGGCTAACACTCTACCACTTAAGCCACAGTGCCACTTCCACCCCTTTCTGTTTACATGGTATTGAGGAATGGAACCCAGGGCTTCATGCATGCAGGGGCAGCATTCTACTGCTAAGCTACAATCCCAGCCCCAACTTGGGCTTTTAAAACACTAAAAACATGGTCCAGTTAGGGTTACCACCCAAATCTGTACCACTGGCTACTTGGGAGGTAGAAATTAGGGTATCAAAATTCAAGGCCAGTCCTGACATAAAACTCCTGAGACTCCATTTCAAACAACATCTGGGCATGGTAGTGAACATCAGCTATGAGGGAGGGAAGCACAATGGCTGGGTTCCGTGACATCAGCTTTTCATCCCTAGACACCCAAGGAAGTATGGGAAAATGTAAGATAGCTGCCTATGTGGTCATGGTATAAAGGGAGACTTAACTAAAAAATAAAACAAGTCAAGCAGCTCACACTTGTAATCCTTAGTTACTTAAGAGGATGAGATACGAGGATTCCAGTTGAAACCAACCAGGTAGAAAAGTCTGAGATTTTACTCTTCAATTAATCAGCAACAAATGGGTAAGTGGAGCTGGGACTCAAGTCCCAGCTTTAAGCATAAAAGCCAAGCAAGCCAGACACTCGTGGCTCCTGCCTATAATCCTAGCTACTCAGGAGGTTGAGATCTGAGGAAATCGGTCCAAAGCCAGCCTGGGCAGGAAGCCGGAGACTCATCCCCAATTAATCACAGAAAAAGCTGAAAGTGGAGCTATGACTGAAGTGGTAGAGCACTAGCCTTGAGCAAAAGGAGCTCAGGGACAACACCCAGGTTTTCAAGCCCCAGGACCAGGACCAGGACTGGGAATGTGGCTTAGTGGTATGATAGAGTACTTGCCTAGCATGCATGAAGGCCTAGGTTCAACTCCTCAGTACCATACAAACCGAAAAAGCCTAAAGTGGCATTGTAGCTCAAGTGGTAGAGTGCTAGCCTTGAGCAAAAGAAGCATAGGTCTCTGAGTTCAAGGCCCAGGACTGGCCAAAGAAAAAGAAGGGGGGGGGGGGAGAGCAGCAACAAAAACCCCAAGGCTCAACATCACTACTTAAGCAAATATATAAGCTGGCATATAAGCCAGCTCTAAATTGAGATATCTCATCCCATGTTTTTCCTACTATTTTAGAAGGAATAGTCATTTTTATTATTTCAATAATTACACAGTAATGGGCAAATCTGGGGTTTTAACTCAGGACTTAAAGCTTGAACCATGACTCCAAATTTTTTTGTTTTTGAAACAAGGTCTCATCTTTTTCCCAGGCCACCTGTAACATACTCTTTAATTTATGCTTTCCATGATAGCTGGGATAACAAGCACTTTGTGTAGCAAAGGCTGGTTGGAGGGTGGGAGTGGATCTCAAAAATGTTTTGCCTTGGCTAGGCTGGCCTGGAGCTACCCAATCTCCTCCTCTACAGAAACTAAGAGTACAAGGACCCAGTTTTCCCCCCATTTGATAAAGTCTCCCTATGTAGCCCAGGCTGGACTTGAACATGTGATCCTACACTAGCCTATTACAGAAATGTCACCAATCCCAGCTATAACAGTTTTGTACAGTCTAAACAAAAACATAAGTTGGGGCCGGGAATATGGCCTAGTGGCAAGAGCGCTTGCCTTGTATACATTAAGCCCTGGATTCGATTCCCCAGCACCACATATATAGAAAATGGCCAGAAGTGGCGCTGTGGCTCAAGTGGCAGAGTGCCAGCCTTGAGCAAAAAGAAGCCAGGGACAGTGCTCAGGCCCTGAGTCCAAGGCCCAGGACTGGCACAAAAACAAAAAAAAAAAAAAAACAAAAAAACACACACACATAAGTTGCTGTACTAGGCTGGGGATATGGCCTAGTGGCAAAAGTGCTTGTCTCATATACATGAAGCCCTGGGTTCAATTCCCCAGCACCACATATATAGAAAATGGCCAGAAGTGGCACTGTGGCTCAAGTGGCAGAGTGCTAGCCTTGAGCAAAAAGAAGCTAGGGACAGTGCTCAGGCCCTAAGTCCAAGGCCCAGGACTGGCAAAAAAAAAAAAAAAAAAAAAAGATTGCTGTAAATAGCTCCATCAATTTAGTTAACCTAACTTTACCAATCTCAGTTAACTGAGGCAAGCCACCTTTATTTCCACTTAGGCTGAACTGTCATGAAATTTCCTGACATGTAGAAAATGAGGGGATGAAATCTAATATACTGGGGGGGCTGGGAATATGGCCTAGTGGCAAGAGTGCTTGCCTCATATACATGAAGCCCTGGGTTTGATTCCCCAGCACCACGTATATAGAAAACGGCCAGAAGTGGCGCTATGGCTGAAGGGGCAGAGTGCTAGTAGCCTTGAGCAAAAAGAAGCCAGGGAGAGTACTCAGACCCTGAGTCCAAGCCCAGGACTGGCAAAACAAAAAAAAAGAAGAAAAAGAAATCTAATATACCAAGACAACCCAGACTTTTGTCACTTCAAAATCTGAAAATTATTTCTGCATTCTAACTCTGATTTTCCTCACCTTCAAAGGGTGGGAGCTGGTGGTTTATGCCTGTAATCCTAGTGACTCTTGAGGATCCCAGCTCAAAGCCAGCCAAGGCAGCAAAGTCCATGAGACTCTTCTTTTTTTTTTTTGGCCAGTCCTGGGGCTTGGACTCAGGGTCTGAGCACTGTCCCTGGCTTCTTTTAGCTCAAGGCTAGCACTCTGCCACTGGAGCCACAGCGCCACTTCTGGCCAATTTCTGTATATGCGGTGCTGAGGAATTGAACTCAGGGCTTCATGTATAGGAGGCGAGCACTCAACACCAGGCCACATTCCCAGCCCCACCATGAGACTCTTATCTCCAATTAACCTCCAGAAAACTGGTAGTGGAGCCCTACCTCAAAATGGTAGAGCACAAAAGCTCAGGGACATTGCCTAATCCTAGTTCAAGCCCCACAACTGATAAAACCAAAAACTACTTCACACTATAATCATGTATAAAAATTTTTTACTGGGCTAGGAATGTGGCTTAGTGGTGGAGTGCTTGCCTAGCATGCACGAAGCCTTGGGTTTGATTCCTCAATACCACAAGCTTCTAGCCAGAAGTGGTATATTGTGGCTCAAGTGGCCTTGTGTGAAAGCACTCGGGGACAGTGTCCAGGGCCTGAGTTCAAGCCCCAGGAAAAAAAGTGAAGACACCTGTACATAAAATTGCAGTAAGAGTTGTCTAGGAAACACTACAACAAGTAATTCTTGTCATAACAACACAACTCACAAAGCCAGTCTATCCTAATCTTATGAAATCAATGAGACAGGATATGGAAACTCTGAAGTTAAGCCTGGTGATCTGACAATCATTTGCTTTTCATGAATCCACTAGGAAACAAACCAAAATGCAGTAAGGCAGGCAAAGGGTAAGAATCTCAGCTAACTGTAAATATACTGCGTAGCGTCACTGGAGTGTAAATCTTGAGAAAAACAATTTTAAGTCCCTGTAAAATTACGAAGGATCGAGTAATCAGACTTGTATCGAAAATAGCACTGTATCCTTGAATGAGTGTTTCTACACACTGCAAAACAAAAAAAAAATCTGCGTGACGACAACGTGGCTTTCAAAGGAATTATACTTTTTCCCTTCGGATCTTTCACTAATCCTGCCTGTACACTGCCCACTCACCAAGCTAGCAAGCACGGCTGACAAGTGGAAGGAGTTCCACGCAGCGCTGACTGACTTCGCTCTGGGTTCGGATAAAGTCCCCCTGAAGCAACCAAACTTAAGGCCCGCATAGTCCAAAGAACCACGAGGCTCCCCAGCACTAGGTGGGAACCTAAGGTGAGAAAGGAGGCGGCGGGAAACCAGCTTCACCGCGCCCCCCACGGCGGAAATCCACCAAACAATGGAGTTTTCCCGCCTCCTCAAAGTTCCACCCCCGGCTCCACAACCGGCGTGGGAGAACCGAACGCACGCGCGCGAAGCCCCGCCCCTGGAGAAGCCCCGCCCACACGGCCCCTCCTCCCTTCCTCGTGCAGGTTTTTTTTTTGGCGCCAAATCTCTTCATTATATTATTAGCTCTTCTAGGGACTTTCAGAGGACTACGCTACAGAGTGCGGGATGTCGAGGCAGGCAGGCACGCCGGGGACACGCCCCCCCACACACACACACCATGGAAGCCACGGGCCGGGGAAAGGAAGGAGAGGGGTGATGGAGACAGCCGCCGCTGCCCCCGGCAAGATGGCGGCCGTGGAAAGCGGGGCAGGGGGCGCCAGTCGCCCGCCAGAATCGCTAGTGCGCGGGCTTTCTGTGAGAGGCCTCTCCACCGGCCAGGCCTCCTCGACCATCGGCACACCGAGTGGCCGCGCTCCCACCGCCGGGCTGCCCTTCCCACACGGCACCAGCCCTCCAGCCCTCCCAGACTGGCCAGTGCCTCTATAGCCCGCCGCAGCCCGCTTACTTGTCTGCGGAAACCAGCTCCGCGGCGATGGCAGCAGCGGCTGTGGACTCTGTGGCCATCGTCCCCCTGAGGTGGTGGAACGCTGAGCGGGATCAAGCCTGTAAGGAAACCAGGGAATTGGGGACGCCAGAGACCGACACGGGGAACAAAAAAATGGCAGATTGGAGACCCCGCGCGTCTGGGGCCTTCCTATATACCCATACCCAAGATGTGGCCCCGCCCATCCACTTCCGGATCCTCCCCCCTGGATTTAAAGGGACAGGACTCAACCCCTCTTTTCTATCCCAAGGACACCTCCTTCCTTCGTCACCTAAGTGCCTTCCCTCTCTGGCCTGTCTTCCCCCCGAAGAACCGCTTCCAGCTTCTATAAGGAATCTAGTTAGGGAACGAGAACGTTGGTACAACCCCTCACGGGGTGCCCTCCTGCTGCTTCCGCGTGAAGCCGGTGCTGCTCTGGTGTGCTCAGCGAGTGGCCGAGGGTCTGCTCACCCAAGAAGATGACTCGGATTTTCCTCTGCTTCCTCTCAGTACTAACGTATGGACACGCCAGGGCGGAGCACGAGTGCGGCAGCAACGGCTAGAAACGACCTCGCCGGGAAGCGTGGCTCTGGGCCCCTCGCAACGAGTGACGCGGGTAGTTGCTGGCTTGGGATTGGCTGCAGCCGGAATTACCGCGCTTGGTTTAAAGCTCCGTGGGACGCGGGGGAGGGGGGCGGAATGCGGTTGGCTTCTCGGTCCGGACTCGCCCCCTTTGTCTGGCCCAATCCACTGGTGTCATCCTGTTACCACGCTGCCCAGATTCCAATTCTGACTAGTTCCAGCTCCTGTGAAACCAATGCAGCCTTTCAATTTGTTAAATATCTCCTATGCCCAGGCGTGTTTAGACGCTTGAAAGCAGCCCCAATTCTAGTGAGATTGCTATCAGCCCCTTTCCGTGGAAGCTGAGGTGAGCCTTAATCAAGCCTGCTCAAAGCCAACTTGGGCAGGGAAGTCCATGAGACTCTTTTATCCCCAATTCACTATCAAAAAGCCGGAAAATGGGGCTGGGGATATAGCCTAGCGGCAAGAGTGCCTGCCTCGGATACACGAGGCCCTAGGTTCGATTCCCCAGCACCACATACACAGAAAACGGCCAGAAGCGGCGCTGTGGCTCAAGTGGCAGAGTGCTAGCCTTGAGCGGGAAGAAGCCAGGGACAGTGCTCAGGCCCTGAGTCCAAGGCCCAGGACTGGCAAAAAAAAAAAAAAAAAAAAAAAAGCCGGAAAATGGCACCGAGGCTCAAAGTGATAGAGCACTATGTCTTGAGCAAAAAAGCTAAGGGAGGGCTGGGATATGGCCTAGTGGCAAGAGTGCCTGCCTCATATACATGAGGCCCTGGGTTCGATTCCCCAGCACCACATATACAGAAAACGGCCAGAAGTGGCGCTGTGGCTCAAGTGGCAGAGTGCTAGCCTTGAGCAAAAAGAAGCCAGGGACAGTGCTCAGGCCCTGAGTCTGAGACCCAGGATTGGCCAAAAAAAAAAAAAAAAGAAGAAGAAGAAGAAAGAAACTAAGGTAGAATGGTTTGATTTGCTTAAAAAACAAACAAAAACAACAAAGTAAAACACCAGAAGTTGGTAAAGGCCAGCAGTGTGCTTCATTTTCTGAGAGGAATTTCAGCTTCATTTCCTGAAAGCTGGCTAAGTGAAATATGCCTAAAAAATGCACTCCCTTGATCCGGGAACATCCACTCATTCCCTTCCACTACAGTCCAGTCTAGTGATTAGAGTAGGGGAGGGGTTTCAGACTCAAGCCCACTGACTGGTAAAGGTTACTGGAGACAACTTTTAGCCAGCCTCCCAAGGCTCAAGCAGGTGATGTTTGGGGCTTAGAGAGCCAGGCCTGAAAGCTTGGGCTCTTCCATTCTTAGCTCTATGACTTATGACAAGCCTTGTAACTTTTTAAGAGACACAGGGTAAAAAAAGGAAAACAACTACAAAAGCAATACTTGCAAAACTGGTGTAAGTGAACTGAACACCTCATGGGGGGAAAGGGAAACAGGGAGGAGAGTGGGGGGGTACGAGGTAACAAACAGTACAAGTAATGTATCCAATGCCTAAAGTATGAAACTGTAACCTCTCTGTACATCAGTTTGATAATAAAAATTTGAAATAAAATAAACCAATCTCAAAAAAAAAGTAAGTGTAAAATGACAGCAATATTGTTATCCGTCTTTTCTGGATGTTATGAGGATTCAAGGTCATTAGCACTATGCCTGGATCATACAAAGCACTAAGTAGGTGCCACAATCTTGTATCATAGTGACTGGGGGTTCAGGGAACAGATCTCTCCAGTCTTTGCAGACAGGGCTGGAGTCCTGTCAATACTCATTGAACACCAGTGATATACAACATAGTTTTTTTTAGTGATACTGGGGTTTGAACTCAGAGTATCACATTTCCTAGGCAGGCACTGTATCACTAAGCCATACTTCATGCCCTGTTTTCTTGCTGGTTATTTTGGAGATGGGAGTCTAGCAAACCTTTCTGCATGGGCTGACCTCTCAACTTTGACCTTCCGTATCTCAGCCCCTCAAGTACTAGGATTATGAGCATGGGCCATCTATGTCCAGCTCATGTGTTTTTCTTCTTGTTTTGTTTTGTTTGCCAGTCCTAGGCCTTCAACTCAGGGCTTGAGCACTGTCCTTGGCTTCTTTTTGCTCAAGGCTAGCACTCTGCCATTTGAGCCACAGCACCACTTCTGGCTGTTTTCTATATATGTGGTGCTGGGAATCAAACCCAGAGCTTCATGTATAGGAGGCAAGCACTCTTGCCACTAGGCTATATTCCCAGCCCTCATGTGTTTTTCTTTTTCTTTTTTTTTTTTTCGTGTGTTGTTCTTAAAGAAAAAATTTCCATCTGACAAATCCAGAAGACTCTTTCCAATTAACCAGCAAAAAGCCAGAACTGGAGACATGGCTCAAGCAATAGAGCATGAGCCTGTGAGCAGACTAAGCCCAGCGAGAGCATGAAGCCCAGAATTGAAGTCCTAGTTCTGGTACATATGTATGTACACATATATACACACACAAATTGTTGAAATTCTTAAAACAATGCCTAAAAGATTTACATTTCCAAAAAACTATAGGTACACGTTAAAATATTCATTTGATGAGAGATAAAGTGACAGATGAGGTGTATGTAGGTCTGATCAAGATAAATTGTGCACCAGGTGCTGTTGTAAGGGCTAACCTGAGAACCTGAGTGACTAAATATAAGTTTTAGTGTTAAAATTATAACAGCTTCTAAACCCTGGTGATGACTCCATGCTAGAGGGCTGCACCCCCACCCATGAGACTAGTTTCTTGTAGTTTGACATTATAGGGAGCCCTTGTTCCCTCTGTACCTAGGTAGCAATGATGGTAACAGACAGTGATAAATGATCACAGTCATAGACTATAGAAATAACCATAATAGGGCTGGGAATATGGCCTAGTGGCAAGAGCGTTTGCCTCATATACATGAAGCCCTGGGTTCGATTCCCCAGCACCACATATATAGAAATGGCCAGAAGTGGCTCTGTGGCTCAAGTGGCAGAGTGCTAGCCTTGAGCAAAAAGAAGCCAGGGACAGTGCTCAGGCCCTGAGTTCAAGCCCCAGGACTGGGAAAAAAAAAGAAAGAAAAGAAAGAACCATAATAGTAGTAGAAATGCCATGGTAACTGTTGGGTTGGTTTACTTATGATGGAGTACTGGATCGTTTTAGCCAGCGCATGCTTACTTAGTGGTAATGAGAAAACATGGTGGCAATTGTTAAAATAAAGTTGGTATTAGGTCAGCCTAACCGCAGAATTCTGCTTCTATAAACAGCTTGCTTAACCCATTTGTGACTTGCTCTACCCCCTGCATTAACCCCCTGCATCAGTGCTATGTGACCACCTGCTGTCAGTTCCTGATACCAAGACCAGTTCCAGTTATTAAAGCCAAAATAGATAACTGAAAGGGTAGATAGCCAATAGAAATAGGACAAGACTAACTTGCTAAATGCCATCCAATCAAGTATCTGCCAAGTTGGAAATACCCTGCCCCTGTTGTAATCACAATAAAAACCCTGCCTATCTGAGGGTCTGGGCCCTCAATCCAGATCCGCTGCATCAGAGACAGCTGAGAGTCCAGGCTCGAGCTTGCAATAAAGACTCTCATGTGTTTGCATCAGAATCAGCTCCTTGGTGGTCTTTGGGGACCCGAAATCTAGGCATAGCATTGTTGGCTCACACCTATAATCCTACCTGCTCAGGAGGCTGAGATCTGAGGATTATGGTTCAAAACTAGCATGGACAGAAATGTCCTTGAGGCTCTTACCTCCAGTTAGCCACAGAAGCAGAGATGTGGCTCAAGTGGTCGAACACTAGCCTTGACAGCAAAAAATCTCAGGGACAGCACCCTAGCCCTGAGTTCAAGCCCTAGGTCTGGCTCATGCGCACACATGTGCACACCCACACACATATTTAAAAAAATGGGGATATGGTAGTGCTAGAATATGGCTAGTGAATGTCCTTCCCCCAAATCTAAGGGCCCAGTCATGCTAATCAAGTGCTCTACCATTGAGTTACACCTCCAGACCAATGGAATTCTTTTCTTTTCTTTTTTTTGCCAGTCCTGGGCCTTGGACTCAGGGCCTGAGTACTGTCCCTGGCTTCCTTTTGCTCAAGGCTAGCACTCTGCCACTTGAGCCACAGCGCCACTTCTGGTCGTTTTCTATATATGTGGTGCTGAGGAATAGAGCCCAGGGCTTCATGTATGCGAGGCAAGCACTCTTGCCACTAGGCCATATCCCCAGCCCCCAACCAATGCAATTCTTTATGAAGTCTCATTTTCAAATTCTAACTGGTTGCAGTGGCATGCTTCTATAGTCTCAGCTACTCAGAAGACAAATACTTGAAGGACTGTGGCTTGAAACCAGCCCAGGCAGAACAAGCAGGAAAGTTTGTAAGACTTCATCTCCAAAATAACCAGTAAAGGGCCTGGAAATGTGGCTTAGTGATAGAGTGCTTGCCTAGCATGCATGAAGCGCTGGGTTCTATTCCTCATAAACAGAAACCACATAAACATAAGAAGGCAGAAGTGGAACTTATGACTCAAGTGGTAGAATGCTAGCCTTGAGCAAAAGAAGTTCAGGGACAGTGTCCAGGCCCTGAGTATAAGCCCCAGGCATGACAATTTAAATAATAATAATAACCAGTAAAGAGCAGAGCTGAAGATATAGTCCAAGCAAAGTCTAGGACAAAAAAAAAGTAACTAACTTCCCTATCTTTCTCCACCTATCATTTCATAGTTCTAATCTACTCCCTCCACTATGCCAGGTTGTTGTTTATGGTGCTGGGGATTGAACCCACGGCCTGAATAGCATACTGACAAACTCTACCACCGAGTTACAAACAGACCTAGATTGTGTTTGTAAAACACATCAGGAGAGGGTAACACTGTTTGGCAAGAAATGTACTCATTACCTTACTTATGTAACTGTACCCTCTTGTATATCACCTTTACAATAAAATTAAATTAAAAAATAAAAACTACAAATCATACCATGTTACTCTTGCTCAAAACCCTTTCATGAGCTCTAGTAAACATTAAAGATTACAAATGTGTATCAGGAGATATGCGTGCTCATTGCTCACACGGGTAATCCTAGCTAAATCAAGAGACAGAGATTTGAGGATTCTGGTTTGAAGCCAGCCTGAGCAGATTCTTATCTGCAATTAACCACCAAAAAAAACGGAAATGGGGCAGAGGCCCAATGGTGCCAGACTTGAGCAAAAAAGCTCAGGTTCAGTGCCTAGGGGAGCTGGGAACACAGTTAAATACTAGTGCCTCATCTAGCATATACAAGGCTCGCTCAATATCAAGCATCAACCAATCAATCTCAACAATCTACTAGGCCCCTCAGCACCAGGTCTCAACCATTTTGGCACTATTTCTTACCTCTTGCCTCAGCCACCTTCTACTTCTTTTTTTTTTCTTTCTTGCCAGTCCTGGGGCTTGAACTCAGGACCTGAGCACTGTCACTGGCTTCATTCTTCTCAAGACTAGCACTCTCCCACTTCAGCCACCATGCCACTTCCAGCTTTTTCTGTTTATGTGGTGCTGAGGAATCCAACCCAGGGCTTCATGTATGCGAGGCAAACACTTTACCACTGGGCCATATTCCCAGTCCCCTCACTTTTAGTTTTAATTTCTATCACGTTTTATTTTTCTTTTTTTTGCCAGTCCTGGGGCTTGAACTCTGGGCCTGGGCACTGTCCCTGAGCTTCTTTTGCTCAAGGCTAGCACCTTACCACTTGAGCTACAGTACCACTTCCAGTTTTTTCTGTTTATGTGGTACCGAGGAATTGAACCCAGGGCTTCATGCATGCTAGGCAAGCACCCTACCATTAAGCCACATTCCCAGCCCCACATATAAATTTTCTTTAGGTTTTTGCAATGTCTCCTTCCACTTTTGAAGCTTCCCCCAGGCTACCCAAATGCACAGAATGTTGCTCAACTCTCACCTCCTTTAACTAATTATTCTCTATTCTTTAAGATCTTAGCTGATTAAATAAGTGGCTTCTTACCTTGTACTTCTTCTAACTATAATTAAACTAATTATGCAATTAAAGTCTGTCTCTTCAAGTAAACTACAGGGACTGTATACAGTCTTGGTTATAGCGATAGCCCCAGGCCTAGCACTGTGTCTAATCTATAAGTACTCAATAAATATCAATAAATTAAGAGCAATGTATCTACTATAAAGTTGGAATTTAGCCAGATATCAGTGGCTCACACCTGTAACCCCAGCTACTCAGGAGGCTGAGGCCTGAGGGTCAAGGTTCAAAGGCAGCTTGGGCAGGAAAATCCTTGAGACTCAAATCTCCAATTAATCACCAGAAAACCAGACGTGGTACCATGGCTCAAAGTAGTAGTAATCTTAAGCAAAAGAGCTCAGGGACAGAACCCAGGCCCTAAATTCAAGCCCTAAGACTGACAAAAAAAAAAAAAAAAAAAAAAAAAGCTCAGCACCTAGACACACACACACACAGTTGGAGTTTAGAAGTAGTTTGGTTATTTGTCAAAAAAACCCCAAAACCCTTTCTAAAATTTAATTATTGGTACTACAAAGTACTTGAAATAATACCCAGGGGTGGGGTGACAAGCTTTGGGCCTTACCCTGCCACCTCCTGGTAGCTGATACAGAGAAGTTATTGTCCCTGCTTTTTGTGATTTTACAAGCTGGAATCCCATGGTGCTGGCACTAGCACTTGAACTCAAGGACTCATACTGTTAACTTTTTCATTCAAGGATGGCAGTACTTCACCTCTGATTTTTTGTTGGTTACTGAGATAAGAGTCTCAAGGACTTGTTTTGCCTAGCCTAGTTTCAAACCACAATCCTCAGATCTCAACCTTCTTTTTTTTTAATTAAAAAAAAATTTTTTTGCCAGTCCTGGGGCTTGGACTCAGGGCCTGAGCACTGTCCCTGGCTTCTTTTTTGCTCAAGGCTAGCACTTGTGGCCTTTTTTATAGATGTGGTGCTGAGGAATCGAACCCAGGGCTTCATGTATACGAGGCAAGCACTTTTTGCCACTAGGCCATATTCCCATCCTTTTTTTTTTTTTTTTTTTCCAGTCCTGGGCTTGGACTTAGGGCTTGAACACTGTCTCTGGCTTCTTTTTGCTCAAGGCTAGCACTCTGCCACTTGAGCCACAGCGCCACTTCTGACCATTTTCTACATGTGGTGCTGGGGAATTGAACCCAGGGCTTCATGTATACAAAGCAAGCACTCTTGCCACTAGGCCATATTCCCAGCCCAGATCTCAACCTTCTGAGAGGCTAGGAACTGGTACCCAGTTCCCAAAACTTCTTCATTCTTCTTCTTTTTTTGGGGGGGGGGGGAGGGGAACAGTCCTGGGGCTTGAACTCAGGGCCTGAGCACTGTCCCTGGCTTCTTTTTGCTCAAGGCTAACACTCTGCTAACTTTGAGCCACAGCACCACTTCTGGCCTTTTCTATCTATGTGGTGCTGAAGAATTGAACCTAGGGCTTCATGTATACGAGGCAAGCACTCTTGCCACTAGGCCATATCCCCAGCCCTTCCGCAAACTTCTGAATATACTTCAGTTCTTCATATTCCTAAACTTGGTCAGGGGCAATGATCAGGGTCACAGGGCCACCGGACAGTCAGTGGGGCTGATGATCACGATCCTGAGGTGACAATTCTAGGGAAAATGTACTGCTACAAAGTGCCACTAGATGGTGCTACTTAAAGCAGAATTATGATTCCTGCAGGCTCTTCTAGAAACAATAAAGATACTGAAGAGTGAACTTTAAGAGTAGATAACACAAAGGTGCTCTAGATCTGTCATCCCTGTGGGTAATGCCGTCCATCCCAGGCCCCACCAGGCAAGTATGTCAAGCAAGCAATGTGAATGTTCCAATGGCTTTATTGACCCCCTCTTTCTGGGAGTGGCAGGCAGTTACTTCTTAGCTGGAGAGCTGGAAGGGAAGCCAAGCTGTGATCTCAGTAAGGGTCATTAAAGGGGTACAGAGGGTGTACTGCATCTCTTGGAACCCTCTTCCCATCCACCTAGAAAGAGAGATAACTCCATTAGCAAGGGCTGATATTCCAAAGACCTCAGCATTTCCACTAAACTTTACTTTGCTATACCTACATCTTTGTCAAACGGCACTGGCTGGGACCCCAGCCTTAAAAGATGCCACAGAATCAACACCCACCAAATCAGCTTACTCTCAAATGAGCTTACTCTACTCCAAATCTCTCATTCTTTGGTGATACATCCTTACCGTAATCATGGGCACAATATATCGCCAATTTTTGTTCAGGGCATCTAGCTGCTTCATATCTTCTGGGCTAAAGGTGAAGTCAAACACCTAGGAACAAGAAAGCCAGACATGTCTTTCTTTTTTTCCCCTGTGGTACAGGGGTTTGAACCTAGGACTTCATGCTTGCTTGCTAGCTAGCAGGCACTGAGGCACTTGAGCCATGTCCCTAGCCTAACACTGCCTAGGCAGAGTTGGGCTAAAGAAGACAGAACCTTTGATCAAGTACCTGGATATTCTGAAGGATACGAGAAGGAGTGATACTTTTAGGGATGCAAATCACTTTCCGCTGGACCTGCCACCTAAAGTAGGGATAAAGGTAGATGAGGAAGAGTCAGTATTCAGACACTGTTTTGTCCTCCATTCAGCCTTCCCTGAAGTCTCAGAACACCTACAGCCCCGCTGGAATGCAATGAGAAACGTGCCTCAGAATAGCCTCCTGAGATATCACATAGCAAGGTTCCAATTTCACCCAGATAAAGAATCCCTTAATCCTTTCCTCCCAACTGGGAGCACTCTGCCCTTCCAGAGTCTCTTTTCCCATTTGCAGGGATGCTCCGCACCTGAGCAAGATCTGAGCTGGAGATCTACCATACTTTTCAGCAAGTGCCAGGACCACCGGTTCCTCAAGCAAGACAGGCTCATCAGGATTTCGCCAAGCACGATCAGAAGAACCCAAAGGGCTATAAGCAGTCACCTCCAGGCCACGTGCTTGGCAGTGGGCAATGAGCTCATTCTGAGCTAGGTATGGGTGGCATTCCACCTGAGCCAAGGAAGAACCCATTATTCATAGAATGGCCATGCCCAGCTTACTTGGCCCCTCCAACACATGCACATCTGAACCAGCCCTTCACTGATGAACCCCCAGCACTCTTCAGCCACTCTTTAAAGTAATTTTCCAGCGGTAGCCTCATTCTCTCCCAGGACTTGAAGCCCAGCTTTATGAATCAACACTGACAAACTTGCAGGCATTCTCCATTCATCATCATCTCCATTCATCAATTGTACCCTTTACTCCTAAAACTACTAATCAACTTGCAGTGCTCACCTGTAACACAGCAGGGCGTACAGAAGCCACACTGAGTACATCATCTATCTGCCGACTGTTGAAGTTTGACAGGCCCAGTGCTCGCACCAGTCCCTTTGCCACCAGTGCCTCCAGTGCCTTCCAGGTGTCCTTGTAGTCAGTGGAGTCATAGCGCATAGTCCCATCATCATTCTTGGGGAATAGGTTATCTCCTCGCCTGAATGAGACACAGTCCCCAGGTATGAGGACAAATGCCAGGCTTTTGCTCTGCCTGCCCATCCATCCATTCTATGCCCAATATCTCCAAACCAGAAGAGGATGAAGTGACAAGAACTAGGAACAGCCATGCTTCTTCATCCTTCCAAATCATAACCCAAGGAAAACCTATTCCCTCTCCTCTTTTTCCTATGTCTAGATGATCTCTCCTTTCCTCTGGGAAGTCTTCCTCCCAGAGTTCTCTGTTCTTCTAGAATGGGGCACAATGCTGATGGAAGAAGACTCTTCTCACATCCTCTGCTCAACCAGCCTCAGAGCCTAGCTTAGGAAAAGGGTCAGCATGTTTCCTGAGTTAATCATGGAGAAGGAGGCATTATTCCATACCTCTCTAGGGCAGACACTGTGTGTTTGCATTTTATGTTACTACACACCTAACTGCTCTAGCACAAGGCTAGGACCTCATATCAAGCCATTCTACTTGCCATGCAGATGAGTATTCTCATCCTGCTCTGTTGCTGTGACATCATAAATTACTATCACCACCATACTCAACCTCCAACTTCCAGATAAAGACACTGGTGAGGCTCACTCAAAGGCATAAGGCCAGTGAATCAGATACAGGTCCAGATACTCCAGCTGGAGGTCAGCCAGTGTCTTCCGAAGAGCACCTTCCACATCCTCAGGGTGGTGCTTGGTGTTCCACAGCTTGGATGTCACGAACAGCTCCTCCCGGGAGACTGGCTGGGCAAGGGAAAAACTCATCATGAAAAGTGTCCAGTGTTACCCATCCTCACCTCTGGGAAAGGAACTAGAAAGATGCTGATGCTAGATGTACTCAGTAAGCCTCATCCCCAGCTTAAGCCTCTGAGTTCTTATACCCTATCCTCTCTGTATCCCCAATACTTACCTTGCCTGGTCCCACAGCCTCCTTCAGGGCCTCCCCAATCTCACTCTCGTTGCCGTAAACAGTGGCACAATCAATGTGGCGGTAGCCTACACTTAAGGCATACTTAATGGCTGCTTTTACCTGCCAAGTGAGAAAAGATCTAGTTCAGCTCTGTTGGCCTGGCCCAAACATTTCCCACACCAAGGGTCATGGTTGGCTAAGCAGGGCCACCTATGCAGTATGGGGATAAGATGAAAGATGATTCTAGACTTGAGGTCCAGAAGATACTTGAAAGCCCAAACCTATCCAGCAGTCTCCAAGACTCCTTCCTACTATGACATCTCAACAAAGCGCAGCCACAAACTTGTAACAAGTTCCTAGCATCTAGCATAAAGATGTGTGTGAGTGTGTGTGTGTGTGTGTGTGTGTGTGTGTGTGTGTGTGTGTTGCTGAGTATCAAACCAAGGCTTGGCCTTTAAGCCAAGTCCTCCACTACTGAGCAACCTTCCTAGGCCAGGAATTAATTTTTTTTCAATCAGAAGACAGAGGGAAGCCAGGTGCTAGTACCTCACACCTGTAATCCAGTTACATCACTTTTTCTCCTACACATTAATTAAGACATCCAGGGCTGGGAATGTAGCCTAGTGGTAGAGTGCTTGCCTAGCATGCATGAAGCCCTGGGTTTGATTCCTCAGCACCACATAAACAGAAAAAGCTGGAAGTAGTGCTGTGGCCCAAGTGGTAGAGTGCAAGCCTCGAGCAAAAGGAAGCAATGGACAGTGCTCAGGCCCTGAGTTCAAGCCCCAGGACTGGCAAAAAAAAAAAAAGAGACATCTTATTAGAAGTTCCTTGAATTTCAGTTGCATCCTGTTATTAAACCACATACCCCTGCCTTTTTTTTTTTTTTTTTCTGGTCCTGGGTCTTGAATTCAGAGTCTGGGCACTGTCCCTGAGCTTTTTTTGCTCAAGGCTAGCACTCTACCACTTGAACCACAGCATCACTTCCAGCTTTTTCTGTTTATGTGGTGCTGAAGAATTGAACCCAGAGCCAGGGCTTCATGCATGCTAGGCCAGCACTCTACCACTAAGCCATATTCCCAGCCCAAGCCATATCCTTTTGTAGATTGTGAACCTGAGTTTAGCCAGTATGAGCAAGGAGCAGGGCCTGCTGAGTTAGGGATATGGAAACAATTGATATATCACAGTTGTAACTACTTTCAACGTCCTATGTGTATGTGTAGTTTCTATTATTGATGATGTTCTTATATCACCTTCCTATGGTTGTACCTACACTATCTCTGTAATCTTATCTGAGTATATTGGAAACCGTGTTTACTGGTATTGGAAGTAAGAAATTCAAAGGGAATACCAAATTTGAGAGACACAGGGTAAAAAAAGAGAAATAACTACAAAAGCAATACTTGCAAAACTGTTTGGTGTAAGTGAACTGAACACCTGGGGGGGGAGGGAAAGGGGGGAGGGAGGGGGACATGAGGGACAAGGCAACAAACAGTACAAGAAATGTATCCAATGCCCAACGTATGATACTGTAACCTCTCTGTACATCAGTTTGATAATAAAAATTTGAGAAAAAAAATAAAATAAAATAATCAAATAAAAAAAAAAAAAAGGAAGCAGCCTGCCTGCTCTGTGTGCTTGCTTGCCAGATTTTTGGCTGATGGTATGCTATTCTGTAGAAGTAAACTTTACTTTGCAGAGTTCTAAGTTGGTGTTCTTATTCCTATACAATATCCAAAATCCTGAACCCTTTCTTTCTCTCTCTTTCTTCCTTCCTTTCTTTTTTTGTTTTGTTTTTTTGGCAGTCCTGGGCTTGAACTCAGGGCCTGATCACTATCACTGTCCCTGGCTTCTTTTTGCTCAAGGCTAGCACTCTACCACTTGAGCCACAGTGGTACTTCCGGCTTTTTTTCTTATTTGTTTATTTACTTGTTTGTTTGTTTGTTTGCTTATTTATTTATTTTTGCCAGTCCTGGGCCTTGAACTCAGGGCCTGAGCACTGTCCATTGCTTCCTTTTGCTCGAGGCTTGCACTCAGGCACTTGAGCCACAATGCCACTTCTGGCCATTTTCTTTGTATGTGGCGCTGAGGAATTGAACCCAGGGCCTCATGTATATGAAGCAAGCACTCTTGCCACTAGGCCATATTCCCAGCCCCCCGACTTTTTTTCTATATATGTGGTGCTGAGGAATTGAACCCAGGGAGTCATGTATATGAGGCGAGCACTTTATCACTAGGCGATATTCCCAGCCCCCCTTTCTTTCTGTTTTTGGTTTGTCATGTGGCTTGAACTCAAGGCCTCAGCACTGTCCCTGAGCTCTTTTGCTCAAGGCTTTGAGCCACAGTGCCACTGGTTTTCTGGAGGTAACTTTCGTGCCTGGGTCGGCTTTGAACTGCAATCCTTGGACCTTAACTAGGTTTACAGGTGTGAGCAACCAGCATCTGGCTTCATTTCTTTCTATCTTCCTTTCTTTTTCTTTTGTAGGTCATGGAGATTGAACTCAGGGCCTGGGCGCTGTCCTGGACCTTTTTTGCTCAAAGCTAGTGCTCTACCACGTTGAGCTACAACTCCACTTCCAGTTTTCTGGTGGTTAATTGGAGATAAGAGTCTCACATCCTTTCCTGCCTGGGTTGGCTTCTAACTGTAATCCTTAGATCTCAGCCTTCTGAGTAGCTAGGATTACAGGCTTCCCAAGTTTCCCTTGGCTGGGTCTATACTAGGGGATTGGTAAAGTATGAATTTTTATTCTCCAACAGCTCTGAAGCTAACAGCAGATTTCATGTTTATGTGTACACACACACACCACACATACACACACGTTCTTTTTTTTGGTGGTGGTGGCACTGGCACAATATCATCAAACCATGCCCTCAATTCTGTTTTCTGTTTTTCATTGATAGAGTCTAGCTTTCCTCCAGCACACCTGAGCCACAACCTACTTGTTATAGGCTTCCCAAGGTCACTGGAATGATACATACCACTGCATTCACCTTCTTTCCATGGAGAGTCTGGTGGACTTTTCTTCCTCTACTAGCCTATTATTGCAATCCTCCCACCCTCAGCCTCCTATGTACCTTGGGATGACAAGTACATGCCACTGCACCCAGCTATGGGTTGAGAAGTTGAGAAGGGGTCTTGAAAACTTTTCCTAGATTTGCCTCACACCACAATCCTCCTATTCTCAGCCCAAGTAGCTAGGATTACAGGCATAAGTCAGCAGGACCTAGGTTTTAGAGGGCATTTGGGAGGCTGAGATAGAAAAAAATCATGAGTTTGAAGCCCAGCCTGGGCTATAGAAGAAGACTATGTTGCAAAAACCCACTATCACTTCCATTTTGAATCTCATTAAGCAAAATTGAGAAGAGTAACCATCTAGTTCACTAAGAAAAAAGTTTACTGGGGACTAAAGTTATATTTCAGCAATAAAGTACCTTCCTAGTCATCACAAGGCCTTGAGTTCAAACCCCAGTATTGCCTCCCAAAAAAGAAAGTTTGCTTATTCTTGGACTGCACAGTTGAGCCAGTAATTCTTCAAACCTTGACATCTATGATGTACCTAATTCTGGACTGTGCACTCAGGAGAGGTCGCAGGGCTCAATGAAGCCAATGAGGGAGAAGAGTAGATAAGATCATGGTATAAATGTTAAGCACCATATTAGGACTTACAGCGCAGGCTTGGGTAGGGAGGTCCCATGTGTATCATAGCACTCATCACAGATGCAGTTAGCAGAAAGTATCTTCCCATCCCCTTGTCCCTCTTGAGTCTCTCAGTCCCTCCTGGGTCAGCTGGTGAAGTCACCGGCTCATTGTTGTCCCTCCTTCCCTCCTCTCCACACTTCAAACTCATCCACACACACAAAAGTAGAGTACAGGAAAACTGCAGGGCTCCTCTGCCAAATCCCTCCTTTTCCCTGGCAGAGGGCCAAGAAGCTGTCCTTTTCTTTTCTCATCCCTTACCTGACCAGGCTCACTTTTCCAGGTGCCTAGACCAATCAGGGGCATCTTCTGCCCAGTGTGCAGGAGGACATGGGAAGCCGCCATTACCCCCTGAAACATACACAGAAAGAAGATTAGTGTTATTGTTTGGGTCTTACTGATACAATGGTCAAGACCCCAACAGAACACGATTCAGGAAGAGAGTGGAAATAAGAGGGGTACTTACAGGGAATAAATGTGTACTTATGTATGGGCCTAGGATCAAGGCAGTAGACACTAGGTACCCCAAACCAATCAAACTCAGTAGCTCCTAGACAAACACTAATCTCATCACTATCCTCACTAATCTCATCACTGTTCTTTCAACCAGGCTTAATGTCTATGTTAAAGACCTTAATGTCTATGTTAAAGACCTCCAGTATCCAAGGCTATGACTGTTGCTCAGAGGTAGAGTGCTTACCTAGCATGCACAAGTTACTGGGTTCAATCCCCAGTACCACCAAAAAAAAAAAAAAAAAATCCATGGGTCTAGGAATATGGCCTAGTGGCAAGAGTGCTTGCCTCGTATACATGAAGCCCTGGGTTTGATTCCTCAGCACCACATATATAGAAAATGGCCAGAAGTGGTGCTATGACTCAAGTGGCAGAGTGCTAGCCTTGAGCAAGAAGAAGCCAGGGACAGTGCTCAGGCCCTGAGTTCAAGGCCCAGGACTGGCAAAAAAAAAAAAAAAAAAGACACGATTAATGTGATCCCAGCATTAAGGAGACAGAAGCAAGAGACTCATGAGTTTAAGCTAACCTGGGCTGCAAAATGAAACAAAAACAAACAACAACAACAAAAAAAAAAAAAAAAAAAAAAACCTTTAATATCTAAAGCAAAGATGGGAGAGCTCTTCAGAAGCACCAGCCTTGGGTAAATAAGCTCTCAAATCAGCATAAAACAGGTTAAGATCAATATGAGTCAGAAACCAAGGCAACAAAATAGGCACAGCAGAAGGCTACCTCTCTATAGATGAAATGATTATTCCCACGAGGTAACTAGGGCTACAAAGTGCAAGTCTCTCCCACTCAGTTGAGATTAGCAAAACTGGCAGTAGCAGGTCAGCCAAGTGAGTTCCTACAAGGAAATATGCCACTTATCTTTCCCCCCCGCCTTCATCTTTTCCTTTTCCTTTGTGCTGGTACTAATGTTTATATTTAGGTCCTTGTGCTCTTGCTTAGCCTTTTCACTCAAGGCTAGTGCTCTACCACTTGAGCAATCTCTCCATTTCCAATTTTTTGCTGTTTAGTTAGAGATAGGAGTCTCTCAGGATGGGCATCCGTGGCTCACGCCTATAAGCCTAGCTATTTAGGAGGCTGAGTTGGAAGGAATGCTGTTAGAATCAGCTAGGCCAGGAAAGTCCAAGAGACTCTTAATCTCCAATTAATCACAGAAACAGCTGAAAGTGGCTCTGTGGCTCAAGTGGTACAGCACTAGCCTTGAGCAAAAGGAGCTCAGGAACAGCACCCGGGCCCAGAGTTCAAGCCCCAGGACCAGCAAAAAAAAAAAAAAAAAAAAAGTCTGCCTGCAGTGGCTTCCAACCTAGATCCTCAGATCTCAGCCTCCTGAGTAGCTAGGATAACAAGTGTGAGCATCCAGTGCCCAGCCATGATACTCTTTAATTAACTAAAAATACAAATGCAGAGCATCTAACTATGAATACAGCACCCAGGCCCTGAGTTCAAGCCCCATGACTGACAAAAAAAAAAGGAATGGTACTCATTACCTGACTAATGAAATGGTAACCCATCTGTATAACACCTTAATAATAACAATAAAATTATGTTCTTAAAAAGTCAAGCTAAGGGGCTGGGGATAGTGACAAGAGTGCTTACCTCGTATACATGAGGCCCTGGGTTCGATTCCCCAGCACCACATATACAGAAAATGGCCAGAAGTGGCACTGTGGCTCAAGTGGCAGAGTACTAGCCTTGAGCAAGAAGCCAGGGACAGTGCTCAGGCCCTGAGTCCAAGCCCCAGGACTGGCCAAAAATAAATAAATAGGGCTGGGGATATGGCCTAGTGGCAAGAGTGCTTGCCTTGTATACACGAGGCCCTGGGTTCGATTCCCCAGCACCACATATACAGAAAACGGCCAGAAGTGGCGCTGTGGCTCAAGTGGCAGAGTGCTAGCCTTGAGCAAAAAGAAGCCAGGGACAGTGCTCAGGCCCTGAGTCCAAGCCCCAGGACTGGCCTAAATAAATAAATAAATAAATAAATAAATAATATTGAAACACAGAAGTTCTCACTATAAAATGAATGAAATATAAATTACAAAAACAGGGGCTGGGATATGGCCTAGTGGCAAGAGAGCTTGCCTCGTATACATGAGGCCCTGGGTTCAATTCCCCAGCACCACATATACAGAAAACGGCCAGAAGTGGCGCTGTGGCTCAAGTGGCAGAGTGCTAGCCTTGAGCAAAAGGAAGCCAGGGACAGTGCTCAGGCCCTGAGTTCAAGGCCCAGGACTGGCCAAAAAAAAATAATAATAATAAATAAATAAATTACAAAAAACAAATTTAAGGGGCTGGGGATATTGCCTAGTGGCTAGAGTGCTTGCCTCCTATACATGAAGCCCTGGGTTCAATTCCCCAGCACCACGTATACAGAAAACGGCCAGAAGTGGCGCTGTGGCTCAAGTGGCAGAGTGTTATCCTTGAGCAAAAAGAAGCCAGGGACAGGGCTCAGGCCCTGAGTCCAAGCCCCAGGACTGGCCAAAAAAAAAAAACCAAATTAAAAAAAAAAAGTCAAGCTAAGGGGCTGGGAATATAGCCTAGTGGCAAGAGTGCTTGCCTCATATACATGAAGACCTGGGTTCGATTCCCTAGCACCATGTATATAGAAAATGGCCAGAAGTGGCGCTGTGGCTCAAATGGCAGAGTGCTAGCCTTGAGCAAAAAGAAGCCAGGGACAGTGCTCAGTCCCTGAGTTGAAGGCCCAGGACTGGCCAAAAAATGATAATAATAAAATAAAAAAATCAACAAAGCTAGGAATATGGCCTAGTGGTAGAGTGCTTGCTTGGCATACAGGAAGCCCTGGGTCCTATTCCTCAGTACCACATATATAGAAAAAGCCAGAAGTGGTGCTGTGGCTCAAGTGGCAGAGGGCTAGCCTTGAGCAAAAAAGAAGCCAGGGACAGTGCTGAGGCCCTAGGACCTAGCCCTAGGACTAGCACAAAAAAAAAAAAAAAAAATTCAACGAATCAACAGGAATCACTCATGCAAAAGAGACAATGTTTACCCCAAAAGGCAATTAAATAGAAATAACCTTTCCCCTTGATCTTATGAGGACCATAAATATCAGTCCCCTGGGATTGATTTCATTGCTGGCAATGCCTTTGTTAAGTATGACCTTTGTTTCCAAGGTTTGAAAAACATATGGTAGAGCCTGTAATTACACAAGCTGTAAGTAAACTAATACACAAATATTGTCTTTCCTAATACTTCTGACCCTGGAATAATTTTCTTTTCTAGTATAACCTGGCTATGGAAACCATTCTTTTTTTGGCCAGTCCTGGGCCTTGAACTCAGGACCTGAGCACTGTCCCTCACTTCTTTTTGCTCAAGGCTAGCACTCTGCCACTTGAGCCACAGTACCACTTCTGGCCATTTTTTATACATGTGGTGCTGGGGAATCGAACCCAGGGCTTCATGTATACGAGGCAAGCACTCTTGCCACTAGGCCATATTCCCAGCCCCTGGAAAACATTCTTTTCTGCTAAAACTGTAACTAAACTTCAATCTGAGAAGCAAAGGATAGACTGCAATAGTCTTTGTAAGCAAACTTCCCAGGAATACAAACTTCCCAGAGATCCAATAGGAGTATCTGGACCTCATAGAAGGAGCCTGGTGGCCTGTTGCCAGGAGGGTCTGTGGCTGCATTCTCAAGCTTGATGTGCAAATAGACCTGTTGGCCTCTCCCAGATTTCCCAGTAAACATGAAGGCTCTGAAATTACAGCTGGGGGTTGGAGTTTCAACAAAAGCCTGGCCTATGGAGGAAAAAAGAAGAAACCTGAATCTTGCCTCCCCTTTTCTTTTGTGGATGAAACTGAAAACCAAAAGGGCTGAGGTTTAAAGGGTTGGGATAAAGGTAAGAAGGTCTGATGGAGATCTGTAAAGATCAAGAATTTCCAATGTGGGGGATGGAGGGGCCATAGCAGAAAACCAGATGTTTTTCTGTAGGATAGAAAGTCATCCTCAACCAGTTTGTATGACTTTCTGATCCTAAGTTAGCAGCTTTCCAGCCTAGCCTGAACTAAAAGCCTCCAGGCTTGGACCTAGCAGGCAAAAAGTACCTAGATGGACCTCTGGCAGCACACAGACACACCCATATTATTCTGGGGTATAAAAGAGAGGCTGGGGATGGGAGAGGAGGGAGGAGGGGAGTTCTAGGTCTCAGGTTTTATGATTTACCAGCTCAGCACCTAGGCTCCTTCTCTCTGGGGTTGGTTCAGTCTTCCCTTCTCAGAAGAGGTGTCTGTAGTTGCTGTCTAGATGCAGAGAATTTGAGACCACTGAACAAAGAGGAAGCAGTATTTATTTATATATGAATGTTTCCTAGTTGTTAAATATCTACAATACTGGTATCCTTTTGGGTTTGTCCCTAAGCCTCTTTTCCCTCCTTTGTCAAGTTTGTGTCTTCAGTTATTACCTTGCACCTTGATTCTTCCACCTCAGTTCTGTATGTTCGGGTCCCTCTGGGCCTCTCTACCAGCATGTTCATAGGTGTCTGAGATGTAATATGTCCAAAAGTATACTGACAAATACAGCAGCAAAGTGTAGTTCAGGCTCTGCGTTGCACAGACCTGGTTTCAATATCAATGACACTGTTTGCAAGAGATACTATATCTAAACCATTTTGCACAGTGCCTGACACTCATTTTCTGCACACTCTATTTCACTAGGGACCCAAGAACCTGGACAACAAGCATTAAAGCAAACCAGATAATACGTTCACAATATTATCAATAGGCTCTTTAAAGTCATCATCTAAGGGGACTAGTGATATAGCTCAGTGGTAGAGTACCTATCTAGCATTCATAAAATCTTGGCTTTGATCTCTAGCAACATCCACAAAAGAAGCTACCACTGGCAGAAATTGGGTAAATGGTGTAAAGGAATTAACTGTAATTATTTCTAAAAGCAGCTTATGGATCTACATTATCTTTACAAGTCTACTTAAAAGATAAAAAAAAAAAAAGACAATGTAGCCAAAGGATGTGGCACACACCTATAATCCCAGCACTGGGAAGGAAGTGGTAGGAGGATCATAAATTAGAGGCCAACCTGGGCTACACTGCACTGTATAGCGGAACCTTGTCTTGAAACAAAGAAAGAGAAAAAAGGAAGGAAGGAGCTGGGCGCTGGTAGCTCATGCCTATAATCCTACCAACTCAGGAGGCTGATATCTGAGGACTGCTGTTCAAAGCTAGCCTGGGCAGGAAAATCCATTAGACTCTTATCTCGAATAACCATCAGAAAACTGGAAGTAGTGCTGTGGCTCAAAGTGGCAGTGTGCTAGCCTTGAGCAAAAGAGCTCTCAGGCCTGAGTTCAAGCCCCATGATGGACGGAAGGAAGGAAGGAAGGAAGGAAGGAAGGAAGGAAGGAAGGAAGGAAGGAAGGAAGGAAGGAAGGAAGGAAGGAAGGAAGGGAAGGAAGGAAAACAAATGAAAAGAAAGAAGAGAGTGAGAAAGGGAAAGAAAAGTAAGAAAGAGCTGGGTGCTGGTGGCTTATGCCTGTAACCCTAGCTATTCAGGAGACTGAGATCTGAGCATCTTGGTTCAAAGCCAGCATAGGCAGCAAAATCCATGAGACTCATTTCCATAAACTGCTCAGAAAAAGTCTGAAATGGAGCTGTGCTTCAAGTGATAGAGCACTAGAGCACAAGGCATTGAGCATAAAAAGCTCAGGGACAGTGCCCAGACCCTCAGTTCAAGCCCCAGGACCAACACACACACACACACACACACACACACACACACACACACGCGCAAAACTAAGAAGGCCCTGGGTTATTTTCCCAGTAAAGAAAGAAGAAAAAAACTAATAAAAAAAGTCAGAGGCAGGGAATATGGCTTAGCAGTAAAGGGCTTGCATAGCATACATGAAGCCCTGGGTTTGATTCTTCAGCACCACATAAACAGAAAAAGCCAGAAGTGGCACTGTGGCTCAAGTGGTAGAGTGCTAGCCTTGAGCAAAAGGAAGCCAGGGACAGTGCTCAAGCCCTAGGACTGGCAAAAGAAAAAAAAAAAAAAAAGTCAGGTGCTAGTGGTTCAAACCTGCAATCCTAGCTGCTGAGACCCTAGGAGGCTGAGATATGAAGAGCACTGCTTGGGCAGAAAAAGGAAAAAGTATGTGAAACTGATTGTCAATTAACCAGGAAAAAACTAGAAGTGGCTATGGCTCAAGAGGTAGAGTGCTAGCCTTGAGAAAAAAAAGCTCAGGGATAGTACTTGAGCCCAGGCCTCAGGATTAGCACACACACACAGAAAAGCTATGAAAGAAAGTACTCGCAGGTTTTTTTTAAGTGTTTGAATATTATCACATTATATATTTTTGGTTTTTTGTGCTGATAGTGAGGCTTGAATTTAGAGCCTTGTACTATTGGTTGGCATTTCCTGCTCAGGAGGTAGTGATCCCTCTCCCAGTCATACCTCCAGTCCAGCCTTCTTGTCGGTTAATTGGAGGTAAGAGTCTCTCAGATTTGTCTGCCTGAGCTGGCTTTGAACCTCAATCCTTGAATCATAGCCTCCTGAGTATCTAGGATTTTAGGTATAAGCCACCGACCTAGCAAGCATAAAATATTTTCTCCTGTACTAATAAGAAGCCAGCTTGGAGAACCATCTTAGGATTTGTAATGTTAGCCCAGATTTGTTCTATGTACTGAGTTTAAAATCCTGCTTATACTAGTAAATATAAAAAAAAAATTGTGAGGCTCAAGCCTATAATCTTACCTATTTGGAGGGTAGGTATCAGGAATCACAGTTCCCATCCCAGGCTTAAAAATTCCTGATATGTTCCTTCTGAACCAGTGGCATAGCATAGTGGCACTTAAGTGTCATCCACAATAACTCAGAAGTACAAGTAGGAGGAGGACAGCCCAGGCCAATCTGGGCATAAAAGATAAGAACCTACCTTTATTTAAAAAAAAAAAAAAGACAAAAACAAACAACAACCTACCCAGACACTGCTTGTAATGCCTATAATCCTAGCTATTAGGAGGCTGAGATCTGAGGATCCCAGTTTATTTGTTTGTTTGTTTGTTTTTTTGTCCAGTCCTGGGCCTTGGACTCAGGGCCTGAGCACTGTCCCTGGCTTCTTTTTGCTCAAGGCTAGCACTCTGCCACCTGAGCCACAGCGCCCCTTCTGGCCGTTTTCCATATATGTGGTGCTGGGGAATCAAACCAAGAGCTTCATGTGTAGGAGGCAAGCACTCTTGCCACTAGGCCATATTCCAAGCCCCCTGAGGATCCCAGTTTAAAGCCAGCCCGGGCAGGAAAGTCTATGACACTCTTATTTCCAATTAATCACTAAAAAAGCTGGAAGTGGCACTGTGGCTCAAGTTGTTAGAGCACTAGCCTTGACCATGAGGCCCTGAGGTCAATCTCCATTACCCCCCCCCAAAAAAAAACCCAATAGTAATTGCTCTAAAACATTACATAAGCCCCTAAAGCTGAATTAATACTTAATTTTTTTAATTCTTTTTTGCAATGCTGGGTATCAAACCCAGAGCCTTGAGCATACTAGGAAAGTGCCTACCAGTAAGCTATATTTCCAATCCAGAGATCTTTTCTTGTCAAGAGACAGCATCTCCTTGCTCTACTACCCAGGATGGCTTTGAACTTATGAGCTCAAATGATCTTCCCAAATCAGACACCCAAGTAGCTATGACTACAGGTGTGTACAACTACCACCCGACTTACATCCTTCTTGATGCATGCAAAAAGAAAAAATAAATATATACTAGCCATGGGCAATGTCTGTGCCTGTAATTAGGGAGGCTGAGGCCAGCCTAGGCAACACAGTGAAATCAAATGACAAAAAAAAAAACTTTATAAATACAAATTTTCTCAATCTTCCTCAAGTCAATCCACCTCACAGCCACTGTCTTAGCCCAGATCATCTACATCTCATATCTAAATCAGGTACCTCTCTGCTTCCAGTGTGCTCCCTTTGTACAAAATCCATTTACTAAATCCAACCATGTGACTTCCAAGTTCAACTCCTCAGCAATTCTTACCTTCACTCAGGATAAAGTCCAGATTCCATCAAAACCTGGCTCCTTCCTTCCATACTTCACTTTCCCATTTCAGTCTGCAGAACAAGCACCACTGGACTCCAATGACCTTTGCACATTCTTTGTCTAAACTTCACCCTCATGTAACTGCTGCTTTAATACAAGGAACCAGAATTTTTTTGTACATCATTGCATTTTTGTGTGTGTTGATAACTTGGGCACACTGATGTATATTTTTGTTTGAAGGTTTCCTGCTCAAAACAAAACAAAAACTTGGGGCTGGGAATGTGGTAGAGTGCTTGCCTAGCATGCATGAAGGCCTGGGTTCCATTCCTCAGCACCACATAAACAGAAAAAGCCAGAAGTGGTACTGTGGCTCAAGTGGTAGAGTGCTAGCCTTGAGCACAAGAAGCCAGGGTCAGTGCTTAGGCCTTGAGTCCAAGCCCCAGGACTGGGGGGAAAAAAACAAAAAAACAAAAAACCTCTAAAAATTTTCCCTCTCAAATATGAGTCTTCTGCCTGAACCTATTCACACACACACACACACACACACACACACACACACACACACACACACACACTGCACAAGTTCCCAACATGGGAGATATCTTGACAATTGGAGGGAGTTTGGTCAGTTGGAGAGGCATTTAAAGGAAATCACTGTCTCTACCAATTTCTACCTTTGCTTCAAAGGGCACAGATGATATCATCTCTAGAGTATATGAAAGCATTTCATTATCCTTCTTTTCTCCTTTTGGTTCTAAGGAACAGACCCAGGAACTCAATACTTGAGCGGTACTTACTATCTTGCACTTCCCTGTCTTTGGCAAAAAATTCCACTGGATCAAGTAGGATCATAATGAAAATGTAAAAGTGACAGGCCTGAAAAGCAAGGTACAATGGCCCCAACTATTGGAGAGACTGAATCAGGAGAATGAATCATAGTTCAAATCTAGCCCACAAGAAGTTAGCAAGACCCAATGTTAAAGCTAGCCTTGAGCAAAAAGAAGCCAGGGACAGTGCTCAGGCCCTGAGTTCAAGCCCCAGGACTGGCAAAACAAAACAAAACATGAAATTGCTTGGGGAAGGGAGGAAGAGGGAGGGATAGAGGGATGAGATTGATTGAGATATATTCTAAACATGTGGAAGTTGTTTTTCTGTTTTTCGTGGGGCTTGAACTCAGGGCCAGGGCACTGTCCTTGAGCTCTTCCACTCAAGGCTAGCATTCTACCACTTTGAGCCACAGTGCCATTTCCTAAACACGTGGAAGTTTTAACACTCCTTCATACAACTAATTTAAGCAAATAAAGTAGAACTGGCAGTGGATGAAGCTGGAAGACATAGTATGCAAGATCATGAAAGATTAGATTCTCAGGTCCGAAACTTGCATTAAGACTTAGGCCAGGGGCCAGATATCTGTGGCTCATGTCTGTAATCTTAATTACTCAGGAGGCTGAGATCTGAGGATCATGATTCAAATCCAGCTCAGGCCGGCAAGTCCATGAGACTCTTGCCTCCAATTAACCATTAAAAAAAGCCAGAAATGGAGCTGTGGCTCAAGTGGCAGACTCTAGCCTTGAGCAAAAAGAAGCCAGGGACAGTGCTCAGGCCCTGAATCCAAGGCCCAGGACTGGCAAAAAAAATAAATAAATAAAACAAAGGGGGGCTGGGAATATGGCTTAGTGGTAGAGTGCTTGCCTTGCATGCATGAAGCCCTGGGCTCAATTTCTCAGCACCACATAAACAGAAAAAGCCAGAAAGGGCTGTATGGCTCAACTGGTGGGAATGCTAGCCTTAAGCAAAAGCAGCTTGGGGACAGTGCCCAAGCCCCAGGATTGGCAAAAAAAAAGAAGAAAAAAAAAGAAAAGAAAAGAAAAACAAAAGGATTGGGGATGTGGTTCAAGCACAGCCTAGCATTCATGAGATCCTAGCTTCAAATTCCAATACTGAGGGAAAAAAGAAAAAAAAAAGTGACAGACCTGATAAGAATCATCAAGTCTCATCTAAGGAGACCTTACAGCCCTGAGCATAGATAACCCAAACAAAAGTTATAGCAGCCCCATTCTGTAAAGGCTCAAATCAGGCACACTTTAACAGAGCTGCAGGACAATACTCCCGACTTCAAGGCACCTAAGGCAAGCACTTCTAAAGTCAGCAAATTTCCCATCACTTCTGAGAAGCAACCCTGCCCTTCCACAGGAAAGAAGGCACACACACACACACACACACACACACACACACACACACACACACACACACACAGAAGTCACCCATCTAGATGAGTAAACAGGAAGAAGATGGCAACTAAAATTTAACAGAGGTTTTCAGAGCAGTGCTGGGCGCTCTGGGCGGTTTTTCTCGATCCCTGCAGAGATAACAAAGGTCCACAGACGCTAAGGAGTTATCCACAATCACAGAGAACAGGAGGAAGAGCTTAACCCGGATACCAAGCCTCATGGCGCGCCTAGTGCTCGCGCGCCCGGCCCCACCCCGGTGGCGGACCCGCTGTCCTGCAGGGTCCAGGCTACCTGCCCTAGAAAACCATGGGCATGCCGCAGAAGGAACTCACCTGGGCGCTTGCACGGCGCAGACGGGTCGCTGTGGCCAAAAATGAGGTGGGAGCCGCGAGCCGAAGGGCCTCGGCTTAAGTCAGGCGGCGGAGAGGAAGCTCCGCCCGGAGGGAGGGGCAGGGCCAGGCACTGGACCCGGCGTGGGGTGGACGCGCAGGGGGCCCCGCCCCTGCTCACCCGAGCTGGAGCTGACCCCGTGCAAGTCAGAGACGTGCAAGTCTGAAGGCTGCACCTTCCTCCTCTCCAGGCTGATGCCTGGGGGTCGCCCCGGCCAGAACCTCGGGCTCTGGCTCCACTTAGGGCATTAGGAGAGCCCGGACCCGAAGCGCCTCTCGCTGGCCCACCGTGCCCTAGGCCCGGAAGTCAGGCCCGGTTCCCGCCACGTGGAGAGTCTGTCGAGCCCTCCATTGGGGAAATGCTAGGCTTCCCACAGGTCACTTCGGTTGACCTCGTTCCTTCAGACAAACTGAGAGGTCTAGCCAATAGCCATAGCACAAAGGTTGACCAGGATAGAGAAGACCTCACCTCTCTTGGCACTAGAAAGTTTCCAGTCTCTCAGTATTTATGTACAAGGCACAGCGCTAAGGATTTCGTAAATGCAATTCTATTGAATTATCACAATTCTAGAAAAGGAATATTCATTCATTCATTCATTCATTCATTCATTCATTCATTCATGACAAGACTCTCTTACAAGCCAGGCACCACCGGTGGCTCACACCTGTAATCCTATGGGAACCAAGTGAAAAATGTAAAGAAGTCCCCTTCTTGGGTCCCTAAAAACGGCAGGCTTAGGCAGAGTACTTGGCCTGGGGAAGGGCAAACTTAGGCTGGATAGCAGGAACATGTTCTGGTTAATGTCACCCAAGACCTTATGGGAAACCTGAGCAATGGGAGAATGTGGAATGTGGTTTTTCTATTAACCTGCTAACTCTGCTACTGTAACTATGTGCTTACTTGGATGGGGAATAGCAGCTTTGATGTAATGACCATTGTGACTAGAAAGAAAAGTGCAAAATTTCCAGAGAGTAATTATACTGATCTGGAAAACGTAGTAAAAATGCTAAAAGTTGAATTAATATTTTGTTAGCCTCACCACAAAATTCTGTTTCTGTAAATGGCTTGCTTAACCTGTTTTTAACTTGCCTAGTGACTACCTACATGTGGTATGTGTGGTTTTTGTGCTTAAATACCCTGAGCTGTAGAGAGACTCCGGGGGCTGCAGTCTAGATCCCATATCTAAGACTCAGCCCCCTGTATGGTGGAATAATTTTTTCTTTTCTATCTCCTGGTCTGGCTATCTCTTATTTGACTATCAGGATATAACATGAGGATAACTGTTTTGTTTTTTGCCAGTCCTGGGGCTTGAACTCAGGGTCTGGGCACTGTCCCCGAGCTTGTTTTGCTCAAGGCTAGCTCTCTACCACTTGAGCCACAGTGCTACTTCCAGCTTTTTCTATATATATGTGGTGCTGGAAATCAAACCCAGGGCTTCATGTATACGAGGCAAGTGCTCTTGCCACTAGGCCATATTCCCAGCCCCTCATTTTGTATATTATAATTTAGCATACTGGACTAATCTTAAGTACCACTCTGTGATTTAGTTTCATGTTTTTACAGTGTAACCACAATCCAGATAAAGCTACAGCTCTTACTGGGACCCCAGAAATCTTTGGATTCAGCAAAGTTAAAGCTATTTATAATTTGCAGAAGTCATGGAGCTGTATTTTTTAAATTTTATTGTTGAGTAGCTGTACAAAGAGGTCAGAATTCCATAGTCAGGTTATAAGTACAATGCATGCTGATCAATGTCATCCCTTCCATGTTCTCCCTAATTTTCTCTCTCCTATCCTTACCATCAATTCTGTAGTTCAATTTTTTACATAATGTACAGTGAATATAATCACTCATTTGTTCACCCTTCCTCCCTCCATTCATGTGCCCCTTCTTTCCTTCCCCCTCAAAACATACTTGTGCTTCCTGTTTTGGGGGCTAGGGGTGGGGGAGGATTGGTACCTATCCTGGGGCTTAAACTCAAGGTTTAGTGCTGTTGCTGGGCTTCTTTTCCTCAAGGCTAGCCCTCTATCACTTGAGCCACAGCTCCACTTCTAGCTTTTTTTGGTAGAGATAAGAGTCTCACAGATTTTTCCTGGCTGGGTTGGCTTTGAACTGTGATGCTCAGATCAGCCTCCCCAGTAGCTAGGATTACAGGTGTGAGCCACTGGCACCTGGCTTCGTGGTATTCATTTTGATAAACAATTCATTAGTTGTTCAAAAGAGTTATATCTTTGAATTCCTCCTCTAAGTATACCATCCTTTAGTCAGTTTGTCACACTGCTATTACATTACAGATTTTTTAATTTGAAATAGTTTTTGCCAGTTTGGACTAACAAGTTTCTTTCCTTAACAACAGTATGCAAGATATAGGGCTATCCAGGTATATCACTGTCTTTTCCTACACCTGTCTCACCATCCTGCCTCTAATCCCTCAACACTTCTGCCTATTTCCTGGCCACACATATTCTTACTCCCTACTGTCTTTCATATATGTAGTGTCTTCCTAATAAAGATGCTTAGATTCCAGTTCATAATATCCTGTTAGATGATTCAAACACATCTTAGCCCAGTAAAGATTTGCTGTCAAGAAGCACATGCCATGGGCTGGGGATATAGCCTAGTGGCAAGAGTGCCTGCCTCGGATACACGAGGCAGCCTTGAGCGGGAAGAAGCCAGGGACAGTGCTTAGGCCCTGAGTCCAAGGCCCAGGACTGGCCAAAAAAAAAAAAGAAGCACATGCCATGTATTCCATCTCACTGTCTCTGGATCTGCATGGTCTGATGGATGTGCTGAGTCTGACTTCGACAAGGGTGAAGTACACCTATCAGTGATCTTTGAACTGCTGAATCATTGCTATAAACCAGCTCCCTCCTTCTCCAACTCTGGGACTTTAGTTCTAGTTCTGACTGAACCAACTGCCAAATGCCAGCCTAGTTCTCTAATAATGTTCCTGTTAGCCTTACATGTGCAGTATTTTCTTCATTTGTGTTTGCCAGTCCTGGGGTTTGAACTCAGGGCCTGGGTGCTGTCCCTGAGCTTTCATGCTCAAGGCTAGCCCTCTATCACTTGAGCCACAGTTCCACTTCCCACTTCTTTTTCTTCTTCTTTTTTTTTTTTTTTTTGGCCAGTCCTGGGCCTTGGACTCAGGGCCTGAGCACTGTCCCTGGCTTCTTCCCGCTCAAGGCTAGCACTCTGCCACTTGAGCCACAGCGCCACTTCTGGCCGTTTTCTGTATATGTGGTGCTGGGGAATCGAACCTAGGGCCTCGTGTATCCGAGGCAGGCACTCTTGCCACTAGGCTATATCCCCAGCCCTCTTTTTCTTCTTAATTGGAGATAGAGGGCCGGGGATATGGTCTAGTGGCAAGAGTGCTTGCCTTGTATACATGAAGCCCTGGGTTCGATTCCCCAGCCCACATATATAGAAAATGACCAGAAGAAGCGCTGTGGCTCAAGTGGCAGAGTGCTAGCCTTGAGCAAAAAAAGAAGCCAGGGACAGTGCTCAGGCCCTGAGTCCAAGGCCCAGGACTGGCCAAAAAAAAAAAAAAAAGAAAGAAAGAAAAATAAATTGGAGATAGAGTTTGACCACCTTTGAACCATGATCCATGTCTTTGAACCATGATCCTTAAATCTCTGCTTCCTGAGTAGCTAGGATTACAGGCATGAGCCACTGGGGCAGGGGAATTGCTGGAGTCTAAGAGTTCAAAGTCAGCCTTGGCAACATAGTATAAATTTTAAAAGAATAATAATGAGAAATACTCTTTTTTTTTCTTTTTTGCTGTTCCTGGGGCTTGAATTTAGAACCTGAGCACTGTCCCTTAGCTTTTTTGTACTGCAGGCTAGCACTCTACCACTTTGAGCTACAGCTCCATTTCCAGCTTTTTGGTAATTAATTTGAGATAAGAGACACATGTGCTTTACTGTCTGGGCTGGATGTGAATCACAATCTTCAGATCTCAACCTCCTGAAGAACTTCGAGGGCTGGGGATATGGCCTAATGGCAAGAGTGCTTGCCTTGTATACATGAGGCCCTGGGTTCGATTCCCCATGAACCACATATACAGAAAACGGCCAGAAGTGGCGCTGTGGCTCAAGTGGCAGAGTGCTAGCCTTGAGCAAAAAGAAGCCAGGGACAGTGCTCAGGCCCTGAGTCCAAGAACCAGGACTGGCCAAAAAAAAAAAAAAAAAAAAAAAAAAAAGAACTTCGATTATAGGTGCAGGTCACGAGCAGCTGGCCTAAATAAATATTCTTGCTGTACCCTTAGTAGCTATGTGAACTTAATATTTTCTCACCTGGGCTGGGGATATGGCCTAGTGGCAAGAGAGCTTGCCTCATATACATGAAGCCCTGGGTTCAATTCCCCAGTACCACATATATAGAAAACGGCCAGAAGTGGCGCTGTGGCTCACGTGGCAGAGTGCTACCCTTGAGCAAAAGGAAGCCAGGGACAGTGCTCAGGCCCTGAGTCCAAGGCCCAGGACTGGCAAAAAAAAATAAAAATAAATAAAAATTCTCACCTGTAAAATAAAGATTTGAATATCTACTTTGCTGACATGTTTTAGTATTATAAAACAATAAATGTAATGTGCCTTGTGACACATAGCAGGAACACCTCTATAGACAGATTGTGTTCTATTTTTCTTTCATACACACACACATACACACAGATACAGACATACTCACATTTGTATACAAATTTATGTAGAGCTACAGCTGTTGGAATAGAAGCAAGCATGGTATTAGAGCAGGAATTATAGTCACAGACATCAATGCAGCAGTGAAGTCATAGAATGGAGACGGTAGCCCCCTAAACCACTGGACTAGGACCGGAAGACAAGGGAGGAAGGGGAAGGAGTGGTGTGGATAGAATTGGGAAAGGAAGAACCACAAGCAGATGACTTAAGTCATGAGGCAGTACAGACTTCCTGCCAACTTCACTTCTTAATTTTGTATCCTTCTATTGTACGTGTCATCTACACATGCTGCTCTGTTGAAAATAGGTAGAAATGACTGATTTGTTCATTTGGTTATCATACATTTAATGATATCAACATGTGGCAGTAGTTTTTTGGAAAGGTTGACAGCAATCAGGGAGTTAAAGGAAGTTAGGAGAAGGACAGTCTGGGCCGAGGAACTAACATGTGCCAAGTTCTGGAGGAATGAAGTGTGATGTTACATCCCAAGAACTATACCTTGTTCCTTAACAAGGGCACATAGTTCACAGGTGTGGTGGAGCATGCCTAGATGGTAGGCATCACAGATATGTGGGTGACCTGGGCCAGTATTATCTCAAGTTGTAGAGCATCCTGGATAATTTAGCAAGACCCTATTTCAAAAAAAAAATTTTTTTTTTTGGCCAGTCCTGGGGCTTGGACTCAGGGCCTGAGCACTGTCCCCGGCTTCTTTTTTGCTCAAGGCTAGCCCTCTGCCATTTGAGCCACAGCGCCACTTCTGGCCGTTTTCTGTATATGTGGTGCTGGGGAATTGAACCCAGGGCCTCATGTATACAAGGCAAGCACTCTTGCCACTAGGCCATATTCCCAGCCCCTATTTCAAAAAAAAATTTTTAAATGATATAACTTGTGGGTGGGGACGGGAAGAAAAAACTGGGAGTAAACAAGGGAAGGGAAGACACTGTCCAAAAAGAAATGTACTTATTACCTGACTTATATAACTGTAACTCACTTTTATAATAACAATAAAAAATTAAAAACGAGGGCTGGGGATATGGCCTAGTGGCAAGAGTGCTTGGCTCATATACATGAAGCCCTGGGTTCAATTCCCCAGCACCACATATACAGAAAATGGCCAGAAGTGGCGCTGTGGCTCAAGTGGTAGAGTGCTAGCCTTGAGCAAAAAGAAGCCAGGGACAGTGCTCAGGCCCTGAGTCCAAGCCCCAGGACTAGCAAAAAAAAAAAAAACAAAAAAAAGGAAGATAAATAAAATAAAAACGATTATGAAATAAAAAGGAGTGAGTGTATAGCTCAATGGCAAAGCACTTGCCTAGCATGCTCTAGTCCCCAAGTTCAATTCTCAGTGAGAGATGAGAGAGATGAGGGCACAAGGGAACACAGAGCAGAGAGGATAGGGTTCTAGGGACAAAAGTAGAATTGAAGCTAAGGAAGGAAAAAGCACAAGTAACTCCATTTTGAGTTTTGTTTTTTTCATGTGTGCTGGTCCTGGCTTGAACTATCCTTGATGGTTCAGGAACAACCTTAGATGTGTGTCAATGTATTCAGATAACTGATTACAAATTAAGGGATAGGGAAAGTTAAGAGTTCTACCTTATTAGGGTGAAAATTATCAGAATCAAAACGGAGTTACTGCTGGGAGCCAGTGGCTCATGCCTCTAATCCTAGCTACTCAGGAAGCTGAGACCTAAGGATTGCAGTTCAAAGCCAGCCAAGACAAGAAAGTCCCTGAGACTTTTTTTTTTTGGCCAGTCCTAGGCCGTGAACTCAGGGCCTGAGCACTGTCCCTGGCTTTTTTGCTCAAGGCTAGCACTCTGCCACTTGAGTCACAGCGCCACTTCTGGCCATTTTCTGTATATGTGGTGCTGGGGAATCGAACCCAGGGCTTCATGTATATGAGGCAAGCGCTCTTGCCACTAGGCTATATCCCCAGCCCCCCTGAGACTTTTAACTTCAATTAACCACCACAATTTCAGACATGCAGCTGTGGCTCAAGTGGTAGAGTTCTAGCTTTAAGTAAAAAAACTCAGGGACAGCTCCCAGGCCCTGAGTTCAAACCCAGTACTGGCACAAAACAACAACAACAAGAACAAAACAATAACAACAACAACAACAAAAACCCAACAACTGAGTTACTTGTGCCTACCTCTTAAAAAAGGGGGAAAAAAACCCATCAAGTTTGGAGGTTATGAGGGAGGAAATGTCATGCTTATACTTGATGACAACACCTATCAGAAAAGACTGCCATGACCATACAGTGTTACACAAAAGCCTCTGTGACATTACACAGAAATGCAAGGTCATCTACTCAATGCCCTGTTAACCTTGGACTAACACCACCCCTATTATTGGTTCTTGTACTCAAAGATTACTGCGGGGCTGGGGATATGGCCTAGTGGCAAGAGAGCTTGCCTCGTATACATGAGGCCCTGGGTTCAATTCCCCAGCACCACATATACAGAAAACGGCCAGAAGTGGCGCTGTGCCTCAAGTGGCAGAGTGCTAGCCTTGAGCAAAAAGAAAGCCAGGGACAGTGCTCAGGCCCTGAGTTCAAGGCCCAGGACTGGCCAAAAAAAAATAAAAATCAAAGATTACTGCTACAAAATCGTGTGTGTGTGTGTGTGTGTGTGTGTGTGTGTGTATGGGTGTGTGTGCACGCATGTGAAGTACAAAATATACAATCTTCATTTTGTCTTTAAAAACTTCCTTTTGCCTCAACCTCTTCTTTTTTGCCAGTCCTGGGGACTGAACTCTGGGCCTGAGTACTGTCCCTGGCTTCTTTTTTGCTCAAGGCTAGCTAGCACTCTGTCAACTTGAGCCACAGCACCACTTCTGGCTTTTCTTTATGAGGGAAGCACGCTACCACTAGGCCATATTCCCAGCCCCTGCCTCAACCTCTTTAAACATGCACATAGTTTATTATATAGATATTCCTATTTACAGTGATACTCCCAATAAACCTGATCATGGAGTATCTCTAGTATCTAGATTGACACTAGACTCAAAAGAAAATTTCAGAAGATTTAGGGCTGGGAATGTGGTCTAGTGGTAGAGTGCTTGCCTAACATGCATGAAGCCCTGGGTTTGCCAGGACTGGCAAAAAAAAAAAAAAAGCCAAAACCAAACAAAAAATCAAGCTCCAGTATCAAGGGCAATATGAAAAAAGGACTGCTTTCATAAAATAGCATAATCTCAGCCAGGCACTGGTGGCTCACAGCTGTAATCCTAGCTACTCAGGAGGCTGAGATCTTGAAGATCACAGTTCAAAGCCAGGCCAGGCAGCAAAGTATACAAGACTCCTATCTCCAATTAATTCCCAGAAAATTTAAAGTAGAGCTATGGCTCAAAGTGGTAGAATGCTAGCCTAGGGACAGTATCCAGGCTCTGAACTCAAGCCCCACAACTGACATAAAGAAATAATAAATATAGTGTAATCTCTATTGGGTAACTGAATAATCTAAA